>NC_059501.1:37417094-38060122 GCF_914767665.1 Harmonia axyridis
AGTCAATGGTGATCCGTATAGAGCCATGATTACTAATTTTTTCATTCCTGAATTGAACAACCATGATGTCCAGAAGCTGTGGTTCCAACAAGACGGCGCAACATGTCACACAGCTCGTGCCACAATCGATTTATTGAAAGACACGTTTGGTGACCGCCTAATTTCACGTTGGACCTGTGAATTGGCCTCCAAGATCTTGTGATTTAACACCGCTAGACTACTTTCTGTGGGGCTATGTAGAGTCATTGGTCTATGCGGATAAACCACAAACCCTTGACCATTTGGAAGACAACATTCGCGTGTTATTGACGATATACGTCCACAAATGTTGGAAAAAGTCATCGATAATTGGACGTCCAGATTGGACTACATCCAAGCAAGCCGTGGCGGTCATATGCCAGAAATCATATTTAAAATATAATGCCACAAGATTATCTTGCGGATAAATAAAATTCATGTCAATCGAATAATCCATCGTTGTTTTATTGCAATTTAAAGTTATATAGCTCTAAAAAAAACACCCTTAAGTATCGGCATACTTTTGAATGTCAACGTATTTCTTTCGTAGCCGGCGAGAACAACACCAAATTACAGATGGCCGACTTTTCCAGAATTCGTCGACTTTCTCTTAGATTGTGTCAAGCACAACAGGCCTTTGGATATGCATTGGACACCGATCACTGAATTCTGTACTCCGTGTTTGTTCAAATTTGACGTGATAGCACACACAGAAACGTTACAGGAGGATCAGCAATACATAATAGAGAAAGCGCATCTTGAGAATCTTATAGAACCCCAATGGAAAAATGCAGGCCATGGACCCACGTCGAAGCAAGTGAGGAAATATTACACTAAGCTGACTAAAACTCAAATTATGAAGCTTTATAATTTGTATAGGTGAGTTTTCAGTATTTATTCTTTGTATAGTAGTGTATGAAACAAGCAGTTTTTTTGGCTGTCAACAACCATAGCTGGATGTTTTTGAGCAATTGAGGTGTGGAAGTAGGTTCGGATATGGTTCTTCTTCTACATACCATAACTGTGAGCATCCCTACTTCGCCATTGAGAGAACTTGTTTATTCGATATCATATCATGCAGAGATTTACATCGGTCTACTGGACTATGAGTAACGAGTATTCTCTGTAATCCAATTATTTTTAATATTGATTGAGCGTGAAAATATCTGGGAGTTTGCACGTATACTTTAGGTGAATATCTTTGTGACGTTTTAAACCATCGAAAACATTCGGGATGATTGTCAAAAATATTTTATTTATTCAAATACATTTTTTTCGGGAAATAATCCTTCACATACCCCTCGTGCTTACCAAATTATCGAATATTCCAGTACTAGACAAGCGCTCGGGATATAACTACTGAATATCCTATATTTAGGAATGTATTTACCAAACTTATATAACTTCTCATTTTGTCGATTTGTGTAAATCGTAGTGATTTTTGTGCGATTTTGTTAGGTGTGAAATTTACATGGTATTGCATAATGTTAATTATTCAAGTTACCAAAACAAAGTAACTTTCGAAGGATAAAATGGAGACGTCAAATTTGAATTACAAACCAAATGACACATCGGCAACATCATGAATTGATGGCAACACTAGAGCGAGCAACTATTCCCATTTGTGTCACTTTAAGTATTAAAAATTGGTAAAGTATATCCAAAGTAACTTGAAGGGAGCCAGAATTTTTTGATCATACAAGGGTTGTCCAAATTTTCAGCAATTCATCAGAAGCACGAGTATTCATTGCGTATCAGTACTTTCAAATAAACCCTGGTATTATAACGGATCGTCCCTGGAACCAGAATGTATAGATTTGGTTGTTTCTACTGCAGCTGTCACTTTATTATCTTCCTAATGATTCGCATAGACCAGTGGGGTCCCTACGTGGATCAATAAAATGAGTATTTTTATTCGGTTTTAGTTCGTGATTTTTTCTTTCTATTTGGATAAAGTAAATTCAAACTCACAAATAGGCCAGAATATTTTTAATATTCAAGAGTTTTCCAAAATATCAGAAATTAGTTAGGGAGCAGGGAATTCATTGTCTTACCAGAATAGATCCCAGTATGCTAGTTGATCGTCATATGAAATAGTAAGTGACGGTTTGAACACTTTCATTGCCCGAAATAGTACACGTGCTATCGCGTGGAAATTTGATCGCCCTTATTGATGGGAGTTCTGCTCATATAAAACTGGTATGGAGAGTTATCAGGACTCGGTTAAAAAAATTTGATCAAACATCAACGAGGAAATGAGAGAGATTTTTAATGATTTCGAAGATGATGATTTTTGTGCGATTATAATTTCATGCCTCATAGATAATGTTTCTTGCTAGAATATTACATATCTAGAATGTAGAATAATAATAAGTTTTAACATAGTAGAACAACATATTAGCAGTAATGATGAGCTACGCCGCAAATCATCTAGAAGAATCGGCATCAGAATTTAATGGAATCGCATAAATATTATTTTCCACTCTAGGGTGAAGTGTGCGCCCATGATTGCGGATGACATCAAATGCAAACTAGACAAGCGTTTTTATTGAATCGTTCAAGTAAGATTGGAACATAGAGTAATAAACATAGATATAGAGAGTATACGCAATTGTCACATGTCCCCAACATGGTTAGATTAGGTACGTTATCGGTTTGTGATATATTTTCAAATCCATAATTTTACTATATCGTTATGAATGTATATTATCTTGAATGAAATATATTCATTTGGGGATTCCCGATTAAATATGCAATTTTGAATCCGATATTTTTTAATTGTCGAATTTATAATAAGCAGAATATTTACCATACCAATTTACCATTTACCATTTACTATACCAAAATGTCACTTGGCGTGATATAATTTCATAATTGAACTGAATAGACTATATCCATTCTGACTGCAGAAGTTCTAGTTGGTAGTAGGACTACCACACTGTTAGAAAATCAAGTGAAGAAATATTTACACGTCTAATGTCAATACCTAACGTAGGTATATTCAAATGATCAAATCTATTCGTTTCATTCATAAATTGAAGAACTCTGAATTGGCTCAGTAAAAACTGTATAATTTTTTTTATTTCCAGGTACGACTTCCAGCTGTTCAATTATTCCATGAAAGGTTACTTGGAATTAGGTCTTCCAGATGAAAAATTCTTTGAAGGAGACATGAAACGGGTTGAAGAACTTCCCTCTTATTGAAATCTCATCCAAGTGAATACCAATAGCCTAACACTTTTTTAGTGTTATTTGGTTTTAAGAATTATCTACAACCTTCGATCTAGAATTCAAAGGAAAATCGATTCAAAAATTGAAATTTTTACTCTAACATTAGATTTGGTTGAGGTTTTGTGTTTATTAAATTTTCGCGGTATGCATTTGACATTGTGTTTCAAGTCTATTGCATTCCATACTATCTCAATAAAGAAGTGTCCTATAATTTGCTGGGGGTAGAACAAATGAAGTATACTTATAGCCCATTGGCAGGTTACACGGATTTTTATGCAATGTAAAGTTTTATTAGTTTTAGTTTATTTTTTCTTCAATTTTCATTGTTATTCCTTTCTTAATCAATCGAATCAGTTGATCATTATTTTTATCATTTCATTATCATCCATATTGCTAATCTGTTTTCACTGTATCTCTTGTATTTGATTTTAGCCTTAAAGGACGTCAATGAACTCAATGAAACGTCGGCATATTAATTGATTATGCTTTGCTTGTTGGTTCTCTTGTGCCAAAAAATTATTTGAAAATTTGATCAAAATTTTTTACCATAAGATACAATAATAGAACGGAATTAACCGAATCAAGAATCATAATAGTTTGAAATATTATCACTTGGTTGCAAAATCAGAAATACCCATTTTTCACTACCGCTTATAATCTAAAGTATTTTCTACTACTACACCCGCACCAATCACGAATGATTATCAGGACTAATACATATGGCAAACCTTGGACTATAAAATGTTCACCTAGAGGTATTTATTTGGAATTCTTTTCCCGGAGTATACTGACTTCAATTTTATATACCTAGGCGTTTGAATTGACATGATGATTTCAATCGTTCTCTAAAGATGAACTGATCGGGGGGGAGAAAGGTACTAAATATTAGGTGAACTGATGATACAGTAATTCATGTTATAATATTTGGAAATTTGAAAATATATGAAAATATACTTGCAGCATCAGTTCAGCTATTCACTTGTAACATCTTGAATGTTTGCTGGCTTTTGAGCAGTTCTGAAATTTTTTGAAAACTCCTCAGAGTCAAGCGTTAGATACTTTAAAAAAAATTGTTGCATGGATTGCGGAAGAGCGATTTGAATAAATTTTTTAGAATTTAGCATGAGGTGCTTACATTTTAGATTATCGAAAATAAGTAGTGATCAGAAATGTGTTGTGCCCAGATATGATTGTATTAGTTGTAAATATTCATAGAATATATTATTACGGGTTTTAAATAATCACTTCTTGGCAAAACATATTTTAACTGACTGAATAAACGAGGCTTAAACCTCACCTTTGTATGTTACGAATCATTACAAATCCCAGATGATAGGCTGATGTAAAATAGTTGTACCCATAGGAAGGACATACCAATGATCTTTCAGGAGCTATTGATTGTGATTAAATTAATTTTGTACATTTCGAAAACTTTTAATAGATGAAACATTGTCTCAAAAGAGTATGTCCAGAACATGTGTACATCTGGCACAGATTGAGAAGACATTTTTACTGTTGAACGTTTCAGTGATTGTGATATCTAGTTAAAGGTTTTAATAAAAGCTCAAGCAATATAATCTATGTTTGGAAAATCGACTTTATTTATATTCATTTCATAGATTCGTATGTTCTTATTGTTCGAAATATATTCATTAAAGTTGTTGAAGATTTGCTCCGAATTTTCATTATATAATTTCATTACTTCACATGAGAGTCCGACAGGTATACAGGATGTTCTTTCTCTAGTTGCAGCCACAATAAATGCTTATTCTTGAAATGGTTCCATATATTGTTTGTAGAATCTTTGAACTGAGTATTGTAAGGGCACATTTTACACAGAACTTGATCATCATCAGCATTTTTCAGAAAATATTTTCAAATATTACTTTTTTTCGACATCGTAATTTTCGATTTATCACTTCGATACCACGCTTAGTTCAAAATTTCAAAACAGTATGAATTATTCGAAACTTCATAGAACGATTAAAATCTATGGATGGAAGATACCTTCGGAAATATAGGATCTTCAGTAGATATGTCCCGAGTGCTTGCCAAATACTCGAATATTCGATAATTTGGCAAGCACGAGGGGTATTGAAGAACTATTCCCCTCAAAAAATTTCAACCATTCATATAAACACAAATGATACAAATTACTTAGCAACGAACCCATGTTTTTGAATATAAATGCAACGTGAAAATACCCGGATATTTGCATGTGTGCTTCCGGTGAATATATTTGTGATGTTTTAGGCTGGTTTTAGAGTCACGCTGACCGTCAGCGCTGAAGCCTACGCGCGTAGCAACTAGAAACTCGTTTCAGAGTCACGCTGAACGTCGTGAGGTACAGTCAAGCCCAACCACAACTTCAATCACACGACCAGTATCAATATTGCGATTCATTGTTGCGTTGACTGTCCCCGTCAGCGCGTACGTTTTACGTAATACAGTAACGATCCCTAAGCTCGGTAGCGCGTCGGCGTGGCCTGGTCAGCGGCGCTGAAGCGTGGCGCGTACGCGCTCGATTCTTCAGCGCTGACGGTGGTCCGCGCTGAGCCGTCAGCGTAATTCTAAAACGCTTCATAAGTAATCATACATATTGGCCTGTCAGCGCCGACGGTCAGCGTGACTCTAAAACCAGCCTAAAACCTTCGAAACCAATAACCATATAATTATGACGGATCCATTCATCCAAAATTGATAGTTTTTCGTTTTGTATTACTTCTTCCCTATTAAATTTGAGTGAATTTTTTTTAGGGAAATAGTCGTCCATATACTCCTCATGCTAGCCAAATGTTTGAGTATTTGGCAAGCTTCTACTGCCTACTTTCCCAAAAAATGTCACTCAATTTTCATTGTTCAAACAGAACAGGCATTCTATGGGCTTCTATTCTAACACGAATGCGAATTTCGAACGCATGAGTGTTGGAATTGCCTTCTGCAACGAGTATTAGACGATATTTTCTCTACTTCAGTCAAGTTTTGTGAATTATTATCGAAATCAAATGAAAAATTTAGATTGAATATCCTAGTGACATTTGTATTGTATCATTGCAGTTGGTGTGACTGTTACGAAAATTGACAGATTACAGAATTTGGATATGAATCGTACGTTTAGAATTTTGAAATAATTTACAATTACTCATTAAATTCGTTAGTTATGTCTGACGAAATCAATTTAACACCAGAATTAAGAGAAATTGCGATTAATGTTGCAAATCATTTCACTATATCCGAATTATTTTATTTTGACAATTATTGACGTTTGTTGGAATTTGATAGGATTGGTAGTCAATATAGACAACCACAAACCGAAAAATATAACTGAAAACGATGCTGTAATGAGTTCATTACAGGACAGTTTTCAGAACTGTAATGAACTTATTACGATACTGAAATAGAGAAAATATTTTTGACAATCATCTCAAATGTTTTCGATGGTTTAAATCGTCACAAAAATATTCACCTAAACCACACATGCAAATACTCGGATATTTTCACGCTGCATTGATGTTCAGTTATAATATCATAAGCGCATAGACATCATTCGATTTAACACCGATTCACGAGACGTAGTTCGCGAAACATCACGAGAGCGCAGCTCGATTTATGTTTCGTGAACTACATCAACTGAAGAGTTTTGAATAATCGAAATATTTGTCTATGCTTGAATTGGTATTTGTTACGAATAATTTCAATAACTTTAAGCAAAGACCTCATTTTGATAACTCAATGACATTTCACTGGGCTTTATCTCTATTTTTTGGCGAACGTCCAAGAATGTTACTATAAAAATGATCCCAATATAGCAGGAGGCGAAATACCAAAACGATTATACCACGTCGTCCAGGGTTAATCCACTTATCAATACGACGTAACAATAGCAAATTTACGGATTCTATTGGTTCATCAGAACATGAGTGGTATATAATCAAAAATATTTATTATTTGTTGAAACTTATTCATCCCATTAATTTGTATAATCAGATTATCAAAAATATTGGTTCGTTTCTAAATGATTTGTATCATTTGCGTTGATATGATTGGTTAAAATTTTTGAGTGAAGAACCCACGTCAAAGTTGAAGGTGGGGTTGACTGTTTTCGATAATTCTATCGACATATATTCCGAATTATTGACAGAATTAACAAACAATGAAAAAATATTCTGGCAACGAAGGATATTTCAGGATTGATCATAATTTAGATTACTAGAATGAATACTCACATAGAACCTTCATTTTCCACTTCGAACCATATAGCGTATTGATCACGATATAATTTCGGAATTGGGCGAGAAATTCTGATTCCATTTGACTTATCTACTACGGCTTCGAGGACTACCTGGGTTTGTTCCGCAATTCTATTGTTACTAGAAGACACTGATGCCGCTTCACGATTAACCTTTTCCAAGCGGCTGTTCAAAAAGTTCATCATCCAGAATGGTCCACCACCATTACCTTCTGTGCTATCCGCGGATTCCATGATTCACCTGGAAAATTTTATTGCGAAATGTGAAATGGATACATAGGTATACGCCTATAGTTTCTTATGTACTAGTTTTCATATTGACTAGTAGAAAGAAGAATTACAAAACTATCAAAGCTTTGTAATATTTCATTCAATAATTTCCGAGACTAACCACTATAAACACATTTTTTCTTAAAAATTTAACCATATTCTTCAACATCGTCTCCTTAGTATTTATTTCTTCATTAAAGCTTGCTGGAAGATAATTATTTTCTTTTGCATTTAGCGAGTTTTTTTCTGATAAGTGTACTCAGTCGATCCAATAACGTCAAGTAATATTCAATGTTGATGCTTTTACCATTGCCAAGATAGTTGAATATAGATGAACAATATACCTCGAACGAATACAGATGTCATAATCTTGGCAGCTCATGTTTGTGATTTTGTTCGCTTTAATAAATCGATAAGGCAAATGTTGAACCATTTTCTTAATCGTATCGCTCGTTTCTGATAATCGTGAACAGACAAATCATAATAGGTATATATTCTACATTTTTTAATGGAAGCAATGATGTGTACGTACTTTAGAGGAATGGACAGTGTTCTACAAGCTTTCGCCTTCATAGTTCATGTGCATGTTTTTCCACAAAAATTTTCGACGTCTCACCAATTTCACAGCTTTCATTTTATAATTGTCAAAGCTGCTCTTGAAAATAACAACTTCGCAGGTACAGTTGTTATTGATTTTCCGAGAAAATCTTTCACAATTCTCTATAACGACAGGTAGACATTTTCATGTCTTCTGCACTTCCACCAATCAAGTATATCCTCAGAATATTCAAATTGAAATTGAAATTTCATTCTTGAGTCAAATTTTTTTGTATTTCGTGACTTTTTATCGACAGGATAAGAAATAATGAAAAAAAAGATATAATTGTCTTGTCAACCACTAATTTCTAGTAGATACATCCAGAAGTCACCTATGTTCAATATTATATTACATATCCAAATGATATTTCAACTTCTATTGGAAAAAGCCATTTCCAGTGCAACATCCAAGAAGTAACAAATTATTTATCACATTGTAGATAGAAAACAAAATGCTTACAAGTAGAGAGACACTAAAGAATCAAAATCGATAAGGTACTCGTTCCATGGAACTGTTTGCAGTTTTAGCAAATTTCAAAAAAAGAGCCGCCATCTATCCTAATTTCCGAATGCAATCTTTCAGGAGTGAAAAAGTATTGGATCTTATTATAGATATTACTAGGTAGGTATTATGCACAGTTAGCGGTGCTCGTAATAAATCCATATGATTTTTAGTTAGTACCAACCAACGATACGTGTCAAAATTTGACAGCAGTCCGACAATTAGTTTGTGAAATATTGCGTTGTGAGTGTAGCTATTTTTGTTATTTGAAAAGGAAAATGGAAAATAAATTAATTTCGTGTGCTGATAAAATATTGCTTTTTGAAGGTAAAAATACACGCAAAATCTTGACTTGATGAGGAGTTTCCGGGGTCTGCACCAGGAAAATCAACCCTCATTGATTAGTATGCTAAATTTAAACGTGGTGAAATGAGCACCGAAGACGTTGAACGCAGTGGACGCCCAAAAGAGGCAAAAAACGACGAAAAAATCGAAAAAGTTGACAAAATAATTTTGAATGACCATGAAGTGAAGTTGATCGAGATAGCAGACATTGGGAAGATATTATCTGTACGTGTTCATCATATCATTCACGAATATTTTTACATGAGAAAGCTGTGTGCAAAATGGGTGTCGCGCGAGCTTATAATCGATCAAAAGCAACAACATGTTCATGATTTTGAGCAGTGCAGTTTGAAGCTGTTTAAGTGCAATGAATCTGAATTTTTGCGTCGATATGTGACAATGGATGAAACATGGCTCCATAATTTGACTCCGGAGTCCAATCGACAGTCAGCTGAGTGTACACGATGTACCGAATCCAAAGAGAGGAAAAACACAACAGTCAGCTGGCAAGGTTAAGGCATCAGTATTCTGGGATGCGCAAGGTATAATATTCATTGATTACCTACCTCCAAAACGATCAGACCATCAACAGTGATTATTATATAGCGTTATTGAATCGTTTGAAGGCTGAAATCGTTAAAATATCGGACCCATTTGAACAAAAAAAGGTGCTGTTTCCTCAAGACAACGCGCCGTGACAAAAATCAATGAGAACAATGGCAAAATTGCATGAATTGGGGTTCGAATTGCTTCTGCATCCACCGTATTCGCCAGATCTGGCCCAGCGACTTTTTCCTGTTCTTAGACCTCAAAAAAATGCTCGCTGGAAATTAAGCGCCAATGAAGAAGTAATTGCCGAAACTGAGGCCTATTTTGAAGCGAAAGACAAGTCGTACCACAAAAATGGTATCGAAATGTTGGAATATCGCTATAATCGCTGTATTGCCCTCGAAGGCAACTATGTTGAATAATAAAATCTAATTTTTCCAAAAAAAATGTATTTCACAATGATAGACCGGGGACTTTTCAATTGGCCTGTTACTTATCAATAAAGTTTGGGAACTGCCACCCCGGAAACGTACCTCAAAGAATCACTGGTCAGATGAATATAAATTCGTCGAGTAGCTTAAGCTATGCTCCGTCCGAATATTATGGATTTTTTCTGTTTTGCAAATAACCTTTATATTTTTATTAATTTCTAGCCTTTTTCAGAGTATTGGTTTGCATTCACACTACTTACGTACGGAAAACTGATCGCAGTAGCGTCCACATTGACGAACATAGTAGGTAGTCCAGGAGGAATCGGCGCATGAGTACCGAAAATTATTCCACCTCAATTTTTTTATGTGATCCTCTTCAAATTGTCCTACTGATAATATAAATGCATGTTGCCATGGGGCAACCCCGGGCCATATTGTTTAAACCGAAATTGTTTAAACAATTGCAAGAATTGTTATTTTTCAACCGGACAATTTTTTTTTATATTCTGTATTGAAATACAAATAAAAAAGGCCCTTTGACTTTTTACGATCACGTTAATATTTTTAAAGATATGATATTTTAAAGGTTCGAAAAATCTCAAATTTGGGTACTTTCGACCCATGAAAAATATATTAAAAAAAAAAAATTAATATTGATAATATTTTTTTCTTAATTCTTCATACAATAGTTAATAATATTGTAAATAGAGATCTTAAAAAATTTCATTGTTTATACCTGTTTTTTAATTTTTAATTTCGCGCACTCACAAGTATGCGACGCTTACCTATAAGTATCGCCGTCTCTCTCTGACTCATGCGCTGCATCGGCCTCTCTGTGTCTTGAATCATTATTTATCATCTATCTTAAAAACTATCAACTTTATCAAGATTTTCAAAGAGAGCAATGTTATTATTAATTAAATTTTCTACGATTTGTTTTGTATAAATTGAATTAACCTAAAATTAAAAAACAGGTATAAACAATGAAATTTTTTAAGATTTCTATTTACAATATTATTTACTATTGTATGAAGAATTAAGAAAGAAATATTATTAATATTTTTTTTTTTTTTAATATATTTTTCATGGGTCGAAAGTACCCAAATTTGAGATTTGTCGAACCTTTAAAAATTCATATCTTTAAAAATATTAACTTTATCGTAAAAAGTCAAAGGGCCTTTTTTATTTGTATTTCAATACAGAATATAAAAAAAATTTGTCCGGTTGAAAAATAACAATTCCTTGCAATTGTTTAAACAATTTCGGTTTAAACAATATGGCCCGGGGTTGCTCCATGGCAACATGCATTTATATTATCAGTAGGACAATTTGAAGAGGATCACATAAAAAAATTGGGGTGGAATAGTTTTCGGTACTCATGCGCCGAATCCTCTTGGACTATAGCAAGATGTAACGAATTGAGGCTCCCACATACCAACGCGGAAAATGAGTCTGGATCATACTAATTCATTATCGATAATGCATTAGTAAGATCCCGGCTCAGATGCGGTACGAATATTCGCATTTTTTGTCGCATTGATTTTGAATGTTGCAGTTTACCAGAAAATGCACGGTTGAAGCTGTAAAGACGCACTATAAGTTTTTGGAAAATTTTAGGGTTTTAGTAATTTGCCTATCTCCATTGGAATCATCCAATCATATATAGTAATAAATTTCTTCATAAAAACCCAAAAAACTATATATAACCTGAACGTTGATGAAATATTTGTTTTCAATTTTATTGATTGAAATTTTTTTCTATTTGATGTCATGTTGAACATGCAAGATTCGGTTGAATTTATTTTTCGGAGGCTCCTCTGGCCTACCCTTTGTACATAAATATACGTATGTCAATTTGCTGATTTTAATGGAATTGAAAGAAAATTAGATGAAATGTTGAATTACTTATATTCTGAATGAAACAATAACTTAATGTTTTCCTCCACATACTAAACTATTTATTATGAGAATAATTGATCAATCTTTCGATTAATTGACGCTTGAGGTTCTCTGAAACGTTTGTTGTCGATGAACAGCCAAGCATTTAGTACAATAAAAATAATTATGTAAATACACTGTTCCTTACGAATTTTCAATCATGAAAACTATATTTTCACCTCTCACACAATGGTTGTATCCTCTGAATGGTTTAATGTATTTTCCTGACGATAATTTAGGCTCAATTAAAATTATACTAATGTTTTCTTTTCACATGGTTTACATCTGGTGCACTCTGCATACTTTCAATCATGAATATCTTGATCGACAAACGAAATCACAACAGCAATTAGGTAAGATAGTTATTAAAAAAAAATCTTTAAGATCAGATTGATTTCACAGCAGACAAATTTTTGCTTCCGATATCAGTTATATCAGTTGATGAGGTTGATACAAAGATTAATCTAATCGGTACAAATTCATTTCAATCAAAATTGTACTGCAGCTCTGAAATTAAAATATTAATACAGGCACTTTGTTACGCATCCAGTGGTGTGCTCGTCTTTTGAAGGATTTTCAATTACGAAGCTATAATCCAAAGTTATGTTTTTTAATCGGAACACTTAATTTCTGTGCTATTTTTGATGGCTTAATTTCAACTGAATTAAAAAATATACAACATCGTATGGTTTGTCATCAATATCAATACTAGAAAATGATGAAAAATTTTTTTTTAATGATAGCTGAGTGTTCTCATTTCTAGGCATTTGTCTGATAATTATGAAATCTAAGTAGATTCATAACGAATAAACTTATTATTATTATTATATGAGCAAAATACTGATTTAATTATTCAATTTCAGAAACTGCCAAAGCATCTTCCATAGCATGTCGTACTATTGAGGTTGCAGTAACTATTGTGAAGATTGTATGGTATATAGCAGTCTCAAGAAGAATGCAAACACTAGTTTTTCATATAGAGAATGAAATTCAAAGCGCTTCTAAGAATGTAATGAGAATATCAAAAAAAATTAAAATGATATGGTTTATCACCTCTATTACAGTATATATGACAATAGTTTTTGTGAAATTATTATTGGATTCGGGCCGGTTCGAAGCGAATTATTTATTTTGCATATTACTCCCCAATCTAAAAGACAATTTAGAGTTACATTTTGCTCAGAGTATTATCAATGTTATATATTCGAATATCTCCGATATCAATCGTAAAATGATCTGTATCCAGAGTCTTTCAATTGAAAATGACGTAATTAATTATCAAAATCGAAAAAATGATGAAAATTCACGTTTTGATATGGAAATGGAATTGGCCGTGAGAGAATTGAAAAATATTTCAAAAATTCATATACGATCCTTATTCCTCTTGGATGAAGTATCTGAAATGTTTACCTTCCCTTTGGTATTGACCTTGATGACCAAATTGGTGCAAATTGTGAACGTCGCATATTTTATCATAATACTTGTGATTTTTCCCGAACTTAACTTATCAGGTACGGCCAACATCATCAGAAGAATTTTTTGGTGCAGTTTCCTCTTTCAGTTTTGCGCATTGACATTGGAAACATGGGTTGACGTCACAAAAGAAGTAAGTAGTATAGAAAATGAAATTAAAATTTATTAATTAATTGATTAATTAATTAACAATTGATTAAAATCAATCAAGTAATGGGGATTTAATTCTGTTTTGACCAATCAATAAGTCATTATTATTTGTAACTAGAAAAGCTTAGCCAAAGTCACAAGGAAAAAAATATGATTACATGAAGGTTGGCATTCTGCGTGTGAACATATAACTTCTGAACAAATACAGGGTGATTCACCGCGATGGCCTATTAGACATTTATGGAAAATTAATCATAATTTTGAGCTGAGAATTTGCATATTGGGGTTTGAGACAATGATATTCCTCCCTGAAATATTTTCAAATATCTACAACTTCTGGTTTTACCGGAAACAGATTACTACTTCCTTATTTAAAATGGCACACCTTGTACTTTATTGAATCATTAGATAGCTGGCAATATACCATACCTTGGGTAAAAACTCAACAGTTCATCGCCAACATTTTTTTTTATAAAAATCCCTTCAACCCATGAACTGTTGAGTTTTTACCCAAGGTATGGTATATTGCCGAAATTGTCAGCAAAAAAGCTATCTAATGATGCAATCATATACTGGGTGTGTCATTTGAAATAGTAGCCTGTTTCCGGCATAACCGGAAGTTGTAGAGATCTGAAAATATTTTAAAATTATGATTAGTTTTCTATAAACGTCTAATAGGCCATCCCGGTGAATCTCCCGGTATATATAGATTATATAAAGACAAATTCATATTCGAAAGATACAGAAATTTGGAATTTTCAGGGTAAGTCCGGATCTCAAATAAAGCGGTTGAATTCGTTAATAGCAAAATGCGTCGGTTTGTATTTTGAAGAACACTCAAGAGGGATTTATACCACGTGACTTTCTCGTGATCTGCCAAAGTTCAACTACTCCTGTCTCTTCAGCGTTTTTGAGGTTTTCCTACTTTTCAGGTTGAGTGAAGCAATTTCAATCGTTCCTCTGATTTACATTCTTTTCTACCACATGCAAGAATTCGAAATAAGTTTTTAATTCTTTATTTTTTATTTTAAAAAAAACGCATTTTCAGCCTTCGACAAGACTTTTTGTATAATTTTGTTATATGGAAATTCATTGAAATATAAATGTTAGTTGCGAAAGTTATAGCATGCATATATTTATTTTCCAAAAAAAAATCATCTAATTCTTTTTTTTTCCATTCCAAAAATAAAAACATTATAAAAAGGACTTTCCGCAACGAGGAAAAATTTAATAATAATCGCTTAACCAGAACCATAGAAAGAGAAGAATATCGAAAAAAATACCCAAAATTTCGGTGACCCATTGAGAGTTTTTGAATGGAAAGATCTAGGAATTTGGAATATTGAGGGTAGTTCCGGATCTCAAATGTAGCGGTTAAATCCGTTAATTGGGGTCAAATTTCGCATTTGGTTGGGAAAGAACAATTTCAAGCTTCGTACAAATTTCATGATAATCGATCAACCACAACAATGAAAGTTTGAAAAGAATATCGAAAAGAAAAATTCCGGTAACCAATTGAGATTTTGGGTGTGGATATAAAATAACTATTTCATGTTTCGTGACCAATTCCAAGCCACTCATATCATCAGAACATTCAGAATCATAAAAAATTCGAGAGCAACGAAAAAATTTGGAAAAATATATCCAATATTTTCAAACTCCAAGTGCAAAGTGGTCTGAGTAGAACATTAGATGCTGAGTAAATGATAATCGATATACTGACTTCAGACATACAAGTTCACGTATTTATATATTAAATATGTTAATCAGTATAAAAATTATGAAGTCAATAGGATGAACTTTGGTGATTTTGGAAATCCTTCATAAAGAACGTCATTATAATATGGTTCTGCGATATCACAACAACAGATAATGCAATATAAAAACTGCTGACATACGTTGAATTGATTCAAAAATATTTCGAATTATTTTTTATGTTTACTAAGTTTAATGCCGGTCCTGCCAGTTGGAACAGCTATAGCCTATAATGAATCATAACTAACAATTTCAAGAGCTGTATTATGTTCTGCCTAACGTTCTACTCTCAAGTCTTTCACATTCACATTGATTAGAATGAAAAACTCGATACGTATAAATATCAATGCAGTCTGCAGTCATTGTATGCTGTAAAACGTTAAAATTCGAACAAAAGAATGAATTTCGGTTTCATATTGTTTCGTTGTCGGTTCAATTATTTCGATTAGAACAAGCCAATAGGAAAACATTCATATAAATGAATGAAATGCATCTTCTTCAACAATAATTCCGAGAAAACTGATGAATGGTAAGAAATTTCTGATGCAATAGGCGATTTTTTGTTGTCATTCATTGCCTTGAGAAATATAATTGACATCAATCCTTTAAAAACTACTAGTGAATAGTGAGAAATACTTTTTACTAACCACAAATAATTTCGGTAAATCACCAAACGTTTTGAATGCTTAGAACAATCACTAACAAATTTGAATCACTACACAAAATAATCTAATTCTTCGATTGTATCAACTAGTTTCTAGAGGCTTATTGCCATATGTAGATCTAACCCCAAAACGTCCAAACTTCTACAGTTTTCGCGCCATCATAAAATAACAAAGAGTCCGCATGCCGCAGCTCCCAACGAACATTTTGCATGTGTGGATAAAATGAACCGGTAACGGTGGCAACGCATTCGCAGATCTCGGCACAGGGACGTAATGAGCACATAAATTTTATGTTTTACATAAATTTTTCATTCACGGCTAATGAAAATTAAATTTTACAACTTGGAGAATTCATATTGTTGTTGGGAAGTATTCATTTTGAAAATTCTGATAAAAGAAAACAGAGACGTCGATAGCAAAACTGTCACCCTGGGCAGAGACCCAATTTTTAGATGATCGGAATCTTTTACCGAGAGATGAAGATCTCTTCAACAAATTTTGATAATAACAAATTATTCATTCACGAGAAGCTAACAATTTCAACCGTGTACAAAAAAATTGATTTCATTCAAGGATTTGAAATTTTTCAGTGGTAGAAACATTTTTTCTATTAGGCTGACTCAAACTGTTTCAAAATTACCTTCTGCCGTTTTTCATGAAGGTACAAATTCTAAAAATTAATCCCTGATTCTAATAATTCTTTCGTCGCTATTATTCACAAAATGTATTGTGGAACTAGTGTTGAATCCAGAAGGTTTTCTCCGAGGAAGAATTTCAACATCTAGGGTGGTAGTAAAAACTTCGTTTTCATTGGTTTGGGCCATCCACGGGAAAACGTAAAAAAAGTTGAGAGAATTTTATGAATTCGTCCGGATTTTAATTTCTCCTATGTCCTCCACGGTGGTTCATATTCTGAAATATGCTTTTTCTGAATCTGCTGCTTTTTTCAAAAAATATGGAGAAAAAGCTATCAACGCTCAAAAAACGGTTGTGGCTATCCACGGAAACATGTATAATGGTTTTGAGAATGATATTGTCTATTTTTTAATTTCCTTCATTACCCCTACGAAGAGACATACTCTGTGATATTTGTTTTCAATATGCTTTTTTTTATTAATGTTTCGGTGAAAACTCAACGTACCCGTCCGAACATATCCTCTTGGAATTTTTAAGTGATCTTCAATGCTTTTTCATATAGCAACAAATCCATGACAAAAATGTTTTTTCAACCATAAATGGGCCTTGATGATTACAATAATCGCGAATTTGAAAGAAAAACGATGGAATACTTTGTAAATTTGGTAACGCCGTGCAGATATTCAGCTCTATCCCATGCAAGACAGTCTGCACGTCAGAAACCGATGCTGAGAAAGCATTGCTAACTTCACCCTAATCATTATTTCTCATTATTTTCCATCTCAATGAGGACATCTACACTGTGTCCGTAAAGTATGGAACAAAATCATTTTTAGCTAAACAGACCATTTTAAGAAATAATCCTGAAACACGTCGATTTTTTATTTCAATTTACCGTATTTTGAAATAACCCCCATTTAGTCTAAATTTTCCGATTACTCTAGCTGAGCTGATTCCAAAAATGTATCACCTGTTGATTCCAATTGGTACAGGGTGGACAAAAATACAATAGCTCATAAAGTAGGTAACGCGTAGCATTCTTCATTAGTTATATTAACAATATTATCAAAAATACTTATTGTCTAGCGGCAATTGATTTGAATATAACACCCGGTAGTTTGTTACATTTTTAGATCAATAAAAATGATCTGTTTCCAAACATGTTTGGTACTTGTGGTCTAGCAGACAGAATATGAAAGAAATTATTTGTTATCAATTTAAAAAAAACATAGTCGTCTAGTTTTTTGTGAAATGTCATTATTTGTTTAGTAATTTATTGGTGTTCAATAACAATTCAGTACTACAATATTTTTGGTATTCGTGAATATTTTAATCATTGCTTAGATTTAATTTATTATTTTTTTCCACCCTGTACCAATTGGAATCAACATGTGATACATTTTTGCAATCAACTCAGCTAAAGTAATCGGAAAATTGAGACTAAATGGGGGTGGTCCGTTCGAAAAAGAGGAAGGTGATATCATTACTCGAAAGTAATTCACCCTGTATATTAGATTATTTTAAAATAAGGTAAATTAAAATAAAAGATCGACGTGTCTCAGGATTATTTCACGAATGCCTCGCCTGAATTTTTCTCAAATTATAATATTTGAGAAAACTCTTAATCAACATACTGGATAAGGTATAAAACAAAAATAACAAATAAATTGAAAATATTTGATCTTGAAATCAATGAATCAAAAATAAAATAGAGAAAATATTTTCAGTTCAACAGGTTATGTTCAAAATTGTATCCTTCCATTTCAATACATTTTTGAGCACGTTGATATAGTTGTTTCACAGATTTCGCTATCGTATTCGGTTGAAATTCAATAATATCGCAAACGTCAATAATTCTTTGTAACAGTTGCTCATTACTGTCAGTCTGTACCGCATAGACCTTTCCATTATAAATAATCCAAGGGTGACAGATAAGGGATCGAGAAGGTCAAACCACATTTCCATTCTGCCAATCTATATGTTCCCAAAAGCTTCAGTCAAAAATATTCGCGCACTTTTTTTGGTTAGTGCGCATTTGCTTCATCATGTTGCAACCACAATGTTTCTATTATTAAATTATGTTCCTAAAAATTTTCATAAATATCTTCTGTCTACCTATTTTCAAAAATATTAGGGCAAATCAAACGATTGTTGTAGATACCTCACCAAACATTTATCGAGAATTTAACTTGGGAGTATTTTGAATCACTGATTTTCGATCATCCTGAGCCCATACGTGAAAATAACGCGAATTGTTGATTTCATTCCTAGTGAATGGCAAACTGCGAAATTCCACTCATAGGAAAATGTTTATTGATCTTCCTGTATGACGGTACCAAGCCGGAGATTTAGAATTTTATGATGAATTAACGTTTTGTGGTTACGAAAACAAAAAAAATTATAATGTTCACGTACGGTGTGATCCAAAATTCATGAGAATAAAAAAAGTCGATTTCAGAAATGTTGAAGGAAGACAAAGAGTGAAAAAACTGCAATTTTCATAATGATTCTACCGATAAATTCAAGATTTATCGAACTATGAAATTTCTTTCATAAGGGAATGTTTATTGGTCACCCTGTTTGACAGTGGCAAGCAGAGTTTTAGAATTTTGATTTTGAATTAATTATTTGTGGTTACGAAAACGAAAAAATTCATGATATTGACTTACAGAGTGATCCAATATTCACGAAAATAGAAAAGGTCTGAAATTTTCCTAGTCCGGATCTTACTTATTCGATTTCAGAATTATTGAAGGAAGCCGATAGTAAAATGTGACACAACTTCAAAACTTGAGTTATTATTCGGTGGATTTATTGAAAAGTTATTGAACTAAAAATTTCGCTCATAAGGGAATGTTTATTGATCTCCCTCTATGACTGTGCAGAGTAGAGATTTAGAATTTTCATAATGAATTAATTCTTTGTGGTTACGAAAACGGAAAAAAATCATAATGTTCACGTACAGGGTGATCCAATATTCACGAGAATAGGAAAAGTCTGAAATTTTTCTAGTCCTGATCTGATTTACTCGAATTCAGAAATATTGCAGAAAGGCGATAGGAAAGGGTGACAAAACTTCAAAATTTGAAATTATTCGGTCGATTAGTGAAATTTCACTCATAAGATGAACATCACCCTGTATATCCCAAACGAAGGCTCTCAGGCGATTGAAACCTCTTGATACGGGTCCTCCACGATTACCTTAATTCATGGTTTTCGTTTGTCGCATTCTTCCCGGGACACCCTGTATATAATTAATTGTTGCCTGAAATTTCCGAAATGATTCTGTGAGCGTAGAAATAAATATTTTCAAATGGATGAATTCCTGAAGTTATTGTCTAATATCAATAATATTTGATGAATGAAACAAATACCAAGATGTCTAATGTTTTTTTTCATTTCTGTCGATTCATGTTTCACTAATCAATTACCTACCGATTAGGAGTACCTACATTTCCGACACAACACCTTCAATAGCATGAAAAAATAGTCTGTCAGCTACTGTTACTGATGTATTCAAATTTGAATGAAAATGGAAAACATATTTTCGCGGATTATTCTCAATGGTTTTATGCTTTGAATGGAATTTTTTTCACGAAAAATGACACCCACAAAAGAATTCAATTATTTTTATTCTCATGCGCCCATGGTGTTTACTTTTGGGCTATTTGCCGTATGGGAGATTATCTTAATGATGATGAAACAATCAATAAGTTTGGTAAGACTGCTATATTACATTTATCGTTAACTCATTGAAGCTTCAATATTATAATAGGTATTCAGAGTTTTGATTAACCCTCATAAATAATAAATTTCTTTTTCTTTTCGAATCAATAATGTTTTCAACGGAGGGTGTTGAAAACTATCTCACTTTTCCACTATCATATAAATGAACATTTGGAATGGTTCAAAGATTTGGAACATAACTGGAGTTATGGCGGGTTTCAACTTTGATCGACCATGCTCGACATGGATTATAAATTTGAAATTTATAGTGGATACAAAACCGAATAAATATTGAATACAGAAATGAAAATGACTACATTCGAATCTTTATGAAACTGATGGATGTTGACTTATCAGATCTTATCAGACTATTCTTTCAGTATTATCTTTACTTCTCTTTATATCATCCATATAACCAAAATCGTTTCCTTTTTGCTTCATGAATGAAATTTTCATGTGGATAACGATATAAGTTCTTCTTCTCGAAGACCTTGACGTATATTGATTGTAAACGATGTCAAAAGCAGTGATTAGATTAGTCTTCCTGATGGTCATCGGCTTGCTGGTGTACCGTTCTTGTATTTGCTGGTGTATGCTAATCATTTTTGTTTAATCCTTTCCACTAATATCTAGTCTTTCTTCTTCTTCTGGCTTCATTTTCCACCTTGCAAGCTGCTCTTATGTCACTTTACTCTGTCCCTTAATGTTTTGCCTGCGATGCTTTTCAGATTTATCATCTACTACTATCTTATCATCTTTTTAGGATGCTCTGCATTTTGTTTCTATCATCAACATACGTTTGCTTGTTTCCCTAAACGACATATCTGAAATAGTAAGATTTTACTGAAGATTTGTTGATCTGTGCTTTCATATCTTGTATCAGATTGTTACTTCCGGAAAAGTCTGCTTCTAAGTAGCGGAATCTCATATCCTACTATTCGTCTATCGTTTACAATCACTTTAGACGTCAATGACTATTTCAAAAAAGTTACCTATGCATATTTTGTATTTCATACTGGACTGTATTTGTCTTTTTCCGTTTCTGCCAAAAGAACTACATCATCCGCATAGCATATCATGCTGATTGGTGTTCGTTAAGTATGTGGCCCATATTCATATTAGGTGTATAACTTTGCTTCCGCCGTTTTTCAATAGATGCTCTTAAATACCTTTGGTGTGGCCGCTATTAGTGAGAAAACGTGCCGAGAGTTATTTCAACGGTTCAAGAAGGGTGATTTTGACGTCGAAGACCAGCTTGTGAAAGAGAGAAGGTTTTAGAAGATGCAGAATTGGATGCATTATTTGATCAAGACTCGTGTCAAACGCAACAAGAATTGGCAGGATCATTGGGAGTGACGCAAAAAACCGTTTCAAAACGCTGAATGATTCAGAAAGAAAGAAATTGGGAGCCGATCGAATTGAAGACAAGAGATTTTGAACGGCGTTTGATTGGTTGTGAACATCTGCTTGAAAGGCGAAGACGTGAGGGATTTCTGCAACTCATTGTGACTGGAGACGAGGAATGGGTTTATTTTGATAATCCCAAGCGCAGAAAATCATGAGGATATCCCGGCTATGCTTCCACGTCGACGGCCAAACCGAATATTCACGGTTCCAAGGTCATGCTAAGTATTTTGTGGGACCAGCTCGGCGAAGTATAATATGGGTTGTTAAAGTCGACTGAAACAATCACAGGCGATCGTTATCGAACGCAATCAATTCGTTTGATCCTAGCATTGAAAGACAAACGGCCCAATACAACGAAAGACATGATATATATATATATTCTTTTGAGAAAGAGCAATACAAAATATTAATTTCAAACAATCAAGCATATGTGTCGATGAATCTCAGTATTAGCAGAGGAAATGTAACGGGGCATCATACATTTCAACGTATGATACAAGAGAACAGATAAAAACCTCAGCAAAAACTCTGTCTCCCCGTATCGGTGTAGTGACTGGTTTGTGTAAACGTTTACAGAATAAGCTGACATAATTTATATTGAAGGACTTCCTCTTCAACCAAAACAAAATTTCCTTTATCCTCTCTTTTCCGTTGACGACTCTATAATTTCCAATTGGATCCTAAAACAAAAAGAAAAGAAGCAGAAAGGAGTACTAAATATTAGTTTTCATTATATCGATTTGAAGTTAACTACCCATTCTAAAAAAGAATCTGAAACTGAATGGATAGCTTGGAAACCATCATGAAATTTATAAATCGGACAATCATTCACCAAATGGTCAATGGTCTCTTCTACACCACACTCACATAGTGGGCTATCAATAGAACGCCATTTGAAGAGGGTACTATTACAACGACCATGACCAGTTCTAAGTCTATTCAAAATACACCAAATTTTCCTAGGAAGATTGAAACCTAGAACTTTTTCTGAGGGATCAACAATAAGACTTTTGTTGAAAACGTTAGAAGAAGTCCATCCCGAACGCCAAATTTCCTTGTCGCTTTCATTGAATTCAAGGAAGGTGTTAGTCCATAAAGGTTTGCGTGATTTCAATCTAGCAGTTCTAGAATCTGGGAAATAGGATAAAATAGGAAATGAGTTCGGATAGAAATGAAATTTATCCCAAGATTTCTTGACTGCAACCTGTCTACGAATATGAGGTGGAACTATATGTGATAGCACCGGTAACCAAACTAAAGGAGTAGATCTAATAGTCCCACTAATAATTCTCATAGAAACATTAAGCTGTGCATCAATTCTATGAACATGAGCACTATTAAACCAAACAGAACAACAGTATTCAGCAGCAGAAAAACCAAGGCCAAAGCTGCTGTACGAAGAGTGTTGGCATCAGCACCCCATGAAGATCCTGCTAATTTTTGGAGGATATTATTCCTCGACTTTAATTTCAAACGCAAATTTTCTAAGTGAACCTTGAAATTCAAAGAAGAATCAAGTTTAACTCCAAGATATTTGGGGGCAAAATTATGATTCAAGAGGGAATTATTGAAAGTTACTCTCAATTTTCTGTGTTTTTGTTGATTATTCAAATGGAAACAGGAGACTTCTGTTTTATTTGGATTAGGGCATAAGCGCCACTCAAGAAAATAATTTTCCATAATTTTAAGATCTTCATTGAAAGTATTTTCAATAATTCCAAAATCAGAATGACGAAACAAAAGAGCAATATCATCGGCATGATAAAATAGTTTTACAGCATAACAATGCTCGACCCCATGTTGCGAAAGTGATCAAGACGTACTTGAAAACGTTGAAATGGGAAGTCCTACCCCACCCGCCCTATTGTCCAGACGTTGCTTCGTCGGACTATCACTTGTTTCGATCTATGGCACACGGCCTGGCTGAACAGCACTTCCGGTTTTATGAAGAAGGTAAAAATTTAATCGATTCGTGGAGTTTTTCCAACGCGGGTATCGTACGGTGCCCGAAAAATGGGAGAAAGTAGTTGACAGCGATGGACAATACTTTGAATCATAAATGTTTAACCAGTTTTTTACAATAAAGACTCGAATTTCGGAGAAAAACGGCGAAAGCAAAGTTTTACGCCTTTGTAGATATTGTTTTGTAAATGTTTTCTTGCATGGCAAAATTTAAAAGGTATGGTCCCCCAAGAATTTTAAAATAATGTTTATGTTTGAGTCTTGAAAAGAATATTTCCTTTTTCAGCATATATTATACATATTCAATTGAATAAATTAATTGATTTGAAGAATCATTGTGAAGCTAAATTAACCAAAACGAAATTTTGATTGAAGAAAAATTATTTACAGGTGTTCTCAAATCTGCCTCATGTTATTCAAGGTTTATCGAATTCTATTCAACAGTTGCCAAACTTATTTGGTGTTTCCATAATTGTGGCAAAATTAATACAATTCTGGGACTTCTTCATTTGAATGACGGGCCAATGGAGGAATATGGATTTGTTACAAGTCAAAGAGTAACAAAAATATTTCTGGGACTACTAGCTATTTTATTCATAGCATCACTTAATGAACTTGCAGAAGCGAAATCATTGAAATATTTTTATATGTTCGTTTGGATATTTATACTGTTGAAAGATGTTATCGACTTCCATTTTTGGGAATCCATATTACGAAATCTACAAAAAAAATCAATTGCTATCAATATAAATATCTCCAAATTGAAAGATTCAGCGGATTCTGGAGAATATCTCACGAAAATTTCCAATGAGTCTGAAAATAAGGAGTATTCAGATATTATAAGGTTGCGTCAGTTGAGTTTGAAATATTTTGAAGTCACGCAGTTAGGTAGCTATATCTGCAAAGAACTGTCATTCACAGTTTTAATTACTCTCATTATAAAAATTGTACAGATTATTAATTGTGCATATAGTGCAGTTATGGTAATACTGAAAGATGAAGGAAACGAAATTGAAAGACCTATTCTTTGGATGTTCTTCATCTTGTGTCATTGCTTTATGTTGCTGAAGATGTGGAATTCTGTTCAAGAAGAAGTGAGTTGAATATTTTAGACTTAAAATTTTTTATATTAGGTGTACAACTTTTCTTCTGCCATTTTACAACAGATGGCTGTAGCGGTAAGTGGTAGTCGAAATAAATAGATCGAAGATGTCATACAATAAGCTTAAGTATTTGTAAACATAACGCCATCAAAAAATTAGTCGATTTGTGTCTGCATTATAAAGTTATACTCGATTAACATGTCAGCTCACGAGCCAAATTCTCCTAATTTGCGGGAGGTTTCAATTTGTGATTTCTGCATCGCATTGGACCAGCTCGGCATGGTGTATTATGAGTTGTTAAAACCGAAACAAACTGAAACAATCACAGGCGATCGTTATCGAAGGAAATTAATGCGTTTGAGCTGAGCATTGAAAAACAAACGGCCGCAATACAACGAGAGATATGATAAAGTGATTTTAGAGCATGACAATGCGAAAGTGGTAAAGACATACTTCGAAACGTTGAAAATGTGAGCCCTACCCTACCCATCTCTTTTGGAATATCACTTGTTTCGATAAATGGCACACTGCCTGGCTGAAAATCATTTCCGGTCTTATAAAGAAGTAAAAAATTCGATCGATTTGTGGATCGCTTCGAAAGATGACCAGTTTTTTCAATACGGGATTCGTACGCTGTCGGAAAGATGGGATAAAGTAGTGGCCAGCGATGAACAATACTTTGAATGATAAATGTATAACCAGTATTTTACACTTAAGCCTCGAATTTCGGAAAAAAACGGCTGAAGAATATAGTTGTACGCGTATATAATAATAACAATTATATATTATTAGATGTCTACTCGACGGAAATTTCTTCCAAAAGCTTCAAATTTCATAATTTTCAAAACAGATAATTCTTTCGATACATTATGGTACTATCAGATTTGCAATTCCGTGTATACCGCATGAAATATCAGGTTAAATTATTGTGATATTACAAGGTTTGATCTTGTTACCGGGTATCCAAACTAAAATAATATGTAAATTGTAATTATTTTTTTCTAACATGGAAGAATTTATATTTTAGTTCGAAAAATTTAGTAATTATATGAGTAATTTTCAAAGTCTTTTGAATGCTTTGGATACGTTGAATATGTAATATACTTTGATACTCTTTCATACCAAGCTCATGAAATTTTTCGTTTGGCCAATATAAATCAATGGGAAATCCTAAGACGATAACGTATAGATTTATATGATATGGATTTGGACTTTTTTCTGAAACACTCTGCTCTAAATACTCATTGCTAAACCATGAAATATCATCTATTGAGCACCTGCACTCCTGCAACGATAGGTAGAGTTTGGAAATATTGGGTAGTTTTTCCCAATAGTCTGCTGGTTTTTCTATGGTGCTGATGATGTGGTTGGTTAAGTTGGTTTAGAATGTGTCACAAAGCTTAGATTAGATTTTTAATATTCACACCCAAAATCTAAATTGGTCACGGAAATGTTCGGAAATCTTCTCTCGATTTTTTCAATTTTTATTGTTATGGTTGAGCGATATGAAATTCTACACTATACTTGAGATTGTTGTTCAAATGCGATTTAGTATTGTAATAAACAATCTGATGAATTTTGCCCATAAATGAATCGCTACATAAATGGTTACGTCATCATTTAGTCAAAACATATGATTGGATACCATTCCCGGCTCAAAAGTTGAAAATTACAGATATTGTGACGAAATAATAAAGTGGGTTCTGACAACGAGCGTTTAATGCATTTTAAGAGGAATAGTAACTGAAGGTCAGGTGTGCTTAAACGAGTCAATTCCCATCCCATTCTGAAAAAAAAAACTGTAATGAGACATAATTAAAACATTTTCACCTCGAATTGGACAGAAATCAAAAACCAGATTTTTGATATTTTCAACCCAATAATAGACTTTTAAATTTTATATGAGTTCATTTGTGTTGTTTTTTATACCGAACGAAAATTTTTTTTTGGATACTGTTGTCACGACGTTCAAGGAAGAGAATTTTTGTTTTTTTTTTCAGTACTAACAGGCGAATCTCTAGTGAGCCTCTGTTCATCATGTTTATTTGCAATATTTAATAGAATATTATATTTGGTTGTGTTGAGAGCAAATAAACTTTATTATTATTATTATTATAAGTTTAGCATGTCAACTGGTCAACAATTTCGAAACTTCAGCTAAACCCAAATAAAATAAAATCAACAATAAATAAAGCCGTTACGTGAAGGCGGTAAATTTTGAGAGCCCATTCATTCATGTCCAATTGCATACCTTCATGCAATTGGGGCATGATGACAAGTGCCCAAAAGCACCTGATGTCAAGGCATGCTTTGTCATTTCTTGATTCATGAGCTTTTTTCGAAAATATTTTGATTAATAATGTTTGAATAATTAAAAAGTTTAGCACTATTCAGAGAGGCACTACAGGAATATCGAAAACCGTTGGAGATACAGAGTGGCTCAAATAAGAAAAAAGTTGCGTTATTCAGGAATCAGTGTGTTGGTGTTAATAGATCCAAAATATCTCCAATGGTTCCCGAGATATCTCGAAAAAACTGAAAATCGAGTTTTTTTTTCTGTATAACTCATTTGTTTTTGTAGATAAATTCACGAATTCACGGTCGCTAGGGGATTGGCAGGGTAGGCACTCGCCTAGGGCGGCAAAATTCAAGGGCGGCATTTCAAGCTTGATCAACAAAAATCAGATGTGTAGAAATCCATAGCACCAAATGAGATTGAATTTAGTCAGCAAAAACAAGAGGGAATACCAACAAATTTAATTAACATCAAAGACCATCAAAGGTGCCACATTATACATTATAGGTACTCATAAATATTCAGATGTGGTGTGATTCCCTCATAGTGCTGTTTACGAGTTATTGGTGTTGAAAAAAAAAACAAATGCACTCATCAGGCTTGTCGGCGTTCACTTTACGTTGCCGAATTTTATTGCCACTATTATTGGGGTTCTAGATTCTTTTTTTTCAATTCTCTAATCATAATGATGATTCCTCAGAATGGAATGCAAAAAATAAGAAAAAAATTCCATTTCATCACTTCCAACGTTGCAACTGATCCTTCTTAGCAAATATAAGAAGTTCAATTATTTCATACCATATTCTATTATTTTATAATATTCTTCATTTTTCAAATCAAATTAACTAGTGTTGGGTGTATTCGAACTGAATAATGGTCCGATTGTTTCACTCGATAATCTTAAAAAAAACAAATTTTCAAGTTTTTTTTAAATCGAAACTGAGCTAGGAACCTGAAACTGCAGGGCCCACTCTGAAGGGGCGGCAAATAATGGAGGGCGGCAATATCTAATTTTTCTGGGAAATCTGGATTACTGGAAGAACGAATTAAATAATTTTTGTTTATTTAACAAATTTCACACAGAAATGATTTTTTTCATCAAATTTACTTATCTTGAACATCTTTGCATCGTGAATATCTGTAACATCTATTCGAATTTGAAATAATTATTCATTCTCATTATCCGGTTGTTCAATTTAATCATATCAAAGAAAAAAGACGAAATGTTCTAGCGTTATATGTAGTCAAAACTCAGCAGGATCTGAAACCTTAATTCAATTCATATATTTTATCATTTATGGATTAGAATTCAGTTGAGCACGTTTATTGTTTATCAATAAATAAAGAGTTATTATTATTATTATTTCACTTATCTAAAATCATCTATTGGATTAAAATTTGAATCCATAAAAAATAAGTAGGTACACTTTAAATACAATTTTTCTTTCCTAAAATACTTTTTGTAAAAAAGTGTGGAGTTTTTCTCAATTCCACACTAAATCTTTGAAACCAAATTCACCAAACCAACATCCACTCCAACCGCCCCTCTCACCGTTCTTTTGCTTAGTACATAATCCCAAACCTGAAAGGGTTCCGATTTGTATTTTTGCCGGGGCGGTAGAAATGCTTGAGCAAGCGCTGGACCACGATTATCCAATATTAATTTTTAGCAATCTGCAGAGTTAGAATCTGTTAGGTCGGCAAAATGGGTCTCTGACTAGGGCGGCAGTTTGGTTAGCTACAGCCCTGTAAATAGTTCTAACCCTGTATATTGTACAGTCATCTATACCGATGTGGGAAATGACTAATGAGCGTGCATTTCGGTTGATTGTTTATTTTGAAAATTACAGACTATAGCTTCGATAAACAGATGATTTTCTTTGGTATCTTGTATCGGTTTCCTCAGTTCATTCGATATGATAGAATACAGTTCCTTGGGTTCTTGGTGGTTTTGGTTGCAATCAATCAATGGATGTTTTATCTTAACAAATGATGAATCAAGAAATTGGAGAATCTTGTTCATGGTATTAGGAAATTTTTTTACCATTGCAAGTTTTGCTGGATGGCTCATATCTTCAGCAACTCGAAGTCCTAAATTATTAGTGAATTATAAGTATGATCACTTCAATAACCTACATTTTGAAGTATTAACTGTTTGTCGATATTTTGAAGTGATTTTAATTTTGATCAGAATTACTTGGAATCTTCTTCATACACGAAAACTACAAGAAATTTTAGAAATATTGTGCGAGAATGCAAATAATCTACGATATGGTTCGAAATATAAAAACAGAAGTGGTGCTCACATTTTACTCTGCATTCTTCTTTATATAATTCTTTACATCAACTTCTTTCAAGTTCCATGGAGTACAAATATCAATTGTTTCTGCGATACTTCTTTTTGGTGTAATATTGTCATCCGAGATTATGTAGAAATTTGTTTATTCTACATGATGTTGAAAAATATGGAAGATATGTTTTCCACTTTAAATTCACAATTGACATCTATCTTCGAAAATATTGAAAAACTTATAGATTTTGATGAGGCTGGCTATGATTTAAGTGTAGAATATAGAAGCGAATCTTTGAGTATGAGAAATCGTGTTCAATGCATCAGTCGTAATCATTATTTATTAGTACATTTGGCAAAAGACCTCCAAGCTATTATATCATTCAATGTTGCTCTCAGGTTGTTTTTCAATATTACAGAGGTGGTTAATGTCATTTATATATTTATAATGGCTGTTCACGAAAAATGGAACCTTATTATTCAAATAACTTGGTTAATTTACCAACTTTGTCAGAATCTGGTCGTTCTTCGTATATGGACTTCCCTTCCCATTGAAGTGAGTTTGGTTTTCTATAATGTTATTATAATATAATTTTAGGCTAACCGTAATTTAGTAGATGATCGACATTTTCTATTGTTATGGCGTCTAAAACATATACATATGCAGGGTGTCTTATTTAAAACTAAGTAACTTGACAACGAATCAGAATTTGTGAAAACACTCAAACAGGTTGATTTTTGATGACAAGGGAACATGATCTGGGATACAAAGCATGTTTCTATTAGCAACCCCTTGTAGAGGGTTGCAACCCCATCAGGAATTTGAATAGGGCAAGTGGGTAGTTCTGTAGCACAAAGGTATTCATGGATTTAAATTTGTATGAACCTGCAGTTTGTGTTCTATTAGTGAATATTCACAAAGTTACAAGGTGTTTTTTATGGAATTATGATACCGATAAAACTGAATGAAACAGAGAGGTTCTAATTGATCGTATAATTTCTATTGGAAGAAAAACATTTTTAAAATACTGTATAAGTAAAAATTTACCACAAATACTCAAATTTCTCACCATTAGATTGCATGCAGTGATAAAATCGTGATTATCTTTTGTTCGAAGACGAAGCAAAAACAAACAATAATTTGATTAAAAAGTGTTATATGCCTTTTTTCTCTTCATGCTTATCAGAATCTGCACTGCAAGGTGTAGGCAATACGCAATAAGATTATTGCTTTTAAAAAATTTCGTTTCAGTATTCTGTATTGCAGAATTTTTAGAGGTTCGTTTTATCAGTTCATAAAAATAACAAAATGGTTTACACGTTGGAGGAGAGAAAGGAAATGTTTGAAATTTATTTCCAGGAAAATGACTATGCTAGGGAAACATCTTGATAAAAATGTTTATTATTCATTTATCATTCAGTAGATACATGAATTTTAGGTATCAGGATCAGTTCCTAACAAAAAACATAATCGTTTTCGTATGACTACGGGTGAAAATCATCAAGTGGCCGTAATTGGTCAACTAATAGCTGAACGGACACAATGTGTTAGAAAGTTGTTACATGAAACTGTATAATTAAGGGCTTTTGTCCACAGAATATTGAAGCTGGGTAAGTTCCTTATAAAATGACACTTGTTCATGAATTGAACGAAGATGATGGTGATCGGAGAATGGAATTTTGCCAAATAATTTCGCAAGAAATTATTACAAATCCTGTTTTTTGGTACAACGTGTTCTTTTCGGATGAATGCATCTTTTTCCAACGTCAACGACAAGAATGAAAGATTTGAACCTCTAATAAATTGTGACCTAGACCGACTCAAGATTCGGAGATCTCACTTTAAATATATTATTTCCCTATTACTGATCCTTATTTCCAATCTTAAAAAACCTGAAGGTCGCGATAATTTCAGGAGTTCTGAAGTTATGGCCGAAAGAAGATATTCTTCAACTGATGCACTGCGAAAAACCAAATTGGGTCTTTAAGTTCTAACAGAAACAGAAATCCCATCAAATTTGTATGAGAAAACCGAAAGTATTTAAATGATTCAGTCCTTACTTGGTGGAAAATCATATTGATTTGGTAAAAAGTAATTATAAACACTTACTACTTTCCACAGTTTTTAATAATTTACGACAATAGTTTCGCCGTCTAAGCGGCTTCATCAGGGTTACATTGCAAAGTAACCCTGATGAAGCCGCTTAGACGGCGAAACAATTGTCGTAAATTATTAAAAACTGTGGAAAGTTGTGAGTGTTTACAATTATTTTTTACCAAAAAAAAAACCAAAAGGTCGCAAAATGATAGATTCAGACGTTCTGGAGTTATGGCCGAAAGAAGACACAATTTAATTTTTCAGTGCATAAGTTGAAGAATATCTTTTTTCGTCCATAACTCCAGAACGCCTGCAGCTATCACTTTGCGACCTTTTGGTTTTTTCATACAAATTTGATGGGATTTCTGTTTATGTCAGCACCTAAAGACACAATTTGGTTTTTCGCAGTGCATCAGTTGAGGAATATCTTCTTTCGGCCATAACTTCAGAACGCAGGAAATTATCGCTTTGCGACTTTCAGGTGTTCTCATGCAAATTTGAGGGAATTTCTGTTTCTGTTAAGAAAATCCTATCATTACATTTGAAATTTCGCAGTAAAATGAACAAAACAATGGAATTCTGACTGAGCGCCCCCTATGGAAAGCAGCAAAAACAAATTGATCATAACTATATTTTGTCCTCAATCAACAAGATATTATTTTTCAGACGAGATCTAATTTGCTCAAAAATGTTGAGCCAAACTGAAGTTACAGGCGTTTCAATCAGTCAGATTTCTCCCTTTCACCTACTCTTATTTGATGTCGTAAAATCGAAAATGACAATTCAAAAAGATAGAGAATTTTCCAAGGATTACAGTGATGATATTTTTTCTTCAACTTCATATGAAACATTTTCGAGTAAAATTCATTTTTCTACTCGACGGTAGCTATTACGCCCCCTAGCGGTAGAGGTATGAACTTCAAAACAATTTCCAGTGTGTCCTCTTGTACACTTTAGTGGTAAAATTTTTTACCGCAAGTCTCTTCGATTAGTGGATCCTGAGATATAGCCGCTTACCTCTCTTATTTGCCCGCCCTGTACAGTGAACAATCTATTTATAGTATTTCTTCAATTTATAATTAATGGGAAAATCTAGGTACTCAATCCTGAATTCCTTTAGACATTCATCTATAGAATATTTCCATTAGCCTTCAATCTTCTGTCCATTTCTGAAGTAAGATTCGATCATGAATGTCTTTTGTACTTTGGAAAAATAATTTCTTTTTATTCACTAATATTTTTCACAGATTCGAAAATCCAAATTCTATATATGACAGTTCCAAGTGAAATGGAGAAATTACCAGATAATGATATGGTACAAACTGAGCTCTACTTAAAATCACCGAAAATCCAGTCTAATTTCACTACAGCACTCTTGATCACGAATTTGAATGAACGGTCGTTATCTGGAAGTCCACTGAATTATAAAGAATATCCAGGGCCGCCGCCAGGAGCGGCAAACCAGACAATTTGTCGGGGCGCCAAATCAGTTGATGAAACGAGACTTTTTGCGCCTTTAAGAATTACTTCTGTTTTTACTTTAGTCTTTATAATTTAAAACAATGCAGGATATCGACCAAACGTCGTTTGATAAATTTGACAAGGAGATTTTAAGTTGAAAAATATGATTTCATATAAAATTGAAAAGACGCCTGAGAAGAATAACAGGTCACCTTCAACGAAAATTCATATAAATTAGGTAAAGCAGGGCGGCGAAATTTTGTTTTACCGGGGCGCTAAAATGTCTGGCGGCGGCCCTGAGAATATCGATTTTTCTGTGTTTGTTTGAAGTGGATTTTGCTATACCAGTGACCCCTAAGGAATTGAGAGTTCATGATGCTTTATAGGTTTCATCATATTTTTCGGCAGTTCACACAATCGAATTATCAGAAAAGTAATACACAAGGTGTTGATTTTTTTAATTATATTTTCACAATTAGATATTGTTTTTACCAACCACTCAGTTACACTATTTCTCTGCGGGTTTGACGTTGGATACCTACCAGATAGTTCAAGGAAATACATCTGAAAAATATCTTGAAGCATTTCCAAAATTCTTCAAAAATTCATAATGAAATATTTCAGATTAAATCGACAATAATAGTAGTAGTAATAACCATGTATATCGAAAACTATAGGGTCTTCATCATTGATACGGGATGATATTGAATATCCTCAAAGTTTCCTATCTCTATACTCTTTCTTTGTATCAATATCAATTATCAATTTAAATTTCAGGCAAACAAATCAGTAATTATTTTACATGACATATGGAACAAATATGCAGAAAAAAGAGGGATTGATAAGAGATTGTTATATCTGCAGTTCATATCCATGAGATTCTTGACTTGTAAACTGAAATTTACTGCATATGGTTTTTTCCCGTTGGATTGGACTTTTTTGCACACGGTGAGTATCGATAATAAAATAAAAAAGAATTGATGGCTTAAATTTCTTCAAAATTAAGTAAAGTTTACTAGATATTATATATCTGTTAACGTGTTAACTTAAAATAAATATGAATATTATTATATTTCATTTTTTGATATGCCTCACCATATTAGACTGTCACTAGCCGCTTCTGTAACTTCCTGTTCCATATTTAAATAGATATTGCTGAAATTAAATCCTATAATAATCCTTGAACTCACAGTGAATGGTAAAAAAGCTTCCTCATTATTTATGTTATACCTACCAGATTATATAAGATATGTTTTCAATTTTAATTTTTTGTTTCAGATAATAGCCTCAGCAACAACTTATATCATTATTCTGGTGCAACTGAAGAAATGAAATTTATATTAACTTCAGTTTATGAGAAGTAAAATTCAGCTCATACATTGATAATTTACTGAATAATATGAAAAACTGTGTATTTCTATATCTAAGTTATGAAATTGTCTAGTTTCTTTGGAAAAATTCTGGAATATATCAATGGATGTTGGAAATAATTTAGTAGATTTTTATTCATGAAATATTAACTCCTTTTTTGAGCCCACAAGAAGCAAAATTCAGCTAGTTAACAACTTCCAAAATATCATTTGAAATGAATGAAGTGAAACCTCAGCAAATACAAAATAAGAAAGAAAAACAAAAGTTGTGCATTAAAATTGACGTTTGTGCAATAAATTTGTGCGTAAATATAACAGGTTGAAATTTTTAGAGGGGTCAATAATATTGTTTTTAACCATCTTCATTCAAGCATTGAGATCATTATACTAATATGGGTAATTCTGTCAAATGACGATATATCATAATTTATAAATATTTAATTATGCCATACCATCGATTAGTGATAATGAACCATTTCTATTTTCTTAACTAGGGGTTCAATAACGCTATAAGAATTGAATACATCAGTTGCGCTTGTTATGTCTTCTGAACTTAATTTTTTGTTACCGAAATACTTCCTGTGGATATTGAACATAAGCGGTGTTTTATTCCTTAAAAATGATAAGAATTATATTAAAAAAATACTTTTCACAGTCTTGTTCTATATGTATATTTTATGGTGTTTCATTAATGGATTTTCTGTCATTTCTGAATTGTATAATGAAAGTCAGTTGAAAGAAATATTATTGGATCCCTATTATTACACAAAATTTTTTAGCTCTGGGTCATTCTGTCGTCGAGTTCGTCAAAATTGCAGATGTTATAGTTTTGATGACAAAATTAATATGGAAGATTTCACACAGATCAGATTATGATATGCTGATAAAGCATTTAAGCCACGAGTACGTTACGTTGCAAAATAACAGAAGTAAAGTGAATAAGAGGAGATATGGATGTTTCATTTCGGTAGTCAGTGTGTTTATCATACTTATAGTCAGTGTTATGAAATATAAAGGAGGGGCCCTGGTAGAATTCAGTTACACGAATGTAATCTTATGGACAGTTTGTATGATTTATCAAGCTTTAGAATGTGAATTCATCAATTTATTTTGGGGAAATATCCGACAATTATTCTCTATTTTGTGTAACCAAATATCGAGAGAATGTAAGAAAACCGTCATTGTATCTAAAATAATGAAGAGACTAGATGTGAATGGAGAGCATAAAATTCAAATTCAAGATTTGCAAAAACGAATTAATGGTTTAAAAAAAATTTCATTGATTCATTATGAACTTTCCGAAACTATAATGAGGTTCAATTCTGTTTTGTCCTTCGATATTGCAATTTGGATGGCCGGCAATTTCATAGACTTTGTAACAATTTTTTACTCCCTCATTGTAACTATACATAGCAGTGTTGCGATATTTCAATTTTTATGGATATCTTATGAAATTTTCAAAGTATATTTCATCATTTCCATCTGGAGTTCATTATCTGATGAAGTGAGTGTTCATTTATGCATTAAGAATAGAGTCAGGTTCGACAAAAAATTTCATTTTTTGACCGTTTTTTGCGTAGAACTCGGCAAATATCAATTTTTCGTTCATAAAGAATATTTTTATGAGAGAAATTTGTATTTGATTTCATTTACTTTGTTTTGTATGGAAAAGTTATCCAAGATTCTCCGAGTTATATGCACAAAACCGCCATAAAATTATTTTTTTTTACCTTTTTTTATGCACTCTTTTTTTATGTTCCGGCATGAAATTTTAGTGGCAAACATCAGATCAAGATTCAGTACCCCAATAATCATATAACATCAAAGAAATCAATATTACTTACAAAAGTAAGTTAGAAGAGACAGTAAAATACGCCAATTTTCATTTTTCATTTGAGATAGAACGATTTATCGGACAGAAAAACTTTGTTGGAATTTTTGTTGACTTTGTTTTTGTATGAAAAAATCATTCACGAAAAATGTATGTTTTCCGAGCTATAATGGATAAAACTCCTAAAAATGACATGTTTTAAATGTTGAACAAACAACCCCAAAACTTTTCTGTGAACAATAAATACAGGATGATTCACCGGGATGGTCTATTAGACGTTTATGGAAAACTAATCATTGTTTTGAGCTGAAAATTTGCATATTGAGGTTTGAGACAATGGTATTTCTTCCTGAAATATTTTCAGATCTCTAAAACTCCCGGTTATACCGGAAACAGACTACTACTTCCTTATTTCAAACTGCACACCCAGTTAATTAGATCCAAGCACTCAAAATATTGAAGATCAATGGAAGCAGTTCAAGGAAATAATTCAGGACACTGCCATGGATAAAAAAACGGTGAAAATAACGAGACAAAAATGGATGTCTGAAGAGATCTGAAGGATTGATGGATGAGAGAAGAGAATATAAAAATAAAAACTCCGAATAATATAACCAGCTTAATGGAGAAATTAGAAGCAGGGTACGCGCGGCGGAGGAAACATGGTAGAGCAACCAATGTACGGAAATCGAAGAGCTTCAGAAAAAGAATGACAAGTTTAATATGTTCAAAAGGGAAAAAGAAGTAATGGGAAAAAGCAGATCGACAGCAAATAATATAGTAGACAGGCAAGGTAACATTATCGTCAACGAACATGATAAATTGGAAAGATGGAGAAAATACATTGGAGAGCTGTTCGAGGACGAAAGAACGGAAATAGTAGTTGGAAATATGACGTCTGGACCAAAAATTACATTGAATGAGCTCGAACGATCCATAAAACTGTCAAGAAATAGAAAGGCAACCGGACCAGACTAAATACCCAAAGAAATAATCAAAATACTCGGAAGCAATGGTAAACAATATCTCTTGGGCCTTTTCAACGAAGTATACTAATCAGGAAATATACCAACAGATTGGCTTCTATCAACATTTGTGATGATACCGAAAAGGATGAATGCAGAGAAATGCAGTGACTACCGCACTATCAGCCTGATATGAGCCACGTGTTAAAACTCTTCCTCCGAATACTGCACAGCAGAATATACAACAAAATGAAAGAACAGCTGAGCGAAAAAGGTAGAAAAAGTTAACAACATCACATACCTAGGTGCTAATGTCAATAACAACTAGGACATGAGCAAAAAAATAAAGATTCGTATCGAAAAAGCCAGAACCACCTTCTTTAAACTGAAAAAAATTCTCTGTAACAAGGGCATCACCTTGAAATTAAAAATTAGGCTTACACGCTGCTATATATTCTCCACATTACTCTACGGAGTCGAGAGTTGGACGCTGATCGAAACATTATTGAAGAGGCTGGAGGCTTTTGAAATGTGGGTCTGCGGAAGAATCCTACGAATAAGGTGGATGGGCCGAGTAAGGAATGAGGTGGTACTACAACAGAAATAATGAATACAGTTAAAACCCGAAAACTCGAATATTTTGGCCACGTGATGAGACACCCAGAGAAATATCACCTCCTTCATTTAGTGATGCAGGGCAAGATTGCCGGTAATAGAGGCCCAGGACGAAGAAGAACATCTTGGCTCCCCAATCTTCGGGAGTGGTACCGTAAAACATCCCCTGAACTATTCCGAGCTGCGATAAATAAAGTTATTATAGCCAATCTGATTGCCAACGTTCGTTAAAGAGACAGGGTACCACAAGAAGAAGAAGATAACTTTTTTGTACCAATTTCGGCAGTATGCCATTCTTTGAGTAAAAACTCAACGATTCATGAGTTGGGGATTCTCATAAAAAAAAATGATAACGATGAGGACTCACATTTTTTGAATTTTTCAGCAGAAAAAGCTCTTTTCAAATTTCTCTTTTTTGATCCTGCAAAGTAGTATTATAAGATTATTTGCGGTTTGTACCAAAAATGTACAGGGTGTTTATAAAATATTCATGCACTTCGACAACTCAAATTCAATTTTCAAATTAAAACCTATATTTTTTATTATTTCAGTCGATTCTACGTACAAAAATAGTGAGGGTTACTTAAGCATTTACAATTCTTGAAATGCCAAATTAAGTTATGAAAACATCGAATTTTAGTTTCTTTCTGTGTTTTCGGGAAGTCAGATACTTCTCTACACAGTGAGGAATTGCAGTTTTTCCTCATTCAAGGTTCTTCCTCGATATCTCTTAAAGTATTCCTTTTAGGTATAGGGTTTGCTTAAGTAACCCACACTAAGTTTGTAAGTCGAATCGACTGAAATAATGAAAAATATAGGTTCTAATTTGAAAATCTTGAGATTTGATGAATTTGAGTTGTCCAAGTTCGCGATCTTGTTTTAAACACCCTGTACATTTTTTATCCAAACCGCAAACAGTCTTATAATATTACGTATTTGCAGAATCAAAAAAGAAAAACAATTATTCGAAAAAAGCTTTTTCTGCCGAAATAATGAAAAAAAATGTGAGTCCTCATCGCCACCATTCTTTTCATAAGAATCCCATTAACTCATGAACCGTTGAGTTTTTACCAAAGGTATGGCATATTGCCGGAATTATATATCGAAATTGTCGACAAAAAATCTATCTAATGAAATAAGGAAGTAGTAGTATGTTTCCGGTGTAGCCGGTAGTTGTGAAGATCTGAAAATATTTCAGGGAGAAAGATCATTGTCTCAAATCCCAACATGCAAATTTTTAGCTCAAAACTATGATTAATTTTCCATAAACGTCTTATAGGCCATCCCGGTGAATCACCCTGTATTGAGTGGACTATTACCTAGATAAAGGATACAATTTCCTAAATTATGTTTTACCTACTCGTCTATAAATGTGAGTATAAGCATCATATATCATTCTAATAGTGATTACTGATCTATGATGCTGGTAAGTATATTGTCCCATTTTCAATGATTGATATCATCGAATACTTATCTTATATCCCAGCATAATAAGATAAAATCATCATTATTGCCTATATTTTTATTTGCAATATTTTATTATAATTCCTAAATCGACGTGTTGAATCTCTTTTCAATGTATATGGCCTCAAATCTTTTAATTGCTAGGTAGGATTTTTTTAAAATCACGATGTGTTTTCGAGGAATTAATTAATCCAGTATGATCGAATGATTTTTTGATATTACTACTAATTTGCATTACCTACCAATTTACATTTTGTAGGCTAACCGAGCAGTTGTTGTATTGCATGATTATTGGAATGAATATGTGGAAAATAAGAAATTTTGTAAAGAAATATTATATATTCAGTTTCTATCGATGAGGTTTCAAACTACAAAGTTGCAACTATCAGGATATGGATTTTTTCCCCTAAATAAAACCTTTGTACACTGTGTAAGTAAAGAGTTTGAAAGACAAGAACTATGCTTCTCGTTATATTAATAAGTTCATTTTATTCTTTTTCAGTTTGTAGCAGCTGGTGCAACGTACCTCATAATTCTCGTTCAACTAGATAATTCAAAAAAATAAATCAGTCGGTATTGATTCTTCACTAATTGATGAACAAATTGATTTCATTAATATAAGCATAATATTTTGGCCAAATATGTGGTTGGAGAGTGTTTCCGACATAAATAATTCTAGAGCATGAAAATTGATAAAATAGATTTAGTATTCGAGAAATTGTACAGGGTTTTCATGAAAAATTTTAACAACGCAATTAAATGGGTCCTGCAGCAATTTATTCATTTCTGAGTTTTCATTAATAATGGGTTGAGTTCGAGAACTTAGCCAGCCATACTCAATGAACTTGGATGATACGAATATTTATCACAAATATCATATATCATTTATTTATCATCATATATTTTTATATTCTAGTTTATTCATTTACATAATTGCGCCCTTGGAAGCAACATATTTTTATATACAATTCTGTGTTCTACAAGGGTGCAATTGGCGCATGAATAGGATCAAAAACTCCTGACTCCACGCCAGAAGTGGAGTACTTTCAAACTAATCTAAATCTGAAATCTGTTGAGTTGGAGTCATCAGAGTATAAAAAAAAACATTTCGATATTTGTCAGTAGGGTGTTTTCTTTCGAGGTATATAACTTTAAGTTGGCATTACTGTTCAAGATGGCGATCGATTTAACAGCTGTCGAGTGATCTATTCTCAGTTTGGCTTGGTAATTCATCATGAATAGACTCACGGCTGAAAAACGTTTGCAAATAGTGCAATTTCATTTCGAAAATAATGGTTCTGTGCGGAATACGTATCGCGCACTACGTCCATTTTATTTTGTTAGGCGATGAAGCGCCGTTCTGGTTGAATGGCTACGTCAACAAACAAAACTGCCGCATTTGGAGTGAAGCTTATCCTCAAGTGTATGTCGAAACACTGTTACATCCAGAAAAACTGACTGTTTGGTGCGCTTTATGGGCTGGTGGAATCATTGCTCCGTACTTCTTCAAAAACGATGATGGCCAGAACGTTACAGTCAATGGTGATCGGTATAAAGCCATGATTACTGACTTTTTCATTCCTGAATTGAACAATCATGATGTCAAGGAGCTGTGGTTCCAACAAGACGGCGCAACATGTCACACAGCTCGTGCCACAATCGATTTATTGAAAGACACGTTTGGTGACCGCCTAATTTCACGTTTTGGACCTGTGAATTGGCCTCCAAGATCTTGTGATTTAACACCGCTAGACTACTTTCTGTGAGGCTATGTAAAGTCATTGGTCTATGCGGTTAAGCCACAAACCCTTGACCATTTGAAAGACAACATTCCCGTGTTATTGCCGATATAAAGCCACAAATGTTGGAAAAAGTCATCGAAAATTGGACGTCCAGATTGGACTACATCCGAACCAGCCGTGGCGGTCATATGCCAGAAATCATATTCAAAATGTAATGCCACAAGATTATATTGCGGTTAAATAAAATTCATTTCAATCGAATAATCCATCGTTGTTTTATTGCAATTTAAAGTTATATGGCTCTAAAAAAAACACCCTTTACTTAAAGTGTCATCTTCTTTCGATGATTGACGATCATCATGATTATCTTCATCTTATTCATTGCGGCTCTAAACAGTTGCTCCGAAGTTTCCCTCAGATTTCATAGTCACCACATGCGTCTGCGACTTATGCTTCTTTTGCCAGTTATTTTTCTGTGTATTATTAATTGATTCAGCTGTTATCTCTCCCCTCTCATGACATGTCCCAGGTATTGGAGCTTTCTTGATTTTATTTCTTCGTTCAATTTCGTTGTTCTAGGGTCCAGGTAAAATCTCCTGATTGGTAACTCTGTCGACATATGATACTTGAGAATCCTTCAGTGGAGTCACATCTTAAAAGCCTCGATTTTCTTAAGCATTACCTGGCTCAAAGTAGAGTACTTGAGGGAATCCAATTCTAAATGGAGTTGCAATGATTGTTACTCTCGAAAGAGATCGTTAAGGAGCAGGTCTCAAGCTTAAGGCAGTGAGTCTCTCAACATCGAGCATTTCAACCTGCTCATGAACAAAATATCCAGCATGGCCGGCGACTTGAAAAAAATAAGAAATTATCAAACCGCCATTTTAACTGAGCTTACTAGATGTAGAAAAATACCTGATGATCATAAGCAAGTACTTGACTCTCATACAAAAGCGATCGCAGATTTTAAGAAGAAGATTGTCGTCGAGAATTCCCACGCTAAAGTCTCTCTGACGTGGTGGATAGGTTGAGAGGGTGAGGATTGAGACCCTATTTGCTGATTCTGTGTCGCGTCGAGTAGTTCAGATATCGCTGAGATTCTCGAGCGCTCCAAGCGATCTTTTAATATCATCATAAAAATAAACCAGAGTCAGATCCATCCAATGATTTTGAGGCCGCTTGCGAAGTTTTGGGGCATGTTGACCCCGGTGTATCCAAAATTTCAGTGCGAACTTCTCTTTTGGGCAAGACACGGTAGGTACAACACCTGCATGCTGAAGGTAATCATGGTTTTTCCGGACGTTACTCTCTTTTACGTAATAAGAAAAAACTACTGAGTAGGGAGTCATTTCAAAAATACATGCTCACTGATGACAAGATCCCACAGCAGCTCCAGTTCTTGAATTCTCTACACATCAAGGAAAGGGAAGGGGAAGTGCCGGGAAAAAAAATCTTACTATCAGATATCTTCGAGAGGAACCAGCTGTTGTTCCAGTAGATTATCCTATCCGGCTCACTAAATGAATTGACACTTGTTCATTCCAACCTACAATCACTACTTTCCAAATACTGCAAACTGCTCTCATTCTCTCAGGTATACAATTCTAGCTTCTAATTCATAGCAGAATCTTGGCTTCACCCTGGCATTCCTGATTCAGCTGTCCACATTCTGCATTATATGCTTTATGAGCATAGTAGACTCATTCGCGATTTCCACATCTGAAGTGAACGCTGTGGGCCTCGATTACATATTTGCTTATATGAAATTTGAAGATTTTTCTCTCACTATTGGATGCGTTTATCGCCCTGGGGTTTGTGTGGGTATTTCTGATCCTCTTGATTATATCAGCTAGCCTACAACTAGTAATAATTTATGTATTGCAGTGGACCATACTTTTCTACTCAAAACTTTAGTCTTAAAACGAAGGCGTATACAGAAAGGAAAATGGAAGAAATAAGAATTTTTTTCATAGAAATGAATGTGTGTTTGTATTGTGCCTGCATGTACAGTGCATCCCATTTTGGGTGAGACAGCCAGGTTTCTCGCTTGTTATTTAAGATAGAGCCTTGCGGTTTTCACGTTCCTGTCCTACTTTTTCGTGAAACTCAAGTTGGTCTAATCAGATTCTGTATAACTTTTTCCGTTCAAAAGATACAGGGTGATTTTGGAGATTGATACTTTTCGGACCCCTTCTTTATCTCCGAAATTATAAGAAATAATGCTGAGCTGAAAACTACGTCTGAATCAGAATTCTGCGTAGAATCCAGTGGCGTACTCAATATTTTTTTTCGGGGTAAGGTTTTGAAGATTCAACACAAACCTATATTTTTTTTAATGGAACACCCTCTATATCATTACTTCGTTGAATTCGTTATTTTTTTCCCTTCAAAATGATGTATGATGCTATGTAGGTAGGATGTTCAGAAATGTTAAAAAAACACTAAAACGTCAAATAATGATGATTTTTTTGTAAATGGGCCATGAATTTTCTATGTTTCAATAAGAGGATTATTACTTTCGATTTTTAAAAATAGTAGGTCATTGATGACACAAACATCCTTGTTGTTATTATGGCTACTATGCATTTGGGAGCATTGTTTTATCAAGTAGGCATTGGAGGGGAAAAACCAATCTGATCTAGCTGTCATCGCTATAAATTATTGTAATTATTATTGATTCTTCTTTTCTATGGAAAATCCATTGCCCATTAACAAAAAATCATCATTATTTGATGTTTTAGTGTTTTTTTAACATTTCTGAACATCCTACCTACATAGTGTCATATATCATTTTGAAGGGAAAAAAATAACGAATTCAAGGAAGTAATGATACACATAGTGTTCCATTTAAAAAAACATAAGTTTGTGTTGAATCTTCTAAACCATACCCCGAAAAAAAATAATGAGTACGCCACTGTATTCTACGCAGAATTCTGATTCAGAAGTAGTTTTTACCTCAGCATTATTTCTAATAACTTCGGAGATAAGGAAGGGGTCCGAAAAGTATCAATTTCCAAAATCACCCTGTATCTTTTGAACGGAAACAGTTATGCACAATCTGATTAGACCAACTTGAGTTTCACGAAAAAGTAGGACAGGAATGTGAAAACCCCAAGGCTCTATCTTAAATAACAAGCGAGAAACCTGGCTGTCTCACCCAAAATGGGATGCACTGTACATGATATAGCAAAAATATCAAACTCGTTCTTTGTATATGCCACTGATTCAAGAAAATGAAGCGAATAAAAGTGCTTGACATAACCATAATCATATTTATTATAAAATATATATTTAACCATATAAAAAAACAAAAAAGAACAAGTACATTTGATTTTATTCACATATTATGGAAAGAAGTCTTCTGTTTTTTTTTTTTTTTTGAATATATCAACTTCATGAGAGCCAAACCATTCAGTCTATTTTCACTAGTTTTATTTCTCAAGTATGTTTTGAGAAAAAAGGCATTTTCACTTTTTGAAATTTAGTTTATTTATTTACATCGATTCCTACGGATATATTTAGAAAATAAATATCGTTGTAGTATTTATACAACAGAGTACTCAAATTCAAATTTATGTGTAGAAAGATTGAAATTGATTATCGTTTTAATGATAGAGAGGAGAGATGGTGTTTTTGAATGGGACACCATATGTGACTTGATTACAATTATAAAATGAACACAAAATGAATTCAATTAAAAAAACAACGAAAAATATTTATATCTAAGGTGTCGCATAAAAAAATGAAAACTAAAAATTCCATATCTGTGAAACGGATGACATTTTTGAAAAAAATTTACGAGAAAGATGCTGTTAAAAAACCGCGTTGAAAAATATTGGGTGTCCCATTTGAACAACACCTCCTTGCCAGTATATCTCTGAAACAATAATTAATTTCTATGTTCTGTTAGGAGTATTATATAAACTATAAAAATTACTGAAAAAAAAGTTTTAGAATTATTCGAATATCATCTCGAACAGAAACCAATATATAGTATAGTGAAATATTTGAAACAGTTATTTATCTAGAACACGCTGTAACTCCAGACCGAATCAAGATAACTGTGGTCTGCTTTCTGATATGTTATTGTTTTGAAAAAATACATTTTTTCTCTAAGTATTATTATTTGCGAGATGCATTCAGTGAGCACTGAATTTGGGACATCCTGTACCATATTCATTTAGGCATGAGTGGCACATTTCGAGGTCATTAAATCTAATTGATATTAGTAATTCTCTTACATAACAACATGTCACATTAGGCACTCACTAATATATTGAATTCATCGATAACGTACATGAAAATTATATGAATATTTAAGTATGATTAGAGATAATGCATCATTTCTATTATATTAACTACTCGATAACCCTATGAGAAAAGAAGACATCGGTTGCGCTTGATATGTCTTTTGAACTTAATTTTTTGTTACCCAAATACTTACTGTGGATATTGAATATCAGTGGTGTTCTATTCCTTAAAAATGATAACAATCATAATAAAAAACTAATTTTCACGGCCTTGTTTTACATAATCATTTTATGGTGTTTCATGAATGGATTTTCGGCCGTTGCTGAATTGTTCACTAAAAGTCAGTTGAAATATATATTATTGGAACCCTTTCATTACATAATATTTTTCAGCTGTGGGTTATTCTGTCGTTCAGTTCGTCAAAATAAATGGTGTTATAGTTTTGATGTTAAAATTAATATGGAAAATTTCACATAGATCAGATTATGATATGCTGATAAAGCATTTGAGCCACGAATACGTTACGTTGCAAAATGACAGAAGTAAAGTGAAAAAAAGGAGATATGGATGTTTTGTTTCAGTAGTCAGTGTGTATATTCTACTTATAGTCAGTGTTATGAAATATAATGGGACCGTGGTACAATTCAGTATCACGAATGTGATCTCATGGGCAGTTGTAATGTTCTATCAAGCTTTAGAATGTGAATTCATAAATTTATTTTGGGGAAATATCCGACAATTATTCTCTATTTTGATCATCCGAATATCGAGAGAATGTAAGAGAACCGTCAGCATATCAGAAATAATGAATAGACTAGATGTGAATGGAAAGCATAAAATTCAAATTCGAGATTTGCAAAAACAAATTAATAGTGTAAAAAAAGTGTCACTAATTCATTATGAACTTTGCGGAACTATAATGAGGTTCAATTCTGTTTTGTCCTTTGACATTGCAATTTGGATGGCCGCCAACTTTATAGACTTCGTAACAGTTTTTTATTCCCTCATTGCTACTGTAAATAGTAGATTTGGAATATTTTATTTCTTCTGGATATCTTATAGAATATTCGAAATATATTTCATTATTTCCACATGGAGTTCATTATCTGATGAAGTGAGTGTTCATTAATAATAATAATAATTTTCATTCGAGCCGGGGATAATCTTTATCCATGCCTTACAAAGGAATGAATATGTTTGAATTCATGAATATCAAACTTCTGAAATGTATGAAGAATACAAAAATGTTATGAGCAAATAATAAAATAAAAACGAGGAATAACTTATACAGTTGATTCTAGAATAGCTGAGTTCATTCACTGCCGACCAATGAGAAAATGCTTTAAACAAAATTGAATCAAATGTTCAATGTATATTATCAGCAAAAAATTGCATTTTGCGTCATTGCACTAACCTGCAAAATTTCATAAATATCGTCCTTTTCGTTCGGAAGATATTTACTCGGTTCCATACTTCATCCCAAACTGTATATACACAAAAACGTCGAATCCAATCAAAATATACATAATGATTGTATAAATTACAATACAGAAGAATATAAAAACGTCAGAAAATCAAACAAAACATAATATAAAAATCAAATTGTATACGAGAATCAAATTAAATTATTGTCCAAAAACTCATCGACATCGTAAAATGCACTCTTAATTAAAAACATTTTTATCATTTTTTCAAATTTATTCGAAGGCGTATCTGTGAATTGAGCGGGAAGTTTATTGTACAGCTTGATGGAAATATCTATACATTATTTGTAGCTCCATTAAATATGTAGTCAGATTCAATAAGAAATTCACTTCAAAGTTTTTACCTTAAGAATGATGTGTTGATATAATTTTCCATTTATGAACTTTTCGTGGTTTATATACAGGGTGTCCATTTGAAAACGAAACAGACGAGATTACAGACGAAATAAAGTTTTTCGATAGAAATGCTCGGACAGGTCGATTTCTGTTTCGAGGGGGACAACTTAAGATGTAGGTTACGGACGCATAGCGCTTCAACCCTTGCTACTACAACCCTCACCCCCAAATTTTGAATAGGGAAGATGGGGTGAGTGATACCTCATTCGAAAGGTATTTTTATACTGATTTCAGCACAGTAATTGGTTTTTCATTTTATGCATTAATTCTCGAAATATTCTTAACTAAGTATTTGAAAATGAAGTGGTGTTTTCATGGCACTTGTAGTGTTTTGTGAAAAATCGACATTTTGAGCTTCAAAACAACCATAACTGTGGCTTCCTTCCTAACTAACTAACGCATGAATATTTCGAGAACTAAGGCATAAAATGAAAAAACAATTACTGTGCTGAAATCAGTATAAAAATACCTTTAAATTGAGGTATCACTCATCCCATCTTCCCTATTCAAGAATTGGGGGTGGGGGTTGTAGCAGCAAGGGTTGAAGCGCTATGCGTCCGTAACCTACATCTTAAGTTGTCCCCCTCGAAACAGAAATCGACCTGTCCGAGCATTTCTATCGAAAAACTTTATTTCGTCTGTAATCTCGTCTGTTTCGTTTTCAAATGGCCACCCTGTATAAAATTATCATATACAGTATCTACGTATTTGATAACAGTAATTTTTCTTTCGAATTGTTGTTCTTTTATTAGCAGTGTGAACAGAAGAAAGTAGGCTTCAAAAGGAACTTATTGAAAGTCAACTTATTATAACCATTTGTTTGGGTTCAGTCCGAATGTGATTTAAATGAACTAAAATTATCGCATTTATGAATATTTGTTAACAGTTCCTAAATTAAGTATTCAAAATATGCTCCTCATAATGCTTCCTGGGTAATGCATCTTATTGTCAAACTCTTGTCATACTAGTTCGAATATAGGTATCAGTTATAATTGCCCTGTATTCTTCAATGTTAATCATTTTGATATGTTAATGTAGCTCAAACAGATTTCAAGTAAACTCGCAGAAAAAATCCATTGGTTTAGTAATCAAATTTCGTCATTCATTCTACCTTAGGCTAGGTTTACTCCTCATGTAGATAGAAGAAAAAACAGTTTCCTAGATAATGTTTGACTTCACTATAACAATGTGCAGAAGCATCATCTTGTTTGGAGTTTTTTTCAAGTTCCAATTTTTGGTATATCCATTATGTTTTGTAGTGAGTATTAAATCAAGTATTCATAGAGTGATTATTTCAGAGAGAATACTGAGCTTCTAAGGATCCTGCCATATATAAGGGGTGTTTTTTTTAGAGCTATAGAACTTTAAATTGCAATAAAACAACGATGGATTATTCGATTGACATGAATTTTATTTATCCGCAAGATAATCTTGTGATATTACATTTTAAATATGATTTCTGGCATATGACCGCCACGGCTGGCTCGGATGTGGTCCAATCTGGACGTCCAATTTTCGATGACTTTTTCCAACATTTGTGACGAATATCGGCAATAACACGTCGAATGTTGTCTTCCAAATGGTCAAGGGTTTGTGGCTTATCCGCATAGACCAATGACTTTACATAGCCCCACAGAAAGTAGTCTAGCGGTGTTGAATCACAAGATCTTGAAGGCCAATTCGCAGGTCCAAAACGTGAAATTAGGCGTAAACCAAATGTGTCTTTCAATAAATCGATTGTGGCACGAGCTGTGTGAAATGTTGCGCCGTCTTGTTGAAATGACAGCTCCTGGACATCATGATTGTTCAATTCAGGAATGAAGAAGTTAGTAATCATGACTCTATACCGATCACCATTGACTGTAAAGTTCTGGCCATCATCGTTTTTGAAGAAGTACGGACCAATAATTCCACCAGCCCATAAAGCGCACCAAACAGTCAGTTTTTCTGGATGTAAGGGTGTTTCGACATACACTTGAGGATTAGCTTCACTCCAAATGCGGCAGTTTTGTTTGTTGACGTAGCCATTCAACCGGAAGTGCGCTTCATCGCTAAACAAAATTCGCTTATGAAAATCGGGAACAACGGCAATCTCATTTTGGGCCCATTCGACGAATCTACGCCTAACTTGATGATATGGCTTCAATTCTTGCACGAGTTGGATTTTGTAAGCACGCAAACCAAGATCCTTCCTCAAAATCTTCCATAAAGTGTATGGACACAGATCCAATTCCTGTGCTCGATGGCGGATAGACTCATTCGGGTCTTCTTCAACCTCAATACTACGCTCTACAGCAGCAATAGCTTCTTCTGGCGTCTCTGGTGATGCGAGTTATCAATAAGAGTAAACGTGGTGCGAAAACGTTCCATGGTTAATCGAATTAACTGCTCTGATGGACGATTTTGTCGATGATAAAATGGACGTACTGCGTGATACGTATTCCGCACAGAACCATTATTTTCGAAATAAAATTGCACTATTTGCAAGCGTTGTTCAGGCGTAAGTCTATTTATGATGAATTGCCAAACCAAACTGAGAATAAATCACTTGACAGATGTTAAATCGGTCGCCATCTTGAACAGTAATGCCAACTTAAAGTTATATACCTCGAAAAAAAAACAGCCTTTATATTTGCTTATATAAAATTTAAAGATTTTTCTCTCACTATTGGATGCGTTTTATGCCCTGGGGTTTGTGTGGGTAATTCTGATTCTCTTGATTATATCAGACAGCCTACAACTAGAAATAATTTATGTATCACAGGGCACTTCAATTTACCCGACATCTAATGGTCAGTCTTTGATCTACCGATGACTGGATCAATTTCGATCGACCATGCTCTTCTACGAAAAACTCCAGTCGACCAGATTCCATCTCTCCTGGACCTCTTTCTGACTTATGATCTATGATACCTTCCCCTTTGGCAAGTCGGATCATATCACACTTCAAACAAAAATCCACTTTTATACATCTTCTCGGATTCGTACAAGAAATGAATAGAAATTATCGATTTTATAAGGTGATTCTTTCTCAGGTATCGCTTGGCTTGGGTTGAGCGATCAGGGATCTGAATGTGAATGAGATGTGTTGCCTCGTCAGACGTTGAGAATAAGGCCCGGTGCACACATCCGACTTTTGCAGTTACGACACCCGTTGCGGTGTCGTACCTATTCAATGCACACTACATACTACACCGGCGTGGTTGCGGAGCCGGTTCAATTCAATGCGCACTAGTTTCCCATTCAGCATCGTGAATGTAATACTTTCTGGACTTATTTGATTAAGTATTACATTCACGATGCTGAATGGGAAACTAGTGCGCATTGTATTTGTTGGATCATAAAAATTTAAAACTTTTTCAGTTTTTCATGATTTCTACGAAACTGTCACTCATATGATCTTGAAATCTCTAGCTGTTTCAAAAATTGAATTTAAATTTTTATAAGAGTTTGAATAAGACACTTTATTACTTTCGCAATAACTATAGACAATGATAAAATCGTTCGGAAGAAAATATATAGGCTACCAGCGGACGCACCGATCATGAGAAATAGAGATGAATTGTTGAAAATCCTGTTGTTCGAAGAATTGATGAGAACAACATACTACTTCCCAATGAATTTTTCTGATGACATCATCTCATTTTAGTTTCTTCAATGAAGAAATCGATATCCAATTCCCTCTCTGCCATTGTGCGAACTCACGACAGAAGTCGTATGTGTGCACAGGCCAATATAGAAAAGAGTACTGAGAGATCGCATGTACGACTGCGGCACAGTTGCGGCCTAGAGGGACATGCTACCAAAAAACGACCGTAGGCTGGCAGTTACGACGTCGCAACTGCACGGCGGGTAGTGTGCATGCTCCCATTTGATTCTTTGTACCACAGGTCGCAAGTACGACACAGCAGCGGTGTCGTGACTGCAAAAGTCGTATGTGTGCACCGGGGCTTAGGCCCTGAATTGAAGACAACATTCGTGGTATGATAGGATATAAAAAAAGATTATGGCAAAGGTATGTGAGATGCAGGACACCGGATGCTTACGATGAACACCGAAAATATTCCAACCATATCGTTTTAGAGATATAGAGGATAATTAATGTTTTTGAAAGGGACTTCCTACATATGAGTGGACACAAAATGAATTAAATCTAGGAATAAATGAAAAATATTTTTCAAAAAAGTCATCTATTTCAAAGATATTAAGAAAGAAAGATATAATTTCATTTATTTGGAGATTCAATTCATTTTGTGTCCATTGTGTATTTGTAATCAAGTTATATATGGGGTGTTGCATTTAATTAGAAATTAATTATCGTTTTAATGATAGAGACGAGAGATGGTGTTTTTGAAAGAGACACCATATGTGACTTGACTACAATTATAAAATGAACACAAAATGAATTAAATTCAGAAATTATCGAAAAATACTTATATATGAGGTGTCCCATAAAAAATGAAAACCAAAAATTCCATATTTTTGAAACGGATGACATTTTTGAAAAAAATTTACGATAAATCGGCTGTTAAAAAACCGCGTTGAAAAATATTGGGTGCCCCATTCGAAAAACACCAACTTGCCAGTATATCTCTGATACAATAATGAATTTCTATGATCTGTTAGGAGTATTATATAAACTATAAAAATTACTGAAAAAAAAGTTTTAGAATTTTTCGAATATCATCTCGAACAGAAACCAATGTATAGTATAGTGAAATATTTGAAACAGTTATTTATCTAGAACACCCTGTAACTCGAGACCGAATCAGGATATCTGTGATCTGCTTTCTGATATGTTATTGTTTTGAAAAAAGACATTTTTTCTCTGAGTATTATTGTTTGCGAGATGCATTCAGTGAGCACTGAATTTGGGACATCCTGTACCAAATTCATTCAAACATGAGTGGCACATTTCGAAGTCATTTAATCTGATTAATATTGGTAATTCTCTTACATGACAACATGTCACATTAGGCACTCACTAATATATTGAATTCATCGATAACATACATGAAAATTATATGAATATTTAAGTATGATTAGTGATAATGACCCTTTTCTATTATATTAACTACTCGATAATCCTATAGAAAAGAAGACATCGGTTGCGCTTGATATGTCTTCTGAACTTAATTTTTTGTTACCCAAATGCTTACTGTGGATATTGAACATCAGCGGTGTTCTATTCCTTAAAAATGATAACAATCATAATAAAAAACTAATTTTTACGGCCTTGTTTTATATAATCATTTTATGGTGTTTCATGAATGGATTTTCGGCCGTTGCTGAATTATTCACTAAAAGTCAGTTGAAATATATATTATTGGAACCCTTTTATTACACAATATTTTTCAGCTGTGGGTTATTCTGTCGTTCAGTTCGTCAAAATAAATGGTGTTATAGTTTTGATGTTAAAATTAATATGGAAAATTTCACACAGATCAGATTATGATATGCTGATAAAGCATTTGAGCCACGAATACGTTACGTTGCAAAATGACAGAAGTAAAGTGAAAAAGAGGAGATATGGATGTTTTGTTTCAGTAGTCAGTGTGTATGTCATACTTATAGTCAGTGTTATGAAGTATAATGGGACCCTGGTAAAATTCAGTATAACAAATGTGATCTCATGGGCAGTTTTTATGTTCTATCAAGCTTTAGAATGTGAATTCGTAAATTTATTTTGGGGAAATATCCGACAATTATTCTCTATTTTGTGTAATCGAATATCGAGAGAATGTAAGAGAACCGTCAGCATATCAGAAATAATGAATAGACGAGATGTGAATGGAAAGCATAAAATTCAAATCAGAGATTTGCAAAAACAAATTAGTGGTGTGAAAAAATTGTCATTAATTCATTATGAACTTTCCGAAACTATAATGAGATTCAATTCTATTTTGTCCTTTGACATTGCAATTTCGATGGCCGCCAACTTCATAGACTTCGTAACAGTTTTTTATTCCCTCATTGTTACTTTACATAGTAGAGTTGGAATATTTTATGTCTTCTGGATATCTTATAAAATATTTGAAATTCATTTCATTATTTCCATCTGGAGTTCATTATCTGATGAAGTGAGTGTTAATTAATTATAATAATAATCATTTTCATTCGAGTCAGGGACTATCTTTATCCATGCCTTACAACGAAATGATTCATTGCATTCGTCAATATCAAACTTCTGAAATGTATGTAGATATTGAATACAAAAATGTCATAAACAAATGTCACATCATCAACAATTAATTGGACACTCTATATAATGAACAAACAATATACAAACATACAAGGTGGTTTAACGAAAACGATCTTACGACTTCAAAATGAAAAAGTGTGAAATCGCTCGGACCCTTCAATTTTTGCTTTTTTTCATCACCGTAACTTCAACCCCCTAACACACTACGTGATTTTGAAAAAAGAAGCGAATAAAAAAGCGATAACTAATTTTGAAGATCGTATCGAGTACTATTTGACCCTTGAATTTTGCTTCAAAATATTCATCGATAATGAAATAACAGCGAAAATAGTGAAAGAGGCAATCTGGAATTTATCTTGGGAATATTATATTTGTATCTGGCACATTTCAAAGGAAGTAGTTGTACTCTTTCACTATTTCACCTGTCATTTCGTTATCGATCGAAATTTTGAAGCGAAATTTCAGGATCAGATAGTACTAAATGAACTAAATGAGATTTTCAAAATGAGGTATCGCAACACTCCTCATCTCTATTCAAAATCAAGGGGTTGTGCTCAACCCCCTAGGGTTGAGATAAAAAAATAGGAAAAGTTGATTGTAGATAATATCTTCTCGGTTGAACCGGAAATCCCCTCAACTATTTCAATTTATAAGGGACATCCTGTATATCTTTACAAATGTTGAAAGAACTTGGGATTTCGAATGCGCACATACTGGGTTCAGTGAAGAAAATCTAATAAAAACGAGGAATAACTTACACTGTTAATTCTAGAATAGCTAAATTCATTTACTGACGACACATGAGAATAATGTTTTGAACAAAATTAAATCGAATGTTCAAAGTATATTATCAGCAAAAAATTGTACATCAGATGTGTTTTGCGCCATTGCACTCACCCGCATAATTTCATAAATATTGTTCTTTTACTTTACTATTTACTTTATCCCAACCTGTATATACAGGGTGTCCCGGGAAGAATGCCACAAACGGATGCCATGAATGAAGGTCATCATGGAGGGCCAGTATCAAGAAGTTTCAATCTTTCGAGTGCATTGGTTTGGGATATAGAGTGATGTTCATATATCATGGTTGAAATTTCACAGCTCAATAAATCTTTAAATAATCGACCGAATAATTTCAAATTTTTATGTTTTGTCACCCTTTACAAGCGCCTCTCTTTCCAAATCGAGTAAATCAGATCCGGATTAGAAAAATTTCAAACGTTTTCTATTTTCGCGAATATTGGATCACTTTGTACGTGAACATTATGATTTTTTTCATTTTCGTAACCACAAAGAATGAATACATAATAAAAATTCTAAATCTTTTTTTGGCACGGTCATACAGGGTGATCAATAAATATTACCTTAAGATTGAATTTTTTTTAGTTCAATAACTCTTCAATTAATCAACCGAATAATTTCAATTTCTGAAGTTTTGTCACCCTTTGCAACCGCCTTCCTTCAATATTTCTGAATTCGAATAAATCAGATCCGGACTACGAACGTTTTAGCCTTTTTCTATTTTCGTGCATATTGGATCACCCTCTATACGTTAATACAGTGATTTTTTTACTTTTCCGTAACTACAAAGATTTAATTAGTAATAAAAATTCTGAATCTGTGCTTGACACAGGTGATACAGGGTGATCAATAAACATTCTCTTATGAGTGAAATTTTTTTAGTTCAATACCTACTGATTTCCATATTGTAGGCTAACCGAGCAGTTGTTGTTTTGCATGATTGTTGGAATGAATATGTGGAAAATGAAAATTCTTGTAAAGAAATACTGTATATGCAATTTTTATCGATGAGGTTTCAAACAACAAAGTTACAGCTGTCAGGATATGGATTCTTTCCACTGCATAAAACCTTTTTACACTCCGTAAGTAAAAAGTTTTAACTATGCTCTTATATTATTATTATGCCCTTTATATAATTCATTTCATTTCATTCTTTTTCAGTTTGTAGCTGCTGGTGCAACGTTCATTATAATTCTCATTCAACTAGACACCACAAAAAGATAACTCAATTGACATTTAGTCTTCACTAATTGATTAAAAAAAATTCATTTCATAATAACACAAGTATAATCTTGCCGCCAGAAATGTAGTACGAGAGGTTTTCTGGAAAGAAATATTTCAATAGCATGAAAAATTATTCGAAGAATTATACAGGGTCTTCATGAACTTCACATCGTGGCGTGTGGCCTATACTAACATACAATCTCTCCACTCAAAGTATTTGGAGTTGATAAGCTTTACCAAGGCTGAAATACCTGATTTTAATCTTCTCTCTGAAAGCTGGCTTCATGAAGCAATAACTGACAACACCATTGCTATACCTGGATATTCGGTTTTCAGGCAAGACTCTTTGACAACCATTGGTCATGGCGGAGTTTGCATCTTTGTTCGCAATGCTATAGTTGACCAGTTTTCGGTTACCCCATTCTCCTGTGCTTCTCCGGGTATAGACAATATAATTCTCGATTTCGCTGTTGGTAACAACATTTTCCTCACAATTTGTTGTATCTACAGGCCTCGGCCATCAGCTTATGGTTCAAATTTTGCCGAGTGTTCTGAATATCAAGAAGACTATTTTCATTGCTGGAGATTTTAATTTGCCAGATATTCATTGGCCGATTTCATCTGCTACAGGTTGTAATACATCATCGGAAGCATACTTTCAACTTTTCCGGACATCTGCCTATTCTCAGCTTGTCGATCTCCCGACCCGATATAGAATAAATCAAATCCCTTCGCTTTTAGATCTTATTCTTGTGAGTGACTCAGATCTTGTTTCGAACATACACTACCTTCCCCCTTTTGGCAGATCAGATCATGTCACATTGCTTACTGAACTTCAGCTAATTATACCCACCAGTCTTAAAAAGAAGAGAAACTCAATCAAAGTTATTGATTATCAACATTCGAACACCGTCCTTGGCGATAAAGACTGGAAAACCCTGTCTTCCTCAGGTTCAACTGTAGATGAAATGTGGGACGTGTTTTTGGGTACCTTGAGAGGGGCTGTTGATTTGTGCACTACCACCAAGCTGATAACATCTGTTCCATCAAAACCTTGGATTAGTCAAGAAATACTCAGGATGATTAGGCATAAAATATTGATATGGCAGAGGTACATTCGGCGCCAGCTGCATTCTGACTATATGTCACACAGAAAACTATAGCAATCATCTATCGGGTGTAATTCGGAAAGCCAAGAGAAACTATGAGAGGGAACTTGCCAGCTCCAATAACCGCCAGAATTTCTTCAAATATTTGAGATCTTCTTTATGTTCCAAAAACAAAACACCCTTAGTTCGCAACAATAATGATTCGACCTGCACAAATGATAAAGAGAGTGCCAATATGTTTGCCAAGACATTCGCATAAGCGTTCATACATGAAAGTGATCAACGGCCAACATTGTCTACTCCTCGTACTTCCTTATCACTTTCTGAGATCGATTTTCCCGAGGCACTCATAGAGAAGCATCTTCTATTTCTCGACACAACATCAGCTCCGGGCCCTGATTGCATATCTGCTGCTATGCTGAAGAATTGTGGTCCCAAGATTCCACCTCCACTGTCGAAGATTTTCAACAAGTCGTTCTCATCTCACACCTTGCCGTCATCCTGGCTACAATCTCTGGTTACCCTTTTTAAGAAAGGAGATAAACTGAGTGCTGAAAATTATCGTCCGATCAGCCTTGTCTCGATCGTTTCCAAGATTTGTGAGCGTATTGTGAATGCGAGAGTGCGAGAATTTGCCCTTGAAAACAATAATCCCTGATTGCCAGCATAGATTCTTATCGGGACGCTCAATCATCACTAATCTTCTGGGATCTATAGACAGCTGGACCCGTTTGTTGGACGTGAATATACTTGGATTTTTCCAAAGCATTCGATCGGGTCCCCCAAAGACGTCTCTTACAGAAGTTGGAACATCTTGGATTGCGGGAAGATTTATTGCTTTGGATAGAGGCTTTTCTTTCTTCGCGAAGTTTTCGCGTAGGAGTGAGTGAGTTTCCGATGCAAGGAACGTAACTAGTGGAGTTCCCCAGGGATCAGTTCTTGGGCCACTTTTGTTCCTCTTATACACATCTGACCTCCCCAGCAATGTTCATTCGTGGCTTTTCATGTTTGCCGACGATGCTAAGATTTTCAATAATGCACTAGATTGTGGGCAAGTTTTGCAAGATGATCTGAACACCTTGTTTCTTTGGTCCCAAAAGTGGCTTCTACCCATCAACTTTGAGAAGTGTGTGGTTCTCCACATCGGCAAACACAATCCACATTGTAACTACTACTTGGCTGGCCAACTGATTTCTTCCACAAGAAGCCACGTTGACTTGGGCATTACTATAAATGAGGAGCTATCCTGATCGGAGCATATCACTAATACCACGCTCAAGGCGAACCGAATGGTGTACATGTTACAGAAGTCTTTCCGAGGCTGTGACCCATCAACATGTTCCATGCTAATAAAAACATACGTGAGGCCAATTTTGGAGTTTGGACCTGTGTGGAGTGTGGACTTGGTTCGCGACGAGGTGCTTCTCGAGGGAGTACAGCGACGTGCGTCTCGCATCCCCTACGGTTTTGTACGCCCCTCTTACGGTGAAAGACGTCTATTCTAGGTCTACCAAGTTTCACAGATAGCCAGCAACGTGGTGATATGATCACTACATTCAGAGTGTTGAATGGTCTTTTTAGAGTAGATCTGTCGAGCCTTTTCCTGCTCAACAACCATTCGCGTCTTCGGGGACACCGTTTGAAATTACGAAAGGAAAATTTTCGCACGACTCCCACAAGAAACTTCCTTTCGAATAGAATTTTCGAAAGATGGAATCGCCTTCTTGTTTGTGTTGCGAAATCGCCATCTGTGAATACTTTCAAGAACCGACTGGACGTATTTCTTCAGTGAAAGACTTATTTTGTAATTTTTCTCGGGTATATATCAGTGTAGCATGTTTTGTTTTTTTTATGATGAGTTTATAGGAATCTTTACTCTTACTGTATGATAATAATAATAATAATAAAATGAAGAATTATAATAACACAGTTGGTTTTGCAGCCATTCACTCATCTCAGCGCTTTCATAGAAATTAAAATAAATTAGAAAGTTAAGTTCGAGAAACTTACTGAGCCACTCTCAATAGTATTGGATGATAAGATTAATTATGGAAAATATGATATATTTGTGAAATTCTATTAGGAAAAAATTCAGGAGCTTTTGGGCACCCGTTCATTTTTTCGCCAATTGGGGGACAAACTGAGATAATTTGTAGGATACCAATTATTAATCCCTGTGAATAGTTTTCCTCAAGTTCCTCAAAGAGTTGAGGGTATGTGTGATTCACAATGGAATCAATTTCTGTTGGAAATCTTGAAAGATTTATTAACAGTTTTTTGAACAGTTGTCTACATGGATGAAAGTGAATATTTTCATTTGCGAAAGAAAAAAAGGAGAAAAGGTGCTAAATTTTCGTTTTTCGCAAAAGAATTGATGGGGAATGTGACTAGCACCGATATATTCTGAAATTTGAATGAAATTTGAAGAAAAAATTGAGTCCTTTTTTGCCTTCAAAATTAACGGATCGTAATCCTGAGCATGGAGTATCAATGCGATATAACATCTAATTTTTGTACGTAGAAGATCTTGAGTTCGGAAAAAGCTGTATTGCCAAATGTTCTAACAATCTTTCAACAGTTTACTGCGTTTTCATTGGCTCATGTGTAAGAATTAAATAATGTCAAACGTATTTGAATGCTTGCATGTGGTAGAAAGGGACAGAAAATCAGAAAAACGTTTGTGTTTGCTTCATTCGTCCTGAAAAGTGACGGCTCCTCAGGAGGGCTGGAGGGAGCTGAATAGGTAAACTTTGACAGCAAAAGTTGGCGACAACAGTTCGACGATTTGCACAGCTATTATTTATACAGGATACGCACAATATACATTCATTGGACTTGAATATACATCCAGAATGGATTATGGGATATCCTGTGAACGTCCATTGGATGTATAATGTACCAATTCAAATCTGAACAACCCAGTAAACAGGAGATATTCATGAGATATTTAAAAATAGCCTCAATTGTGAATATTGTGTTGTTAAATTTTAGAAATGTTTTGTAACGTTTTAAACATTTCTGAAACTTCTACTTTCGGAAACATTCGAAAATAACTTTTATCGTTTACAGTTGAAACGTCTCAAAATGACTTAAATGGGAATATTCAAATTCTAACAGTTCAGCGACATTTTCGAATCTATATTTCAAAACAAATCAAAATTATTTTTATCGTGAATATTTGAAACGTTTCAAAATTAACTCAATGTTATGTTTGAATATGTATTTTTAGAGTTCAGAAACATCTTGGAATTATTAATTTTGACAATTATTTTCATCATTAACATTTGAACAACAAAACCTTATATGTTTTCATTCAAAATATCAAATTTTGAGATTTCAAAAACATCCAGTCCAGCTAAGTTGTCTATAACACGCTGAAATTGTCTGTAAGGAGCATTGAAGCGTGGTTAGGAGTTGGATGGATGACCGCTTGGAAACACCGCGTGTGTAAGCTTCAAGTTAATTTCCTTCTGGAAAAGTCCTCTGCTATAGAAAATGAAAGTGTAATTGGCAATGATCACTGAGTGCAAAACTGACGATTCCATCAGTGATCTCGGAATAAAATAACGCAATCTCCTCAAAAAATTGGGTTAGCCCGATTAGGTCTCGCCAAACATTGTATTTGGAATATTCAGAAGGTACCAGAAATATTTCCAGAATATTTCATACATGTTATTGTTTGTTATGTGAATGAGACTCGACGTCTCGAACATCCATAATCAACGTCTGTTGTTCATCTAATGGCAATAGGCACAATGTATATCCATTGGACGTTTTCTGGACTTGAATTGCACGTTCAGAGTGGTGTCCCTGACGTTCAATGAACGTCCAAGAAATGTTGAGATTTCTTCAATTTTTTATTCACAACAAAAGCAACCGAATAGATCAATTCATTTTGTATGGCTTTAGATGTAATATAATAATAATAATAATAATAATAATAATTTTATTTAATCCTTTAAGACACTACATGGTGTATAGGACAGGTCACAATAAGAAAACTAAACAACTAAGGAGTCACATAAATACTCATTTACAGAATAGAAACCTTTTTTAAGAGGAGGTTCTTGATTTCTTTTTTGAACAATTTCAAATTCAAAGACTTTACATATGGTGGCAAATGATTGTATAACTTAATGCTTCGGTAAAATGGAGAGCATTCAAATTTATGGGTTCTATGTTTAGGTAATAGAAAAATTTGCGTATTTCTAGTTTCATAATTATTATGACTTGATAATTTCATCCATTTGTCTGCATTTTACTTATCGAGGGTAGGGTTGAGATTACATTCCCAATAAAGACTGGCTTACAAGATGCTAACATATTGAGGTTGAATATTGTACGTAATACTCGTTTCTGAGCTACAAAAACTCTGGAGAAGTCAGGGCTACTTTCCCAGAGCAAAATGTTATAAGACAGATGGCTATACACCAGGCTTTAGTATACACTCATTACCGAGGACCTAGGTAAACATTCCTAATTCTAGCGATTGCAAAAACTGAACTGTTTAATTTTTTACATAACACGTCAATATGAGTAGTGCATCTTAAATTTCTGTCCACATGGATTCCAAGAAATTCAGTTGTTTCTGATGTTGTGATAGTGTTATCCCCACATTTCAAACTAAAGGTACTAACTTCATTATTTTTTATAGATAAGTAAACGCATACAGTTTTATCAACGTTCACCATCAAATTGTTTGAGCGGCACCAGTTAACAAATTCCCACATAATAAATTCACAGGTACTCCGAAGTTCCTCAGAACTCCTACCAGAAACCACCACAGACGCATCATCAGCAAATAGCGTTATTAAGAATGAAGCTAATTTCTAGGCAAATCATTTATAAATAATATAAATGAAAGGGGTCCTAGCACGGATCCCTGAGGAACTTGTAACGTTACAATTGCCCATGAGACTCTAAAGACTAATTTCTAGGGGTGGTTTGGCAAGACCAATATCGTGATTTTCAGAATAATTTGATCCTTCTTTAACAGACATAGTTCTTTCATTTAGGTAACTACGCAACCAGTCCAGGAATATGCCCCTAAAGCCCAAATTATAGCACTTATCGAGTATGAACTCGAAAGAAAGTGTATCAAAAGCCGAAGATAAGTCAAAAAATATACCTGCCACGAACAGGTTCCTATCCAAACACTCGTAATCGGATTCGAGAAAATTTACAGCAGCTGATTGGGTTGAATGACCGCTCCTGAAACCGTGCTGAGCAGGATGGATTATGTTAAATCTATTTAGAAAACACATCATCTTGGTGAAAACTATTTTTTCGAATACTTTGGAAAACACGCTCAAAATGGATATTGGTCTATAATTCATTATTTCATTCAGATTGCTCTTTTTCAATACTGGGATTACTATGGATGTACCAGGAAAAGACTTATTCTGCCAGTAAACCAGTCGTACTTTTCATATCATGTAATGTATGGTTCCGCTAACTCCATTTCACATTCTGCCGAAATCAGGACGACAATGTATTGCAGTCGGTTAGCTATCTTGGTGTGAGTTTAGATTATCCACTCACTTGGATGGCTCAGTTGGAGAAACTGATGTCCACCCTTTGCAGGAATATTTCTGCTTCGAGGGTGATATCGCCTTCTATTTCGGGTACAGCTTTGAAGACGGTCTATCATGCATTAATTGAGTCCAGAGAGTTTAGATTGCAGAGAAGGTGGATGGTATTGGATACAGTGAATAAATAAATAAATAATCCTCTTTATTCCACAATAATTCAAATTATAATGAAATGGCGTAATCACAAAAATATACCTTGAACTAGAGTACCTCCCCCTGAAACAAAGAAATCATCCAGACTACAGGGTTCCAAGATATTCTTTCACTTTTTACTCTTAAAACTTCTTTCAAATCTGAGCAACCACAAATGATTTGGGAGACTGTTATAGAATTAATACACCTATAATGAGTACTCTTTTCAAATAGAGAGAATGAATGAGCCGGATAGTTGATATTTATCCGTCTTGCGGCATAATTATGACTGCTTTGTGTTGAAAAATGTTCATTGTATTTGAAAAGAAAAACGAGACATTCATAGATATACAATGCATATATGGTAAAAATATTATTTTTCTCAAAAATACCCCTACAACTTTCTCTGAAATTCATTTTGTTTATACAACGTATAACTCTTTTTTTTTCGAATCAATGTATTAGCCCCCCAAAATACAATACCATATCTAACTACAGATTCAAAACATGCATGGTAGAAAACAATGGATGACTTGATACTTACAAATTTTGAAACATTCTTGATAGCAAAAGATGTAGTGCTCAGTTTATGGCAGAGATAGTCAATATGAATTCCCCAATCAAGGAATTCTTCTATGTAGATACCTAAGACTTTATGGTTGTTTTCTAGTTCGATTTGTGTACCATCTACAGTCAGATACTCAGGCAAATCAACTCTTGCTCTCTCCGTCCGAAATAAAACAAAGGTTGTCTTTTCCGTGTTCAGAACCAACCGATTATTCAAAAACCACTCTTTTACAAATTTGAGTAGTTCGGAGAATATTTTCTCGATATTATTGAGATTATTACTCCACAACAGGATATTTGTGTCATCTATATATTTCAATAGCAGGTATAAGAGAAGGCTCAGATCGTTTATGTAGATCAAAAAAAGTAAGGGACCCAGAATACTACCCTGTGGAATGCCTACCATCAAGTCAACAACCCGAGAGCAAAAATTTTTGCCTGATTTGTTTATTGAAACATATTGCCATCTAAAAAGTACACAGCTAAGAGTATGCCGGTCCTCTCACTCCATATGCATACAATTTTTTCAACAGTATGTCTATATTGATACAATCGAATGCCTTGGATAGGTCCAAGAACATCCCCAATGACAAATTTCCCTTTTCCAATTGTTCAAAAATTGTACGAGTAAAATCAAATATAGCTGTGGTTGTAGACTTCTTCTTTAGTGATCCATGTTGATTCGGATTCAAGATATTACAGCTATTAAAAAACTCTAGTAATTTAGCAATGTTGCAAACAATCGTTCAAAAAATTGAGTATGCTGTACTTATGTTCATATATATGTTCATATATATAATTTTTTTTTTTTTTTTAATTTCACACTTCTCGTGGTAGCCGTGATACCCGGGCGCACGCGCCAAGAGTACCTCCGTGAGCTAGTGGGGATATTATTATTTTTCTCTCTTTAATGCTTCTTCAGAAGCATTAAAGAAATGCGAAAGCTTGGCACAGAATAAAGAGTTCATCTTTATATTTATTCCTCCAAACATTGAGTCGATAACCCTTATCTCATTGATCTTTTTTTTTTTTTTTTTTTAATTCACACTCATTAGTGGGTTTGGTAGAGTTGATCTATATATATATAGAGTTGATCTATATATATACATATATATATATATATATTTTTTTTTTTTTTTTTTTTTTTTCACACTTTAGTGGTACTTCTTACAGGGCTTCCCGGGTATTTCTACCAAGAGAAGATCTGCTCCTCAGTGTGGATAGATGACCTGTCTGATGATATTCACAGTGCCAAGCAAAACGGCTTTTTGCATCCATGTAATGGTATTATTTTGCATTTCTAGATCTTTGATATGCTGGACAGTTTTCTTTAGTACTAGTACTATATATATATATATATATATATATATATATATATATATATATATATATATACAATCTGATATTCACGATTACAACACACGAAACTATTCATGTATAAGAGAAGAATACCTCAGATTGTGGAAATCACTGCAGAGTGCAGACTACTGCACAGCTTCTCTTTATGATATATTGCCCAGTTGAAGGAGAAGATTTTCAGAGGTTTTTCTTCATTAGATGGATTTTGTGATTTCAAGATGTTGCAGAATCGAACTATTTTATTTTTAAATTATTCTTGCTCTGTGTGCGACATATTTTTCATTTTATTATATTGATATATTTGTTACATATCCTCTGCTAATACTGAGATTCATCGACTCATATCGTTGATTGTTTGAAATTAATAATTTGTATAGCTCTTTCTCAAAAAAATATATATATTTATCATTTTATTTTTACCTTATTTGTTCGTTATGTAGGATAAACTATATACTTTGACTTGTATAAGCTATTTGTATTGCCTGGTACTAATAAATTTTCTCTCTCTCTTTCTACCTCTCTCTCCTTCAACGGTCGGAAAAATACTTATGTCAACGAAATATCCCATTTTTCTCCATCAAGAACTCTTCTACGAATTTCGATGGAGGCAGGATCACTACCAAACAAAATACTGGATTTATTGCTAAGGTCTAGTCTAGTAGCATCAGAGAAAATCCGCTAAACAATTGGAAAACAGGCTGGAATAGCTGGTCAAATTAAAAGAGTCTTTAGTGCCAGATAGTCGTGTTGAGCTGATGCCCCAGTTGGAAGATACGATAACATTGATCTAATGATCTAATTTAATCAAGACCAAGTGGTAATGAGAAAGGTATTGCCATATCTAATAGAATTTAAAAAAAAATGCCAATTTGATGACTATGAAGTACCTCTCATTACCTCTTCATTTTCTGGATTCGGCATTTGCTACCAGAACCAGAACGTTTATCTTACATGAACTTGAAAAGTTTCATCCTTTGTGAGTCCCCACAAAAATTAAATCAAGATGATGAAGGGAATGACTTGGAAGAGCCTTATGCACCATAAGCCTTTCATTCCTCTATATGTTTGTGTTGGTGCTGGTTGTTTAGGAGCAGCGTTCTACACATTACGTTTAGCTTTGAGGAACCCTGATGTACAATGGATTAACAGATAGTATAAGATCCCGATATAGAACGACCTTCACCGAGATGCTTATTTGATAAAACGTATTTTATATTTAATTTAACATGTCAATGAATATATCACATATGGGTTGCCTAACAAATTTCAGTCCAGAGTAGGTTTAATTAATAATTAAAAAAAATTTTTTTTTCGAACATTGCACCGGTTTGCTAATTAGATAAATTCTATACCAATCGGAAGTATGAAGCCCATAGAATGTGCAAACGTTAGGTTGCCTATTTTTTTCCGGTCACAACTCTCGGTTGCCAGGTATAAACAGGTCAATCTATACTAGCATTTTGCAACGGTCTGACTATTTAATCAAAATCAATATGATTAAAGATTATTTTATTATGAACACGGTGGTATAGGGTTGCCTGCGAAAAATCAGTCCAGAATCCTGGTTGTCGAATTTTGAAAAGTTAAATATTGCTGCGAGTGAGTACACAGCATAGCAGCTGTTTGAAGTCCGTCCAGTGAATGAAAGATTATGCTATTTGTTCTTGGAAATGAAAAGGATAGCGATAGACTCGTATATGCATGCATCATTTTGGAGCAGATAATTATCAAAATAGATGAATAGTTATTTAATTTTTTTTAATCAATTAATTATATATGTGTGTATATTTTTATGTGACACTAAATGAAAAGGATAGCGATAGACTCGTGTATGCGTGCATCATTTTGGAGTAGATAATTTTTGAAATAGAGGAATAGTTATTTAATTTTTTTTGAATCAATTAATTATTTATGTGTGTATATTTTTATGTGACACTAAAGTATCTTTACTAAAAAAGAAGGTTATAGTAATACATATATAATACTAATCTTGCAAATTTCATCTTTATTATTAGACGACAAAATGAAAAACAACAATTAAAATAATACTTCTGTTTATCATAAAAAATTATAAATACAAACATTTTTTGAAATCATTCAGGTTCCGAGTCATCGGACATATAACTATCATCTCCAACTTGTGTATCTTCGTCGTCATCATCACAGATGGCGCTGCATTAGATTTTAACATTATTCAGAATACACTTTATCATAATGTCTGTTATGGTTAAATTTGACTTCATGAATAGGATATACAGTACAGATGTGTTCAGATTCGAAAATAAAACAAGATTTTATTTCAAAATTTGAACGACAAAAAAAAAGGAAAAAAAAACTGAACAAAAACAAATAGGATCAAAATAGCAAATATAAACAAACAAATTTATATATTTAAGTAAACAAAAAGATATAAATAGAAATAAAAACTAAAATCTTTCGGATAAAAATAACATTAAATAAAGAAATAAAAATACTACAGTTGAACATAAAAAAAATAATTGAAATATCAGTATCAATCTGCAGTCAAATCATCGTCTTTAACATCCATACATAAATTTTCACAATCCATGGAATCGAGCATATTTTTTGTAGGTTGAAAACGACAACACCTATCTCTTTAAGTCCTTCTTTAGCATGTTATAATAATGCTATATTTTATTTAGAAATCTGTTTCTATTTTTTGTTTTGATGCGGTTAATAGCCGAAAATATTCTCTTGCATTTGGCATTCGAAATCTGAAATATGCAGCCACCCAAATTTGTCGATGAAATTCCAGTTAGAAATATTTTTTTTCCACTTAATAGAATACCAAATGTGAGATAATGGTATATTTTCAACGGAAGTTAACACACCATCTGTTTTCAATGAGCCACCCTTCGGATATTCCATCATTCTTCGTATTTATTCTCAGCCGACAGAAGTTTTTGATTTTATTATGTTCAATAGGAACGTTCTTCTAGAAACACGTAGAACGTAGAACCTCAATGAGAATGAACAATGAATTGATTCATAGAAACAGTCTAGACATCCGAATTTCCATATTCCCAATCGTCTCGGTTATATTTTTTAAAACTACCAAAATCTACTAAAATCTACCAAAGGATTTCTTCCTACTAAAAACTACATGAAAATGCGAAAAATCTACTAAAAAAGTAGATTTCTACTAAATCTGATCACACTGTATACGAGTCTATCGCTATCCTTTTCATTTCCAAGAACAAATAGCATGCGCACTCCCTTTCTTTCACTGGACGGACTTCAAACAGCTGCTATGCTGTGTACTCACTCGCAGCAATATTTAACTTTTCAAAATTCGACAACCGGGATTCTGGACTGATTTTTCGCAGGCAACCCTATACCACCGTATTCATAATAAAATAATCTTTAATCATATTGACTTTGATTGAATAATCAGACCGTTGCAAAATGCTAGTTTAGATTGACCTGTTTATACCTGGCAACCGAGAGTTGTGACCGGAAAAAAATAGGCAACCTAACGTTTGCACATTCTATGGGTTTCATACTTTCGATTGGTATAGAATTTATCTAATAAGCAAACCGGTGCAATGTTCGAAAAAAAAATTTTTTTCAATTATTAATTAAACCTACTCTGGACTGAAATTTGTTAGGCAACCCATATGTGATATATTTATTGACATGTTAAATCAAATATAAAATACGTTTTATCAAATAAGCATCTCGGTGAAGGTCGTTCTATATCGGGATCTTAGACTAAGAGGAGAAATTTCCAACGAGGAGTTCAGAGCCGAACAATATAAGTTCTATTCCCGAAATATTGATAATTCTAAGCTTGAAAGTCCAGCCCCGAAATACTAAATAATTAGTATTATGTAGCAATCCTTAGATTAATGTAATGTACTACTTCGATATAGTACTTTGGAATAAGTTATTGTAGTGTATAAATTCCATAGGTAAGTTACCAGAGGCACACTTATTAATCAATTATTAATGGGTACAAACCTGATGAACTTCATCAACGACATCCCAGATTTACATTTTGCTTTGAGGACCCATTTGTCTTAATCCGCCACTGCTCAGCCTCTATTTATTGAAATCTTATTCATATTTTCCTTGTTATGTAACATGCATCAATGGTATTTTCTAACTCCATCACCAAACCGCAGACTTGGACATCGGCGCATTGGTAAACAAACGTCGGTTTCATCGTTTTCGAGTGTGTTTTATCTGTTATTATCAGATAACGTCATCACTTCAATAGGAAAAGTCGTAAAACGCGAAATCGATTGCACGTAGTTCTAGAGATCCATCAGAAAGAAATTTACGCTCTCATTTTGATAGAGATGGCCGACGCGACAGTGAAGAAATATCCAAAACCTCAGTTGAAAGGATTGCTGAGGAAACAAATAGGCAGAAATATGATTGGTATGGTGATTTTCACTGCTGTATCAGTAATGGCCATGAAAATTTTTTATAACGATGAAAATAAACGTGCTTATGCTGAATTTCATAGGTGAGTATATGTTTATATAGTAAATCTAGGCTAAATATTTTAGATAAATCATAAGGTATCTAATCTGTTGATGAACATGTGATTGATCTATCCGGTAAGATACATTTTTCGGGAGTTTTGATTTTTGTAATTGTTCAAAATCTCAACTTTTCTGCATTTTCAAATATTAAAACATTGGTGTGAAAATCTAGATTTTTGAAGTGTCTTTTTTCAGTTCTGAATTCAAAGAATTCGTGCTCTACAGAAAATTTCAGTGATAATATCTATTTCGAAATACAATTCAGAGAAGTTCCTTACTTTTCAGACATTCTATATTTTGAAACGTATATGAAATTCAGAACATGGTTGCTATGATGCTTTGATCCTCCTAGTACTATAATGCCTTAGAGAAAGGTAAAAGCATAAAATTGTTAAAAAAAATGATTTTTGGAAAACTGTGGGCCCTTTTGTCATACTAATTTATAATATATACTGTTACGATCATAGTGAAAAGATTTCAGTGCATAATGATTTTTTAGTACAATTTCTTAGACCTAATATTTTGGTTGTGATTTTAAGTTTGAATCGTGATTGGACACACAAACCCAGGTACAATTTAGGTTTCATGCATTTTGCTAGTTGAATATTCAGTGTGATTAAGGAAATAAAAGTGTTGAAATTTGTAGGTAGTGTTTCCGAGCGGTCGTTCCTCAAACAGATCACTTTGTCACCATGTCTGTCATTGTTGAATTTTGAACTGGGAATGGTTTCAAATCACAAGGTTCGACTTATTGATGATGATTCATCCTCAATTTTGATTCACAATCATTGAAAGACCTAGGAACAGGAAATAATTTTTTTCTGAAAGCAATAAGAAACAACAATGTTTTATTGTTCAAAAATATATGATATATTTTCTGGAACATTCTATAGGTATCTTGAATACGAGAGTCCTGAGATGACTTTTAACATAGAGATAGATAGCTAGATTTAATTAAGGAGGTTTCGTTTTACTGCGACCTAATGGTCTATTATGTCCTCTATCAGAGCTATTTTCTTCTAAACGTGATCTACAGCTCGCCTTCCAGTTGTGACTTTCAACATATAGGGTAGTCAGATATTCGTTTTCATTTTGAAAGATAGTTTTTTCTTCAGGGGTACCGGTCATGCTCCGGAGGATTATACTACCCTGAATTCAATGGCGGACACAACAGTTTCAAGGGGTGGCAATTTGGGTCAGTTTGTGGCCGCCTTTCCATATTTCTGAAAAAATATAGTGTTGATTCTTGAAAACAACAAGAAGTTGTTCCGCTCCGCTGCATTTATCAACATTCCCTGCAATAAAAAACTCCAAACCGGCTTCATATATGCAGCATTGCCTAATTGAAAGAGGGATGAAATGTATTTCAAAAAGACGAAAAGCAACACTATCTTTGCTTTCGAATTATTCATTCGAAATTCGATACATTCAACATATGGAAAATTCCAACAACGATTTTGCATTCGCAACTAGTTACTGTTAAATTCCAAATGTTTTCAGCGAAACACATGTTTTATTATTATTAATAATATTATAGATAGATAATTATTATTATCTCATTTACTTTTCGAAGCTTTGAATGCCCTAGCGCCCTTTGTATCTTGTATTGTGATAGGTAATCTTTCATCTATCGTACGTTTGTGAATGTGAAAATCAGATATATTTCTTACGCATTGTTAATGGGCGTCGAATAAATCCATGAATAAATCAAGATATCTACAGCGTAAGTAGCTGTTTGATTTAATTAAAAAAACCTTTAAAAAACCTTGGTATGATATTATGTATTAAAAAATTCCATTGTCTTCAATCACTTGAATTTAATTTTTTATTAGCACGATTACAAGAATCTTCATCGGAAGTAGAATGTTCGGAGCAGGTGATGTTTTTCGGTTGGTGGGGGAGGGGGTTCATGAAGGAGGTTATGTTGTTATTGATACTTTTTCAGCAGAGGCGCCAAAAATTCTTTGCTTCAGGCGCCAAAATTGCTCGCGCCGGCCCTGCGCACGCATCAAGTCGGGGGGTGACATTGCAGTATCGCAATCTGCATTCAGTGTACCTAAGCTGAACGTATGACGTAATCTACGACCATCAGTTGACTTTGTCGAGAAGTAAGGAAGTGTGAAAATAAATATGATGGCAAGGTGAACACATACCTTTTTCATTTGGAATTGGAGTTGAAAGGAAAAATGTATATTTGCTCTGTGCAATTCTTCTCTCTCTGTTTCCAGAAAGGGGAAATATTGAAAGGCAACATAAAATTTTTCACTAGAATATTGAAAAATAATTCCTACTATATTCTGCCAAAAGAAAAGAAAAATTGTAGAAAAACCAATGACGAAAAATTTCAGTTCTTTTTCGGTGCTCAGTGAAGTTAGTAGCTCATCGTCCTTTTTCAAATTGCCAAAATAGCTCATCACATAGAAAAGATTGGAGACCGCTGGATTAGAGTGTGATTACTAGAACATCATTATAATTTGATGCCCACTGTGAACAGAAAAAACCTTCTAATTATTATTATCGACTTTTGCCTATACGCGTAGGATTTTTCCTCGCCGTCGGCTTCTCACTCCTCGCTAAGAGGAACATTCACTCAATCCCAGATATTTAAAATATCAGAAGGGCTGAGCTCGGTCGTGTCCGGTCCTTGTGGTCCCCCTGGTTCTCGTCGAACTTCTGGTCCTCTTACACGCGATCCTTGGACCTGTCCTTCGCTTCCTAGGAATTTTCTCACCGTCCTTGCAGTACCTAAAAGAACAGCTTTTTGCATTATATTACATATATACTCACTAAGTCCTAGTTGCTTGATATTTCTCTTGAGATTTTTGGGTACTATTCCTGTTGTTGAGATGATAATTGGAATAGTTCTCGTTGATATCATTCCCCACTGGCGCTTTATCTGAAATTCGAGGTCCCTATATTTTGAAATTTTTTCGACCTCTTTTTGACGCATGTTGTTGTTATTAGGTATTGCTACGTCGATGAGTATTGCTGCCTTTTGTTGTTTATCAACTAGCAATATATCTGGCCTGTTGTGAGGGACTGTTTTATCAGTCAAAACTGTACGATCCCAGTACAGTTTATAGCGTTCGTTTTCCAGGATGGTTTCCGGTCGGTACTTGTAGTATGGCACTTTTTCAGAATTAATTAGTGTTAATTTAGTTGCCATTTCTTGGTGTAGTATCTTTCCTACTGCATCGTGTCTCTCTTTATATTCATTTCCTGCAAACATTTGACATCCTCCCGTGATATGTTGGATTGTCTCGTTCGTTGGACAACCATAACGGCATCGATCGTCAGTAATAGTTCGATCCTTTATGATATGTTTGCAGTAATTTTTTGTTGAGATCACTTGATCTTGGATGGCTAAAAGAAATCCTTCCGTTTCTGGATACATCGCACCTGATGTGAGCCAATAGTTCGACGCTTCAATGTCGACATGATCCTGGCTCACCTCGTTGAAATGTCGTCCATGTAGGGGCTTTTCTCTCCATCTTTGCAGTTTTTCTTGGATTGTCTGGTGGTTGTATGACAATTGCTCCTTGTGCAGTTGCAAAGGTGTTGATTCGTCTGCTTCACACAGTACTTTGTAGATCTCTGACGTGCCTGATTTGTCTTTGAAGTATGTTCGTAGGCATTCAATTTGACCATGGGCAAGTTCCATGATGTCTAGCAGACCTCTGCCTCCTTTATTCCTCGGCAGTGTCGTCCTCTCAATGCTACTTTTCGGATGGTGCTTGTGTGCTTTCGTCATCAAGGTTCTCATTTTGCGTTGCAGGTTTTCCATATCTGTTTTGGTCCATGGAATGATACCGAAAGAGTATGTAAGAATTGAACATGCATATGTATTGATAGCTCTCGTCATGTTCTTGCTGTTGAGGTTTGTTTTCAAAATTTTGTTGATTCTCCTAATGAACTCAGTTGTTAAGTCTTCCTTCATTCTTTGATGGTTTATTCGTCGGTTTTGTTTCATTCCTAGGTATTTATAAAGATCGTCCGATTTCATTGCTTCTATCTCCTGTCCATTGGAGAGAGCTATCGGTTCATCTTGGATTTTTCCACGCACTACTCTAATAGTACGACACTTGTCCAATCCGAATTTCATCCCCACGTCTTCCGAAAAATTTTCCACCAGTTTGACCATAATTTGCAAGTGGTTTTTGTTGCCTGTTATAAGTTTGAGGTCATCCATGTATAGCAAATGATTGAGTGCAATATTATTTCTGTTTCCTTTCACATTGAAACCTTTTTCAGTAGCATTCAGTTGTTTAGAAAGGGGGTTCAGCGCCAAGCAGAACCATAAGGGACTCAACGAATCCCCTTGGAAAATTCCCCTTTTTATTGGAATATCTTTAGTAGTTATGTTCGCTGTAGAGAGTTCGATATTCGTTCTCCAGTTGCACATTGCATACTTCAGAAAGTTTATTGTAATTGGATCGATCTTGTATATTTCCAAAATTTTTGTCAGCCACCCATGTGGAATAGAGTCGAAGGCCTTCTTATAGTCAAAATATGTCATAAAAAGATTTCTGTGTTTTTTGAAGGCTTGGTTGCATATGATGGAATCTATTATCAGCAGTTCCTTCGATCCTAGTGCATTCTTGTTATTATTTTTCCATATCCAACAAATCTCGTCCTTGCATTCAACTCAGGAAATAGGGATCTTGGCTTCAGGACTGCTAATAGGGTGAATAATACACTCAGTTTCAACTGTCAACGTTTCGATCCTATTTGGGATCTTCTTCAGGACTGTAAAAGTATTTATTAAGAATTATTGGACAAATGAACAATCTGGTTACAACAATACGAAAAAAATACACAAAATCATTTAAAAAACGGTCTTATAGGCTTATACTATACTTCTATATACAATCATCAATAATAGTGAAAGACAAGAAATGACTAGGATTCAGGTGGAATTAGGTTATTTTCTTTTCGATTTTTTATTATATAATTATTATGAAATGAATCATACTTTTTCCTCCACGATACGAATAAATATAAACACTCACCAATTTAGTCATATGTATTACGATGCGGGTGGAGTTGTTGAATTCCATTAGACCTATGTTGAGGTTTTCTATTTCGTCAATAATCTTATTTTTAATAGTTGGTTTTTGCCACGAAACTTATGCGGTTGTTCTCTTTGCTTAGCTGATATGATACTGGTGTTTTGTATTCGAGTATAAATATGTTATCATTGGATTTTCAAACATGTTCTGATGATATTCTTACCGACACGAATTCATTATATTTATTTGATTTCTCTTAATAAATTGTTGTAAATTATACTTAATTTTTGAGTATCTGTTCTAATATTCATTGTGTCATGTATGGAAATGTGTATCATTTCACTGATACATCTTTTATGATAATTGCATTCTTTATCTAAAATTTTCACTTCATCAAAGTCCAAATTATGATTTTCTTGGAAGTGGTGCACAGCTAGAGCGGTTTTCTCATTTTTGTCTATATTCTTTCCCTGGCAATCGTACTTATGTTGACGTATACGATTTTTTAGGTACTGTTTAGTCATGCCCACATACGATAGGTTGCAATCTTTACAAGGAATTTGGTAAACCAAATTAGATGTCATTAATTTCGGAACAGAGTCTTTTAATTTTGTGTATATGTTCTCTAGTTTTGTGAGTGGATAGAAAGCAAGCTTGATGTTAGATGCTTGATTTTTTATCAAATTACCAACTTTTTCTGATAAACCTTCAATGTATGGAAATTTATAATAGATGATTCCATCTTTTTCCCTCCTTTCTGTATTAATTCTTGTGGTCTCAACAAATTTGTGTTTGTAGGAATGCATAATTTTATTTATTAGCTTTCTGGGGTAATTGTTATTTCTTAGAATATTTTTTATTTTCAATTCATTCACTGGCCAAAATTCTCTACTGCTGAGACTGTAACATCTAAAACATAGGTTCTTTATGGTATTGTTTTTGTGGATTTGTGGGTGGTGTGAAAAGTAATTGAGAACTCGGTTGGACGCAGTTGCTTTGGTATGCCAATTGGTCAAGATTGTTCCATCGTTTTTTCTGATAAGCTGGACATCTAAAAATGCTATTGAATTATCTACTTCCTTTTCTAAAGTGAATTGAATGCGTGGATGGAAAGCATTGAATGTCTCGAGAAATTCATCAATTTTGTCATTTGGAACAGCTATGAACGTGTCATCTACGTATAACTTCAACACTGGTATCACAAATGAAAGTTTTTTAACGCATTTAGAAATAAGGTAATTCATCACTATGTTTGCTAAAGTAGGACTCGCTGGGTTACCCATCGCAGAGCCCTCAATTTGTAAATATATTTGTCCATTAAACACAAAGTAACTCGATTCGAAAATAAAATCTATAATCCTACATAACATGGTTTTATCTAATTCTGTGTAGGCTGATATATGTGACCAGTTCTCTTTTATGATTTGCAAAACTAAATGCTTCGGTATATTGGTGAACAATGAAACGACGTCCAGTGACACCATCACATAGTTTGGGGGCAGTTGCACTGTCTTTAAGAATTCAACAAGCTCCAAAGAATTTTTCACATTATAGTCAAAAGTTGTAGTCCAAGGAGATAAAATTTGGTGAATAAAATTGGATAAGTTGTATGTGGGGGAATTCAAACAACTGACAATTGGTCGCATGCTCAGATTAGGTTTGTGCGTTTTTCTCAGTCCGTACAATCTTGGTGGTAAGGAGTTGTGTGTTCTGAGTTTTTTCATTATGGGTTCACTTATCATTTGTTGGTTAAAAAGGTCTTTAACTAAATCGTTATTTTTTGTTTGAAAATTTGAGGTTGGATCTCTGCGTAAAGTCCTATAAGTAGTTTCATCATTAACTAATTCACTCATAGCTGTCATGTAATCATCTTTGTACATAAAAACCGTACTGTTTCCCTTGTCTGATTTGGAAACCATGCATTCAGGATGATCCTGAAGAAATTTTTTTGTTGCAATAAGGTTTGTTAAGAATAAGTTGTTCTTTTTATTGTTTCTCTTCATTGCATTACAATGATTTGTAGTGATGTTCGTAAAGGAGGATCTGAGGTCATTTTTTGCTTCCTCAGAAAAATCTGATTGACTATTCAAGATATATTCGAAGTCTTTGATTATGTTGATGTTCAATCTATATTTGGAACCTGCGTGACACGGGATGTTAAATTTTGGACCTACCCCAAGAATTTGTATAACCGATTCAGGTAATTGTACGTTCGTATAATTAAAAACTAAATTTTTTTTGGTTTCCAACCTGAATGTAGCCTTTCCATCACACAAACATTGAATTTTCTTCAAATTGTTTTTCTTAATTAAATTAAATTAAATTGAGAATCGAATACCCGCAGATGTCTCCACGACATTTTTTCGTAAAACGCAGGAGACATACGACAGACATTTTAATTTAATTAAGAAAAACAATTTGAAGAAAATTCAATGTTTGTGTGATGGAAAGGCTACATTCAGGTTGGAAACCAAAAAAAATTTAGTTTTTAATTATACGAACGTACAATTACCTGAATCGGTTATACAAATTCTTGGGGTAGGTCCAAAATTTAACATCCCGTGTCACGCAGGTTCCAAATATAGATTGAACATCAACATAATCAAAGACTTCGAATATATCTTGAATAGTCAATCAGATTTTTCTGAGGAAGCAAAAAATGACCTCAGATCCTCCTTTACGAACATCACTACAAATCATTGTAATGCAATGAAGAGAAACAATAAAAAGAACAACTTATTCTTAACAAACCTTATTGCAACAAAAAAATTTCTTCAGGATCATCCTGAATGCATGGTTTCCAAATCAGACAAGGGAAACAGTACGGTTTTTATGTACAAAGATGATTACATGACAGCTATGAGTGAATTAGTTAATGATGAAACTACTTATAGGACTTTACGCAGAGATCCAACCTCAAATTTTCAAACAAAAAATAACGATTTAGTTAAAGACCTTTTTAACCAACAAATGATAAGTGAACCCATAATGAAAAAACTCAGAACACACAACTCCTTACCACCAAGATTGTACGGACTGAGAAAAACGCACAAACCTAATCTGAGCATGCGACCAATTGTCAGTTGTTTGAATTCCCCCACATACAACTTATCCAATTTTATTCACCACATTTTATCTCATTGGACTACAACTTTTGACTATAATGTGAAAAATTCTTTGGAGCTTGTTGAATTCGTAAGGACAGTGCAACTGCCCCCAAACTATGTGATGGTGTCACTGGACGTCGTTTCATTGTTCACCAATATACCGAAGCATTTAGTTTTGCAAATCATAAAAGAGAACTGGTCACATATATCAGCCTACACAGAATTAAATAAAACTATGTTATGTAGGATTATAGATTTTATTTTCGAATCGAGTTACTTTGTGTTTAGTGGACAAATATTTTTACAAATTGAGGGCTCTGCGATGGGTAACCCAGCGAGTCCTACTTTAGCAAACATAGTGATGAATTACCTTATTTCTAAATGCGTTAAAAAACTTTCATTTGTGATACCAGTGTTGAAGTTATACGTAGATGACACGTTCATAGCTGTTCCAAATGACAAAATTGATGAATTTCTCGAGACATTCAATGCTTTCCATCCACGCATTCAATTCACTTTAGAAAAGGAAGTAGATAATTCAATAGCATTTTTAGATGTCCAGCTTATCAGAAAAAACGATGGAACAATCTTGACCAATTGGCATACCAAAGCAACTGCGTCCAACCGAGTTCTCAATTACTTTTCACACCACCCACAAATCCACAAAAACAATACCATAAAGAACCTATGTTTTAGATGTTACAGTCTCAGCAGTAGAGAATTTTGGCCAGTGAATGAATTGAAAATAAAAAATATTCTAAGAAAGAACAATTACCCCAGAAAGCTAATAAATAAAATTATGCATTCCTATAAACACAAATTTGTTGAGACCACAAGAATTAATACAGAAAGGAGGGAAAAAGATGGAATCATCTATTATAAATTTCCATACATTGAAGGTTTATCAGAAAAAGTTGGTAATTTGATAAAAAATCAAGCATCTAACATCAAGCTTGCTTTCTATCCACTCACAAAACTAGAGAACATATACACAAAATTAAAAGACTCTGTTCCGAAATTAATGACATCTAATTTGGTTTACCAAATTCCTTGTAAAGATTGCAACCTATCGTATGTGGGCATGACTAAACAGTACCTAAAAAATCGTATACGTCAACATAAGTACGATTGCCAGGGAAAGAATATAGACAAAAATGAGAAAACCGCTCTAGCTGTGCACCACTTCCAAGAAAATCATAATTTGGACTTTGATGAAGTGAAAATTTTAGATAAAGAATGCAATTATCATAAAAGATGTATCAGTGAAATGATACACATTTCCATACATGACACAATGAATATTAGAACAGATACTCAAAAATTAAGTATAATTTACAACAATTTATTAAGAGAAATCAAATAAATATAATGAATTCGTGTCGGTAAGAATATCATCAGAACATGTTTGAAAATCCAATGATAACATATTTATACTCGAATACAAAACACCAGTATCATATCAGCTAAGCAAAGAGAACAACCGCATAAGTTTCGTGGCAAAAACCAACTATTAAAAATAAGATTATTGACGAAATAGAAAACCTCAACATAGGTCTAATGGAATTCAACAACTCCACCCGCATCGTAATACATATGACTAAATTGGTGAGTGTTTATATTTATTCGTATCGTGGAGGAAAAAGTATGATTCATTTCATAATAATTATATAATAAAAAATCGAAAAGAAAATAACCTAATTCCACCTGAATCCTAGTCATTTCTTGTCTTTCACTATTATTGATGATTGTATATAGAAGTATAGTATAAGCCTATAAGACCGTTTTTTAAATGATTTTGTGTATTTTTTTCGTATTGTTGTAACCAGATTGTTCATTTGTCCAATAATTCTTAATAAATACTTTTACAGTCCTGAAGAAGATCCCAAATAGGATCGAAACGTTGACAGTTGAAACTGAGTGTATTATTCACCCTATTAGCAGTCCTGAAGCCAAGATCCCTATTTCCTGAGTTGAATGCAAGGACGAGATTTGTTGGATATGGAAGTTGATACCGGCTTTTTTCATAACATCACCACAGAATACGGGTATGATGTTGTTGGGTTGTTGAAATCTTGGATGAATATTAATCGTAGGTTAGCTTTGGCGAGAAATCGAAGGATATATTTGTTAACTTGTAGAACAAAAAACGTTTCACCCAAGCATATTGCAAATAACATTAAATGTATTGACACATTATACGCAGAGGAAAATCCATATACGAACGATATTGCAAATGTCAAAATTAGATTTCAGAAGTCAGTTTTAAATCTAGAGATGAAAATTATTTTGTGGAAATTGAAAAGACTTGAAAAAGAAATATCATCAATCAAGGCTAAAATTGAGAATCGAATACCCGCAGATGTCTCCACGACATTTTTTCGTAAAACGCAGGAGACATACGACAGACATTTTAATTTAATTAAGAAAAACAATTTGAAGAAAATTCAATGTTTGTGTAATGGAAAGGCTACATTCAGGTTGGAAACCAAAAAAAATTTAGTTTTTAATTATACGAACGTACAATTACCTGAATCGGTTATACAAATTCTTGGGGTAGGTCCAAAATTTAACATCCCGTGTCACGCAGGTTCCAAATATAGATTGAACATCAACATAATCAAAGACTTCGAATATATCTTGAATAGTCAATCAGATTTTTCTGAGGAAGCAAAAAATGACCTCAGATCCTCCTTTACGAACATCACTACAAATCATTGTAATGCAATGAAGAGAAACAATAAAAAGAACAACTTATTCTTAACAAACCTTATTGCAACAAAAAAATTTCTTCAGGATCATCCTGAATGCATGGTTTCCAAATCAGACAAAGGAAACAGTACGGTTTTTATGTACAAAGATGATTACATGACAGCTATGAGTGAATTAGTTAATGATGAAACTACTTATAGGACTTTACGCAGAGATCCAACCTCAAATTTTCAAACAAAAAATAACGATTTAGTTAAAGACCTTTTTAACCAACAAATGATAAGTGAACCCATAATGAAAAAACTCAGAACACACAACTCCTTACCACCAAGATTGTACGGACTGAGAAAAACGCACAAACCTAATCTGAGCATGCGACCAATTGTCAGTTGTTTGAATTCCCCCACATACAATTTATCCAATTTTATTCACCAAATTTTATCTCCTTGGACTACAACTTTTGACTATAATGTGAAAAATTCTTTGGAGCTTGTTGAATTCTTAAAGACAGTGCAACTGCCCCCAAACTATGTGATGGTGTCACTGGACGTCGTTTCATTGTTCACCAATATACCGAAGCATTTAGTTTTGCAAATCATAAAAGAGAACTGGTCACATATATCAGCCTACACAGAATTAGATAAAACCATGTTATGTAGGATTATAGATTTTATTTTCGAATCGAGTTACTTTGTGTTTAATGGACAAATATATTTACAAATTGAGGGCTCTGCGATGGGTAACCCAGCGAGTCCTACTTTAGCAAACATAGTGATGAATTACCTTATTTCTAAATGCGTTAAAAAACTTTCATTTGTGATACCAGTGTTGAAGTTATACGTAGATGACACGTTCATAGCTGTTCCAAATGACAAAATTGATGAATTTCTCGAGACATTCAATGCTTTCCATCCACGCATTCAATTCACTTTAGAAAAGGAAGTAGATAATTCAATAGCATTTTTAGATGTCCAGCTTATCAGAAAAAACGATGGAACAATCTTGACCAATTGGCATACCAAAGCAACTGCGTCCAACCGAGTTCTCAATTACTTTTCACACCACCCACAAATCCACAAAAACAATACCATAAAGAACCTATGTTTTAGATGTTACAGTCTCAGCAGTAGAGAATTTTGGCCAGTGAATGAATTGAAAATAAAAAATATTCTAAGAAAGAACAATTACCCCAGAAAGCTAATAAATAAAATTATGCATTCCTATAAACACAAATTTGTTGAGACCACAAGAATTAATACAGAAAGGAGGGAAAAAGATGGAATCATCTATTATAAATTTCCATACATTGAAGGTTTATCAGAAAAAGTTGGTAATTTGATAAAAAATCAAGCATCTAACATCAAGCTTGCTTTCTATCCACTCACAAAACTAGAGAACATATACACAAAATTAAAAGACTCTGTTCCGAAATTAATGACATCTAATTTGGTTTACCAAATTCCTTGTAAAGATTGCAACCTATCGTATGTGGGCATGACTAAACAGTACCTAAAAAATCGTATACGTCAACATAAGTACGATTGCCAGGGAAAGAATATAGACAAAAATGAGAAAACCGCTCTAGCTGTGCACCACTTCCAAGAAAATCATAATTTGGACTTTTATGAAGTGAAAATTTTAGATAAAGAATGCAATTATCATAAAAGATGTATCAGTGAAATGATACACATTTCCATACATGACACAATGAATATTAGAACAGATACTCAAAAATTAAGTATAATTTACAACAATTTATTAAGAGAAATCAAATAAATATAATGAATTCGTGTCGGTAAGAATATCATCAGAACATGTTTGAAAATCCAATGATAACATATTTATACTCGAATACAAAACACCAGTATTCTATCAGCTAAGCAAAGAGAACAACCGCATAAGTTTCGTGGCAAAAACCAACTATTAAAAATAAGATTATTGACGAAATAGAAAACCTCAACATAGGTCTAATGGAATTCAACAACTCCACCCGCATCGTAATACATATGACTAAATTGGTGAGTGTTTATATTTATTCGTATCGTGGAGGAAAAAGTATGATTCATTTCATAATAATTATATAATAAAAAATCGAAAAGAAAATAACCTAATTCCACCTGAATCCTAGTCATTTCTTGTCTTTCACTATTATTGATGATTGTATATAGAAGTATAGTATAAGCCTATAAGACCGTTTTTTAAATGATTTTGTGTATTTTTTTCGTATTGTTGTAACCAGATTGTTCATTTGTCCAATAATTCTTAATAAATACTTTTACAGTCCTGAAGAAGATCCCAAATAGGATCGAAACGTTGACAGTTGAAACTGAGTGTATTATTCACCCTATTAGCAGTCCTGAAGCCAAGATCCCTATTTCCTGACTTGTTATTATTATTATTATAACGACTTTTGCCTATACGCGTAGGATTTTTCCTCGCCGTCGGCTTCTTACTCCTCGCTAAGAGGAACATTCACTCAATCCCAGATATTTAAAATATCAGAAGGGCTGAGCTCGGTCGTGTCCGGTCCTTGTGGTCCCCCTGGTTCTCGTCGAACTTCTGGTCCTCTTACACGCGATCCTTGGACCTGTCCTTCGCTTCCTAGGAATTTTCTCACCGTCCTTGCAGTACCTAAAAGAACAGCTTTTTGCATTATATTACATATATACTCACTAAGTCCTAGTTGCTTGATATTTCTCTTGAGATTTTTGGGTACTATTCCTGTTGTTGAGATGATAATTGGAATAGTTCTCGTTGATATCATTCCCCACTGGCGCTTTATCTGAAATTCGAGGTCCCTATATTTTGAAATTTTTTCGACCTCTTTTTGACGCATGTTGTTGTTATTAGGTATTGCTACGTCGATGAGTATTGCTGCCTTTTGTTGTTTATCAACTAGCAATATATCTGGCCTGTTGTGAGGGACTGTTTTATCAGTCAAAACTGTACGATCCCAGTACAGTTTATAGCGTTCGTTTTCCAGGATGGTTTCCGGTCGGTACTTGTAGTATGGCACTTTTTCAGAATTAATTAGTGTTAATTTAGTTGCCATTTCTTGGTGTAGTATCTTTCCTACTGCATCGTGTCTCTCTTTATATTCATTTCCTGCAAACATTTGACATCCTCCCGTGATATGTTGGATTGTCTCGTTCGTTGGACAACCATAACGGCATCGATCGTCAGTAATAGTTCGATCCTTTATGATATGTTTGCAGTAATTTTTTGTTGAGATCACTTGATCTTGGATGGCTAAAAGAAATCCTTCCGTTTCTGGATACATCGCACCTGATGTGAGCCAATAGTTCGACGCTTCAATGTCGACATGATCCTGGTTCACCTCGTTGAAATGTCGTCCATGTAGGGGCTTTTCTCTCCATCTTTGCAGTTTTTCTTGGATTGTCTGGTGGTTGTATGACAATTGCTCCTTATGCAGTTGTAAAGGTGTTGATTCGTCTGCTTCACACAGTACTTTGTAGATCTCCGACGTGCCTGATTTGTCTTTGAAGTATGTTCGTAGGCATTCAATTTGACCATGGGCAAGTTCCATGATGTCTAGCAGACCTCTGCCTCCTTTATTCCTCGGCAGTGTCGTCCTCTCAATGCTACTTTTCGGATGGTGCTTGTGTGCTTTCGTCATCAAGGTTCTCATTTTGCGTTGCAGGTTTTCCATATCTGTTTTGGTCCATGGAATGATACCGAAAGAGTATGTAAGAATTGAACATGCATATGTATTGATAGCTCTCGTCATGTTCTTGCTGTTGAGGTTTGTTTTCAAAATTTTGTTGATTCTCCTAATGAACTCAGTTGTTAAGTCTTCCTTCATTCTTTGATGGTTTATTCGTCGGTTTTGTTTCATTCCTAGGTATTTATAAAGATCGTCCGATTTCATTGCTTCTATCCCCTGTCCATTGGAGAGAGCTATCGGTTCATCTTGGATTTTTCCACGCACTACGCTAATAGTACGACACTTGTCTAATCCGAATTTCATCCCCACGTCTTCCGAAAAATTTTCCACCAGTTTGACCATAATTTGCAAGTGGTTTTTGTTGCCTGTTATAAGTTTGAGGTCATCCATGTATAGCAAATGATTGAGTGCAATATTATTTCTGTTTCCTTTCACATTGAAACCTTTTTCAGTTGCATTCAGTTGTTTAGAAAGGGGGTTCAGCGCCAAGCAGAACCATAAGGGACTCAACGAATCTCCTTGGAAAATTCCCCTTTTTATTGAAATATCTTTAGTAATTATGTTCGCTGTAGAGAGTTCGATATTCGTTCTCCAGTTGCACATTGCATACTTCAGAAAGTTTATTGTAATTGGATCGATCTTGTATATTTCCAAAATTTTTGTCAGCCACCCATGTGGAATAGAGTCGAAGGCCTTCTTATAGTCAAAATATGTCATAAAAAGATTTCTGTGTTTTTTGAAGGCTTGGTTGCATATGATGGAATCTATTATCAGCAGTTCCTTCGATCCTAGTGCATTCTTGGAACATCCTTTCTGCTGTGCTGTCATTATATTATTTGTCTCGCAATGTTTGTAGATACGATATGCTATACATGATGTGACGATTTTATATATTGTTGGTAGACATGTAATTGGTCTGTATTTTGATGGATCCGCTGTGTGTTGCACATCCTTCGGTAAGAGGTAAGTGGTCCCTGTTGTTAAAAATTTGGGCATTTCCGTTGGATTACTTATAACATCATTTATGGTTTCAACTAGCCTGCCGTGTATACACCAAAATTTTTTCAACCAAAAGTTGTGGATTCCATCTGGGCCGGGTGATTTCCAATTGTGTGTGTTTTTCAATATTTCATGGAATTCTTCTATAGAAACTGCGTTATGCGGCATTTGTTCCATTGTCTCACAGGATTTCTCTTCATTTCTTATCCAATCAGCCTGGGAGTTGTAGGGGGTTGGTGTAGCTAGTTGATCTGTCCAAAAATTCTCAATATCCTCGACAGTTGGATAACTTCCTGGTGTTGCTGACATATTATTGTTTAACATTCTATAGAATTTTCTTTCGGAATTTTCAAAAATCATATTATCCTGTTTTCTTCTATAGCTCTCATTGTATCTTCTGAGTCTTTCGGAGTACACACTAAGTTTTTGTTTCAGTGTGTCTAAAATTTGTTGAGCATTTTCATTGTTTGGATCATACGTTGTATGTTGCCGGTGACGATCCATTATTATATTCACCATTTTTTGTAATCTTCTAGACGGCGAACCTTTTGCAAATTGGGTGAGCCTCCCAATTTCTTGGCGGATGCTATGAACTTTGTCTTCTAGCCTTTTTTGCCAATGTGGTTTATTTTGTTGTTTTTCTCTGGCTGGTTGCTGACTTTTAGGTTTTGGCTTCACACCTAGCACTGTTGCTATTGAAAATGCTGCACAGTATATGATGAGGTGTAATGATTCGAGATCATGGTAGTCAGAAAGATACTTGGGTATAATCTCCTTGTTGGTCATGACCAGAAGATGAGATAGTTTCTTAGATGTCCTCAATCTTGGCAGAATCGGTCGTCTCAATGGATCTGTGCCCTCAAAATCTATAACGCATCTATTCATTGTGGCAAATAATCGCTCCAGTAGTTCTCTTTGGTCTTCTTCTGGATTTACGACGGGTGCAGCATATATATTCCGTCGTTGAGCATCACTTATTGCTAACACATCTGCGTTGTTTTGTTCCTCAGAGTTCATTTGTGCATTGATGTTGTGTTGGTTTTCAGCACAATCGTAGTTTTCTTCAATTGTCGTTTCGTTGTTAGTGAGGTTCCTATTCTGTAGCCTCAGTTGGACTTCATTTTTTATGGTGTTAAGTCTCTCATCGGGTACAAGTTTATTTCTCAATATGACCCGGTATTGGTCGGCTACTCTTTGCTCAGAAACTTGAAGTTCGGGATAGTTTCTGTGGAATTCTGCAAATAATTTTTGACGGTAGCCTATTTTATCCTCTTCCATATTAGTCACTTCATAATATATGCGCATGATCGTTTCATTTATCGAACTTGTCCATTTCATGCGTCTTCTTGGTAGACCTGCTTGGGTGAGTGCTGGTTGGGGATCCTGCGCAGCACCTTCAGCGGTCGGAGAAACTCGTGTTATTCTTCTCCTAGAATGTTGAGATTGTGGAGGCGTAGCATTTTGTTCGACAGACGCCCGTCTCCTTAGCACTCTGTCACCGACGTCCCGCATACTGTCATGTCCAGCGCCGGCTCCAGACACGCCCTGACGAACCTCAGGCAGCGGCTCTATATTCCTATTCCTTAAATTCACCATCATTCATGGGTTCCTCCGTGTCGTGGGGGAGACGGCCTTTGATCGCTTTTTACGATCCGCAGAGCTACGGTGGGAGAATTCTTGAGCTGCTTTCCACACGGCTTCGTCCGTTACCCTGGACAGGGACCCTTCGACAGGTTTCAGCTTCCCGGGTCAGAGAGCTCCTGGAATCTGCGGTGGGCAGGAGTCGATTCAACTCTCCTGATAGGTGAATCGCTAGAGATTCACCTACCGCTACCCTATTATTGTTATTATTATTATTATTATTATTATTATTATTATTATCGACTTTTGCCTATACGCGTAGGATTTTTCCTCGCCGTCGGCTTCTCACTCCTCGCTAAGAGGAACATTCACTCAATCCCAGATATTTAAAATATCAGAAGGGCTGAGCTCGGTCGTGTCCGGTCCTTGTGGTCCCCCTGGTTCTCGTCGAACTTCTGGTCCTCTTACACGCGATCCTTGGACCTGTCCTTCGCTTCCTAGGAATTTTCTCACCGTCCTTGCAGTACCTAAAAGAACAGCTTTTTGCATTATATTACATATATATTACATATATATATATTACATATATACTCACTAAGTCCTAGTTGCTTGATATTTCTCTTGAGATTTTTGGGTACTATTCCTGTTGTTGAGATGATAATTGGAATAGTTCTCGTTGATATCATTCCCCACTGGCGCTTTATCTGAAATTCGAGGTCCCTATATTTTGAAATTTTTTCGACCTCTTTTTGACGCATGTTGTTGTTATTAGGTATTGCTACGTCGATGAGTATTGCTGCCTTTTGTTGTTTATCAACTAGCAATATATCTGGCCTGTTGTGAGGGACTGTTTTATCAGTCAAAACTGTACGATCCCAGTACAGTTTATAGCGTTCGTTTTCCAGGATGGTTTCCGGTCGGTACTTGTAGTATGGCACTTTTTCAGAATTAATTAGTGTTAATTCAGTTGCCATTTCTTGGTGTAGTATCTTTCTTACTGCATCGTGTCTCTCTTTATATTCATTTCCTGCAAACATTTGACATCCTCCCGTGATATGTTGGATTGTCTCGTTCGTTGGACAACCATAACGGCATCGATCGTCAGTAATAGTTCGATCCTTTATGATATGTTTGCAGTAATTTTTTGTTGAGATCACTTGATCTTGGATGGCTAAAAGAAATCCTTCCGTTTCTGGATACATCGCACCTGATGTGAGCCAATAGTTCGACGCTTCAATGTCGACATGATCCTGGTTCACCTCGTTGAAATGTCGTCCATGTAGGGGCTTTTCTCTCCATCTTTGCAGTTTTTCTTGGATTGTCTGGTGGTTGTATGACAATTGCTCCTTGTGCAGTTGCAAAGGTGTTGATTCGTCTGCTTCACACAGTACTTTGTAGATCTCTGACGTGCCTGATTTGTCTTTGAAGTATGTTCGTAGGCATTCAATTTGACCATGGGCAAGTTCCATGATGTCTAGCAGACCTCTGCCTCCTTTATTCCTCGGCAGTGTCGTCCTCTCAATGCTACTTTTCGGATGGTGCTTGTGTGCTTTCGTCATCAAGGTTCTCATTTTGCGTTGCAGGTTTTCCATATCTGTTTTGGTCCATGGAATGATACCGAAAGAGTATGTAAGAATTGAACATGCATATGTATTGATAGCTCTCGTCATGTTCTTGCTGTTGAGGTTTGTTTTCAAAATTTTGTTGATTCTCCTAATGAACTCAGTTGTTAAGTCTTCCTTCATTCTTTGATGGTTTATTCGTCGGTTTTGTTTCATTCCTAGGTATTTATAAAGATCGTCCGATTTCATTGCTTCTATCTCCTGTCCATTGGAGAGAGCTATCGGTTCATCTTGGATTTTTCCACGCACTACGCTAATAGTACGACACTTGTCTAATCCGAATTTCATCCCCACGTCTTCCGAAAAATTTTCCACCAGTTTGACCATAATTTGCAAGTGGTTTTTGTTGCCTGTTATAAGTTTGAGGTCATCCATGTATAGCAAATGATTGAGTGCAATATTATTTCTGTTTCCTTCCACATTGAAACCTTTTTCAGTAGCATTCAGTTGTTTAGAAAGGGGGTTCAGCGCCAAGCAGAACTATAAGGGACTCAACGAATCTCCTTGGAAAATTCCCCTTTTTATTGGAATATCTTTAGTAGTTATGTTCGCTGTAGAGAGTTCGATATTCGTTCTCCAGTTGCACATTGCATACTTCAGAAAGTTTATTGTAATTGGATCGATCTTGTATATTTCCAAAATTTTTGTCAGCCACCCATGTGGAATAGAGTCGAAGGCCTTCTTATAGTCAAAATATGTCATAAAAAGATTTCTGTGTTTTTTGAAGGCTTGGTTGCATATGATGGAATCTATTATCAGCAGTTCCTTCGATCCTAGTGCATTCTTGGAACATCCTTTCTGCTGTGCTGTCATTATATTATTTGTCTCGCAATGTTTGTAGATACGATATGCTATACATGATGTGACGATTTTATATATTGTTGGTAGACATGTAATTGGTCTGTATTTTGATGGATCCGCTGTGTGTTGCACATCCTTCGGTAAGAGGTAAGTGGTCCCTGTTGTTAAAAATTTGGGCATTTCCGTTGGATTACTTATAACATCATTTATGGTTTCAACTAGCCTGCCGTGTATACACCAAAATTTTTTCAACCAAAAGTTGTGGATTCCATCTGGGCCGGGTGATTTCCAATTGTGTGTGTTTTTCAATATTTCATGGAATTCTTCTATAGAAACTGCGTTATGCGGCATTTGTTCCATTGTCTCACAGGATTTCTCTTCATTTCTTATCCAATCAGCCTGGGAGTTGTAGGGGGTTGGTGTAGCTAGTTGATCTGTCCAAAAATTCTCAATATCCTCGACAGTTGGATAACTTCCTGGTGTTGCTGACATATTATTGTTTAACATTCTATAGAATTTTCTTTCGGAATTTTCAAAAATCATATTATCCTGTTTTCTTCTATAGCTCTCATTGTATCTTCTGAGTCTTTCGGAGTACACACTAAGTTTTTGTTTCAGTGTGTCTAAAATTTGTTGAGCATTTTCATTGTTTGGATCATACGTTGTATGTTGCCGGTGACGATCCATTATTATATTCACCATTTTTTGTAATCTTCTAGACGGCGAACCTTTTGCAAATTGGGTGAGCCTCCCAATTTCTTGGCGGATGCTATGAACTTTGTCTTCTAGCCTTTTTTGCCAATGTGGTTTATTTTGTTGTTTTTCTCTGGCTGGTTGCTGACTTTTAGGTTTTGGCTTCACACCTAGCACTGTTGCTATTGAAAATGCTGCACAGTATATGATGAGGTGTAATGATTCGAGATCATGGTAGTCAGAAAGATACTTGGGTATAATCTCCTTGTTGGTCATGACCAGAAGATGAGATAGTTTCTTAGATGTCCTCAATCTTGGCAGAATCGGTCGTCTCAATGGATCTGTGCCCTCAAAATCTATAACGCATCTATTCATTGTGGCAAATAATCGCTCCAGTAGTTCTCTTTGGTCTTCTTCTGGATTTACGACGGGTGCAGCATATATATTCCGTCGTTGAGCATCACTTATTGCTAACACATCTGCGTTGTTTTGTTCCTCAGAGTTCATTTGTGCATTGATGTTGTGTTGGTTTTCAGCACAATCGTAGTTTTCTTCAATTGTCGTTTCGTTGTTAGTGAGGTTCCTATTCTGTAGCCTCAGTTGGACTTCATTTTTTATGGTGTTAAGTCTCTCATCGGGTACAAGTTTATTTCTCAATATGACCCGGTATTGGTCGGCTACTCTTTGCTCAGAAACTTGAAGTTCGGGATAGTTTCTGTGGAATTCTGCAAATAATTTTTGACGGTAGCCTATTTTATCCTCTTCCATATTAGTCACTTCATAATATATGCGCATGATCGTTTCATTTATCGAACTTGTCCATTTCATGCGTCTTCTTGGTAGACCTGCTTGGGTGAGTGCTGGTTGGGGATCCTGCGCAGCACCTTCAGCGGTCGGAGAAACTCGTGTTATTCTTCTCCTAGAATGTTGAGATTGTGGAGGCGTAGCATTTTGTTCGACAGACGCCCGTCTCCTTAGCACTCTGTCACCGACGTCCCGCATACTGTCATGTCCAGCGCCGGCTCCAGACACGCCCTGACGAACCTCAGGCAGCGGCTCTATATTCCTATTCCTTAAATTCACCATCATTCATGGGTTCCTCCGTGTCGTGGGGGAGACGGCCTTTGATCGCTTTTTACGATCCGCAGAGCTACGGTGGGAGAATTCTTGAGCTGCTTTCCACACGGCTTCGTCCGTTACCCTGGACAGGGACCCTTCGGCAGGTTTCAGCTTCCCGGGTCAGAGAGCTCCTGGAATCTGCGGTGGGCAGGAGTCGATTCAACTCTCCTGATAGGTGAATCGCTAGAGATTCACCTACCGCTACCCTTATTATTATTATTATTATTATTATTATTAATAGTTGAAAATACTCAAATCCTTAATGGCAATATCTTCTGGCTCTAAATTTCATCATCATGTTCCGATAAGCTCATGTTTGAATAAATATAGGTAAATGTACCTATAATAATAATGAATAATTACCTGAAATATAATTCTTAACCCCTAATTTTTTTCAGAAATTACGATATTGATAAGGAATTCGAGAAAATGAGAAAGAAAGGCTTATTCGACTCCTGCAGTGCGGATGATGATGATTGAAGTAGATAGATATAAGACAAATGTAATATTGAGGTAATGTTACCTGTTAGAAATAAATATACAGAGTAATTGAACTATAATTTCTCCTGAAATAGAAACAAAAAATTATTTTGAATATTTTGTATACCTAAGTACCTACTTGCATGTGCTTTTTCAAAGCATCTCTTCAGAGAGAACAGATGCAATTTATGTATATATGAATTATATAGATTTATTTTTTATTTATATACATATATGAGAACAATCTTTCTTAACCTCGCTCAAGCTGGATGATCAGGTAGATGGTCATGGGGACTATTATTGAAGCTATTTTATACGTTTTTAAGTAGGAAAACAAATCAAGTATCTGACGTTTCAGTGACCATCAAACCTACTGATATTTTATGAGTGAGTAACAATTTTAAGTTTTATGCAAAATTTCATGTTGATTTTTACCTCATCAGAATTATTTAATGGATTCGGTCCTTACCTGTTAACCTGTAATGATTGCCCTATGGTTTATATTGGACAAACAGGAAGATATTTCAATAAAAAGATAAAGGAACACCAAAAGAGTTATACATCTGATAGTTCGTTTTCAACCTACGCTAATCACTTGAAAGAATAGGACCATACCTTCAATAACAACTTTGAAATTCTTCATTTAGAAAACAAGAGCTTAAGACTATCACTCTTAGAATCCCTAGAAATAAACAGGTATAATACCCAAAATATTCTGTTGAACGAACAAACGGATGTAAACTCATCCCCTTTATTGAATTTCTTCCGATAGTTTGGAAATCCCAGGCGGCAAATTTTCTAATATAACTTTGTAATTTATGATACCCTTTCGAATATTTTTTTGTCAATTTTGCTCCTATATAAGATTCTGAAAACCTCTGTACTCTTAACTCTTATCAGTTCAGAAATGTAGCCTGATGAAGCCACAGTGTGGCGAAACAATTGTTGCTAACAATTACATAATATAGTGGAATTACTTCGTTTTATTTTAGTCATCAGAATTACATAAAATTCGAGCTGTTTACCGAGCAGTGAACAGATCACTGACGTAAAGTCACAGGCTGTTGAGCGCCTATTCAATTGGCGTATGGCTGACAAGCACTCAAAAATTCTTGACGTTGGTGTTTTTTTCATTTCTGGAAAAATCTATCCTAAACCGATAACGTTTCACCACGTTAATGGATTTAGTTTTTTTTTGTTGATGCCAATATTAAGTCACCAAAATACTGTCATTACACCAAAATAACAATTGTTTTTCACACACAATAATTATATGATTCCGATCTAAATGGTGAATATTGATATGTTTAAATATTAGGTTTATAATGAAAATTTTTTTCATACAAGAATATCAAACTTACATGCACATACAATATTTGTGTTACTAATTAGTGGGCCAATTGAGGTATAGGTACTTGTTCATATGGGCCCCTTATAAAATTAAATTTCATTCAAACAGGAATTAAAGCAGTCTGAACTCACATTTGGTTTTCGAATTTATATTTATTCAATTCAAATTGATCACATTTAAACTATTATTAGGTAACATACAAAACAATTCTTATTGAAATAACATGTCATTTTTAAGTACTATGCAACATTGAAACTATAATAAAATGAGATCATCGATTGGTAACAAAACAGATAACAAAACTGTCAGTACATGGACTATATATAAAGTAAATCCGACTAGAAATGATCCATGATAGACAAAGAGACGTATAGAAGAATGAATTGATAGGATTATGGTAAGGGAATATTGTACAATATTAATTCGATTGCAGATTTCAATTGTGGACAGTGCTGTGGAACAACGATGGTATAATCTCTCCAGAAAATGGAAAATTTACAATGAATCCAGAAATATTCGTATATGTTTGTTCAGAAGAAAATATATTCAAATCTCCATTTGATCAGAAGTTCAAATTCTATGCATTGAATAGTATTATTCGTATCATTATTCATTGGCAATATTTTTCATTCATAATAGACTAGTTGTTTCATATATCTCCATAATAAAAATCTAATTGATTGAAATCCGATAAACGAGCCCTCCCTCGACCATTTATCCATTTATCTAGGATTTCTCATTTAACCAAGGAGCTACTCGTCTCACTCTGTGTGGTGGTCCATCATCGCAGGAACTGACCCTACATATTTCCAACAATGTTGAGCTTTAGATCATTAATGAAGTCGAAAAGATTGTGCTCCAAAAAAGTTTAAACTATACATAATCACAAAAACACAATTGTTCATTCCCCTCAACAGAAAGGTTTTATTATAGAGTGGAAAAAATATTATGTCGAAAACTTGATGGGACATTTGTCAGAATGAAAATCACCATTTCAATAAGAATTAATAGGATACAAAAAGTTATTCTCCAGATATTTTCATTCTTTTCCGAAATATTTAAAAATGAAAAACATAATTTCCAATTTATTAAAAGAATAAATAATTAGGCACCTGATTAGGAATAATTGAGATAAGAAAAGCATAAGATTTTCGAATAGTTAATAATCGAAAATTCTTTCACATATTTTCTCGAAAAAAATGTGAAGTTAGCGCAAAATTCAATATCCCAGAATATCATAATACAAGTGCAGAATGCATTGATATTCTTCCACGAATTCAAAATTTAAAAACGATCCACGAAGTGTAGACTTTTTGAATGCAGGGGTGGTAGAATGAGCCTTCTGTAGGAGTATTATCACTTTCTCTAATTCACTAATTTTTTTTTTTTTTAATCAATGGAATATTTCCATAATTGTCGTTTAGTGATTTCTTCTTTGGAAAATGTGGATTGGCAGAACAGTTTTCTGTATCACAAATTTGACAGATGATAGATAAATCCGTGGCAGAAGAGTTCCGAGTATAGTATATCCAAAGTCACTTGAACTAGTCCATAAAAACACTTGGCCAGATGTCCCTTTGAAGTGGATACCGCGTACCGCTAAATACCGGGGTTTATTTGAAAGTATTGTTATGCAATAAATTCACTATCCCCAAGAGAATTTCTAGAAACTTGGTCTACTCTTGTATAATCGAAAAATTCTGGCTTCCTCCAAGTGACTTTGGATGTATTATACCAACATAAATGAAATCTGTGCAAATCTGACTTATTCTCGCACGATCTTGTTCTACAAGATGTGGCAGAATGAACGAATAGCACACAAAAGGGGTCTATTTTCAGCACGAACTTTCCTGGGCTATTGAAGCAACCTGTATAAAAGGTTTTGAAAAATTTTTTTGTCGAGAAAAACTGCACTGATTTAAAAATTTTATGAAAACAAAAATGTACCTATAAAAATTAATTGTGAATCAGTCAATTTTCGAAATATGTTCACCTCAGGGCTAAGACATGAATTTTAAACCAAAAGAGTCCGTAGCGACAAATTTCCGCTAACGCATTTCAATGCAGGAACCTTCATCTGAACTCAAAGTTCTCAGTTTCTTGCATTTTATGTGTAAGGTTACCTCAATAATGAGGATTTCAAACATCGTTCAAGAATCTTCGGAAAATCTCTGAGGGAAAAATCTTCCAAGTAGCTCTGCTGCATTCAAAACATTCGAAACTATTACTAGATGCTCAATACCTATGTTTATTACTTGTCGAGGGCATCATTTGGAACACTTATATTTAAAAACATTGCTTCAATTCCGGTAATTCTGGTAATTTTTTTATATCTATTCAACTTTTATCAAAATCATTTTGAAATGAGTGAGATAGCTGGTATATACTTTGTATGTATACTAAAATAATTCGATTTTTCTAGAAGACACCTTGTATCAGAGATTTGAGAGTGGATGGAAAACAGAAATAATTCTTCCTGACTGACGTCCCCTGTCGAAAAAAATAAGAGATATTATTTTCTTATTTATATAGCTTTTTCAAGGAGATACTCGATTAGTGACAGTTAATCCAACTACCAAGTGAGATCATCACTAGGAAAGCACCAAAGAATTATCCAGCAAAACTTTCTCTGGGACCAATTAATAATAATAATAATAATAATAATATATAATAATATATTAAATAATTATTATATTATTAAATAATTGACTTTATTCCCTATTATTACTGATAGGAACTAACAGACTTGATGGGAAATTACAATTCGCTATATAATTTTCAGGTCAAAGGATCACGGAGCGCACCAAGACCAATAATTTAGTTAGTAAACTCGTATACTTCAAGAAATTTATTATTGAAACTCTGCTGCAAGCTACTAATAGAATAGTTGAACTGTCAAATGGAGATTTCGAATTCTTTTTCATTGAACGATCGTCTATTAAATCTATCTCCGATAGGAACTCAAGTGGGTACAACATGAAATTCACCAAAATTGAGATGGAAAAAATGAAAGGTTCTCATCTAGATCTATGGCTGCCATGAAAACATTCAGGAAAAGAATCGGTTCAAAATCTTTTGAATTTCCTACACCTTTTCGCGTGTCACTTTTTGAATTTCGGCGACGTTTCCAGTTGCGTCACATGATTGGTTGTGGATATGGTGGCGTTGGGAGTTGTTGCTCTGTTTGGCGTTCTCACAGCTGCCTTTTCCTTGGTGCATAGTTGGTGGTGGTTTTCCCAGTCTTTGTGTTGACAGAAAGATCCGCAATACCTAGCAATGCCACAGCCGGAGCAAGTTTCGTGTGCTTTACGTCCGCAGTTCCAACAAGCCTGAAATCAAACAATGTTTTATTGAATGCCCTCAATTCAAAGCCGTTAAAAGGATATTCAGTATTGATTTTATCGGTAGGTGGATATAGGAATTCTGAGATGAATATATTTATGGTATATGGATTGGATTGGATGCTTTTTGAATATAATTGTGAGATTTGAAGGTCAATGATAGTTTCATGATCTTGAACATCTTCATTTTCTGAATTTCGAGAATAGGTTTGAATATGTGAAAGTTCTATTCTTGGAATATCTTATTGAGGTAGATATTATATACAGGGTGTTTCCTAAACATGCGGCAAAAATTGAGGGGGTTGTTCCTTGGACTATTCTAAGAATATTTTGTCCTTTGATGATTTTTGAAAAACCTATTTGTTTCGAAGATATAGGGGAAACAAAATTTCAGATAATAACATTTTATTATGAAAAATTACATGAAAATTCCTAGCTTTTAATGAATTTCCATCAGCAAGTCCATAAATGAAATGCATGTCAGTCATCTCGGTGTTTGTATAGCGATTCATAATAGTCAAAGATAAAATGTTAATTGCTAATACATCACAAAACGAATTCAAATGAAAACCGTGTTTAATCTGTATTCCTTTACCATCTGCACTTATCAATTTTTAGTCAAAAAACTGGCCGTTTTTAGTAATTGGAATGTTGTTAAACAAATTTAAAAATAAATTGTACCTACTTAGTAAACACAGTGCGGTACGCATTTTTATTCAAACTATTATTAATTTTAAAAATATGAAAAATGTTGTTCGCCCTGTATCTTCGAAACAAAGAGGTTTTTCAAAAATCATCCAAGGACAAAACATGCTTAAAATAGTCCAAGGAACAACCCCCTGAATTTTTGCCGCATGTTTAGGAAACACCCTGTATATGAAATACCAACGCGTGGGAAGTGTGAAACTAGCTGTAAAAAAATTAGTTTTTACCTAACATTTTATTCCTCAAACAGTTATGCCACAATTGATAATTAAAATATAATGGTAAATTTTACTCCATAAATAGCTCTTTAGGTTCATATAAAGCCTTAGTTTTAGGCACTCGTTTCACGAACAGAGTGCTCTATCATATCGTCACGTATTTTCAGGTTCAACTCACTCATGATGAATTCTTGGTCGAATTCAATAATGTTCGTCCGGCAGTCTGATCGTATACATGATAACTCTAAAAAAAAAATAAACCTAGAAACTGGAAATTTTCAAGATAGATTCGGATCTCGAATACTGCGTTTAAGTTTACATAATCCGACTTTGGGTTCCATGGATATGGTCGTTCGAAATATTATTCTCCCAATAATTCAGATAATAGTTCAGATTGCGAAGACAGAACTAGAGAAAATTCAAGAATAATTTTTCAAAAAAATTATTAGGTCAATTGAAAAGTCCCCGGTCTGATGCACAGATGGCGGTGCTAGTATTCAATCCATATGATTTTTAACGATACGTGTCAAAATTTGACAGCAGTCCGACCATTAGTTTGTGAGATATTGCGTTGTGAGTGTAGCTTCTTTTGTTATTTGAAAAAAGATGGCGAAAAAGAATTTGCTGTGCTGATGAAATATTGCTTTTTGAAGGGGAAAAATACAGTTGAAGCAAAATCTTGGCTTGATAAAGAGTTTCCGGTGTTTGCACCAGGACAATCAACCACCATTGATTGGTATGCTGAGTTTAAACGTGGTGAAATATGCAGCCAAGACGGCGAACGCAGTGGACTCCCAAAAGAGGCTGTCACCGACGAAAAATGTTCATGAAATAATTTTGATTGACTGTAAAGTGATGTTGATCGAGAAGTTGAACGTGTACATCAAATCATTCACGAATATTTGAACATGAGAAAGCTGTGTGCAAAATGGGTGTCGTGTGAGCTCACAATCGATCGAAAGCAACAACGTGTTAATGATTCTGAGCAGTGCTTGAAGCTGTTAATGTGCAATAAACCTGAATTTTTGCGTCGATATGTGACAATGGATGAAACATGGCTCTATCATTTCACTCCGGAGTCCGATCGACAGTTAGCTAAGTTAGCACACGATGAAGCGAATCAAAAGCGAGGAAAAACACAACATTCAGCTGTCAAGGTTATGGCATCAGTATTTTGGGATGCGCAAGTATAATATTCATTGATTACCTATAAAAGGGATAGACCACCAACAGCGATTATTATATAGCGTTATTGGATCGTTTAAAGGATGAAATCGTCAGAAAAGAGCCCCATTTGAAGAAAAAAGGTGCTGTTTTATCAAGACAACGCGCCGTGACAAAAATCAATGAAAACAATGGCAAAATTGCATGAATTGGGCTTCGAATTGTTACTGCATCCACCGTATTCGCCAGAGCTGCCCCCCAGCGACTTGTTTTCTGTTCTCAGACTTCAAAAGAATGCTCGCTGGAAAAAATTTGGATCCAATGAAGAAGTAATCGCCGGAACTGAGACCTATTTTGAAGCGAAAGACAAATCGTACTATAAAATGGTATCGAAAACATGAAAGATCGCTATAATCGCTGTATCGCCCTCGAAGGCAACAATGTTGAATAATAAAATTGAATTTGCCAAAAAAATATGTTTTACTGTGGTAGACAACTTTTTAATTGGCCTGTTAGTGCTGTTCGATATGCCACGTTATTATTAACAGTTGGGGTAGGTAATTGAAAAAAGTACTCACATTCTGTTGCGATGGTGCTGGTTGCGTTAGTACAGGTGGTGATAGACTATTCTCTACATTTTCTGAATGTATTTTTAGACCATCTTCTGTTTTCCTTGATTCTGAAGTCAAATGTGAATATAAAAATTTGTGGTAACCTTGTACGTTTGTTGAAAAAACAAACACTCCAAAAAAAAGTCTCATACAGAGTTTTGGTTCACAGAAAGACTTCCACCAAAAAATTTTCTATATCATAATGAATTTTATTGAATTATAAACAAAAGTCCATCCTTGCAATTATTGAAGTAAAGGAATGGACTTTTTGAAGAGCGCTCAAAAATTCTGCCATATGGAAGCCCTATTCATATTATTTAGAATACCGAAACACCTTATTGATAAACTTCTGAAATACTCACCAGATATGAGTTTTTCCATCTTTGCTCTTTCCACTGCTATCAATTCATTCGCTTTTGCTTCAGCGGCAACCACAGCTTTCTGCAAATCTATAACCGCCTGACGTTTCACATCGTTCACAGCATCTTCAGCCCTTTTCTTTACCTCAGCTACCCTGTCTTCTGTTTGTTTGACGGCCTGCATCATGATCTCATTCGCTGCTTTCTTCAGATCAACACTAACATCTTGCCTTCTGAACCAATCGTTTGTCAAGTCTTGGGAATTTCTCTGTTGTAAAATGGATAGAGCTCTTTTTGTTTTTTCCACCATTGAGAGTATGCAATTTAGCATCACATGAATGTTTTTCCACTCCTCGTCACCCCTGTTGTTGTTATTCGAATCTTCTATTTTGTTTGGCATAGAATGAGGTGCATAGTCCAGCAAATGAGGATGTGATAGAGGCGACTGGGAATGGATAAGACCTTGATGAGGAAAGAAAAAAGGGTTTTGGTTCATCGGCCTCTTCACTAATGGAAATTCTTCTGGGTGGCGACTTCCATAACCATTTTCGTAAATGCTGTAAAAATTGGGGAAGTTATACAGAGTATTTTAGGTACAGACTTTAATCGTAGTGAACTGAATTTTTAGGCATAATAACAATCAATTAAATTTCTTCTATCACATGAATCTCAGACTGATATGAACCATTTTAAGATTTTCATCTATAATTATCTGTTTTCAGTATCTAGTTATTTGAAATTTGATTCTTTCGAATTGACCTTTCTGTTTATTATGTAATTGAAGTTATTAAAATATTGAGTAGATTTTTGTGTTTATCGACATATATGGTTACTTCAGCTTTTATATGTATACATATAATGGACACCCATAGTTCTAGTAATATTTCATATTAATGTAATTTTCTAGCATTATTAGCAAAAAAATTACTTTCAATTAAAATTATAAAGCACACAAAAATAAATTGCAAAATAATTCCAAAAGGACAAAAACATCGAATAACTAACTCAATGATTCGAATCTATATGAACTATGAAAGTATTTTTCAAACCAATATCCACTTAACATTCCTCATGAATATTCTGCCATGTAATACATCCATCTACTCGGAAAATTATTCTACTACTGAATACCAGCAAAAGTAGATAATGTTTCATATCAATTTGTGTTGTGTCACAGTATGCATATAAAATTCTCACGCCAAGTCTTATAGGTATAGTGATGAAAGTCACAACATTTTATCTATGTATGTATAAATCATCTCACATGCATGAGGGAGCTCAAGCTCAAGATGTATATGCATGGAAGTGACAGAATTTCGAAGTTCGCGAAAAAATAATTGAGGTGAAAATCAGGTGAATGATTTTCTTCAGTACAATAAACACATGTCCACTCCCAGAAAGCACTCCATCGAAATCATCCAATAATACGAAAAAAAACAAAAAACAAATTACTCTCAAAAAGTTGTGATCGATCAAATATTAAGAGGAAATTGAATTTTTTTGTTAAATATTTACTTTATAGACGAGTTAACCTAATGGGCGTGTTAACAAACAGATATTACCGTTACTTTGGTGTTGAAAACCCACACCTTGTGAGAAAAGGTCTTACACAATATCCAAAGAAAATTAAAGTTTTGGGCTGGTATTATAGAAAATATTAATATAGGACTTTTATTTATTGAAGAAAACTTTACTTGTTGAATTTTATTTGAATATTGAAAGGAATATGGGATGCGTTAATAACTGCAAGTTAATAGAATCAACTTGATGAGGTTGGTAATATACATTTACAAGAAGTCCTCAGTCACTTCCAACTAGACTGATCTGAACCCAAATTGTCCTTTTTGAAAGTGTTTTAAAACCGAGCGTTTATATTAATCAACCTAATAGTCATATTTTACATATCGATTTCTTTCCTCATTAAGTGTAATGTTCTGCATGCAATCTGTACATGCAATGCGTTTTTCTCTATCAGCACTACTTTTTTAGATACATCAACGTATCTGTGGGTTTCATTCAGTATATTCTTTAATGAGGGTTCTAAAATTATTATATATTCATTAATGTAGGGACAATGGTTTTATTGTCAGTCTGTATTGTCTGTAATTGAGTAAATTCCACGTAAATCTGTAAATAGAGGAACCATTGCCTATAAGGTATTTGAACTGTCCCTTTTAATCCCCTTACTCGGGTAAGTTAGAGAAAAAATCATTTTTTCCCCTTTACATATAAACTTGGGCTTAATGAAGCAAATTGTAAAAGATCTTGATAAGAATGGGTCATGTTTTGCATATATAGGGGTGAAAATGTATCAATTTAGCATAAAAAACTCAAAGCAGGGATAATTGACGGCCCACAAATAAGACAATTAATTAAGGATCCTGTCCTCATAAATCCAATGAATCAAGTTGAACGAGAAGCTTGGATATCATTGGTTACAGTTGTAGAAAATTTTCAAAACTATATTTAAATGGTCAACAAAATGCTTAATAGTTTATAATCTTCAGGGTGAAATATGAGTATTAAAATACTTTTATTTTACACAGCCACTTAGACCGTTTTCCAGAAAATTTCGGAGATATGAGTGAAAAACAAGGTGAAAGATTTCACCAAGATATTAAAGTTATGGAGGAAGATGCGACATGCACATGATGGCAAATTACTGCTGGAAAAAGTGACTTTTTAAAAAACATTCAAGAATGTCAAGGAAATGAAGCTTTCGAAGTGTTGAGTGACTATTTGATTGTGTTTTTTTTGTAAGTGCGACATAATATTGTATTTTGTATGACTAAAATAAAATTTCGTATCTACTTTTGTTTGCTACACTTACGGATTTGAGTTGAAATAATGTAACTAATATTTCTCTAAAATTGTAGATATATTTCAAAAATTTGAACTCCTGTTATTTGAATTCAGGAAATTTTTCCGTAGTGAAATTCTCAAGTGAATTGTGCAAAATATTTCATTCGAAGAAAGAACTCACTTGAAAAAAAATCAATTCTTTCCTATAAATACCGTCAATCTCAAATGAGTGAATATAAAATATTTTAATAAACTGGATATATGTTAGATTTATGATTTAGTGCTGTTGGTATTATTCCTGTTATAGCAATTTTTGTATTTTTGGATGAAATGTCATAGATTCCTTCTTCGTTCCTTCTGAATTATTATAGCTTGGGAATTGTTTCATCCTAATAAATCCTCAATGTTTGACATATTTGATTAAGTTTGCGGCACCAAAGAGAAATGACCCTGTTGAATTGTTGCTGTGATCGGAATATATGAAAACACCACAATCAGAGGTAGAATAGTGTAACGTTTTATCGCCAAGCTGGCAATTGATTAACATGACACAAACAAGCACAAAATTACCTAAAATTTCAAAAGTTCACGTCAGTCGTGTAATTAAAAGGCAAGAGTGGCGCTGCGTGCGAGTGACACCACTTTAGGGGCACGAAGGGAATTTGAGGACAACGAACAGGTGTGGATTAGCACCCCAGGGAATTCTAGCATTTTTTTCATGTTGAATCAAATATGAACAGATTTTGAAATTAGACAAGGCGAAAACATAGGACAAAATTCATGTTTTTCAATTGTAGATCAGACAATTTTTTTGTACATAAACAAAATACCGAAAGGCCAAATTGTAATGCAAAGAAACAGAAATATATTCAAGAATGATTGAAAAAAATGAAAAAACTGCAACAAAAATTTTTAAATAAAAATAAAAATGTGAAAAAACGATTTTCTATCAGCTACCTGTAACAGGGGTCAATTCGTGAAGATCAACAAAATCCTCGCTCAGCAAACAGAATAAATATATAGAATAAAAGTTTTTCGACTCAAGTAAAAAATCTTTGCTTAATAATAATTTTTTCGTTAATGGTGACGGATAAATATACATACTAAAAAACTGAAATCTATATTATAGAAAAAATTTTTTTCAATGGAGATAAACCCGAGTTCAAGTAACGAAAACTTGAGTTCTAGACAATAAAAAAATCAAAAACAAATTGATGTCGGAAGAGTCTTGGTAGATTTATCTAGATATATTCGGGTCATTTTCTACGAAGAGATAAAAAACATTTCACCTATTCAGGGTGAAGACTATTAAGAGGGGCACTACAGAGATATCGAAAACCGTTAGAAATACAGCGTGGCTTGAATTACAAAAAAGTTGCGTTATTTCGTGTGAACAGATGCAGAATATCTCCAATGGTTCCCGAGATATCTCGAAAAAACTAAAATTGAGATTTTATTTCTGTGTAACTCATTTGTTTCTGGAAATAACTTCACGAAATTAGGTTTGTAGCCATTATCCAATATAGGGATTTCAATGGTGTTGTTAGATTTTTATGTTTTCCACTGTTTCAGAGACGCGATAGTCGCTGTTTCTTGTAGACGCCATATTAGTTCTTCTTATGAGGAGAGAAAAAAATTACGAATTCAACAATGTATCACATTCTACAAAAATATCGAGTTTAACTAAGCAAATTTGAACTTCCTTTTTATTTATTTTTTTTAAATAGAGGGTGGTGCCAGAATTGTCAAATAACTTGTTACTTCGTTCAGTAGTTATATGTGAAACCATCACTTGATTTTTGTAAAAACCTCAATCCTGTTTGATAAGTAACCACCTTCGAAATAATTCGAGAACCATTGGAGATATCTTGGATCTGTTCACACCAACACACTCATCCCTACATAAGGCAACTTTTTTGTAATTGGAGCCACTCTGTTCTTTTTACGGTTTCCGATATCTCCGTAGTGTCCCTCTAAATAGTTCTAACCCTGTATGTATGTTCTACATCTGGTGATTCCCATAGACAGGGCTTAAGAATGAAATATGTTTGAAGTCTATTCGTAATGTAAGTTGTTACTTATAAAAGTACATAATTTGGCATTATTTTTAAATATTTTTACTGTTAACAAAAGAAGAATTCGATGCAACAATTTTTTCAAAAACCTCAATTGGCAGCAATCCAAACATCTTTGGCGATTTGAATAGCCTGGTGCCTCTTCAAATATTCATAATGAATCTTCTCCTAAGAGGAATTTTCGTAAACGTCGTTGTTATCAGCCGATGAAACAAAAAATTACGAACATTGCAAGAATCATCTCAAATGTATCGAAACCTTATCCTATCAAAGGTAGGACAATGGCAGATGAAATATGAAATTTGTGAATGAAAAAAAAAATATAACTTAAATTGAAGATGACAAATTGGAAATATTAGTTTAAAATAAATCATTAGATTGAAATAAATCATAATTGATGATTTCAAATAATAAAGGAGTTATCAAAGCCAACTCTGCTTGACACAGACGGAAACGAATAGTGAAAGAGAACGATAAAAAGCTCCTGTTGCTGCCATATGGCACCAGTGGCGCAACCTGTACTCGAGGAAAGAAACCATTACTCATTTTAATAAAATGGTGCCGCTTATACAGTCAGCGGACCAACTGGTCTTGAGAAATGTTTCCTAATTCATTGAACATACGCTAAAAATGGGTTAGGAATATGTCGTTTACTCAAATTTCAATTCATTAGCTGCAATAAATATATTTCAATTTTAGAGACTTTCCAAAATGACTTTTCCACATGTAGGTATTCGATAAAATAAGTATTATGTACCTATAAATTCACATTCGAATGTCTTACATACTTAGTATCGGTGATATGGAGAAGACTAGAAATTCTACATTTCCGGAATCCCTGGAAATGATATGAATTATGCCGTTGATAATGAATAAATCGAAAATACTTTGAATTTTTCACTATAAGACCCCTGAGAGATCTTTCAGAAAATTAGATCTTACGCGAATTGTATGTTTTTCACTGTCTTCCATCATTACAACACTGTTAATTGTTTATCCAATAAACCCTTTTTTCAGACTTGGTGCTCGAACTCCAAAACTCACGAACTGCATTAATTAACTTCAAGGGCGTAGAAATAGGGAGTACTAGGGGTAATTACCCTCCAAGATTTTCAAAATATAAAATTTCGGAAATCTCGCAAAGACGAAGAATCAAAAATTCTCCATGAAATGACTCAATAATATACATTTCACTTTCCTTTGAAATCGACACGTCAGTAAAAAATCGGATACCTTTACGGTTCATGAATTTATTATCGCTTTCAAGATACCTAAGTACTTCCATTGCACTACGAACTCGTCTTTGTCTGAGGTTTATTATTTTCCTTTATCTATCCACTTTCTCGGCATCGCCCCTTATTTGCCATCTGTGATTTTTGCATTCGTTATCGGTATACACTTACCCGTTGTTTTCGGTTTTTTGTATCATTCTCGTCACAAAATTTCGATATGTAATTATCAAAGAACTGAACTCTACGAAAAATTGTCTGGGCTGTGTTGTACAATTTATTGTGTTTCATTGAAATTGCAATTTATTTGTGAAGACATCAGTTTTGGATTGACTATACCTACAGGGTGTTCCTAAAATGGAGGTACAAAAGAAAATATGTAAGTCCTATAATATGAGCGAACGCTTTGTTTTTGAGATACAGGTGTTTAAGTTCAAGTTTTTCTCTCATAGCATCTTCCCTTCACAAGATATTTACCTTGAATTGGCATAGATATTCCAATCCAAAGTTTTCATCATATGATATCCTAATTTTGAATGCAAATCTGCAGGGTGAATTTTTTCCTGAAGGGTGACCGACCCTTTTCCCCAGAATTACGAGTATTTTCTTGTGAACCACTGGTAGCTTAGAAAAATTTGAAAAGAAACTCTGGTTCAGTACTACACTTTTTGGTTTGTTGTAGACTGAAGTTTTGTCGTATCTGCAATTGATTTCAATAACAAAATTCAAACTGTTCTCTATAGTAATCCTCAGGAAAATCCAAATTATTATAAAGATTCAATTAGATAGTTGTGATAAATAAATTGCTTATGAGTTTTGGTACTTATTTACCAACTCTGTAGCGAAGATTAATAAATATTCGATAAACTGGTTAAGCATCACAAAAATGTAGGATTTCGAGAAACACCCTTTATCTCGAAAACAAAATAGGAATCTCTCATTTTCCTTCGTAATTCGAATTCGGGAACACACAGTATAAGATAAGAACAATCGAATTGGTAATAAAAAAAATTATTTGGAGTAATTTGGTTCAAACCTCGTCGTTATCAAACCTCTTTTTCTCACATTATAGATATGAGTAAACAATGCCGTCAAAATTTTTTTTTTAGATAAACCCCCCCACCCAAGAAAAAAAGGATCTAAGCCCTTGATTAACTTTATATATTCTTTCATTAGCACGAAATGAGCTGATATTATTATTTGGAGTTTGGACCATATCTTGAGCACCATCAACGTCAGTGCCGATCATTTCACTGTCGCGATACAATCTACGACCCCGAAACCTCTCACCATACCTAGCTTAGTTGTAGGCGAAACGTCGTATAAAAAAATTAACTAGAAATTTCTCACTTTTGTGAGAAACAATTTTTACCATTTCCTGAAACGATAATTAATCGTTCTCTCTAAACAGCCACTTTATATACATTTTTCACTTCATTGAATTTGGATCCTAGAATGCGAGTAAAAATATTAGATGATAAAAATAAAGTTACCTTTCAGAAGCTTTCCGTTTGACTCCAGTGAAGTTCATGTCGGCTGGAAGGAATATATCGGCCATTTCTGAGGGAGAATGTGATGGATCCAAAACAACATGTTCATGATTCCTTACATATTGGAGTGTCGACTGAAATAATAACAGGAAATATTTGAGGTGGCTCGCTTTTTGATCAAATTGGTATTAATAGTAGGATAAGTATTATAGTTTGGAGGAGGAGCGCAGCCACGACTTCAATTATTATCTGAGATTGGTACCTACTCCTTAAGAGGGAACACCAACACGTGGCTGCTCAGTTCAAAACGATATTTGAGATATTTCTTCTTACAAATCAACGATTTTATGGGGTTTTCATATATTTTCTTAAACAATAAACTACAGAGAAGAAAGTGAATATTTGTAATTTTCGAATGAAAAATGAAAAAAAATTCGGTAGCTTTTCCTTTTTCACAAAAAAATTGATGATATGTACTTTGTATAAAGCATTGATATATTTTTAAAATATTCGTGAAAAAAAAACCTACCAAAATTCATTAAAAAATATGTAAAACTATAATTTCGTGAGAGTTGTGGTACAGTACTGCCCTTTTCTTATTCGCTTTGAAAAAAGAAAGAAGATGAAGTGAATATACAACTTCGTGTACCGTTAAAAGTTTGATCATCTCTGGAGCGCCAGAGGGGAAATGAATGGGTACCAAAGTTTGACACACTTTTCACTTGAACTATAAAATAAATTTTCAAAAAATTAAAATGGATATTAGTGATTTTAATGTTAATGCTGTGTAGGAATATAATTTAAGGCGCTTTATAATTTTCTTCAATGTAATTTTCGAATTATGAACCGAGAATTGTCTCAAACCACAAGTTTTAACTCACGAATCCTTCCTCAAAATCGATTCTGAATACACGATAACTTCCGAACGGAAGGACCTAAAAACTTGAAATTTGCAGAGTAGGTTTAGATATTGAATGATGCCATGCTGCGGATGAGTTAATGGAAAATGATATTTTACAGGATTTTTACTATGCACGTTCTCCATCAGCTCAGAAAAAATAAAAAAATATAAAAAATTGCAGGCTATATCGAAAATTTAAAATTACTTGTGAGATGAAAAATATCACTAGGTATATGAGATAAAAAAATCAAATGGAAATTTAAAAAGACTGAACAAAAATTGAGTAAACTTCAGGTTTTTGTTTGAATGGCGCAAATTTTGAATGGTTTTCATAATATGTTGAATATTACATTTTCGTATCCACTTGATGAAAAAATATTTTCGATAGGGCAATAACACTGATTTCGAGTAGCTGAAGATAAGTTCGACTCATTTCAATAACTCCCAGATCTCCAGTTCATTCTACTGAACATTAGCTCTCCTTTTTCTGGGCGGTCAAACTTCAAAAAAAGTAAAATCATTCCAACAAATATTTATTCGATGCAAACAACAGAATATTGAAGAAATTCTTTTTGGAATTTTTCTTTTTGAATTTGACCGCCCAGAAAAAGGTGAGCTCATGTCATTACCTAAATACCTCTACAAGAAAAATATTATCTAATATTTTTATTTGGTTAATAAAAATATTAGGACATATCAATAATCACATTACATGTAATGTGATTATTGATTTTGGATGAATATGTAACTTTGAAATCATCGAGTGGATATAAAATTTTTTTCGGCTTTCAGCATCATATTACGAAAACCATACAAAATTTGCGTCATTTGTCTGTTTGCAAAGAGCCAAGCAGTTTGAAGCGCTTACATAACAACTCGTTGATTTTAATTTTAATTCTATGGTTCTTTAACGATTTTCCATAACAATAGGCACTTAACTTTCGTTGGAAGGAGAATTCTCCATTGTTTGGAGGAGCGTAGCGACGTATTCAATTATCGTCTGAGATTTGCAGTTCTTAACTTTTGCTCATAGCATTTTTTGCACGATCTCATAATTTTTTCCTTGATTTCAAATAAATTGAGTGCCATCTCATAAGTCGAAGGTCCGATATAATATTTCCGCATCATCAGTTTGAGAGGATACCAATTCCTTAATATACTATAGGCATTACCATAAATACCAAATACCACTATCTATACGTTTATGATCAATGTGTATCCAACAGATTTTGTTAATAAATAAATCTTTTTTTTCGGTTATAAATATTTGTGGAATCAAATGTATTATGCTCATCTTCATACGTCCGTTTAGTCATCAAACAACCATTAAACAAAACTAACCACCGTATTGGCAACAGACATCGTAAGTTATCTGTACAGGGTGTCTACCTTTAAGAGGGCCAGTCTTCAAGGGGAGATCATGAAACTTATTTGCAATAAAAAATGTCATATCACATGGTCGAATTATTGATGGCTTCTCTTCAATTCAACATTTCAAACATTCAAAATTCAAACATTTCACGAAATATTTCAAGATTTTCCATGAAATCAATTATACTTCAGTAATCCTTGCAGCAACATCAAATTTAACCTCTTATCTGAAATGGCACTGAATTTGCTTCAAAATTAGAAGTTCTGTGTTCTAAAAAATTCTCATTGCGGACTGATGTCTTTTTTTTCCAAAGATTTCATCAATAAAAAATGATAAATCATGAACATGTTTTCTTTTCATACATCATTTAGAGTGCTTTCGAATGATATATAAACTCTTGTGCTAGCTAAGTCCTTTGCCATAATATTATGATCAAGCTTCAAATCGAAAAAATAATTGCGTTCAAGAGATAGTGAACTACAAACTTCGTTAGATTTTGTCTGTTTCTTTATTTTGGGGATGTGTATATTTTTTGGTTATTCGCAATTTCGATTCCATTGAAATTACGCTTATGAATTTTAAACATATCGTATAAATGAAAAAATGATTTATAAACAGATATCAATGAAAAATAGATACCTTCCATATTTCTTGAGAAATTCTTTATGGAATTATTATTTTCCTGGGAAAAAGACAAATTATAACAGTTAATTGAGTCTATTTGATGACGATAATTCAATATTCATTTGGAAAATTGACAATATTGTGTCTTGGAATACAACTCGAAAACGATAAATGGCAAAATAATAATAACCAAACAGAAGAAAATTCAAAATACGGTTGGCAAATTGAATAACTGAATAAACATAAAAACAGACATACGTTTCACAATTTTTATATTTATTAATACAATTTTTGTCATCAGTGACTTATAATTCACAAAAATTACAACTTGTATATCTACTTCACAAAAATTGCAATTAGGAATTTCAAACGAATTGAACGTTACTGTTTCTTTAGTAAGAATTCACAGAGAAAGTAATTATAACAAGTAGTCATAGATTTCTTTTTTATTCTAACTACAAATACAAATCGACATTTACAGTTCCAACAACAATTTTAGAAAATTAAAATTTTTCCTTTGGTTGACTATCGATCAATTTGATAATCGTTTATTCAATTTGTATATTTTGGTTATTTTGAGTATTTAATTGATTAGTTATCAATATTTTGTCATTTTTCGAATTGGCATTGTATTCCAAGACAAAGAAACGAATATATCTTGAACATATATATTTGTATATATGTGTAGGGAAAAGGACACAATGTTGTCAATTTTTTGATATTCATATCAAATTGAAAAAGTTGAGAGGAGTCGTATTTGTCCTTTTCTTTATTCTCGCATATATCATTTTGTTTCTTAGGATTTCGGATCTGATCATGTTTTTTCGATCGGCTTGTTCCCTTGGAATGTGCTACTGATACTGATAAATTGATAAAATGACAAGTCTCGAATAGGTTTCTAGATACTTTTTATCACTTTTAATGGCCATTTGCACCATTCTACTCAACTCTGACTTGATGGGAATTCTAAAATTGTAACTTCTTCATTTTCCGTATCCAAATGTTAGCTTCAATCTTAAATTATGAAAATATAATCGGCAAGATTCATGATATCGAATTCCAAAGCATTACAGCCATTTCGGCATTTCAATATCCCTACCGATTTGGTTACAGGTGTAAAAGGCAATTAGCCGTTTTAATTATCGAAAATTGTAAAACCCACATTGCTCCGAACGGTCCAACAATCATAAAACTCAAAACTGGAAAACTGCCGTAAGATTTTACAATCCGGCCAGAGTTTTGTCGAACAAAGTTTCGACTATTATTTTTTGATTTGTATTTCGGATTGTGTTGAGTTCGTATTGGGTTCAAGCTTGATTTATAGGGCAATATTTTCTGGTAATTCAAATATCACAGTACTGCGTGTTTGGAGGCGAAATCGAGTTTTCTATGTTTATTTATTATTTTTAGAGAGATTCGAAAAATACATGGAATTGATCTTATGAAAATATTATTTTGAAATTCCACATCAGAAAAAAAAATGTGTCAATTGATATATAAAAAAAATCATTGAAGCTGTTTCATTTGATGCATATTATAAGAAACTTGGTTTCGTGAAAAACCGAGGGATATATTTCCATAATTAGGAATCTCAATGTCATTAGATATGTTACAATTAGAAGAAATAATTCCTTCAATATGATATCCTAAAGCAACCAAAATGGACTTCTTCAAATGGCAATTGAATAATGAATTTTTTATAATAATCTGACAGAAAAAGTGTGTTTTCAGGAATATTGAAAGATACTGCAAAAAAGGCGATTTTTGCATAACTCCGAAAATATCAATTTTTCGTGGATGAAATTTCTATACGGAAATGTGAATTTAAGTACTCTATCGTTAAATACTACGACGGTATTATTATCATAATACATATATTCATTGAAATCAATGTAAATAAATAAATGAAATTTCTTAATGTGATTTCGAAAATCCTTTTTTCTAAACTGATGTTGGCTTTATAGTTCAAACCCAACTGGATTGTATTGAAAAAAGAAATTATTGAGTAGAAGACATGCCAATAATAAGAACTTAGTACCTAAGTTAATAAGTTTTGAAGAGGAAAAAGTGGTTATAGACTATAGAGGCGTATGGTCCCTGTCATCTTAGTGGTTGCTTACCTTTATATTTCATTCGAAAGCAAATTATATGCATATACACAATAATTGCATTCTTTCCAATAAAAATTAACAATCAACTGACCGCCGGAATTCATCTCAAAAATATATTTATCTTCCTGAAAGTGATGAAAGACTGTGATCAGGAAAGATTCAGGTTTGATGAAAGAAATGATGAGGAGAGCAATACAGAATATCAGATTGGTTTGGTCATTTCCAATTAATAATCGAAATTTTGAACTTTTCAATGAGCGAATATAATGAAAGGATCTGTACTCATAAAGGGTGCTTCAAAATTCAGTATTAAGATTTCAGTGGTGTATTTTTCAGGTCAAAATACAGGGTGCTTCACCGGGATGGCCTATTAGACGTTTATGGAAAACTAATCATAATTTTGAGCTGAAAATTTGCATATCGGGGTTTGAGACAATTATCTTTCTCCCTAAAATATTTTCAGATCTCTACAACTTCCAATTATACCGGAAACAGACTCCTACTTCCTTATTTCAAATAGAACACCCAGTATATCATTGCTTCATTAGTTAGCTTTTTTGATGGCAATGTCAGCAATATGCCATACCTTGGAAGAAACTCTACGGTTCATGAGTTAAAGGGATTCTTATGAAAAAAATAGTGGCGATGAGGACTCACTTTTTTTTATTTTACCGCAGAAAGAGCTTTTTCCAAAAATTTTTTTTCTTTTTCGATTCCGCAAATACGTAGTATTATAAGACTGTTTGCGGTTTGGGCCAAAAATGTACAGGGTGTTTATAAGAGGATCATGAACTTGGACAACTCAAATTCATCAAAACTCAAGATTTTCAAATCAGAACCTATATTTTTTATTATTTCAGTCGATACTACGTCCAAAAATAGTGGGGGGTTTCTTAAGCAAACCCTATACCTAAAATGAATACTTTTAGAGTTATCGAGGAAGAACTTTCAATCAGTAAAAACCGCTATTCATAACTGTGTGGAGTAATCTGCGATTTCCGAAAAACACAGAAAGAAACTAAAATTCGATTATTTCATAACTAAATTTGACATATCAAGAATTGTAATGAATTATTCGTAATTGAAAATTGTATTGGCTTATGGATTTCTCAACAATCCCAACGAAAAATCAATTCATGGAATGTAAAATTCAGTTATCCAAACATCGAATTTTAGTTTCTTTCTGTGTTTTCCGGGAGTAACAGACAATTATTAGATAACACAGTTATAAATAGCGGTTTTTCCTCATTTGAAGTTCTTCCCCGATAACTCTTGAAGTATTCATTTTAGGTATAGGGTTTGCTTAAGTAACCCCCACAATTTTTGTACGTAGAGTCGACTGAAATAATAAAAAATATAGGTTCTAATTTGAAAATCTTGAGTTTTGATGAGTTTGAGTTGTCCAAGTTCATGATCCTCTTATAAACACCCTGTACATTTTTGGCCCAAGCCGAAAACAGTCTTATAATACTACGTATTTGCGGAGTCGAAAAAAAATTTTTTTTCGAAAAAGGCTTTTTCTGCTGAAATATTAAAAAAAATGTGAGTCCTCATCGCCACTTTTTTTTTCATAAGAATCCCAATTGTTCATGAACCGTTGAGTTTTTTTCAAGGTATGGCATATTGCCGAAATTGCCATAAAAAAAGCTATCTAATGATGCAATAATATACTAGCTGGGTGTGCCATTTGAAATAAGGCAGTAGAAGGCTGTATTGTGCCCTCAGAGGAATGGATAAATTTGGATCTCCTTCAACACTTTCAATTACAGCAGCAATGTTTTCGGTCGATCCTGCATCGGATGATGTATGGGCCTCAAGACATCAATAACAAATCCATTTTCTTTGAATTTTTTACTTCCTTATCATTTGGACGTTCAGATGGACGATTATGTCGACCATAATTGGCCCGTAATGCACTCACTAGAGAATCATCATTTTTGTAGTTAGTTTTCACAATTTTCATACGTTCAGTAGTAGAAAAACTATCTTATAGTTGAATGACTAACCTTCAACTGAAAATATGACGCTTTGAATGACAGTTCTGTTTGACATATGTCATTGAAATGGAGCTGTGAAATCCGGAATAACTCATTATCACTTAATAGCCTCGAGGAACTCTTGTTTCATAATTAATTTCCAGCTTATCTCCATGGCGATTTAAAAATTCGATTAGGAAAATAGAAGAGTCTATAACAATACGGTTGCTTTCAATTCTCGACTACGTATTCATGAAATTCAAATTTCCCTGTGGTTAATTTATTTCCATTCCTAACAGAAGACGAATGTTGACACAATACCTTCATTTATCCTTAGTTAGGGTTTCTTGAAATTCGGTTATTTTCCTTCAATCTCCAGTTCCTTTCCTCACTCTATTCGTAATTAGCATATCGTTACATCTCTCGTTACACCCTAATAAATTAGAGAAATTCTTGATCACAGGGTTTCCACATGAATAGTTTTGGAATAATATTTTCCTTGCGAATTCAAGTGTCAAAGTAGAGAGCTTCAAATAAAAATAATTCAATCACAACATTATATATGGATTATGGATAATATAATATTCTTCTTGTGAACATGGTTAACAAAGAACAAATAATAATAATAATAATAGCAATTTATTTTAAAAATTATCACAGTCTAGACAAAATTAATCACAGAATGAACAATCTATCACAGAATGAGACAAAAAGAAACAGGTCAAGCGAGAAAAGAAAAAAAATTTTCAATGCTGGATAGAACAATAATCGTAATACTCATCCAGGCAATACGGTTCACAATCCACCAAAAATCGACGAACCTTGAAATCAAAAGAGCTTGCACCATCAAGATCCCGCATGGATTTAGGTAATGAATTGTATAATTTCATACAAGAATACAGCACACTATTCTGAGACTGTGTCAGAAATAGTCTTGGAAGATGAAAAGTATGAACTTGCCTTGTATTGTTAATATTTTGAAATTTATTAAACAGGTATTTATGCTTGGATACAAATTGCAAAGACTTCTAACAAAAAGCCCAGTGACTGTTAGGATGTTATTGTCCCTGAAAATATTTCTACAGGATTCCCTAAAATGCATTCGCAACATCAACCTCAATGCCATTATCTGAGTAACAAATAGGCGACGCGCGGAAGTGCTGCCACCCCAAAATATTATACCATACGCTAGTCGCGACTCGAAATTAGCATAGTAAACAGTTTTTAAGATATCGACGTCAACCTGACGTTTTAGTATAATACATTAATGGAAGAATTAACCGATTAAAGCTTTCTATTTAAAGAATCAACATGCACATGCCACTTTAGGGTACTATCAATGAATAACCCGAGAAATCTAACAGATGTCCCAACTGAAACGTTACAGTCATCAGTTATATTTAAAGATGAAAGAAAATCATGTCGAGAGCGATCAGTATGAAAAAACACCAGCTCGGTTTTTGTTGAATTTAACTTAAGGTCATTATCAGAGCACCAACTCCCAATCCTCCCAAACACCTCCGACGCACCCTCAATAACTGAGGAAACACTGTTACCACAAACGACAACATTTGTGTCGTCCGCATAAAGAGAAAGTTCATAAGAAGGTGAGTCAATAACTCTAGGTAAGTCATTTATATACACTATGAAAAGCAATGGGCCCAGTACGCTGCCCTGAGGCACTCCAGATGTGATCTTGATTTCATCTGATAAGTATCCACTTCCTTCATATTTTAGCTCTACTTTTTGAACTCTATTGGTCAGGTAGCTTCTTATAAGGTCCAATTGCCTATCACGTATTCCATAATGCTCAAGCTTGTCCAGCAGTTTTCGGTGGTTAACACTGTCAAATGCTTTGGACAAGTCGAGAAACACACCCAGAGGAATATCTCCTCCATGGTCAAATACATGATAGTTTAAAACAAATATACATTTGTTAAAGTTTGTTAAAGTTTCGTTGTCAAAAATGATATCATGTGTCGGAGTAGCTCCGTTAGTTAGGTATTGTTTTACTACAGTTAGAAATAGAAAGGGTCTGACGTAAAGTCAGGAGCTTTTGGACGCTCGTTCATTATTGCGCGAATTGTGACCTGAAGCTTTAGACTATGAACTATTTACTTGACAGAGTTGAAGTTCAGGTTGTTGGAACAAAAACCACCTCTCAGACCATTGCCAACATGTTTCGATTTTATTCTAAAATCTTCTTCAGGGCTAGTCTATTTTGTGGTTTCTTTGTCAGAACCATGAAATATATGAAACAACTTATACTTTTGGGCACCATCAAATTAGAATTTAACGAAAGAGTTGATAAATCGGAAACAGATTTGTCTGTTCCTCAAACCAAAAACTCATTCTGCTTCAGACTATCCTCATTTTTCTTTCTGCTTGAATTTTGTATGATTTTTTCAACCCAAAATTTTAAACAAAAATGTTATTGAAATGGTTATTTTATATGTAGAACATTTCATCTTGGTAAGATCTGTTTCCATTGAAATATTAGATTTTTTTTCGATGTATGTTTTCTATATTTCTGATGATGCTTTCCATGAACACAAAATTCTGTACGAAGCTATACATTATCATACAAGCAAAATCTCAAAACGATTGGAACCGTAAGTTTTTCTGATTTTCTGTGGAAATGATAATGTGAGCAGGTTAAAATTTGGCACGGAGCTTTGAACAGCATATCATCATATCCACAATTGACTCCTCCGGTGTCTTGAATTTTCTATGGTTTTGGTTACTTGATTTCATACGGAATGACCATTCCATATCTATATGCAAATTTTCATCTCTGTGAAATGCTGAGATGAACAGAAGAAAACAATATTTCTAACGGCATTATACAGAACACCTAGTCGGATTTTTCCCAGCAACGAACTCAATCGTGGTATTCAACTGTGTGAAGCTGCCACCCCCGAATGCGAATTTTGAGCTAAAAATTTTAGGATTTTTTTTTTTTCATTTGTCCAGGCACCGTTTGAGAGATATAAGAAAAAAAAATCTTTTTCGTTCATTTTTTGAGCAGCACTTAAAAATGTTGAAGGTTTAAAATGCCATGGATCGTTTGTCCAATATTAGTCCACTTTTGTCTAACTGCAGAAACTGAAATATCGATCATTTGAAATTTCGGAAAGTGTGAAGTTGGTAGGTACCCTCAAATACGAATTTTAAGGTCAAATTCTAGGATCGTTTGTCCATCGTAGGTCCATGTTTGTTCACCTTTTTTTTTATTTGTATAGACACCGTTCAAGAGATATATGGAAAAAGAAGTTATTTCCGAGGATTATCTGAGTAGGACACCCAGATTGCGAAAAAGTGTTTTAAAAGTAAAGGCCGTTTTTCTATGGTAAGTCTAATTATATTTAGCCATTTATATGTGTGTCTTCGCCTTCAAAACTGTAATAATCAATCATAAAAATGTTTCGAAGAAGTAAGGATCCAAAATTTCTTGGAGAAAATCAAGGTATATGATATGTCTAGGCCCTATTCGCAAGACGGAAAGAACTATTGATTTTTTATCGAAAACCCTCGTTGGATAATGGATAATGTCACCAAATTCAATTTTGCCAATTCGTTCGGCCAGCCGTGATTGACCTGTGTAAGAAGTTTTCGTTATTTTGTTTTAATCTATGAATTCATAATGGCAAATTCTAAAACAAGTTGCATAGAATGGGCTCCTATATTCCAACACGAATGGGAAATTCGAGTTCTGCAAGTTCCGCGGGATGAAGAATTATGGCGGTTAACTTATCAATGGATGGATCGCATGAACTCTTTGAAGAACCTGGATTTTATAGATTCCAGCTCATTTACCCTAGTTTATTTCTCAGGGATAGCCTAAGAACACATCTGCAATAGTTTATTCTAACACAAGTTGCAAAATTGGCTCCTATTCCAACACGAATGCGAAATTCGAAAACGAGCGATGCTATAATGAGTTAATTCAAAGGATCACCAATATACAGGGTGGCCACTTTTTTAATGGGATTATATTGGTAACATTTAAACCATAAGAGTTAGAAGGTCGGTCAAATGGAGAAAAAGTTGCATGCATAGAAGCATTATCAAGCAGTTCAAACAAATCGAGATTAGGCCGGTTTTCGAGATATCATAAGAAAAGTAAATTATGTCATTTTGATTTTTCTTTTTTTCCCACTTTATTTCAAATATTATCAAAAAATGTTACAGGAATTTGTTATTCGACAGTAAATTATCCTCAATTTGACGTAATCAGATTTCGTATCCAACGTTTCGTGCTCTCTGGGCCACCCCCAACCCTTCATTTTTTTCAATACGGACCTGTATATTTCATGACACTTTTCGAAATAACTTTTAACGCTGAATTCAACGATATATCATACAATGTCATTCGAAGTTGATTTTCAGGTGATTTTGATCCTCATCCAAATTAAATGGTGTGTATGTAAGAAAAAACAAGTCTATTAACGATATCAATGTTCTGACCCAAATTCAATCGAACCCAGAAAAAAAATCGAGAATTGTGGCCAGTGAATGGAATTTTTCAATAACTGCTGTTAATAAAATAGTCAAGAGACGCGAATACAATGATTTTAAATTTGAATACCAAGCCTTGCAAAAATTATATCGTAATGATCTCAAAATAAAGTTCGATTCTGTAATTTGTTTCAACGGAACAAATGACAAATACAACAATAGTGATACCTCGCGAGAAAATTGAGAATGTATTGGAAGGTATTGAAAGAAAATTGGATAAGGGTCAAAATCACCTGAAAATCTACTTTGAATGACATTGTGTGATATATCGTTGAATTCAGCGTTAAAAGTTATTTCGAAAAATGTCATAAAATATGCAGGTCCGTATTGAAAAAAATGAGGTTGAGGGTGGCCCAGAGATTACGAAACGTTGGATACGAAATCTGATTACGTCAAATTGAGGATAATTTACTGTCAAATAAAAAATTCTTGTAACATTTTTTGATTATATTAGAAATGAAGTGGAAAAAAAAGAAAAATCAAAATGACATAATTTACTTTTCTTATGATATCTCGAAAACCGGCCCTGATAATCTCGATTTGTTTGAACTGCTAGATAATGCTTCTATGCATGCAACTTTTTCTCCATTTGACCGACCTTCTAACTCTTATGGTTCAAAAGTTACCAATACAATCCCATTAAAAAAGTGGCTACCCTGTATAATAATTATCAGCGAATAGCAAATTATACCTAACAAATCGAAATATATCTTAGCCGATTGGAGTTGCATATTCCTGTTTTTGTGTATCATATAAATACCGAATCGGGAAAAAGTTCCTAGTACCTATTGAATTATTTTTATGGTAATAAATGCAAAACTGATTTCAATAAGTACTCACTTGCTTGTTCGATCTCGCAATGGCGTGGATTTCTCTTTGCAATAAAGGGAGATGCGATCGAAGAAGTGGTAGCACAAATGGGCGCAAGGGAAAATTCGTTACTTCCTGTAGGGATTGATGAAATTCTTCGATGCTCAAATTCGAACTCTGAAATAAATTTGTTTAGTTATCTTAAAAAAATCACTTCAAAATTGAAAAAAAAAAGATTAGACCACTAATTTGAATTTAGGGGCAAACAGCAGCCTGATGGAAACATTTTCATGAGTTAATTTTTCTGAATTTTTCGTATCTTGTTGAATATAACCTCCTGAACAAGGAAGTCTATGGGTCCAACTATGACTAGTTTTCGAGTAGGGATTCACAACTTGGCTTGATATTCGAGTTACTTAGCTCAAGCTACTTGAGCTTGACTTAAAATCAACTCAAGTTCAAGTCAAGTAGTGTTAAGTCAAGTACTTAATGAATAAATACTTAACTTGACATTGAAAAACTATTACTTGGCTAGAACTTGAGCAATTCCGGCTACAGCCTACTATTTACACTCTACAAAAATATCGAGTCTAGCTACATACCTAAATTTGAACTTCTTTTTATTTTTTTGTTTGAGTAGTAAGCTGGAGCCAGAATTGTCAAATAACTTTGTTGACAGTTGTTATGTGAAACCATCTTTGAGTTTTTTTTTAAATTATGTAGAACAATTTCCACAGGCATTGCCAGTTCTATCTACTATAATGTAGAGTGTTGCATGATTATGTAATCGATAGGACTTTACTTTTAAAACAGAATTCAGGTTTTTACAAAACTCAAGTGATTTCACGTAACAACTGAACAAAGTAACAAGTTATTTGACAATTCTGGCACCAGCCTACCACTTCAACAAAAAAATAAAAACGAAGTTAAAATTTGCGTAGCTAGACTCGAAATTTTTTAAAAATGTGAGACATTTTTGAATTCGTAAATTTTTTCTTTATCACCCCACAATGAGAACCAATATGGCGTCTCTAAGAAAAAAATTGACTATCGCGTCTCTGAAACAAAGGAAAACATAAAAGTCTGAAGACACCATTAAAATCTCCATATTGGATACCAAATTTCGTGAAGTTATCTCTAAAAACAAATGTTATACAGTCATACAGAGAAAAAGAAAATCTCGATTTTTAGTTTTTAGAGATATCTCGGGAACCATTGGAGATATTTTGGATCTGTTTACACCAACACACTCATCCCTAGATTTAAAGATATAATTAGGGAGGTTTCGTTTCACTGCGACCTAATGGTCTATTGTGTCCCCATCAGAGCTAATCTCTCCATAACACACTCATCCTTAAATAACGCAACTTTTTCGTAATTTGAGCCACCCTGTATTTATAACGCTTTTCGATATCCCTGTAGTACCCCTATAAATAGTTCTAACCCTGTATGAGGGGGGTGGGCGTTATTACAAAAGTTGTCAAAAAGTTGTATACAATGAAAATTTCATCATACAGACTAACGATAAAAGACACGTGGGTATTTACTTTTCGTTATTTTGTAATTGTAAAATGAAAGATACTCTACAGGGTGTCTCATATTTCGAACACTTGCACTGCATCTGCACTGAAAGCCCACAATTATTCGTGAGACATCCTATATTTGAAGTTAAACACCCATATAGAGAAATCGCAAAACACCGAACTTGACAGGCCAATCAGAGCGAAGAGCCAAGTTTCGAACCAGAGTAGAGCTGCTGAATGGTTCATTTAACAAGAATGTGACATAGTCAGTACCATGCTTTTATTGGGATAGAATTGAACGTATCAAAACCTATAACTCACCACTAAATTCAACACAAGACTTTTGACCCTTTCTCCAATATCAGGACTAATGTCATTGCCAAATTGCACCAAGGTACTCAAGAACCTCTTAACTTTCACTAAAGGTCTTGTTACCCCGGAGGTCAAGCATCCCAACGGTTGGAGCTGCGGATGAACTCCCTCCAAATTTACAGATAGAGCCGTAGAAGCTGGTAAAGGTGGAGTTAAGCTGTCATTCGATCCTCCGTTTGAAGGAGATGGTGGTCCATTCGAAGGATGATTTGATTGATTGGGAGAGGGTGGTGCTTGACGGGCGCCTTCAGGGGAATCTGGGGTTTTACATCTTGCCTCCTTGTTGGCTGAAACAAAATATATTTCGTTAAGATTTCAGAATATTATTCTAATGCATTCATTTTTGAAACTTTCATCTTAGAATATTTCGCGATATAATTTTAGTATATGATATTTTTGGATATCGCACTCAGAGCCATCAACAAACAGTAGTTTTAGTCTGACTAATATTGCAGAGTAGGATTATTAGAATGAATCAGCTTTACATTTTTGACTCTTCAGTTCTGAAAATTTTAATATTCTGTGTGTATTTTGTTATACTGATAATCCATAAAGACTATAAATAAACTAGCAGTTTTGGATTCATTGCTTTTTCCAGTAACTCAATGCGATCATTGCGATCCTATTTAAACAGAATTTGTTTTCTAGAAACTTTACTTTATCGTATTATTTCACCTAATCAACAACTATTTCCATACAAAACAATAGAAGATTCTTCAAGATTTATGATTTCATTGATGTTTTCAATATTCAATTTTCAAATACATTCCTGGTAAATTTTTTCTTTGGCACCTTGTCATCAATAATTTTGTAGAATGTAGAAGGGTAGATAGATAACAGTCATTTATTGTAGAACAACTGGCTATCGACATTGGGTACTTCATGTAATTCCGAGCAGAATGGGCTTTTCATAATTTCAGAAGAATAAATGATAAAATAAGATTATTCTGCATTTAGTTTAGAGTCTGAGTATATGAATAAGACGGTCATAAAAGAAGAATAGTTAGCTCGAAGAGGGTTCTTTTTCAATTTTTCTTGGACGTTCCCTGATATTTTTTTGCCCCAAAGAAATAAAAGAAGGAAAGCACTGACGACAAGTGGACAGATCTTGAGCGCACGTTCATTCATGCGTAATTCACCCTTGTGGATCACAAAACTATAGATATAAATGTGGTCTCCAAGGGTGCAATTGTCTCCTGACTTTATGTTTCTAACTAATAGTATTTCTTCTCCAATATTCTTGTTGAATTTTCTAATGAATAGATATTTTGGTTTTCTCTATCACAAAATAATATGACGCACTGAATCCAATGTACCTTGATGTTGTTTACTCCAATTACTCGAAACGTTCCATACATTCATATAATATATGTACCTTTATCAATTCATCAGAAGAATCTGGCTCATCTAAAAGTTAGGCTAGGAACATAGTGAAGCGACCAAGAGGTGCGAAGAGGATAGCAGAAAGGATAGCGTTTCCCGAGAGTAGCGGCGATGACGAGGTGTCATCTCATAGAGAGGCGAACAAGAAATCAAGGCGATAGTCGAGTTTGATTATTATAGAGGAGGTGCGTTTCCGAAAAATGGATTTATACTGTTAGAAAATTCGCTATTGAAATGCTGATATGTAATGAAAAATGATGAAAATAGAAGAACTTGTAGTGTTCACGAAATTAATAAATCTAGGAAAGTACATGGTGAATTTCATCACTTGTATAAAGAATTACGAGATCATCCAGAGAAATAACTTTCATATTTCCGTATGAATATTGCAACGAGTACATTCTGGAAAAAATTGAATCTAAATTAATGAAAAACTGGACTAATTTCATTCGCCACCCTATCACTCCCACGGATTAATTACTTGTTTGTTCAATTTCATCCGATACAGCATCCCATAAATTGTCCAAAATATATCAATTATGATGTTGAGCATGTCTCTGATTGCATAATTACTTTTCACAAATATCGAACTTATGAATGCGTCAATATTCAATTTTATTTATTAATTGCCCAGCCGCGCGGCGATGAAAGAAAACAAACTTGCCCGATCTCGCCTCTATCCTCGCTTAACCGCCTCGCGCAACCGCATTCGGGATCGCTGCACTATGTACTACCCTATTAGAATATATTTGTTTGAATTCGCCTCTATCCTCTCTACTATCCTCTTCGCACCTCTTGGTCGCTTCACTATGTTCCTAGCCTTAGGGTTTAGGTAATGATAATTCCTTTCAAGACAACAGGGCAGATTTCCAATGAAGAATCATCAGAAGTACAAGTCAAACTTCCATTCGTTGCTTCAGACGATTCTCTAACCCTTCTCATCGCCAGTTTTCTAAGTTGTTTGCTTGTTTTTCATGGTAGGTTAGGACAAGCTTTCCTTTATTTTCCGTTTTATAAATGTCCGAAGGGAATCTAAACATTCTAAACTCACAGAAACTGTGTCACCTATCCTTCATTGATGGCATAAAACTCATTAAACAAATAATTGAATAACATCTGATGCCTCTGATTCATTTAATGCATATACTGTCAATAAATTTTATCATTTTAGTTCAATGTTCCCTTTTTTGTGAATATTTTATGAACTGTATTATTTGTTATGCCTAGAGGTTAAGTACATTGTACCTTGTGTCAATGGCCTAGCTGCTGAGACACGTTAATTTAAATAAAAAAATATATATATCCATTCACCTTATGATATAAAGAGTTTTGCGCGTACAAATATCAGTCTCAATCCAACTCCAGAAATGTGGCGTCGCGTGAAATAGTCATAAATCACAACAAATTAGTTCTAGCTAAATGCATGTCGTGAAATAGTTGGTGAAAAGAGGTCTGAATATAGTAGACAAAACACTGCATATATCGAAGTCCCTCAATTCGCTACTCGTCTAATTAGGCAAATATCCCCCTATTCATGGCGTCTAACCTTCATTTACCCTTCATTTTGCTAACTAGTTAGTTCAATTTGTAATCTTCCTTTGCTGTGTGTAAGTTTTGGGATGAAAGTCGATATCACCTTGAATAATAGATTGGTTGAATTTTTTAACGCACATGGCCTAATAATTGACAGACAATACTGTTTTGTTGACATGTTGAAACAATCTTTAGAGGCGATGGATAAATCATCCTAGTGTTTTGCAGATGTCCTCAATGTTCCTAAAGCCTTCGATACCCTATCACATGAAAAATCGTTCCATATAATTTATCCCAATTGAGAATTAGCGGTTCGGCCCTTAATATTTCATATGATTATCTATTTGACAGATATGAAACGGTGAGAATTGGAGGAGAAATGAGCACGAGGTTGAGGGTGAAGATGGGAGTACCTCAAGGAACGATGTTGAGTCCAATACTGTTCCTTGTATATTTCTGAACATCACAAAAAAAAATAAATTTTATGTTACACTAACATACATATTGTATGTTATGCGGACGACACAGCTGATATTTTCTCTGGTAAAGTCTGGGAGGAAGTTTTGTTCACAGCTGAATCATATTCAAAAAAATCAGTTATGGCTCAATCATAATTTATTGAGTCTCAACATTGGAAAAAAAATATTTAACTTTATCTCCATCAGTGGTTGATCAACCGAAGCAGTTCCCGCGCAAAATTCATTCCCCTTTGATGCCGGTGCCACTACGATAAACAAGATAACCCGTATTAGCAAAAGATATTCAGAGTTACAAATAATATCTAGAAAAAATTGAGTTATTTGATACAAAAGATTCCCTGAATCCCTAATCAGATATAGTTGCGTTGCATGGTGGTGGTGCATTCTTTTCTATCATAAGATCTCTTCAAATGCCCCAAAAAGCGATAATAAAAATAATTAAAAAAAGTTCATTTTCTACAAGATAACTATAAAAATTCTGGGTTTCTCTACATTAGAACCGTTCTTAGTTATCAATGCATATTTAGGGTATAACATACTTACAGTAAAAATATGCATGAAATTGTACCTAACACAAAGCTCATGGACGTGACTACTACAGAATCTTCCACAAAAGTCTTTTTCATGCTATGGTTCAAAACTATTTAATCCTATTCCAACTAATCTGAGAGAAATAAAATAAAACAAAGAATTCAAGATAAATGTTGAAGAAGAATTCATTTAAAAAAAAAATGAAAGGTTCAAAATTGAAAAGGTAAATTTGGAAAAAATATCTACTTCATGTGGTGCCAGTGCTTCCTACCCCGTTTTTCCATTTTTCCTTTTCATTTAGAAATTGGATTTTTTTTATGCTGTTTATTAGCACTTCGTTTTCACATCACTCCGATGACATTCGTGCACTATTTTTTTGCATGGTATCATTTTGTATTGATTTAATTATTCTATTGGTTTGATTATGTACAATTTGTTCAAATCCGTGAAATGTTGGATTTACATGACAGGCATTCTTGCCTTGAACCGGTTGTTATAGGATTTGAATATAGATCCTTAATTATGCAAAATAAGTGTACATTGATATTCTGAATTACCTACATTTGTTTGTTTAGTCATTTCCACTGATATTTCATTATTGTAAAATGCAAGTAGGTAACCGAATAGGAAATGGTGTGAATTGCAGATGATCTCATTACTATCCTTGCAGCCTGTTCTCCGTCTCGTAATAATTGAAATCCTTCGAGAAACTTCGAAAAGCAGTTGAAGACAGAAATGCGTCGCAGAGGCGGAGAAAGGGTGATAAAATCTAATAAATTCACCTTTCAGAAACCGGCGAAAAACAATCAAAACTATGCACAATACGAACAAAGCAATCTATCACAAAAAACAATCGCCTGCCGCCGCGCGCCTGCATGTGCCATGCGCATGGCGCCATCTGTTGACAACTTTTGTTTTAATTACGGAAACAAAGCGCCCAAGAAATGTGCCTTTCAAAATAAAAGACAGATGGTTCCCTTTCGCCGTGCAAAGGGTAGCTCAAGGGGGAGACGAATTTTCTTACTTTTTTCATTTGGATTCATTTCGAATAGGAATTACGGAAACTCATTTCCGTTCGTTGGAGATATTCAGTTTGATTTATACAAATGAGGAAAATTTATGAGAATCGCGACAATGCAAATAGATCTATTGAGGGTCTGCATGGGGAGCTCGGAGGGATGAATCGATGAATGTTTTCGTTCCGAATGTGGATTGAAGAATTTGTGCTAACTGTTTGATGGAACTGTTTCCGAAACATTTCTTTCGATTCATTTTTAAACGAGGTCTCTTTTCCCTTTAATTAATTCTTCATTTGGGCTTCCGATGGACAATAAGGAAAATTTACAATGTTTCAGTAAATAAATACAATGTAGTTCATTCAGGAACGCACATAGATTTATTAGTTCTTTCATTTCAAAAACTGAACAATTTTCATTCTAATTGGATAGTAGTTAGTAGTTGTTATCTCCTTTTATATTACTATTTTCCATATTCCATATACCTCGAAATATAGAAAATAGAGAACCGAGAAAAGTCATTCTACCTCTTACGATATTGAAATTTGAAATATTTCAGTTGCGGACAATTAAATCATTCAATGAAAATTGAAGGAAAGGAAAATTTAAGATGTAGGGATTCACGGCTTGGCTTGATTTTCAAGCTACTTGGCTTGAGCTTGACTTGATTTCAAGTCAAGCTGAAGCCAAGTAGTAGTTTTTCAATCTCAAGTCAAGTCAAGTATTAATTTATCAAGTGATTGAATTCTATTCTACTTGAATTTCAGCAGTTTCATAGTGTAGTTTCACATCAATAAATAAAATGATGAAATGAGAAGGAACCTTTCAAAAAACACCTTTATTCATCAAACTTATTGTATGGAAGAACCTTTTCTGAAAAGGAACATAAATTAAATCACTATAAATCAAAACAAAAACAAAAAGTTTTGCAATATTAAGAAACCTCCAGGCTTTGTCTGATTTCATAATTTTTCACCCAGGGTCTAATACATATGTGGCACCTCATAGATTTGTCACCTAACCTATTGAGGGCTTTTGTAACTGTAAGAGCCGCTCTGGAAAATTGTCTTTCAACAGGAACTGAAGATACTGGCGTTGATAACAAATTCTTGTCCATTTTATTCAAGTTTGGAAGGATATTTCCGAAACTACCAAAATCTATCAATAAATTTCATAGAAATGTGAGAAAACTACTAATAAAGTCACAATGGCGAATGCTTCAGTCTCTCGGAGCTCGAGGAATCCCCTTATTCAGTCTAAGCGCTCACGAGATTGCAGAAATAAATGCCGTGCAATGCATGCATATCAAGCTCATGTAATATCAAGTAGCTTGAGTCAAGCAATAAATATCTAAAATCAAGTCAAGCTCAAGTAGGTAATTTTTCACGAGCTTGATTTTCAAGTCAAATAGTTGTTTTAAATGTCAAGCTAATTGGCTTGATGAATCCCTAGTGAGGTATCCCAACGAAAATTTGATTCCCCCCAGAACTCATAAACGAAGAATTATATAGAAACAGGGTCAACTTCTGTTTTGAAGGGGCGAATTTTCATCATGACTTCGTTCGTTGAAATTAAAAAAACCACCAGGTGGCATCAATCCCCAACATTTTTTGAATAAGGAAGTGTTTTCTATGCTTCTGACAACGTGATCAACACGAATTTGAATGAAGCTTGAAATAGTTACTGAAATATTTTTTCTGGAATATTTATATATTTTTTTCGATATTTTCCGTTACTTTTCTCTGTTTCTAGCAGAGGCATTAATATGTAAATGTAGATATTGCACTTTTACATATAAATGCTAAATTTTATTCGGTCCAATTTCGTATCATTTCATGTTTGGAACAAAATCTATTTTTTCAAAGCAGTTGTTATTGTAAGTTGAGATTTGATATAATAAATATAAAATAAATTTTATTGAAATTAAACCCAGTGTCAACAGAGAAGATACATTATCTGCATAAATTAAAAAAAATAAATAAAACCGCGTCAGTATAAACTTTTCTGCGGTAAATTTGAAGATTTGAATGTATAAATATGGAAGAACGAATTGAAAATGCCATAGGTGAGGTCCGTTGGCTTTATAATCAAGGAAATATTGACTAATTTTATTTCGAAATTCTACTGGAAATGTCTGATTAGGCGGTGAACATGAAATTTTGCACCTTGCTTTATATAATCATTATATTCAAATGCAAATTTTAACCTAGATCGAAGCTGCGGTTTAGAAATTAAGGAGAATAAAAAATTTTCAACTGCTATATTTACAGAAACCCTTATTTCTTAAGTTATCGCGTACACTGCCGGACAACCGACCGGCTGTACGGACGGACAGAATCGAATTTGAGGACGTACTCATCAATAGTGAGGCAAACTTTATCGTTGGAGGCCATTACCGGCTTAAAATTTGAAAAATCAAATAAAATCTATACATACATAGTTAGAATCTAAGGTTGAAATATCATTGAAATAATAATAATATAACAACAGTTATTGGCAATCAATCAAACAACATTTAATTGGTTTTTATAATTAATTATTATAATTTTACAAGATTCAATTGCTGATTACAATCAATTGATATTCGAACAATGAGCAGCAATGTAATAACAAATATTACATCTGAGGGATGTGTTTCTTAAGAATATAAACAGATTAGTTCATGTAATATGAAGTGCTAATTTGCGCAGCCTGCAATTGATAACTAGTGGAAAATCTCATGAATAGGAGAATAGTTTCCTTGGATGTGTTTGTCCATTGCTATCAATTAGATTCAGACGCCATTGACATAGTCCACCTGCTCCAAATTTTCAGAAAAGAAAGAGAGGGAGAGATCATACGTCTACGGGGACTGCGTTTGACATCCTTTGAGCATGCACTTGACTCGTTAATTTCTGTGCCCTGTCGCTAGGGGGCGGAGTAGGTCCGGTCAAACAATCACCTTATGCCACCTCGAGATAGGTGGCCGATATTTGAAACGTCTGTTCCGGACACCTCTATCCATGGCACCTCAATTCCTTTTGTCGAAGTGAATCATTTCTATACCTCTTGTCTTCGGCCATCACTCACAAATGACAAACAACAAAAACACGTAGAGTATGTAATCCCCAAGCTGCATGAAAACTGTGTCTCAAAACACATAATTGAAACCAAGAAAATAATGCAACATCACATACATTCTTCAATAAAAGCATTTGCTCCTTTCTATTATTTTTTGAGAGCTCGTTCACATGATAACGTTCGACCCTGATGACGAATCTATCATAAAATTCTATTCAGTCAGTTCGTTGTTTCGCTGAGCATATATTCCTTTTTTGATCAAGTCATATAGAGTTCAGTGTTGAGATAGGTTTTTCTCATTTTTAAATGATTATTTTCAAGTTGTAATAATCTTAAAATTTGGATTGATACTTAATTCTTGAACGTAAGGAATATGAATTCCGATGATTGAAGTAGTTGATTAATTGGAATGCAAAAGCAAAATAACTACTATTCTAAATTAGCGTTTAGATCTTCCAATACTGGACTTGAATTCCCACCTTCCACCTTTCAACTGAAACCGAATTCAACAATAATACTGTAAAATTCGATTTCAACAAGAACTTAAAATGACAGAACATCATCTCTTCTCATGTAGTACAATGGTATTTTTTCAATTATTTACCCCTCACATAAGTCAGTGCTATTCGATTTGAACGAGGCTGCTGTCTCTAATGTTTACCCATTCAGAAAATCCGCTTTTATGAATCCCCACAAAAATAAATTATGGAATTTTGAAATAGTTCATTTCCCTATGTTTCGTGTTATTGAAATACTAAAGTTCTTCCAATACGTGAAAAGCAAGTATTTTTTCTTCTTAAGTTTGTTCTCTACTGTTTCTGGAGTCTATTCCTAGTCTATAGTGCCATCCTGAAGAACGACTTTTTGCCTTATGAGCCACGTCTTGGAATTTTTTCCACTCGTCCATAAGCAGAAGACTACGTCTTGAGGCATTTTGCTATCACTGGATGATATATATGCGATTTCAGTCTTATGTCAATATGTAGTTACAGAAAGTCCTTTCATTACTTTAGCAACATATGATAGGTTATATCTATCACTGTTATATTTATATATTTAGTTATAGTTATAACGACCTAAATGAAGTACCGGTTATTTGTTGATCGCAACAAGAATTTCGAAGAAATTATACCCAGCCGCGTGTTCTTGATTCCAATATAATATTGGACTTGAATCACATAATCCAGCCATTTCATAAAAAATTCTGTTCTCGACGATATCCTCAAATTCACTTATTCATTTTTTTAGTTCTTCAATTCATTTTATCTGTCTTTTTATCTGTCTTCATCTTAAAAATAGGAAAGTTCAACTAATTCGAATTGATTCCCACCAAAAATTCAGACGAGCTGAACACAGAAACAAAAACTTAAATGGTTTATTTTAACTGGTGATTAATATTACAATAATTATTCTCAAGGTATATAACAAATAACAAAAATGTTGGAACTATGATTAATTCTTTGCTGTCATCCTCAATCATATCCGGACTAAAATTATTACTTATTTCAGCGTCGACTGAAGTAGTACCATATATGACACTTCAGTGTTATCCAGTTAGGATAAATGAAATAGTTTTGCTGTGAACTAATAACGAATAATGCTCAACGCATAATAATATACCATACTCGTCCAATATACAGGTTGTTTCACCAATGACGCGACGGTTAAGCTATAAAATTTTAGATTTTTTTTGGATACAGTTACCTTTCATTAGGCTTCATTAGAGCTACATTATCAACTTGTTTGGAAATACACAAATTGAACCAAAAAATTGTACCTTATTGACCAAACATGTTTTTTATTATGGAACATCATGTTTTTTATTGAATTTTCAGTTTCGAAAAGAGCCTTTTATAGAGAATTTATTCAAAATTCACAAAACAAGTTAATTTCATGAAATTTCTTGGCAACATATCAACAACTTATGAACAAACTTGTCATCTGTGTGTTATGCTCTGTCTAGACTTGAAGCAACATCTAATTATGTAATATGTATTTCCAATTATTTTAGTCGTTTTAGATCAAGAATCACATATGCTCTTTTTTTTGGGGATCCTCTCCATATGTGGATAGAATTTTCAAACTGAAGGAGAAAGCAGTTGGATTAATTTGTGGATCGTTATTCAAAAAACTAAAAGTTTTACCTATTGCCTCTGTACATGTATTCTAAATATTGAAATATGTTTATTTTATTTAGATTACTTAATTAAAGCTAACATTCACACTTTTTCATTATTAAATGACAACCAGACGTACTATACTCGGAATATGCATGATTTAGCAATACCAACACACAAATTGACTGGTTATGAGAAATCACCCAGATACATGGGTATTAAACTGTATAATGCATTATCTCTTGAAATCAAACAGGTGAAGAATAATCGTTTATTTAGTAAATCAGAGGAGGAATATTTGTTGAAAAAAAGCCTTTATACTCTCGAAGGATATTTTGGAGATTCTTTTCAATTTATTTTCTTATTTGCTATTTTTTTGTAATTTTTTTTCTGATGATAGGCCCTATGCCGATTGTTTTTTAATGTGAATATGTGGTTTGAAGGATAAATATACATTATTATTATTGTAAGGAATTTATGAAGCCAAGCTTGTTTAAATTTTCATGTTCTTGAATCTAACCGTTTTTGAGATTTTTAATTTTGAAATAAATCCGATATCAACATTTGATGAGTCATCAATGAATTTTCACATTTTCAACACCCAGTATGAAAAATGTGAATATCTCAATAATGGTAAGTTCAAAGCATTTCAAGGTATAATTTTCCCAAAAATATCCGTCCTTTATCGTTTGATCAATTATTCAATTTAACGAGATAATCCGAGAATGACCCCCTTTCACTTAATATCTCTCTTTCGGAAGAGATACAAATAAAAGTAGCTCAGGACTACAACTCATTCAACTTGTCATTAGCGCTTTTTCCATTTCTGTGTTTGAATTTCCATATTAGCCTATACTTGTGATTCCACTTCTCAGCTGATTTTCCCTATCGTTTTCCCGCACCAACTTCAGTTGCGAGGCGCGTTGTGTGTACACGATACCGACGATACACGGACGGGGTAAGTCCTTCCGAGACCGGGACGTGCCTTATCTTGGACCACCAACGGCCAGGAGAGCACCAGTACAGTGGCGTAAGAAGGGGTTCTACAACTGCAGTTCGTGCTATCTCACCGAGGAAACAAGAAGGCTTTCTAATTGAGCAGTTTCAACTATAGTTGAAATTTTTTTTTTTATTTTCATTTCGTCTTCTTCGTAAGGAAATTCAAACTACTTTTCTGAAGGTTTGGTATGAAACTATCATTTCATTATTCAAATTGATGAATAATCAATATGCGACTAAATTGTCCAATAGGATTTTGTGTGTTATCGAAAATGCTTGAAATAATAGTTATTTGTCTTCCTAGTCAGCAAAGTAGTAGATTAACTGCCGCGGCTGATAGTTCATAGATATACAGCCAAGGCAGTCAATCTACCATGCTGCCAAGTTGAACATATAATTTTTTCTTCGATTGTTTATAAATTAGGTATATGGGATATTATATTTGCAAATTATTACAATACTCATAATCTTTTTAATTTTCCTGTAGTGATAAATTGAAACGAAATTTGATAGAAATCGCAATTTTTGGAATGGTAGGTTACTATGGGCATGTATATGTCCATAATAATTATAGTTTGACTTATGACTTATGAAATACCTGGTAGTTTTTTGGTAAATATCGGATATACATATTTATATTATGGACAGTGATAGTAACTTAGAATTACTTACTCCTCCTGAAATAAGGGAGGTGGCAAAAATTATTGATTGTCAGAAAATATCGAATGTTTTATTCCCATTGAGATTAATCATTTTGCTGCCTAGGTAGGAAAAGTAATACTTTTCTGATTGTTATGTGTCTGCAAAGTTGATATTTGCTGTCAATCGAAGAAAAATATCTTTTCACTGAACATTTTCCAAGTTGATCACTATGAAAATATGAGGGTTATGTTCATGTGATACCATGAAACTGTCTTGTCTTGTCTTGTCGTTTCTTCAAATGTGGCGTGCACGTCACATTTAGTCGGATGTCTCGACTGTTACGTATAATCAACAAATGAGAAAAGTATCAGTTGAATTCAATCGAATTATAAAATCAATTTTGGTTTTAGAACTTGCCTAACCTACCGTAACCATCAATTCACTTACATCTATTTTAGCAAAAAGCGTGAACGAAACATCCACACTGAGGTAAAGATGTTTTGAATGTTTTTCTATTTTTCAACTGGTGGGTCTTGATTTAATTTTTTTTCAAATATTTTTAGAATTTCACGTTGGAGATCGAAAACGCATCTATTCAATGTAGCCTCTTTAAAAAATAACACCAAATACAGAGTTGATTGCTAGGGTAAATGGTCACATAAATGAGTGCTCTGATATCTCTCATACCTTCTTAGATATTTTTTTCATTTCGTAATGCATCAATTTTTCAATTACAATATTCATTAATATAGCTATAATAAAATTATATCATTTTCGAAGAAAAGTAGCACAAAAGATTCAATAAATACCCAACGTCAATATTATGCTGAAGAATCAAAACATCTAATTAATTTTGAGCCGAGTATAATACTGAGATCTCCTCCAAGTTTGCTAAGCGATCGATAAACTCGTTGATTTCAGTTTTGAAATTCATGGACGAAAAATGTAATAAAATTCCTCAAAGAAATTATTCGATGATTTGATATCGCATTGAAATTTATGTGAAAACCGTTGGAAATTTATGAATCTGAAGATACTAGGATCATCAGGATTCCTCAGGAAAGATCCTATACGGTTTCATCGTACTTATTATGTTTTTTTTAGTTTTTCAGGTTTTAGAGAAGTTTTTTCATTTTATATCTTTAAGTTTCAATATCTATGCAAATAACTTGAAATTTTACATTTTTAGGCATAACCACACAGATTTATGGATGAATAAGTATCTTTAAATACTTTGGATATTCTTTACCGCTTTTCAATAGCACTAATAACTATTTTATATGTATTTACTATTTATATGATAATATTTCAAATTAATAATCATAAATTGTGTTTTATTCTTGTTTCCAAACTTGCGATCAGTAATTTGAAATTATTTCCAAGGTTTCAATCATTCATGAAAACCCTATATTTCCTTCATTCGTGACCATTTGAAGTAGGTGTATGATATCTATAGCTCTCAGTTAACCCATCATTACTGAATTACATTATGTTATGATCTCAATGTTTATTCATCTCTAATTACCATTAATGGACATCAACGTTATGAAAACAACTCCTAAAATTTCCCTTCCTCGACGTACCGCCCCTGCAGGAAATCCACTTTGACATTAATGAGACGGTGAGCCGGTCGCGGTGTGCCAGTTCTCGTATCAGCTGTGTGCAGGGATGTCACTTATAGGTTATGTCACCGGGATCGTATATTTAATATTCGTCTAGAATCTCTAGATGCTCCCCTGCGTTGGGTGTCACGATATAGGTAGATCTAACAGGATGATGAATTCAATCAGTCAGCTCTTCTTTGAAATGATTTAATATGATGTTTTTATTTCAATTTGAATGCCACTTAGTCAACTGATTTGAAAATTTTGAGTTTAAATTTTTTGAGAGATTTTTTCATTAGGGAAAATTGATAGTGCTATGCCTGGAGTAATGTTAGGACAGAGTAACAAAACAGTTCTCATAACTCGTGCAAGCTCTAAGCTTCTAAGGTATCACACAGATGCTTATTAGGAGAGTAAGAATAGAAAACATTGAACTAGAGAATTCAAATATTACTCTGTCACATAACAGCCAATTAAAAACTCCTCGGTCTACCATAGTAAAACACATTTTTTTGGCAAATTTCGATTTTAATATTCAACATAGTTGCCTTCGAGGGCGATATAGCGATTATAGCGATCTTTCAACTTTTTTATACCATTTTTGTTGAACGATTTGTCTTTCGCTTCCAAATAGGCCTCAGTTTCGGCGATTACTTCATCATTGGCGCTAAATTTCTCTCCAGCGAGTATTCTTTTGAGGTCTGAGAACAGAAAAAAGTCGCTGGGTGCCAGATCTGGCGAATACGGTGGATGCAGAAGCAATTCGAAGCCGAATTCATGCAATTTTGCCATTGTTCTCATTGATTTGTGACACGGCGCATTGTCTTGATGAAACAGCACCTTTTTTTCTTCAAATGCTACAGTTTTTTAACGATTTAATCCTTCAAACGATCCAATAACGCTATATAATAATCGCTGTTGATGGTCTAGCCCTTTTGGAGGTAATCAATGAATATTATCCTTGCGCATTCCAGAATACTGATGCCATAATCTTGCCAGCTGCCTGTTGTGTTTTTCCTCGCTTTGGATTCGGTTCATCGTGTGCGGTCCACTCAGCTGACTGTCGATTGGACTCCGGAGTGAAATGATGGAGCCATGTTTTATCCATTGTCACATATCGACGCAAAAATTCAGGTTAAATAGCTTCAAACACTGCTCAGAATCATTAACACGTTGTTGCTTTGGATCGATTGTGAGCTCGCGCGGCACCCATTTTGCACACAGCTTTCTAATGGAAAAATATTCGTGAATGATAAGATGTACAGGTTCAGATGATATCTTCACAATGTCTGCTATCTCGATCAACTTCACTTTACGGTCATTCAAAATTATTTTGTGAACTTTTTTGATTTTTTCTTTGGTGATAGCCTCTTTTGACCATCCATTGAGTTCGCCGTCTTCGGTACTCATTTCACCACGTTCAAACTTAGCATACCAATCAATAAATGGTTGATTTTCCTGGTGCAAACCCCGGAATGTCTCCATCAAGCCAAGATTTTGCTGCAACTAATTTTTTCCCTTCGAAAAGCAATATTTAATCAGCACACGAAAGTATTTTTTTCCATCTTTTTTCAAAAACAAAAGTAGCTACACTCACAACGCAATATCTTACAAACTAATGGTCGGACTGCCGTCAAATTTTGACACGTTTCGTTTGAAGGCACCGCCATCTTTGCATCAGACCGAGGACTTTTCAAATGGTCTAATATAATAAATAAACCTTTAAACCTTTCTAAATCAGAATTCATGATCAAGCATTAATTATTAAACAAGTTGAGCTTTCCATGTGGAATGTCCAAACACCCTGTTTATTCCAAGCTTCACAAATTTACATTCAAGGAAAATTCTTCATTCTAAAAAAACCTTTATCACTTTCAAGAAACATTATGATGTAGATATTTCAACCTTCTTCAGATATGCAGGATCTGAAAATGCCACACGAAATTATGATGTTTCAACAGTGAGAAGAACTCAGCCTCCCTACCCGTCCGAAGTTTCAATTTTCTGAATAATGAAACCGAATTCCAAAGCGAATTTTCTACGAGGATGAACTCCACGCGAATATACGGGTCAGTTTTTTATCAGTTTTCACGGATTTCGTATACGGGTCCAACATCGAGGAACAGTTCGCTAGAAAACAGGCACCAGCTGCATTTTTGTCAAAGAAAACGCTGAAAGGCCACAAGAGGCAAGCGGGTACCTCCATTGTAGCGAACAGAAAGGCAAGGCCCACATCCCTCATAACACCAATATTTTTACCGTAGTGGTAGAATATTTGCCGACTTCATCATTTCCAAAATACAATTCATTATTTACTTCGTTTTAATCGAGATTTGTCTCTGAATCATCTCAAATATTTTATTCAGAAAGCGGGTAATGGTATCTGCATGCGAAAGATAGTTTCTGGGCATGTTGTTACGAGAAACCCGGAAGGTAGAGTAGGACACAAGATTTACCTATCTATATATTCAACGAAATAACAGTGGGTGGTCAAGAATTCGAGGTCTCAACATATATATGAGCTGAATACCTTCAGGTTGGGTTAGATCACTTGCGTCAAGGTCGAGGGCATGACAGTCTCAATGGATTTACAGGGAACGAATTGCTTCTGTATATAACTTAGAAAGGATGTGTTAATTCTTCGAGATGTCGAAGACATGTCGGGTCGATTACTCGATTGTAAATCTTAGGAGATTTATTGGGGTTAGGAAAGATCGAAAACAAGACGGTTGTACCAGATGTGTCACATCTGTGTATCAGGTTCTAGTCCTTCGAGAGAATTCGATTCCCAGGAATCCGCGAAGAGCTTTGTGGACGGTACGGCAAAACTCTTATTGGACTAGGGGATGTACTTGATTCTTTTCCCCGATATCGGGGTGGTGCTAAGGGTGTGGTCCAGCCGGAAGAAGGGAAGTCGATATTCAGGGAAGGTCAGTAAGTTCCAGCCGGTAGACAGAAAAAGTTAAGTCAAAGACGAGTTTAGCGCAAGTTCGGTCGGTCAACTTAAGACGTACGACGTAAAGACGGTTCGCGGACTAGATTAAGACGAATCGCGAACTAGTTAAAGACGAGACGACCGAAACTAGAGTTGAAGACGAAGACGTGATCGAAAAGGCTTCGAATAATTAACACTCTAATTGAAGACGAAAAAAAAAGTTTTAGAAAAAAAGATAGGGATTCCTTGAAGTTTCTTCTCTAAAATTGTAATTTTCGAGATGCTTTCAGTGAGCATCGAATTGAGTACACCCTGTATCGGGTGTCCCAAATTCGTTGTCTAGTGAGAGGATTTCAGAATCCGTTTGAGCTAGAAAAAAATGAATGGCATATGAAATGGCACAAAATATAATAATAATGAAAACGGTTTGCGAAAATCAATTTGGAGAACCGCAATCTTATAAACTCAACTGTTTTCAAGCTATAAAAGAAAATTGGAAAATTGCGTAGAGTGAAAAATTCTCATAACGTCTTTTTTATTTTTGCCATCAACATGAAACAAAAGAGCACTTACGGAAAAAATTCAGCGATTCTATTTGTTATAGAAATTGTTATGGTTTACATTTAGAGAACACAATTTGTTATTATAATATCAAAACTAATTGCAATAAAGAATTAATTATTACACCAATGGATTCTTAAAAAAAGTGCCTCTAGGATATTTTTGTTTCATGTTAATAGTACCAATAATGAAGAATTATGAGAAATTTTCATTTCACACCATTTTCAATTTTCTTATAACTTGAAAACAGTTGAACGTAAGTTTAACTGTTGTTGTTGAAATTACATTCAACTGTTTTCAAGTTATAAGAGAAAATTGATTCCGTGGAAACCGCAACCAAAAATATTTCCTTAATTTCTTTCTAACTCAAAGGGATTCTGAGATCCTCTCACTAGACAACGAATTTTGGACATCCGATACAAAAATATGGTTTCTCTATTGAATTTCACTATATCATGAAAATCTATACACTATGTACTCAATATGCTCACATTTTTGTGAAATTCACCGGCAATTATGTCACCGCAAAATCTCATGCTGCATCTGGATTTGATCATGAAAAATGTCGTGAATTATTATAGCCATAGCGCCGCGTCATCGTTGCTTTCTTTCGAAAAATCGCTGATCAATCGCGACGCCAGGATATAATAGTAAAGATGGGGGTAGTTAAGAATGTAATAATGAACACGTTGAGAAGCCATTAGGACCAAATGCGGTCGATGCTGCTGGCAAAGAAACGGAGCTTCAGACCAGACTGTGCCCCAGATCACATGCAAGCCACCCTTCATAAACGCTGTCCAGGGTAATTTCCGAAATTTCCGATATTTATGGACATTCACATGACCGATCGAACTTATCAGGGACATAGGAGAATAAAGTATTGTGGGGCCTTCTGCAGATATTCCATTTGAAGGTTAACCCCTCGTCACGTATAACACCGACTTCTTCCACTTGTATTGATATCATTATCAATTTAGAACAAGGTAATGCTAGTGTTATTTTCTCACACTTATCGGATCATACAGCTCAAAAGTTCTCTTTTTCTGTGATAGAACAATCAAATATCACACAGGTTTGCCTTATAAATGAGACCACAATTAACCATTTTTCAAATGAACTATCGAAAGAAAACTGGAACGATAGAATCATTTATGGATTACCATATAGACAATCATATAGAGGTTTGTTCAGGAAGAATAACTTCTTAACTTTAGCCGGCCTTTACATCTTTGAATGCCTTTTATTTTTTCACCAAAAAAGACATGATTATTTCAAACAACACGAGAATAGAAATAATACAAGACAGACTTCCATTACATTATCCCACACACTCTCTTACCCTCACTGAAAGGAATGTCGAATTCATGTGCATCACATTTTTTAATAAGATACCTAAAGAACTACAAGCTATTGATAGATTTCACATCTTTAAATCCAAATTGAATAGGTTGCTTATAGATATGGCACCCTATTCTGTTCAAGAATTCTTTGCCACATGAGATCTAAACGTTCATTGCTCCTTTGTTAATATTCTAGTGAAATAGAATTGTCTATAGTTGTTGACGTGTTCTCCATACATATTTAATGTGTTTTTTGAGAATAAATTTCTATTATTATTATTATTCCATTTTTTCGCGTTTTTTTCATAAAATATGTATTAGGTCACAAAATACTACCTTGAAAAATGTTGATTTTATGATTTGTACTAAATAAAACATAAAGTGACGGTCAAGAGAAATAACACATTTACTCATTCAAATCAATTTATCAAAAATATATTGTAATACAGTGACCATAAAAGACATTTCAGGGGAAAACGTTGAAAACAATTTCGATCCTTGTTAAGACGTAATGTAAATTGCATTTTTCACAGAAAACTTGTGGTTTTGCATTGAAATCGGGATATTTGCATATCTGACGATCTTCATGCCATTCAGGAAAATGTCCTATATTAGGATCATGTTTCAATTTGAAAAAACTGAATTATCGCAACATATTACTGTATTATCATTATACTTATATTATTGCAAGATATTTCTGGGACAGGTTTCTGTGAGCAAGGATAATTCTTTTTTCAAATCTAATTGTAGCCGCAGTCAGAAACTTGTTCGGCCACACTTTTTGGTATTAGGACCTTTTCTGTCGAAAACTGTTGATTTTTCCCTTTATCCCCACTCTTTTTTCCCTTTCTCTATCTCTCGGTACTCCCACTTCCGTGGTTCGCATAGTTGACAATAGGGGATACGTTGCCAGATTTCTCGCGGTTGGTAAGATTACCGATTTAACAGATAGCTTTGCCTTCATTGCAAACTATTCCGAATATGATACGAGTTAATTAACGACTCTCAAGAAAAAAAGGAGAAACATGAAAGGCATTTCTTCACAGGAATCGAAATGAGGAATATCTACCTTATACTGAATTTTTGTTAAAATATATTTTTTTTTAAATACTATTTTTCAAGGTTTTACGATCACCAAAACTGCGAATAATACGTAGTAACAAGTGTAGACCAGCAGTCACACTAAAATTGTCCTAACTCACAAAATAAGCCTCAGATGGCGGCTAAAGTTTCTGAAAGCAGAGAAGCGAGTGTGCTGAATGTGGAACAGCGTACACTTTTGTACCATTCATCTGTTGGAAAAAATAATGAAAAGAACATGTTCCAAATTTGGATAGTACGCGGTAAGGGATTAAATTGAAAACACTGAAAATTCAAGAGTATCATCTTTTTTGGTTAGGTTCATTGAATTTCATCTTCATTTAATAAATAAAAAGTTTACTCTTTTACCATAAAATCAAACCTAATTTGCAGAAACTGATATATACATAAATATATCTCAAATAATGGCGAAAGAAGAAAATCTAAATGGTAACGTTGATGGAGATAATTCCCTAGAAGAAAAATCGCAAAAAGAGAAGAAAACAGCAAAGTATGATAGTGGTGCGGCAGATTTAGAAAAAGTAACAGATTATGCTGAAGAAGAAGAAATTTTCTCTCAAGACGTAGCAAATGCAATAACAGCTATTGGAGATAGAAGAAACAAGGAAGCTTTGAAGAAGCAAGCACGAGAAAAAGAACTATTGAAAGTTTCTATTAAGAAAGAAGATGTAGATCTCATAGTGAACGAAATGGAAATTTCCAGAACTAAGGCAGAAAGATTTTTGAGAGAATATCATGGGAACGTAGTAGATGCCTCAATAGCTTTAACAAATTGAAATGTATTCAATAAAATTACGTTGACATGTATGCCAAAATACAATTACGGTCAAGTCCAGAGTATCGTCATTACGGTATTTCACTCTTACCCCAGCAATTATTAAGCTCTTTCGATGATTTGAAATATTATATGATATATCGGGTAGTAAGTAATATATATATATATATATATATATATATATATATATATATATACAAAATGTGATAATTTCCTAAAGTAATTAATAAACAATGGTTTAAGGGGTGTTGGAAAACTTCAATTGTTACTAACTTCTTTATTTCATCAGTCGACGTTTCGATCCTTGGTTGGGATCTTCTTCAGGACTTCTATAAAACAAACAACATACAAATATAACAAACATTGCAGAAAAGACAACATGTTAAAACGCACCGAAATGCGAAGAGTTACCAGATCTTAAGTTGCACTGAATCTTATACAGATTTGGAGGAAAAATTATTAATTAACTTGAACACAAAATAGTCTCTAATACAATAACGTCTCTTTTTTATATCACACACTTCCTTATTCTCTTGAAAACTTATTTTTGAAATTCTTTCTTCATACATCTGACAACTGCGTAAAAAACCGAAAGGGGTTAGGTCGGGTTCATAGAACATCATAGATCTTCAACTGACATTGGAGAACATAGAACTTGAGATCAACAACTCACTCTCACTAAGTTGGTTTGAATGTATCAGATATGAATAAATGTTGCTAATGTTCTCTATATCCTTTCTGTAGTTCATGGAATTTTCATGTCGCTTAATGTGAATCATCTCCAGGAAACATCTTTTTCTCATATTCTCCTCGCACTCCAAGACTGTCACCGAATCATAGTCCATTCGATGGTCAACTGATCGTACATGTTCTGCCAGTGCACATATTTTTCTAGGATTCTTAATGTCGCTGATATGTTGAGTTATTCTTCTTTTAAGTTGTTGGGATGTTTGTCCGATATACACCTCATCACAATTTTGACAGGGTATTCTGTATACAACACAGCTTTTCTTATCAGTTTCTATCCTATCTTTCAAATTACTATAAAGTCTCTTTAATTTGAATTCAGTTCTAGGTATCACTTTGATGTTATCAGTTTTTAATAAGTTTATTAAGGATTTTGTCATTACATTAATCAGTGGAATGGAAGTAAATATAATTCTCTGATCTAAATTGGTGGATGCGATTTCGTCATTATTCTGTGGCTGTCCAGAATTCGATGAACTGTGTATCAATTTCTTTAAAAGGTTCTTGGGGTAACCATTCTCAAGCATCAACTGATATAATAGTTTCATATTCTTCTCCTTCAGAGTGGGGTGTGATATTCTTTGTATACGATTCCTCAATCCTGTAACCATATTGATTTTTTGTCTCTGAGGGTGGTTGGAAAAATAATGCAAGTATCTACCTGAGCTAGAGGGCTTTCTATACCAATCAAGAATCAGTGTATTGTCAGGTCTTCTAATGACTAGGGTATCTAGGAAAGGCACACTATTGTTATTTTCTAATTCTATGGTAAATTTTATAGACTCACTCTGTCTGTTGAACCTTTCAAGAGTGTAAGATGTCTTATCACTGGGAACTGCACAAATGATGTCATCTACATATTTTTTAATAAAAGATGGGAATCAATCAGTAGCCACACCACAATACCTAAGGAAGACTTCATCAACATCATCAGATTTCTTTTCAACTCCAACTATTTCATCTTCCAAGGTAATTTCTACAACCAAATACTAGGTTCCCCAATGGGGTCTAAATTCAGCCCTTCCATTGCAGAGGTAGTGATGGATTTCCTCCTAGATGGCATCCTAACAGATATCCCCTTTGAGATGCCTTTTATTAAAAAATATGTAGATGACATCATTTGTGCAGTTCCCAGTGATAAGACATCTTACACTCTTGAAAGGTTCAACAGACAGAGTGAGTCTATAAAATTTACCATAGAATTAGAAAATAACAATAGTGTGCCTTTCCTAGATACCCTAGTCATTAGAAGACCTGACAATACACTGATTCTTGATTGGTATAGAAAGCCCTCTAGCTCAGGTAGATACTTGCATTATTTTTCCAACCACCCTCAGAGACAAAAAATCAATATGGTTACAGGATTGAGGAATCGTATACAAAGAATATCACACCCCACTCTGAAGGAGAAGAATATGAAACTATTATATCAGTTGATGCTTGAGAATGGTTACCCCAAGAACCTTTTAAAGAAATTGATACACAGTTCATCGAATTCTGGACAGCCACAGAATAATGACGAAATCGCATCCACCAATTTAGATCAGAGAATTATATTTACTTCCATTCCACTGATTAATGTAATGACAAAATCCTTAATAAACTTATTAAAAACTGATAACATCAAAGTGATACCTAGAACTGAATTCAAATTAAAGAGACTTTATAGTAATTTGAAAGATAGGATAGAAACTGATAAGAAAAGCTGTGTTGTATACAGAATACCCTGTCAAAATTGTGATGAGGTGTATATCGGACAAACATCCCAACAACTTAAAAGAAGAATAACTCAACATATCAGCGACATTAAGAATCCTAGAAAAATATGTGCACTGGCAGAACATGTACGATCAGTTGACCATCGAATGGACTATGATTCGGTGACAGTCTTGGAGTGCGAGGAGAATATGAGAAAAAGATGTTTCCTGGAGATGATTCACATTAAGCGACATGAAAATTCCATGAACTACAGAAAGGATATAGAGAACATTAGCAACATTTATTCATATCTGATACATTCAAACCAACTTAGTGAGAGTGAGTTGTTGATCTCAAGTTCTATGTTCTCCAATGTCAGTTGAAGATCTATGATGTTCTATGAACCCGACCTAACCCCTTTCGGTTTTTTACGCAGTTGTCAGATGTATGAAGAAAGAATTTCAAAAATAAGTTTTCAAGAGAATAAGGAAGTGTGTGATATAAAAAAGAGACGTTATTGTATTAGAGACTATTTTGTGTTCAAGTTAATTAATAATTTTTCCTCCAAATCTGTATAAGATTCAGTGCAACTTAAGATCTGGTAACTCTTCGCATTTCGGTGCGTTTTAACATGTTGTCTTTTCTGCAATGTTTGTTATATTTGTATGTTGTTTGTTTTATAGAAGTCCTGAAGAAGATCCCAACCAAGGATCGAAACGTCGACTGATGAAATAAAGAAGTTAGTAACAATTGAAGTTTTCCAACACCCCTTAAACCATTGTTTATATATATATATATGGTATCTTCTTGAGAGCTATTGATTTGTGTTCAAATAAGATCTTTACAACTCTGTATTTCGGTATGTACTATTTTTACATGTTTTGTGATTGCCTTATTTTGACTGTTTTTTATTGCTATTGTAGAGTCCTGAAGAAGGTCCCCATCGGGATCGAAACGTCGACTAAATGAAATAAAGAAGAGTGACATTATAACACTTATCAATTTTCCCACACCCCTTATCTAACTTATAACTATTGTTGTATATTGGGAATTAAAATTGTTGATATTTAAGCATGGGGTTTTATGCAGAAGTGAGAAACAACTATGGAAGAGTAGCATATGAAGCGTTGAAGTCATGGTCGTCATATAATATGAAACTGGCATCTTATAGAAACCGAAGAGTGTTCCTTTTGGAATGCAAAAGACAGGGTTTACTTCCCAAACATATTTCCAACAATATGAATTATTTGTTCAGCTCAGCAAGTGATTCAGGTTCGTCCAGACAGGTTCAGGCTATGTTGGAGAAATCAAGACGTCTCGTTCTTCAATTTGAGATCACTGTGACTGTGAGCAGGATAGGAAGAATGGAGTGTGATTCTTCCAGGTTGTGGCAGATCTTGGAGGGGTTGCTTCCACCAGAGATGCTAAGTCGTTTTGAAACTTACCAGTCCAGAAGGTACAGAAGAGAATTTGCTACTATTAGGGAGAGAAATCTGATGAAGGTGAGAGCTCTGTCAGATGAACTTTTAAAGAGAGTAGAACCACAGGAAAGGTGGATTAAGAATGTTAGTTCTGTTATTGTACCAGATAGAATATTGAAATTTCTAGCACTGGGCCCCAAATTCGGCATTGATATTCCTTTAAGGGAGGTGTCCATGTCGAGGCTGTTGTCAGATGTGGAGGGCATTATTGATCTTAATGATAGACTGTCAGATGAGGGAAAGAACATCAAACGTTCCCAAGCTGTTAATATTATCACAAACTACATCAAACCTGGAAAAAGGACTAATAATATTTTCCAGAGAGAATTTTACCACTGTAAGAGATACCTAAGTGAACATCAAGAATTGCTTGTGTTACGGGCTGATAAAGGCAATGTTACGGTTTTGATGGATAAGGATCAGTACATAGAGCTCTCCAACGAAATTTTACTTAATGTACAATATTACCAACTTCTTACCAACAGAGATCCAACCGTTACAATACAAGGTAAATGTAATGCATTGATTAAACGATGGGTCAGTGAGGGCCACATAACACAAATACAAGGTAAATCACTGTACATTTACAATTCAGTTCCAGCTAGATTCTACGGTTTACCAAAAATCCACAAACCCATTCTTGCCTTGAGACCAATAATATCATCTGTTAACACCCCCACATCCAAACTGTCAGTTTTTGTTTCAGACATCCTGTCTAAATGTCTTTCTTCTACCAGAAGTAGATATTTTATTGAAGATTCCTTTGCTTTTGCCCAGTATGTGAATGATTTCCAGTTACCTGTTGATTATGTCCTGATCAGCCTGGACGTTGTATCTCTTTTCACCAACATTCCTGTCGAGTTGGCAGTTTCAGCTGTTGAGAATAAGTGGGATACTATCAGAAACCACACAAGTCTACCAAAAGAAGAATTCATCCATGCCATCAAGTTCCTGTTTTCTTCAAACTATTTTCTTTTTAATGGTAGGTTCTTCAAGCAGGTGCTCGGTTCCCCTATGGGTTCCAACTTCAGTCCATCCATTGCTGAATTAGTAATGGATTTCCTTCTGGACCGCATTCTTGTTAGTATTCCTTTTCACATTCCTTTCATCAAGAAATATGTTGATGATCTAATATGTGCTGTACCTAAAGACCAGGTTGCTTTCGTTCTAGACAAGTTTAACAGTGAACATGAAAGTATACAGTTTACTTTGGAGGAAGAAACAGCGAATGGAGTCCCATTCCTGGATACAAGGGTGATTCGAACACTGGAAAATAGGCTGATTCTGGATTGGTACCGAAAACCAACAAGTTCAGGGAGATACATACACTATTTTTCTAATCGTTCACATGGACAAAAGGTAAACATGATTTTAGGATTGAAGAATCGTATAGAAAAGGTTGCCCATCCAAGTCTAAGGCGGCAGAATCTGAGGTTGTTGATGCAGTTGATGCTAGAGAATGGATACCCAAAAAGGTTATTGTCCAGATTGATTTATAATACCACTCCTTCGACAAGGCCAACGAATGGAGAGAGGAGCGCATCCACCACTGTGGACACTGAGAACACGGGTAGAATTCTTTACTTGTCTATTCCCCTAATTAATGGTATGACAAACGCATTAATTAACCTCTTAAAGACCACAGAAACTATGCTGATTCAGAAATCTTATTTTAAAATTGACAGATTATATAGTCGAGTGAAAGATAGGATGACTGTTGATAACATGAGTGGTGTGGTATATTGTATTCCTTGTTCAATATGCAGTGAGGTGTACATTGGTCAGACGTCTCAGCTTCTGAAGAGAAGGATTGCTCAACACAAAAGCGACATCAAGAATTCAAGTAAGATTTGTGCCCTAGCAGACCATACCCGGGACAAAGATCATCCAATGAATTATGATTCCACCAAAATCCTAGAAATTGAAGTTAGTGGAAGAAAAAGATGTTTCTTAGAGATGTATCATATTAAACGTCAAACCTGTTCGATGAACTACAGAAGGGATGTAAATAATATCAGCTCCATCTATTCTTATTTGATTCATTATGACCGGTTCTGTGGGAGAGAATTGGAAGGATCACATACAGAAAGAATTTCAACAAGTTCAGCAGTCGTAGGGATAACGTGAAAATGAATTCTGTGTTCCGGGCCATTTCTGTGAGAGGGGATTGGTTTCGGTTCATGGAATCTTTCAAAAAAGTCGCATTTGTTCTGAGTTCAGTGAGAGTGAATTACTGCGACCAATGTGATTTAATGCTACTCTATGTTTCATCTGTCATGTGCGTGTATTCTGTGGCAAGTCTGGTTGACAACATTTTTGACAACCTCTCATTTTGATGATTATTCTGTTTACCTTATTTACTTATTATAATTGATTTCTACTCCTTTACTAACGAAGTATCAGATCTTTTTTCGCTGAAGTTGTTGATGTTCTTGTTAGTTGCTTTCTTGAGAGCTATTGATTTGTGTTCAAATAAGATCTTTACAACTCTGTATTTCGGTATGTACTATTTTTACATGTTTTGTGATTGCCTTATTTTGACTGTTTTTTATTGCTATTGTAGAGTCCTGAAGAAGGTCCCCATCGGGATCGAAACGTCGACTAAATGAAATAAAGAAGAGTGACATTATAACACTTATCAATTTTCCCACACCCCTTATCTAACTTATAACTATTGTTGTATATTGGGAATTAAAATTGTTGATATATATATATATATATATATATATATTACTTACTACCCCATATATCATTTAATATTTCAAATCATCGAATGAGTTTAATAATTGCAGGCGTAAGAGTGAACTACCGTAATTGTAGATCATGTAGATGCGGTATGTAAACGGCTGAATTGCTCCTTTTTTGCCATCAATAAAATTAAGAACGTATTACCATATAGCATATAACATACTCATATGGGGCGGTACGTCTGAACTGAATAGAGTTCTCGTCTGTCAGAAGAAAATTATAAGACTGATATTTAATATCCATCCACGCACATCTTGTAGACCTTATTTTTGTGACAATGAAATATTAACAGTAGCGGGTATCTACTTGTTCAAATGTTTACTTCATTCTAAAAAGAATGAGAAAAATCTTACTAAGTTATCAAGTTACCATTCTTACCCAACAAGGAGCGGTGATATCTTAGTAATTCCTGGGCACAGAACATCAAAATACGAACAATCTCCCAACTATCAGGGGATTGTTCTGTTCAGTAAGAGAATGATAAAGATAATGACTTAAAACCATACGAGTAACAGTCAATTGCAAATATTGTTTAGTTTAATCTTTTTGAATTTTCTTTCTTTTGCTTTATTATGACCTGTCCTATACTTGTTTGTCTTAAGGGATCAATAAATGTTATTATTATTATTATTATTGCATTAACAATTTGCCGCCCCAAATAAAGTGAAAAATCAGCTTCAAATCCCAGGCACCAAAAAAAATTTTTTGTTTTGAGTTATAGGAATACCAATATGTTCGTGCATGAGTATAAATGTACTAGATTGAAAAACTCCGCGGTATTATACGTCATTTCATTCAATATCAAATTTCAAAATCAAACTAACGACTCGAAAGGAAATAAAAATAAAATATCACTTCTGTGTGGTTTCGAAACTTTTGATGTCGAAGCGAGAGTGAATACGAACAACAAGCGCAATATTTATATATCAAAAACAGATTCACATATAACGATATGTACCGGCAAATGTTTCTGGCATTCCCCTGAATGAAGTGATTTTCGTATTATGATGTTCTACCGTCTGAATTTGACAGATTAATTATTATATTTTTGTTTTGGAACTAAATTAACCCAAACGATTCTAATGGAGGTGGTTTGCAGGCATATCCTCAGCTTTGCGGTCTTTGTGCAGGGGATGGCCTTTACCGGAACCCACCGTATGTTTTAGAGTTCATCCAGTTGTTCGGACCATTGTATGATGTTTTTACCCGATAAGTTTCACAGAGAGCAAAAGCTCATTCTATGTTGCATTCTATTAGCTTATACAGGGTGGTTCACCGGGAAGGCCTATTAGACGTTTATGGAAAATTATTCATATATTTGAGCTGAAAATTTGCATATTGGGGTTTGAGACAATGATCGTTCTCCCTAAAATATTTTCAGATCTCTACAACTTCCGGTTATACCGGAAACAGACTACTACTTCCTTATTTCAAATGGCACACCCAGTATATTATTACATCATTACATAGCTTTTTTGATGGCAATATGCCATACCTTCTTATGAAAAAAAAAGGTGACGATGAGGACTCACATTTTTTGAATATTTCAGCAGAAAAAGATTTTTTCGAAAAAATTTTTTTCCTTTTCGATTCCGCAAATACGTAGTAATATAAGACTTGGCTTGGACCAAAAATGTACATGGTGTTTATAAGAGGATCATGAACTTGGACAACTAAAATTCAATTTTCATATTAGAACCTATATTTTTTATTATTTCAGTCGTTTCTACGTACAAAAATAGTGGGGTTTACTTGAGCAAGGCCTATACCTAAAATGAATACTTCAAGAGTTATCGGGGAAGAGGTTCAAATGGGGAAAAACCGCTATTTATAACTGTATTAATAAATGTCTGGTACTTCCGGAAAACACAGAAAAAAACTAAAATTCGATGTTTGGATAACTAAATTTTACATTTCATGAATTTTAATTAATTTTTCGTTGGGATTGTTGAGAAATCCATAAGCCAATACAATTTTCAATTAGGAATAATTCATTACAATTCTTGATATGTCAAATTTAGTTATGAAAACATCGAATTTTAGTTTCTTTCTGTGTTTTTCGGAAATCGCAGACTACTCCACACAGTTGTAAATAGCGGTTTTTCCTCATTGAAAGTTCTTCCTCGATAACTCTTAAAGTATTCATTTTAGGTATAGGGTTTGCATAAGTAACCCCCACTATTTTTGGACGTAGTATCGACTGAAATAATAAAAAATATAGGTTCTAATTTGAAAATCTTGAGTTTTGATGAATTTGAGTTGTCCAAGTTCATGATCCTCTTATAAACACCCTGTACATTTTTGGCCTAAACCGCAAACAGTCTTATGAAACTACGTATTTGCGGAATAGAAAAAGAAAAAAATGTTTTCGGAAAAAGCTCTTTCTGCGGTAATATTTAAAAAAATGTGAGTCCTCATCGCCACAATTTTTTTCATAAGAATCCCAATAACTCATGAACCGTTGAATTTTTACCAGAGGTATGACATACTACCGAAATTGCCATAAAAAAAGCTATCTAATGATGCAATAATATACTGGGTGTGCCATTTGAAATAAGGAAGTAGTGATCTGTTTCCGGTATAACCGGAAGTTGTAGAGATCTGAAAATATTTTAGGGAGAAAGATCATTGTCTCAAACCCCGATATGCAAATTTTCAGCTCAAAATTATGATTAGTTTTCCATAACCACCGGCCATTCCGGTGAATCACCCTGTATTTGAACTGTCGAAAACGATCGACTTGGAAATTTTTAACTTCCTACTGCAAACAGACTGATATTGACTCATCGCATCTCATCATTTTTACCTAATTAAATTCTAAATGAAAACAGCTATTTAAATAGACAAATTAAAAAAAAATTGTTTTCAATATTGTTCAAGTGTTGACGATAAAAGAATCATATATTTGGATACATAGGTATAGGTTGTTTGTTGTTTCATCATAAACTGGACAAAAATACAAAGTCGCGTAGATGACACCGGGAGAATAATTTTTGCCTTTTAACATATACCTCTTTTACGAAGCATTAGCGAAATAAAGGAAATGCAACGTCATTTCTGAGCAATATTTTATGTATAGAAGTTGCAATTTCTGGTCACATTAGAGTATTTTTTAATGCTCAATTCAGAAAAACAAGATTACTCGGAAAAAAATTCGAAATGGCGAAATATCTGCAATATTCGTTAATTTTGTTTGGGTTCCAAATTGAATTGAATTTTCTGAACTCAATTCATTAAGAATTTCTGTGACAAAATTTTTTTCAGAAATTATTCACGTGGTAGGTACGGCGAAAAAAAAGTTCACCCGAAATTGTTGAAATGTTTAACGATTTTACTTTTCATACCTAACACGAATATGAAAACAGAATAAAAAAATATGAAACGGTTCCTTTATTAAAGCCATTTATATACTTGGATTAGTTCAAATTCACATTCCACAGGTAATACCTCAAAGTTGAGGATTCAACTCCCAACAGAGATCCATCCAAATTACCGTGTGATAACTTAAATTGCCATCTGAAATATTTCAACAGCCCAATCTCAAAATTTTGGCCCTCACAGCCCAACCAGTTTTTTTCAATCAAATTTGGATGAAACAATGAATGATATTTTTCGATTCTGTTTTCATATTCGTATTAGGTATAAAAAAGTACAATCGTGAAATATTTCAACAATTTCGGGTGATTTTTTTTCGCTGTAGACATGTAAAAAAAATTTTTGTTCGATTTATACAAAATAGTTTTTACAGAAATTCTTAGAAATTGAGTTCTTCCAGAAAATGAAATTCATCTTTTCTAAATTGAGCACTCGAAAATATTCTGATGTGACCAGAAATCGTAACATCGAAGGTTATACATAACTGACACTCAATAGAATATGGCTCAGAAATGACGTTGAACACCCTATTAATGCTTTGAAGACGATGTATATATCATTGGGCAAAAATAATTCTCTTGGTGTCATCTACGCGACAATGCAGGGTGAGTCTTTGACTTGTACATATATTACAATCGAAGATTCCAGAGGTCAAAGGAAACACTTTTTACCTTTACCATTTTTACCGATTCGGCTCGGTTGAAAAGATATAGGCTGTTGAAAATCCATAAAAAAAAATATAATTTTTAGATATATCTGGCAAATGAAATGGGATCGAAGAAAATTTTTTTGGGAATATAGTTTTCTATTGATGTGATGAATCTTTCCGAACATAAAAATTCGGTTGACTCCAAAATGCTCACTATACTTGGTGAATCGAATCGGAAAAATTAGTAAAGGAATAAAGGGTTTCTTCGGACCTCAGGAATCTTCGAATGAAATATATTTACAAGTCAAAGACTTCCGCTGTATATGTTTATCCAGTTCATGATGAAAGACCCTGTAGATATAAAAACTATAGATTCGTGGAGCTTTAACTTAACACTGACACAAACTCTTTTTGACACAGTCATTGAGACAAGATGCCTTCAACAAGCTTTCCATTTGTCAAAATAAGAATGCGCTAGGGACATTGTTGAGTTTTTTGTATTTAGATAAAATCAAAAATTACTTCTTTTTTCTTATTATATTCCGATGAATCCATTCTGTTGCATTGCCTTTATCTACTCATCATCAATGAAATAACTTAAGTACGTGGCGTTGTTTGAGCTTTTTGTTTTATGATGGTTTGTCCTTGACGATTCTTTCAGTTCTCACAATTTAATTATATCCACTGGTAGATATTGAATATTTACTTCAACATTGAATACAATATTTTCAACCAGCAAACTATTCTTCATTCGAATAGAGAGGTTGTTTTTTTTCTGGAAGATTGACTTCTACGATCCCGTCAATGGTCTCTCTAACAACAGCATCATTCGAGGGTGTGTTTGGAGATACCAATGATTCTTGTAGGTGTGCAAACTTTTTTTCATGAGGCATTGGGTATTAGTTTACATCTACGAGTTCATATAAAGTTTTTTGAGATTCTCTCCACTGAAGACAAGTCTAATATCAGCTAGATTAAGCATTCCATGTTATACCATTCCCACAACTTTGAAAGTCTCACACAAGTTCTTCCAGATCCTCAAGCTTACGGTTTGGCCGCCACATTCATACTATTTGGCGTCTTTAGACTTTCGACAGTCAGATTCTTTGAATCCACATGTTAATGCCAAAAAGCTCCAGAACCTCGAAACATTGAAGGAAGAAATTAAACGCTATATGATGACATACCATAACAGATAGGACAGCAAAACCGTTCCAGCCAGCACACCAGAATTGTTATGTCTTCCTCATAAGCCAAAATATACTGACAAAGAAACTTCAACACCCAAAAGGAGCTGTTTAAGTTTTAATTTTTTTTTGGTGAAGCATAGACAGTATAGCAAGAAGTAAATGATTGAATTTGGAGACAAAAATCAGTTTTTGTTACTTCAATATTGTAGTTGTTTTTTGAAAGTTATTTAAATTTTACAACAAAGCTGTTCGAGGATATCCAAAGTCAATGTTTTCGTTGTACGCGGAATTTATCGCGAGCTAAGTGAATTTGAAAGAGGTCGAATTATTGCTCTACGGGGTTGTCATTTCGAGAAATCGCTAACTTACGAACAGAAATCCAACTACTGTTATGAGATGTTGTCAAGCGTGGTTCAAAAATGCCCAAAATCGGACGTCGAAGGGGCACAAATGGAGTTCAAGATCGACGTCTGAGACTTATGGACATTAGTGCGACAACTCGATCTTTGGCTGATGAGTAGTTAGGAGAACAAGGCCATCCTGTAACTGCCGAACGGTTTACTGCCAGATAATGTCTTTTGGACTGCAGCATAATCGACCCCATCTTTTTTACCTCTGACGGTTGAGCATCGCCGGCAACGATTACAGTGGTGCAGAGAAGTCAACATTGGAATGTGGAATGGCATCAGGTCGTCTTCTCGGATGAATCTCGATTGTCCTTGGGTGCACATAATGGCCGAAGACGTTTTAGACGACGTCGGGGAGAAAGACGTGAACCTCAGTTTTATGTTGAGCGTCATGTACACCGGACAGAAGGCGTTATGGTATGGGTGCTATTGCACATGCAAGTAGGTCACCTTTAGTATTTAGTCGAGGTAACATGACAGTGCTGCGTTACCTTCAAGAAATAGTGGAGCCATATGTTCTTCCTTACCTTAACTCACTCTAGAATCCAATATTTTAGCAAAATAATGCCAGACGTCATGTTGCCAGAGTTAGGTTTAACTTTTTCGAAGCGACCCATGTGAATCTTTTGCAATGGCCGCCCAGATCTCCCGATCTTTCACCCATAGAGCATTTTTGGGATCTGATGGGTAGAAGGCTCAGAAATTTACCCTAGTCCCCACGGACTTTGGCCGCTCTAAGACATAAAGTACAGTATCCCTCAAGAAGAAATAGACCATCTTATTGCATCAATGCCAAGACGTGTTGGGGAGTGTATATGTATATAAGCGCGGTGGACCAACACATTATCAACAAATTTATTAAAAAAAAATTGTAAACCCTTCTGGGTGGGATAATTTCTTTGTTAGTTGGTATATAATATTGTTTTGATACTAGAAGCCAAGTGTTACTGAACATTAGGATCATGCCGAAGCGTATAATTGTGGAAAGGTTCCCTCAAATAGGCAAAAAATTGAAGCCCTGCACTGCAGAAAGTCCAACATAAAAGGGCCGATTGGTGATCCATAATTTATACTGCGATCAATTAAAATACCGTTTATATCACGAAACCACGGCACCACCTACTTCGGCCTGTCAGATGCAAAAACAACTGACAATTTAAAGTGCGCGGTCCTGATTTCGAGTTCGTTCATCAATTCACAATTTGTTCAATAGAACATCGAAGCCATGTTAACGAATTTCCGTTCGTCAAAAATAATTGAATGTTCATATATAATGGGAAACTTCATACGCAGATCTGCGTTCGAATAATGCGCATAAATTTGCGGCGGCTAATAGGTTATGTCGCGGCGATGAAATGGAAATAATGATGAAATTCAGATTTTCTTGATTTGATAAATTGAACGCCCTGGTATTTCCAGCGATTCCGAACACAATTTACTGATCTGCCTCTCTAATTCTATCGATGTGGTCTGTAGCAACGGCTCAATCCCCGTAATTTGGAATAGAATATTTACCTAAAATTTCACGGTAATTTCTCATTCATAGTATATCTGCCGGAATTGAGTGCTCAAATCAGAACAGTTCAGAAATTAATTTCAAATATGAACAGTAAAAAGATTGAAGGTGATATTTATATTGACTACCAGTACTTTTAAATGAACCTCGGTACTTAGCATATATGTGTCGATTTGGTTGTTTCTATTGGCTAAAAAAGTCTACGTCCCGTCTGAGTGCTAATTTGGATACTTTAATGGGCTGCAGCAATTCTTAATAATCTTTCTTCTGAAATGAGCATTTTTACTCGGTTTCAGTTCGTTATGCAACTATTTTTTTTATTTGAATGGAGTTCAAAGCCACTTGAAGTATGTTAGAATATTGCTAATATACAAAAGTTTTTCATGTTTATTAGGACAGGGTATTTATTGATTTTTTGAGTGCGCCTTTGTGAATAGGTCCCAGTATGATAGTTCGAAATTCGAAATAGTATATGTCGATTTGGTCACTTTCATTGCTCTATATAGTACATGGGTACCGCGTGGCAATTTGATCGTTCTAATTATGGGAGTTGTGTTCATTTTCCATATTTCATCAGTAGAACTGGTTTGATTACGACGATGATCTTTGGTAAAATTTTGTGGAACATGTTGAAAAGCTTAAGATGAATATTGTGCGATGATCAAATCTATTCCTTCAGTTGCTTTCAAAGTCGGTAATGATACGTTGAGTTCTGAAAAAAATGATTTCGCATCCTAAGGACCGTCATTCGGACTGAAGCAAAGATATTTGGTAGAATATTTGATAGGAAAAGGACTAGGAGAAATTTAGGCCGTAAATGGTCCTATACAAAATTCACTATTTTAGGTGAATAGCAAGAATTTCCGTATCTTGTTTTCTTCTTTTATTTTTATCCGAATATTTTTGTTGAACTCAATTATTGCTTATTTTATTTTTATGATATCTAGGAGATCCTAATTCCATCAAATCTAAACACTGCAAACCCAACAGATCTCTTGTCCCATATCCACTATCTGAATCTATCAGCTCTATTGATTTACCGACTTTATTATATTATTTGTTCTATTAACACCAATTCTGTGAATCTATCAGTTCAACGATGGACATGATCAAATTTATAACAGCGTATGTTCTCAAGATTTACGTAAGTGAATTATATGGATGCAACTTTTGTAATGTTTAAATTCTTAGCGAACAATGAAACTGATGATTGTATAAATATGAAGGTTTCATTTAGATTTATGGGGATTCACCAGATTAAATACAACTTGAGAGCCAGTGCACATGAGCTGGAAAGTAATCAAGATGTCGCGACAGTTTTCAATGGCTTGGGCAGAAATACGTTGTCAAATACCTGATAGCTATCAGCGTCTCATTTGCATTGCCCCTTTATACTGTCAACATCGAAACATGTTGGTAATTGACCATAATTCACACCTCTTCAAAATATAGGATATTTTCTTCATTCAAATAAAATACTGTGTAAGATGTAACATGTAAAACAATGGCATTCGTTAGGAATTATATGAAAAGAACACCAGCCTGCCGCTTAGGTAACAGACATATTATCACCTAACGGGTACTTGGAGCGGCTTCTATTCATTCCACTGAATTTCAGTGAATTTACACATAATTCAATGGAATAAAATTAATGACAGCCTCTCCTTTAGGGATGACCCATTGGTTGCTTGTTGTTGGTTTGTTGTACTATTGACAGGCTTGTGCACTTTTTTCAAATTCCTTATTTTAATATGGAAGATCATTCATAAGGGTTGTGAGCCATTTATAAAACAAGCTGGAAAGAAAAGGTTTCTAACTGATCTCTGGGAACACCAATATCAATCTCATATCATAAAAATAATAACGATAACTTGAAAGAATATTTTTTATCATTCCACTGAACGAAAAGAGTACGTAAATACAACGAAAAAGTACGTTGGGCCAATTAATTTATTAATCACAATAAAGCCAGTGGACGCCAACGAATTATTTTGTACATTGGGAGTATGTTGATATAAAAATTATAAATATAAATGTTAATTCAACGTACGAATTCGTTGAATCAATGTACGATATTTATTATTGAAATGAACGAGTTCGTTGGCCCAATGAATGAGTTTCGTTGTCGGAGTGAAAATTGTTCATTGGATTAACTAACTTCGTACGTTAATTCAACGTACGTATTTATTGAATCAATACGTAACATGAATGTCAACTTATTCATGTTACGTTTCTACAGTTTCGTTGTCTTTTTGCAAAACCGAATAGTATTGAATTTGTTCGTTGGCATAATGAAAAGTACATTGTAGGTAGGTACCTCGCAACGTACGTAAGGTCGATGAACGGCATTCATTGATATTACGAACAATATTTTTTTCAGTGTCATTCATCACATACAAAACATTTTGGGTAATAACGTATGTCTCGAAAGTTTTGGCAAATTTCAACTGTATGGAAAAAAAATTTGAAATTCGGAAAGGTCGAGTTATCTCGGAGAAGAACAGTCATTCATCAAGACGTTTTGGTGTAAATATTGTAAGAGAAAGTAATGTCCACAATATATGCCAAATCAGTTATCTCAAATATCGAGATCTTGTGCACTTTTTTTTTCAAATAATGAAGTAATCGTCATGAGTAATTTCTAAAATAATGGAAGATTTTACACCGATAATATCGAAAATTGTCCAGACAAGCTTCTGTTATCATTATGCACTCAAAATTGGTTCAATGCTCAAAAAACGACAACCGCCAAATTTACCGCAAGCCTGGCCAATTGAGGATTTCTGGGCTATTTTCTCTAGAAAAGTGCCCAATAGAGGGTAGAAAGTGTCTGACAAGTATATCGACGGATCTTTAGCAAAATTCGGGAAGATTATCTTCGAACGTTCCAAGGCTTGATGTACCTTCATATTCAATTCAAAATAAAAATGTGTTGTTATACAAATTTTAATAAAATCAGTTCTGAACAACTGTGAGAAGAAATTCGTAACAAACCTTTTGAGACATTAAGTGATGAGACTAAAGCTACGCGTTCCAAAATTTTAGAGCTTTCTGTATTGGGTCAAATTTTTGAATCCTAGACATTGAATTTCCGGCTTGAGCATTGTTCACCATCCCATTACACCCGGTTTGTGCAGGTGTGGAATTAATAGAAAGCCAAACAAAGGCGGTTCAACACTGAAATGAAGAATGCAAGCGGTCCGGTTGAAAATCTTAACCCAAACGGTGGCATGGACTTCAGAGTTTGATATATTAAGGTACGTTAATAAAGATTGGGCTGGCTGAGCTGGCAGTCGGAAACCATGTTGGCTCAGGTGGCGCCCTGTCCAATTAGTAGTGTTATGGCCGGGACTGTGCTAATATCTATAAATTGTTGGATAATCCGAAATATAAACATCCATGCTTTGACATGATTCAACACCGATTTCGAAGCTATTCAATTAAAATGTTTCAATTGATGAAAATCCATATCAACCACAATCATTATTATGTATCTGATGTCTATCAGCTGGTATCTCTTTTTAGTGAATTTCGATCAGGCTGATTTCGATCAACAATATATCAATATAAATAATATTTCGGGAATATCATAATATTGTATATTATTGAAGAGAAGATTTCCGTTTGATGTTTCATTTCACCATTATTACAAAACAACATGTCTTGAAAAATTTTCTGAGCTATGTGAAAATCTTCAGTATCAACCTAAAGTGCTTCAAGACATATCCAGAAATTTATTATTCAAAATCTCTGTTCAAAAATAGTTGAAATTCTTCTTGAGCTGAGTCATGGATCGAGTTGGACATGGAAACCAGCAAAAACAAAAACCAAAAAATAATTCATTTGTTTGCTGGTTTGCATGTCCAGCTCGATCTATGGCTCAGCTCAGAAAGAATTTCAACTATCTTTGCATAGTATAGGTATAGTGAGAATACTTAACGGAATAATTATCATAAGAGAAGACTTATGGCAACCATGATGGAGCTCTGAAATTTGAACATTATACAGGCACCTTTTTATATAGAATCCAGTGGTGTGCTCGTATTTTCAGAAGGGTTTTTAATTACGAATCTTTGACCCAAACTTATGTTTTTCCAAATGGAAACATTAGATTTCTGTGCCATTTTATGAAAGCTAAATTTTTCCTGATTTTAAAAATATCTCGAGAACTATAAGACTTGGATCTCTTTTTTCGAAATGAGAATATATCAGAAAGAAGATCTTGGATATCTTGTTATTTTTCAGAAACGCCCTGTAACTCGTGAACGAATCATGATATCCATGATCTGCTTTCTGATATCTTATTAATTCAAAAAAAAAGAATTGGAGTCCTTGAAGATTATTCCTTTAAATCTTATAGTTCTCGAGATGCTCTCAGTAAGCTTGGAACACCCTGGACTATACAGAAAATGAAAATTCGATGAGAGTTTTTCACTACTTTTTGCATAAATTGGTTGACTGTGAAAGTGTATTCTGAATGAACAATTATTAAATTTGAATGAATAATACATAATTTGTATTTCATCGTTTATCATGTTTTACTTTCAGACTTAATAAAGAGTTTTCCAATAAGAGGTTTCATTTTGATACTAAAGAAATATTATATTCTAAGAAAAATCAATACATGTTTATTTCATTGCCAAGGTAGAGGAAAATGATATCAGTCAAATGCAGCATCATATCCTATTCATGAAGACTAAAGATATTAAATCACAAGATCTCGGTGGCCAATTATAATTATTATATATATAATTATAATAACACTTATCTGAATGAAACTTATCTTGCAAAAACGCAATTTTTTATGCTTGTGTGGCACGGAGAGTCGTCTTGATAAAAATGAACATTGTCCATAATTATTCGGCCATAAAATTCATTAATCATGGCTAATTCCCAAGATCGACGAGGAATCGACAAAATTGGGTTTTTGTCAACACTATGGGCTACAGCAGCAATTTTCTGAGTTCGATAACTTATTCGAACAACTCAAATTTTTCCAACAGTTTCACTATTGCCGTATGAGAAAGTGCTTTATTTTTGCGAACTGTGACAGAAAAAGTTTCACGATTTTTGTAGTGAATTTTATCAATTTCAAAGCGTTTTTGATGCGTGTATATTGCATTTTTAGTAATGGCATATTTTATACTTATCAAATGTAGATAATATCTCCAAAGGTGATACCTGCCGAGTTAGCTGGCTTTTAAAATGTAAACCTTTTATTGAAAAACGCATTATTAATTGTAACACGTGTATACTTAGAGTTGCACAAGTTTGACTTGAATGTTTGAAATTGACTTGAGTGTGACTTGAAATTAAGTCAAACTCAAGTTAATACTTCTGAAAAATAATTTAAGTCAATTCAAACTGGAAAATAGTTACAGGTTTGAAAATTCAAACTGCTTGTCAAACTAGTTTGAAAAATAATTTATTTAGAAGATATGCTTTGAATGGGTAAAATTTTTATTCTAATTCTAGTAAGTTGTTATAAGAAATACCTATATTAATTCAAAACAAAAAAAGATACATTATTTTGAACTTTTTTTCAATCAACGCCAACCTGTCACCTCAAAATTCTTCGTGAAAAGTAAGGTTTTTACTTCAAAACTTCTTACAAATTGAGTGAATGCTGTGCACAAGAAATCTGGCACTAGAACCCCCAGCAAATAAAAATTATAATAAAAGAAACCGCATATTTTTAACTTTGAGAATAAAGGAGCTGCCATCCAAAAACTGTTTTGACAATTTTCTAATGGTATTTACAGGGATGGGGATCTTCAAAATCAGACACACTTTGTTCTAGGTACGTATTCCGACCTCCATGAGCTACATGAAAAAAGTTCAGGGTTCAGGCATTACGCAAAGGAAGAGTACAGGTTCAGACACTTTGCGCAATATGATATTCAAACTTCAAACTGTTTGAAGAAATTTTATTTCAAGCCAAACCTAAGGATACAGAAATTAAGTCCAGTCAAACTTTTTCACATAAAAAGTTTGATTCTCAAGTAAGTCAATTCTTTATCATTCTAAATTCTGAAATAGCCACGGACATTAATGTACATAAAATTGTCCAGTTATTTAAGGCAGTCTGGTATTTCATTCAAACTGTTGATTTTGCACATAACGTTATTCAAAAAGTATCCGACCTGTCTGTTAATCGAGAGCAAAAACCCTTGGAAATATTAATTATGCGGAAACTACTTTGGAATATTCAATAATTCCCCCGAGGGAAGAGAGGAAAACGATGGAAAGCACGTTCGTGGTCGACCGAACGGAGCAACCTGCGTTATCCGATATTTTCCTATTGGAATCTTTGCATCTGCTCCTTTATACACATTTCGGATAGCAACGATGGCCAGTGGAAAATAAACTCAACGGCCAGTGAGATATAGAGACCGTTTTTGGATGAATTATTGCCATTTGTGGCTTCATAAATTTTCTCTGTAATAAAATTCGGTTTATCTGAATTTCGTTATATTTTCATATTATCAACTCTCTAGTTTATATCCGACGAATACCTCATGGAACAGAATGCCCTATTTCACGACTTGATCTCTACAATAGCGTTACAGAAGATTTTTATTCTCTATAACTGATAACGACAAACATATAATTCTTCAAAACAAAAACAAAATTTGTCCACGACTGTTACAAATTATTCATTGAAATCAAAAACGAAACAAAATAGAAAATAAAAAGATAAAAAAAGATTCGAAGGAATAAAACCATTGAGAGCATATAAGTAAGTGAATGAACGACTTTGAATGAAAAACAAAACGAGATCACATTAATGATGAAAAATTCAATGTGAGAAAAAATGAGTATGCAAAATCTAGAAGGGTTGTAAAAGCATGTAACATATTGAATTCGTTTGTTTGTTTCACATTAGCATCGACTGAATGAGCACAAATCAGAGTGAAGGAATTTGAAAAAGGCCTAAGAACAGGAGGGAATCAACAATGGCTGAAGAATCGTAATCTCTATCAAATGAGTGTTCATTCCGAAAAAGGTAAGTGCTACCTTATGCTGAATTCTATTCATAAACAGAAGAACCATAAGATACATTTCATGTATAACTAACAGAGGTATAATTTTAGAAAATGTTCCGTCAAAACTTCTTATATTTTAATATTAACATTTCCACAAGTCATATCACTTCAATCATAAATAACCGAATAGCTAGAGAAGAGTGGTTCAAATGAGACGAATGAGGTGTATACATTCCGCATTATTAGCAATAAAAAGACGTTTTGCATCAAACATTTTCTTATTTTTTTTATACTCACTACACTAAACATTTCAGAATATTTCATTTGTCTTCAAATATAAAACCTTTCACTATAACAGATTGATCAAGAAAGGAACTTGGACTCAACAATTTTATTTTTGAAAATTTCCATTAATAATTCAATGGAAATTTTCATAAATAAAACTGTTAGCTCCGAGTTCTCTCCTGAACAATAACGATGCACTTAAACAATTCTTCGTGACAAGAACCTGAATATTATAATTTATTGCGAAATTGATTCCTCGCGTATCCCTTGGTGAAACATAATTTCAATATTAATAAAAATATGACCGTAAGAAATTTTTTTTCATGATGACCTCAAAACTACGTATTTGATTGAAAAAAATTTTTGCATAGAACCATAGAAAATTCGAGAATAAGATTGAAAATTTGAAAAAACATAATAATCACCCCAAAAACATAACTGACAACATTGACACCCTAATTACCACCCAGTTTTAGCATAACTCTCAAATAAGTCCATTGAATTCAACTAAACGAAACTAAATGAAGATCGCTATCATATTCCATTATTTTTGACATAATTTAATTCATTCTTTTTATCTTGATTATTCAGATGGATTGTATTATTGGATCTCTGAATCTGCGGACGTCTGAACGAACTAAAAGTAAATCTTTCGTAATCCTCACTGAAATGAGAGCAAGGGCTTATGGTAGTAATTAATTTTGAAATGATTTGTAAAGCAGGAAATTATGTAACTAAGCAACGACAGAACTGATTACAGAAAAATCATAATTCTGATTCATGAATTCTGAATTGTTAGTGCAAAAATAATTTCATCCCTTTCAAGAAATGTTTATATTCTCAAATATAATATCCAAAGCTATTCAGAAACGTTTTTATTTTATAAACAAATACATAAACCAATCACTACACCTATTCGGGGAGACAGAGTTTTTTCTGAGGTTTTTATCTGTTCTCCTGTTTCATATACGTTGAGATATTTGAGCCCAGTTTACATTTGCTCTGCTAATACTATGATTCATCGACATTTGTATTGCTCTTTCTCAAAAGAATACATACTTATATTAGAATATTTCAGAAAATTTGCAAAAATTCATCATTAAGCTAATTGAAATTTCAAATACCAATATACCGTCAATTTACCTGTAGGTGAATTTGAATACATTGTTCCTCATAATTCAATATATTAATTGTAATGGTTGAAAATCAGGCTATGAAATTAAATAAAATCATTACTGTGATAGAATCTCAATAATGTCACTACATTAGTAAAACCTCAACGTCCTGAATGCACTTTGAACGGCATTTATTGACAGTTTTCCATTTTATTAATTCATTTTCAGTATAGTTTACGATTTTTACAATAGATATTACTTTCAAATCACTGAACACTCTCATATTCTTCAATGTTAGACTTAAATCTTCCTCTTTCAATAAAATGAGTAAGTGGAGATATGCATTATGAAACATCAATTAATACCGGAAAAGATGCAATACCTAAGGATGCAGCTCTCCAAAAAAATAACGCATGACTTTTTGTGAAGATTGTTAGCTAATGACTTCAATAAATACCTAGTGAAAGTTATTCAGAATATTCAATTAGGTCAGGAAAGTACCCCTTTTGTTAATATTATCCCAGAGAATGATAGGTCGATGTTTCTGCAACCTGTAAGTGTTGCTGAGTTGGTTGAATTATCGAATCATTTGAAAAATGAACACTGCAGTGGTTATGATGGTAATACTAGTTATTATTGTTAAATCATCAATTACAGTAATTTCCACTATAAACTGTTATATATTGAATAACTCAATGAAATTCTCAATCTTCCCGAATAAGTTTAAGCATGCTCTGATAAAACCACTTTTCAAAAAGGGTTAAGTATCCAAATGATCTTGACAACTATAGACCAATAAGTTTATTACCCGCTTTTTCCAGAATATTTGAATAAGTGATGTGTTCAAGACAGCTCAGTGTTATGGATCAGTGTAATCTTTTTTCCCAATGTCAACATGGATATTTGCGGGGAAGATCGACTGATACTGCTATTTATCAGTTCATAAATGCAACTATAGATCATTTAGAAAACAAAAATTTAGCTTTGGGTCTTTTTATAGATCTAAATAAAGCTTATGATTGTGTGGATCATGATATTTTACTACAGAAACTTGATAGGTATGGTGTTAGGGGTAGGGCTAATGATTGGATACGGTCGTTCCTCTCAGATAGGTGTCAACAGATTGTTGTTGATAATAAGGTTAAATCTGAAGTTTCTTTTATTGATGTGGGTATAGATAAGGGTAGTCTTGCCGGAACTACTCTGTTTATAATCTACATAAATGATTTGCCATTGTCATTGCATAAATATCTCATCACTAATTACGTTGATGACACCAATATTTGTTACATGGAAATAATTGAACAAACAAAGAATTGCTACAATGAGGTGGTTAGTTTTCTATGAATAGGCTAGTGATAAATACTTCAAAAACAAGTTTGGTGTTATTTCGTACTAAACAATCACAAACATCTACACCAAGCAGTATTACTCTTGAAAATAATATAATAGAACCTGTATCAAGTACAAAATTCCTTGGCGTACAAATACATAGATGCATTTCTGGATTGGGAGATACATATAAATAAAGTTTATTTGAGATAAGCCAGTGTTGGTTATGGAATCAGGGTTGTTGCTCAGTATACTTTGAAAATACTATATCATGCGAATTGTGAATCGATCATTAGATTTGGAATCATTTTCTGGGGTGGCAACTCTAGAGCCCAATCAATATTCATAGCTCAGAAAGGAATTATTAGGACTATATGCAAAATAAAGTACAGGGATTCATGTAGAGGTAAATTCAGAAATAGGAATATAATGACGGTATATGCTTTGTATATTTATAAATGTTTATTGTTTGTTTTTAAAAAATAAAGATAAGTTTGATATGGGAGTCATAACTATAATACAAGAACTCAAGATTTATTGTATCCTTATCATAGATTAGCCTTGAGTGGAAAAGGTTCTCATTATATGTGTATTAAAATATTCAATAGACTACCTAATTATATTAAATGCTGTGACAGTTTATATAGATTTAAGAAAATTGTTAAGAGAATGTTAATTCATTTGGAAACTTACAATTATGGGGATTACTTTGTTTATGAAAACTTGTTGATTTAAATTCTTTATTCTGATGTCATTTCATCTTTTATATATCTTATGTTGTGTAAAACTTGAAGGAAGAAAATTATCTATTTATCTATCCATAATCTATTTCAGATTTTGAAATGTTATTGAATGATTCCAATTCAAAAACCATTTAAATGATCCAGACAAATTTCGATCTAACTTTATATATACCTAAGCACTCGTAAAGGGACTTGAATAATGCAAATAAGAGGAACATCCCGCAGAGTGCGATAATTTTATTCAAACAACCCCTAAAATATTCCTTAACCGTCTCTTCCAGAATAAACAAAAACCGTCGGACCACATTCCGGAAAACTTCGCTAGAATTTATCCGTGGGAACCGTATCAGCGTAGCAGAATCTTATTATTTATCCAGCTTCCTTCTTCCGGAGAGAGAAAAGTGCCCTAGGCACCATCAGGAATTTCAGCGATGTAGGGTGAGAACAAACACAACTCCGGGATAGAGGAGAGAAACGAAGGATTAGCTGATGATAGAAATACGTGCCGCACCGCAGATCTGAGGGTTCTATCTCCTAGCACGCCCTCTACACACTGCTGCAACAACTGCAACAGTTCACAGCCTGCTTTGTTTTGTTTACACTGAAAGGGTATGGAAGAACGTTCCGAATGGATGTGAAAAATACAACACTGAAAGTTTTCATTTTTAATTGAAATGTGCTTAGGGTTGTTTCATGTTAATGGAACTCGATAGAAGCTTCGAGTCGATGCGTGCTGCATTCTGGTTTTTTGATACGTTTTGTATGAACGCAAGAAAAGAGTTAAATTATACCCTTACCTTTAGCTATAGCATTAAGATATATGAAACAAAATAACAAAATAAGAATTCAAAATAAAAATGATTTTGAAAAATCCATGAAAAATATTTGATTCACCACATTTCATAGTAGGCATTAACTTCAAGGATTTGAATCCAACCTCAATTTTTTTTTTAAATGTCATTACCTAACGAATAAGTCATTGACAGTCCTGTGGTAGCTACCCCTCACTTTTATTTTCAAATGGCATCCCCTGTGTAATGTCAGTGAAAGTTATGTGTTATTGTATTTGTTTTGTAATACAACGATAGCACATACTTGGTATCTTTTCAGTAATAACAACAAAAACATCAATATTTTGTAACTTCTTTTACGTTATTCAAATATCCTTATGAAAAAGAAATGCCTCAACCCATGTTTGTACAAACTTCACATATGAGAGGTAGATAAATTTTTTGTTTGAAGAAACTGATGTTTTTTATAACAAAAAAATTGCTTTAAACTTTTCTTTGTTTTTTGAATTGCATAGTAGGTATTTTGATTGCATTTCATACTTCACAAAATGTTAATGTTTCTGTTGTTATTAATAAAAAAAATATCAAGTTTGTGCTATATATTCCAAATAGGATGACACGCAATCTCCACTGACAATATACAGGGGGTGCCATTTGAAAATGAAAAGTGAGGAGTAGCTACCACAGGGCTGTCAAATGTATCAACCTTTTTTGTACATCATTAGGAAGGTACTTTGATGTTATACAAAGCAATTTTTCATTATCTTGTAAAATAAGCTAAATATTGTTCGTATATGATAACTTGAGATACCCGGTATACATATAATAATGGAAAATATTATTTTCCATTATTAATAATTAATATTCATAGACCGTTTATCTCGGGAAGAGAAGTTCTCGGGAACTGATACTCGTATCTCGTATTTACATGTAAAAAAATGTATATTTCCGATTATCAGAAAAACATATTACTGGTGAAAATCAATATGAATAAAGATACGATTCAGTTTGAGCGACAAAGTGCCAAGCTGAATTTTCAGGCCCACTTTTGGAAATCGATAAATTCTCCACACATGAATTAACGTGCAGACCCACAACGCTAAATTTTACCACGAGTGTTATCTGAAAATTTTCGATACAATGAAGATTTTTGAGCAATTATGGGAACTCGAATAAGTTTTAATAAATTTCTGAAAGTGATTTGAATTATTTCCTGCCTATAATGTCTATGATATTCAATGCACGGGTTCGATGTTTTTATATACCTATATTTTATTGTTATTTGGCATAATCTATCAACGAATGAACGAATAGACGCAGAAAGGAAAAACGGTCTAATTTATCTGATTGAAATCCCAATTTTGACGCTTCATGGTAAGCCTCGGTTGACTAGTCTTCTTCATTGTTAATTGAAGAATCAAAAATTATAATAAATTATTCCTTCTAGATGTTACACTACCAAATTACTACACTTTTCAAATTAACGAAATACAAAACTTTATGATCCATCAAATAAAGAGAACTGTACAAAGCCATTTTCCATTTGTTAACAACAAAAATGAATCCTTGAAAGTGTAATGACTTTGAATGAGTCAAATCTCATGATAAGCTCTTTTTCTACTCGAATACCTACTTTTTTTAGAGATTTATAGCGCGAACAAGTATGACAATTAGAATTTAAAATCCCAAATTTTCAATTGTACTTCTCTAACTAGAAGCTCATTCGGATTTCATGAAGATGGCAAGAGATAACTGAAGCAATTCATAATTATATTTATTTTCTGAGTGTTCATGCGAATCATTCATCGAAGTGTTTTATTTAAATAAATAAATTTTTGACCTACCTTTAGCAGATCTTGTTCTTGGAGTTTCGGCAAAACTACCTCCTGCTTCTTTTTCAGCGGTCTCTTCTTTGATTAATTTCGGTTCCATTCCCTGAAAAAATTAGATTTATAGCAAAGATACTCCGAAGGCCTAGAAGCACAGATTACTAGATTACTAGATTACTAGATTAGTCTGTGCTAGAAGATCCTTCCAAATTCAATAATATTCGGGTCGTGAAAATTTCGTCTGTCCAAATTGTGAGTATCGTGCGTAGGTATATTGAGGTTAGCTAATGTTTAGTACTGTTATGGTTTTTTTCAGGATCCAGGATAGCGAAAAAACATTAGAACGGAGATGTTCGGAAAAAATTTGAAGAAAAGGATTCAAACTTCGAGATTCTGAGATTGAAAATCTGATGATAAAATTATAAATAAAGTTGATGAGTGGATAAAACAATATCTAGTACTGATAATAACTGAAACTGGTAGTGAATTTGGATACTGAAAGAAAAAAAACACGTTCAATCGATTTCTAGAAAATCTTGTATAAACCAAATACAAATCGAAATATTTCTGGAATCTAAAAGAAGATTCAACAGAAAGTGAAGAGGGCACTGAAAACAAGAAGTTCAAGATGAGTGTAGTTAAGATTAGCTATGTGTGTTGTTCCTTTTTGAAAAAATATAAATCTATATTTTGAATCTCAAAATTTTATTTCGTGACTAGAACCCAGCCCATATATTCAATATTCAAACAAATATAAAATAATTATTCATAAATATAGAGTTCGAATTAACTGAAATCCGTACCTACTTACAATTCCATAAATGATGGAACGCCACTTATGAGCGATTTATGATGATGATGATGATACTCGTACATTGAAAACATAATGTATGTACCATTCATCTGATCACCATCATACTTAATAAAATTTTTAAGTACTAATGAAGTTCATTACATAGTACAATTTTAGAATTAAAACTCCAATCCAAATCCAGCTAATCCGAAACCTGCGCATGCATCATTTTGTCCAATTTAACTTTCATGAAATTGTCATTTTTCCAAATAAAAAAAGGTCCAATGACACTGACCGAAACATAACGTTTCTCTGAGATCAAAACAACGTGCATCTAGTATCCCTATAAATATTTAGGAATAAATTATTTTCTTTCTCAATTTGCCATGTTTATATTTATAAACGAACAAAATGATGACAAATTGTGAGTACAAACTATTTCATCATGGCTTGCCAAAATTTCTAGTTAATAAAGGGAATTCAAGAATGAAGAATTATATTTTTCTATATGTATATTTTTTTAACTGTAACCCCTGAGAATAGTTATTTATAATACAAGTGCAGAAGGCATTGATATTCTTCCACGAGTTCAAAATTCAAAAACGAGCCACGAAGTGGCGAGTTTTAGAATGAACGAGTGGTAGAATGAGCCTTCTGTACGAGTATTATACATTATTTTCTCTAATTCATTGCATTTTCATTGAAATTAATGAAATATTCCCATAAATATATTTTAGTGATTTTTGCATTGAAAAATGTTGGTTGGCAGAACTGATTTCTTTAAGGCAAATTGATGAATTGACAGATAAATCCGTGGCGGAAAGTTCGGAGTACCAACATAGAATAATAAAATATAACCATGAAAACTGTGCGTTTCTGATATATTCTCGCACGATTTTGTTCTACAAGATGTGGAAGAATGAACGGAATAACCACAGAATTAGAGAAATAACTTTCAAAAATCTTCTGTTTGGCTGAAGAAAATTGATCTTTCATTCAATATTATAACCCTTTGAAATATGAAAATTTTCATACATATTTAATTCAGAAATAACATACAAGTGTCCAAAATAGTTTAACCGCACTATCCAATTATTGATATCATTCATTCTGTGTGAATCGTAGTAATATGTTTATTATTAAGTAGTTACTACAACTTTGGCATGGTTAACAAGGTAATTTTTCATTGATTCTCTTTGATGAAGAAGTGCTTTGACAAACTTCAGGAGGTAATTCCTCACAATATTCTAATATGAATTGTCAACATAAAGAAAGATCTCACATATTTCAATTTTGGACAAGCGGTTTTCTACTGCTGATATTCTACTATTTTTACTGTTTGTGTTCAATCATTGCTGGAAAATACATATTATAAAGGTCCATGTTTTGGATACTAATTAGAAGTCGAAAATGTTCATTAGAATTTGATTATCTGCCAAAGGCTTAATGCGTTCATTTCGCGTTGGCGTGTATTTCCAAACATAATTGATTATCGGAAGCTTTGATTACGATCAAGTTGATGTAATTGATCCCAGATTCCATACACTGATCAAACAATAATGTAAACATTAGGTTCCTACCTCCAATGATTTCCTTCCGAAGCGCTATTCTTCATTATATGATTTCTAGTAACAGAGTGAACTTTTTTCAGGCTTACCCTTCAATGATGATGTTTAGATGATTCATACTAAAGACTATTTCTTCACGAAAATATTGATTAATTTTCCATTTTTTGAGTAGATATACCGAAGTAGATGAACAGCTGGTGTACAGAATGAATGGAATGGAATGGATTAGAATAAAAAGAGAAGTACATAAATCTCGTTTCACAAGAATTTTGCACCCCATAGTTGATCGATTGACGAAGGGGTCATACTATATACTATAGAATTCAAAAATGCCCTTTTAATTTTACTATGAAACTACGCTCAGTGATGCAAACAATAGTCTCTAATGGCCATAAGTCTTAGACCTCGATCTTGAACTTCATTTGTGCCCCTTGGACGTCCGGAGCCTACTTTTCTTCGATTTTGGGCATTATCAAACCACGCTTGACAACATCTCATAACAGTAGTTGGATTTCTGTTGGTACGGTTAACGATTTCTCGAAATGACAACCCCGCTTCCCATAGACCAATAATTCGACCTCTTTCAAATTCACTTAGCTGGCGATATATTCCGCGTAGACATGCCTTAGGCATTTCAACAACAACTGAACATCGACTTTGGATCTCCTCGAACAGCTGGTTTGTTGTAAAATTTAAAAAACGACTACAATACTCAAGTAACAAAAATTGTTTACATGAAATAACCCTCACGATTTTTTTCCTCCAAATTCAATCATTTAATCCTTGCTATACTATCTTTTACCTGAAAAAAAATTTTTAATTTAAACAGCTCCTTTTGGGTTTTTCAGTTTCTTTGTCAGTTAGTATATGTTCTTTATCAGTAGGACTATAGATTCTTGGTCTTCACTTTGACTTCGCTGTACCCGTCCCGATTCTCGAACACGACGTTAGGTCTTACCAAACACGCTCGAATGAGGCGAACGAAGGTTACAGGGAAACTACTTTCATTCTTCCTTCGTGCTGCTGACGCTATGAAGCATCCTAAATATACAACCCGTAGCAGTTCAAAATATCTGTCTATCCTTCGTCTTCAAAAAATGTTCAAACATAAGGTATTTCTTCGCATTAGTTATATTCAACATAATGACATCATTATCAATGATTGTGACTCAAAGTCAGGGACCACGGTGACAAAATCAAGTTATTTACCCTTTTCATTTGATTTTTTTAACCGATCCCGTGTAAAATTTGGTATCATTTATAGTATAGGCATTAGGCACCTTGTCTGATAAAACAAGGAATGGGTGTATGTATATGAATTGAATGCCCAGTTCTATGAATTCATTCGAGTAATACTCAACTGATCAAACGAAATTTCCAAACAAAAAAATAATTTTGAATGACCCTAAAGTAAAGTTGATCGAGATAGCAGACATTGTGAAGATATCATCTGACCGTGTACATCATATAATTCATGAATATTTGCACATGTGAATGCTGCCTGCAAAATGGGTGCCGCGCGAGCTCACAATCGATCCAAAGCAACAACGTGTTAATCATTCTGAGCAGTGTTTGAAGCTGTTTAAATGCAATAAACCTGAATTTTTGCGTCGATATGTGACAATGGATGAAACATGGCTTCATCATTTCACTCCGGAGTCCAATCGACAGTCAGCTGAGTGGACCGCATACGATGAACCGAATCCAAAGCGAGGAAAACACAACAGTCAGCTGGCAAGGTTATGGCATCAGTATTCTAGGATGCGCAAGGTATAATATTCATTGATTACCTTCAAAAGGACCAGACCATCAACAGCGATTATTATATAGCGTTATTGGATCGTTTAAACGATTAAATCGTAAAAAACGGCCCCATTTGAAATAAATAAAGCTCCTTTTTCATCGAGGAAATGCGCCGAGTTAAAACTCAATGAAAACAATGGCAAAATTGCATGACTTGAGCTTCGAATTACTTCTGCATCCACCGTATCCGCCAGATCTGGCCCCCAGCGACTTTTTCCTGTTCTCAGACCACAAAAGAGTGCTCGCTTGAAAGAAATTCAGCGCCAATGAAGAAGTAATAGCCGAAACTGAGGCCTATTTTGTAGCGAAAGGAAAATCTCACTACAAAAATGGTATCCATTAGTTGGAAGATCGCTATACTCGCTGTATCGCCCTCGAAGGCAACTATGTTGAATATAATACAATCGAATTTTCCCAAAAAAAATGTGTTTTACTATGGTAGACCGGGGACTTTTCAATTGGGCTGTTGTATTGTATATTTTTGGAAACAGTAAAATTAAGCTTTCAAAAAATTGTACAGAAATCTAGTGTTCCCATTTAAAAAAACATAACTTTGGATCATAACTTCGTGAATTAGAATCCTGCTTAAAAGATGAGTACGCCACTCGATTCTACTTGGAAAAGTGCCTGTATAATGTTTTAATTTCAGAGCTCTATCTTCAGTATTAGCGGAGATATAAATTTTTTCGATATCGCCCTTTTTCCAATTTTCGCTTATAACTCAAAAACAAATAAAAGTGGCCAAAAATGAATGCTACTCTTGTAAGAGTGGATGAGTGTGGGGTATCAGATTTTGTCTACCTCCTCTAATTTAAAAGTTCTTCTTCTTCTTCTTCTTTCTTATATGAGCTGGTAGTTCATATAGGTTAGGCATCTGCTTGTTAATAATTAATCAGACTGTTAATAATTTTTCAGCCAATTAGAAAGTTGTAAAGTAAAATCATCAATTTATATCATTTGAAATCAAATCAGCGCTACGAGTATCATTGTTTCGAAATACTTGTATATTTTTCAATACTGTACAGGGTGGGCAAATTTCGATGTTTTAGCACTACAACTTTTGAACCAGAGGAGATAGACAAAATCTGATACCCACTTCTCGATCTCTTTTTCTGAGAAACTAACAAGGGTAGTATTCATTTTTGGCCACCTTCTTTTGTTTTCGAGTTATAAGCGAAAATTGGAAAAATGGCGATATCGAAAAACATTTATATCTCCGCTAATACTGATGATAAAGCTCTGAAATTAAAACATTATACAGGCACTTTTTTACGTAGAATCCAGTGGTGTGCTCGTATTTTCAAAAGGGTTTTTAATTACGAAGATATGACCCAAAGTTATGTTTTTTCAAATGGGAACACTAGATTTTTGTGTCATTTTCTGGAAGCTTAATTTTTCCTGATTTCAAAAATATATAACATCGTATGATTCGTATCAAAATAAATAACAGAAAATGGTCAAAAACCTTTTTTTACTTAAGAGTCTCAATATTTCTATGGTTTCAACTGTTGATGAGCCTTTCTATAACAAGAGCAGTGTCCTTCCGTCAATCTGATTATTTCTATGCTTTTCACTTATTTCTACAATATTCGAATCTATATTTATTTTATAAAAATTGTTTCGAAAAGATAAACGAACTTGGAAAAAGTTTCCTAGGTAGTTTGAACACAGTTTCAAATATTCATCTATTGAAATATCGAGAAGAGGTGTCGACTGTGCATTGTGCAATTGTTGTCATTATTAGGTTAAATATTATTTCTTGTTTGTCCCTTCGTAATTAAATGTTGAGTTCAATCATATATGCATTGTTTCATATGCTGTTTAAAATGGATTGGTACTTGTGCGTATTGATTCTGGAGACCTATGTAAATAATCTCCTGATACATGCATCTCAATACAACTCTTTCGATTGAAAATTTCGATCTTGTGGTTTCTCCGTTATTTCCAAATCAATTTTTCGATAAAAAATTTATAAAACATATCTAGATTCGAATTTTGTAGAAATAAGTGAAAATCATAGAAATAATCAGATTGACGGAAGGACACTGCTCTTGTTATAGAAAGCTCAATTTTTCTGTGTTCATCAACAGTTGAAACCATAGAAATATTGAGACTCTTAGGTGAAAAGAGGTTTTTGGCCATTTTCTATTATTGATATTGATCCGAATCATACAATGTTATATATTTTTGAAATCAGGAAAAATCAAGCTTTCAGAAAATGACACAAATATTTAGTGTTCCCATTTGAAAAAACATAACTTTGGGTCATAGCTTCGTAATTAAAAACCCTTTTGAAAATACGAGCACACCACTGGATTCTACGTAAAAAAGTGCCTGTATAATGTTTTAATTTCAGAGCTCTATCATCAGTATTAGCGGAGATATAAATGTTTTTCGATATCGCCATTTTTCCAATTTTCGCTTATAACTCGAAAACAAAAGAAGGTGGCCAAAAATGAATACTACCCTTGTTAGTTTCTCAGAAAAAGAGATCGAGAAGTGGGTATCAGATTTTGTCCATCACCTCTGGTTTAAAAGTTGTAGTGCTAAAACATCGAAATTTGACAACCCTGTACAATTTGCAGTGACCTTGAACCAATAATAAATTCCATTCTCCAAAAACATGAAAACCGAATGTCGACGAACAAGCCACGAATCGAACCTCATTATTATCCAAAAATACAAATTACATAATGACGTTATATACCATTTCCAATCCGTTCTTTCAAACACGTACACGTTGATGGGTATCATCTGGTAGCATGTGATTTAAGGAATGCAGTTATGGCGGAAAAACTGTAAAAATATAATTAGGCTGCCGCATGTGTCCGTTTATAATAGGAACATGTTACATCGGCTGTTCGCAATAGCCATAATCATCGCCCGATAATACCCCGCTGCCCCTTTCGAGAGAGCTTCCAAACAAAATTGGAATAGACGATGCACAGATGGCAACGTGCACAGGCGGACAGACAACAGACACGGCTTGATCCACAGCCGCAGAGATGGATTTTCACGATGGAACTCATCAGGAAAATTATTATGGCAGCGGTGTTGTATGAAAAAGGTATCTGCATTTCATAGTGAAATTCATTTCTCAGGTTTAAAGGAATCTTCTTCTTCAGAGTGGACCACTTGAAATTTTTCAAGCTGATGCTGAGTTTTTACCATAGAGTAATAAACATAGATAGAGGGAGTATACACAATTTTTACATGTCCCCAACATGGTTAGATTACGTTGTCGGATTGTGATATATTTTCAAATCCAGAATTTTACTATATCATTATGAATATACAGGATGGCCATTTGAAAACGAAACAGACGAGATTACAGACGAAATAAAGTTTTTCGATAGAAATGCTCGGACAGGTCGATTTCTATTTCGAGGGGGACAACTTAAGATGTAGGTTACGGACGCATAGCGCTTCAACCCTTGCTGCTACAACCCCCACCCCCAATTTTTGAATAGGGAAGATGGGGTGAGTGATACCTCAATTTAAAGGTATTTTTATACTGATTTCAGCACAGTAATTGTTTTTTCATTTCATGCATTAGTTCTCGAAATATTCATGCGTTAGTTAGTTAGGAAGGAAGCCACAGTCATGGTTGTTTTGAAGCTCAAAATGTCGATTACTACAAGTGCCATGAAAACACCACTTCATTTTCAAATACTTAGTTAAGAATATTTCGAGAACTAATGCATAAAATGAAAAAACAATTACTGTGCTGAAATCAGTATAAAAATACCTTTCAAATGAGGTATCACTCACCCCATCTTCCCTATTCAAAATTTGGGGGTGAGAGTTGTAGTAGCAAGGGTTGAAGCGCTATGCGTCCGTAACCTACATCTTAAGTTGTCCCCCTCGAAACAGAAATCGACCTGTCCGAGCATTTCTATCGAAAAACTTTATTTCGTCTGTAATCTCGTCTGTTTCGTTTTCAAATGGCCACCCTGTATTTATTTGAGTGATTCCCGATTAAATATGCAAATTTGAATATTTGGAATCCGATATTTATTCTAATTGTCGAATTTATAGTATGCAGAATATTTATTATTTTCTGTATCTACCTGCTGAAATCCAAGGTTTGGCAACTTTTGCGCTACTAGTGTCATCCGTTGTTTCACGTCGGCGTCGTTTAGCGCGCTTGAAAATTCTTTTCTGAATTTCTGAAATATTTAGATATTCATCGCAATATATTTTAAGTTGATATGAAACGTTGACTCACTATGGGATATGAGGAGTGCGTTCTTTGTGGAGAAACTCGCGAATGGAGTGGACTATCGTATCACTGATATGTTTTCATTTCCGCGCGCTTCATGTCAAATTTGATAGTTCGTATTGGTAGACGCTTACTGAAAATGACATATATTGTGCTCCCTCTATCTATGTTGATTACTTTGGGGTTTTTACGTACATCTCCTTCTCTAATTTATGGTTCGGAGAGAAGAGATTGTTGCGAGTATATATTTCGGAAAGTTTGTGCTTTTTATTTCGAAAATTGACTCTTTTGACCAGAACTTTCCAGAATCATCTTTTCACGTTATTCGAATGGTTTTAGTATTTCTCATTAGACAAACGAAGATTTCTTCAAGCTGTCAAATTGTAGTTCCAAAATCATTGCTGAATATTCGTTTCATTAAATTCGAGAATGAAATACAACATCAAGAGCAGACTACTCCCATCAGAAAAAAATTATTCAAGTCCAATTGAATATAATAATTTAAAATATATTTATTCGGTTTCATTAACCAAGTCTCGGCATTTTAAGCATGGTTTATTCAGCACGTTCGAACACAATTGTTACTCAACACAAAATAGAACTAATTCTGAGGTAATCTTAACTAATTGGTCTTTTTACCGGTGTACAACATAAGTTATGGAACACAGTTCCATAAGCAAAGTGCTGAACCATCTTGATAAAACTGAGTGGTTCCTGAGAAATATTCATCTTGAAAATATTTATGTGAATTGAACTTTTGAGGAGGAATAACTGATGAACATTTCAAGTTTTATGAATTCACCAAGCCACGTTCAATTTCCTTCTGTTTGAAGGAAAAGTGGCCGTAAACTCAATCTCAATCTTTTTTACTAAGTGTCGAGAACTGTAGAGAAGTTTCAATGATTTATGTTCTTTGAAAAGAATTAAATACATGATTCGAAAATTTCGACTGATAATGAATGAACACGCCAAGGTTCTTAACTATTTTTTGGGGCTTCAGGAATATTGATCGACGATTAATGAGTTTGAGAAATATAAGCTTCACTATCAAACAGAAGATTTGATTTACTGCGATTGTGCAAATTATGTTTCCTAGCAACAATGAAATACAGATTCTTGTTTATTAATGAACACTTCATTCGAATGGAACCCTCAATAAATTTGACTATCGCCGTCAAAAGAATGATAGCCATAACACTTAATTAAATTACTTAGATCAGCTGTAAAAATCAGAAATTAAACTAGACCGAAAAGTTACTCCTGAAGCACACCTTTGTGGTATACATCAATATATTCTTCACTCAAACCTACTGCATTGATTTCTGTCATCTAAAAAAACTAAGGAGGTATGTTAGAAAACCTGCCATACTTAATTATGTCATGAAGAGTTTGTGCTCGATGGAGGATGCATCGTGCGTTGGCCAAACCATTATCTAGCTAGTCAAAATATTGTCTAGAATATGAGAAAGAGCCGCTGGAAGATCGTGAAAAAACCATCTACATTGACAGGACTAGATTTTGACTAAGAAACAATCCGTGATATATCCTATAGAAACACTATATATCCCGAAGTTTAAATATGCTTTTTTTCCCCTACGTATAAAGCACTCAATAAAATTGTATTTAATCTTTGTTAATTTCAAATAATACTTTTTCCGATTTAGATGACTTAAAACGCGAGGCCTTTCTTCCTTTCATCAATCAAGATCTTTATGACAACCAAGAGGGCCTCCTTTTTGTGACTCGGGCTCTCTTCATTGGACATATCAACTGATTAGAGAATTGAATTTGGGGTCAATATTCGCTAGAATAGAGTGGATTCTAGTGAATTGACATGAGTTTTTTTTTTGAAATCATACCTTGAAAAATAAGAAAGTAATAATACATTTCTCAGATTTTCTCAGAGAAGAATTGTGCATAAAACTGAAGGTTATAATCTATGGCCATATATATCTTCAGCATCAAAAGTGCCGCACACTGCTATTTTCAATACCAGTGGAGTCCGAAATAATAATTCGACAATGTTAGTTGATGAACGGCCAGTGATCCAGATAGGATTAAGGTTTAAGGTCAATACCCATCATTACACCATTCAACCGTTCAATATGTAGGTCATCAATTTCCATGAAATTCAAATTCAAATCACCCATGCAATATCAACACACACGGACTAATTTAAGATAAGGCATTATGTATAAGAGCAGTAGAATTAGAAACACAAGATCTTGGCGGCCTGTAGATTATCCCAAGAATTAATCAAGAATGAAAACTTCTAAGTTTCTTTATCGAAAGATGCTTTGAGTCATTGTTCGATTCTTTGAATAATAGAGAAGATTTAAAGCAATTTTTTATATGAAGCTATACCGAGACCTACACCTCTCCCCCTAGACAATGTATCACATCAACAAAACTGATACCCTTTCAGAGAAATCCTGTTATCTAGAACAGTGTTTTTCAGCCCAGTTTCTTTAACCCCAAATAAAGAAAAATCATGAGAAAAAATCGCAATACTTATAAAATTGTGAACTTATATTAAGATTATCTACTTTCAAAACAAACATGCAAAATTTAAATAAACAATATGTAGATATATGAAGATCCAGTTGTGGACAAGACGTGACCGATGAAGAAAAAGTAGAAGATAGAAAGTGAATGAACAAGCCGATGTAATAAAAGTGAAGTTATTATAAAGTGTGCATGTAAATGAACGTAAATTCACATATAACAACGAAAGATACATCATACCTACCGTGGAAACATCTCGAAAATCCTAACTTTTGTTAAATGGCGTTTGAGGTTTTCACTTATTTCAGATTCCTTTTTGAATGTTTTTTTTTGTAGTTTTTATATTCAAATTTTTTCCTTTTTTATTCTACTTCTGATATATTTTCTCGGCCAACTGAACTTATTGCAGTTTATACTACATACCTACAGATACATTTTCAGAGATGTTACAGTAATTCACGATAGGTGCGATATGATATGTGTGAGCAGAAGATTAATCAATTCTGTTATCAATTCTCTACAAGGAAATGAAATGTTAAAGTTATACAGGAATGCATAACAGAAATATTGCATGGAATATTACCATTGGTCCCCTCTTTCACGATTTCTCCAGAACTCTTCTTGGTACCAATTATTCTTGTACTAATCCTACTAGTACGTCTCAAGTACCGCAACTTACTCGCTCAAAGATTTCAAATCAGAACTTTTCATTTTTTTCCGAAAAGGTAAATATTTCCAACTACTTAATGTACTTACAACTTACTGAAATGCTACTTTGATATTTTCAAAAAATTCTTGGAACCTCTTTCACATCTTTCAAAATTCCAGCTGATCTAACATCAGGAAGGGAACTACATTACAATCACAAGCAATAATTACTGTAATGAAAATATAATTATTTCCAATTAAATGTTAGTTGTGAAAACAAAGGATTCAGTGCCCAATACACGTAGGTGTTATTCGCTGTTAACGATATCCTTGAATGAATGATACAAAAATTTGTTCAAAAAAGATTATAAACACTATTATTTTTTTCAATTAACATGCTTACAAATAATGCTCACCGAAATGAATCAGCAACAATTCACAATACCTTATATTGTCTCAGTTACAACTTCAATACATTAGATGAAAAATATCTCGTTTTTATTAAATTTATAGGAACGTAGAATTTTCACTTATAAAAGTGGATAGCTTGTCTTATCGAATGTTCTTTATTGCTAGCAGAAAAAACAGTAGTTTTATCATACGCAACAATTTTCATATATTTATATTGCTCAACCTTTGAGTAAAAGATCTGTAATTTATCTTGACAATTTGGTGGGCATAATAACAATTTTTTTTTCTTTGTATGTAAATATTCCAATTCCGTTTGAATATGCTATGTGGAAATATAGCAAATGTCAATCTTCCTCAATTATCTTTTGGTCAATCAAAATCGACTTGCTTATGACGAACAAAAGTCATTATTACTTTGGAGTATTGCTAACTTTCATTTCAATCACCGCAAAACAGAACAATACGGTCCTGTGTCAGAAGGATGTATGTTTCCCATGGAGTCTAGCAGGCGATGAAAACATCGACGCATCGCAGGTGTCCGCTGGATTGAGATATCCTAACCCTATTCAGCAACAACGGTGTAGGAAAACTGGTCCAGAACATGCCAGATTTTCTTCTTTACTCTGGGGTTATGCCGTATGCCGTAAACACAAAGCTGCACTTGAGGTCACTATTTATCTGTGTGTCTGTGTTTGTTATTTCAACCACTAGTCGTTAATAGTTGATTAGTTAGAAGAATTGAAATTGTTAATGATTATGAATAATGAGATTAATTTCACGGTAAAGCGTCGAACTAGTTATTCGGAGGATGCGGGTTCGAGTCCCGCTCGAGTAGGTTCCTTTTCCAGAATTGAAAAATTGTCTGAATGCGGTGAAATTAATCTCATATATTAACACACGACGTTAACCCATGATTCACATCATTTATAATGGGAATCATAGTTTAACCTAGTATGCAATTCAAAAAACGAAGAAACAATTAAAGTAAGTGCTCAAAATAATTTATGATCTTGTTATTTCTCCGTTTTTTGAAACAAAAAATTCATCTACTTCTCATATGTGAAGTTTGTACAAACAAAAAAAAAAAATGAAATGCCTCCACCCATCTTTGTACAAACTTCACATATGAGAAGTTGATAAATTTTTTGTTTTAAAAAACCGAGAAATAATAAGACAATAAATAATTTTGAACACTTGCTTTAATTGTTGCTTCGGTTTTTGAATTGCATAGTAGATATTTTGGTTGCGATTCATACTTCACACAAAGTTAATGTTGTTATTAATGAAACAATACCAAGTATGTGCTTTCGTTGTATTCCAAATAGAATGTCACGCAATTTTCACTGACAATATACAGGGGGGCCATTTGAAAATAAAAAATTAGGGGTATCTACCACAGGGCTGTCAAATGTAAGAATCTTTTCTATACATCATTGTATTGGGAAAGTGCTTTGATGTTATTTCAAGCAATTTTAAATTTTTTATTATCTTGTCAAATAAGCTAAATATTGTCTGTATACGATACCTTGGGACACTCAGTATACACATATGTATATGAGGGCGGAATGCCAATGTCATACAAAATTCTAACACAGCAAACTATTATTTGTAAAATTATAACCATCAAGTATAAAAACCTGTCAAATCACATGAGTAGGTACAGATTCGATTTTCTCAGCAGAACCTACGTAATCATCGTTTGTTAGTTCAACATTCAGCTGTATCAGGAATATTGTCACATAATAATTTATTCATTCAATAGACGTTCAGGAGTTGTTTCAGGTGGGACTTTTCCGAAACGCATTAAATTGCAATTATTGTCATATCACACCATATCTAATGGGGAAGGATACTACTTTCAATAATTAATGCAGTCAGTTCATAGTTATGTTAATATAATACGAGGCCATCCAACAAGAGAAATCCACATTCAGTTTTCATATATCGTGAAAACAAAATAATGCTAATTTTAAATACATATTTGAAGATTTAAAAGAAATCATATTGTTACAAAAATATTATTTGCAGTATTATTTTATACTGTTTTTAATTCACGATTTTGCATTTCTTCTAGACGTGACTAATTGTTTACAAACAAAATACTATTTTGTTTTCTTTATAACTTCAGAATTGCAGATTCGTACGGAATGAAAATGAAAGCATTTAGGTATGAAATTACAATATCAACTTTCACGCAGAATTTCATGTTTCATTATTTACACGTAACTATAGAGAAGCACGTTAAGAAGAAGAAGAACTGCAGATATAAAATTACCAATTGCATAATTATTTCAACACCTCGACCATAGAAAATTCAAGAATATCGAAAAAATACATAATTTTTCCATAACAACAGATTACTCGAATATCCATATGAATTTCAGGAGGATCTCATCATCTGGATTAAATAACTGACATCATTAATAACTGACTTCGTCATAATAAATTACTTCTCATATTATAATACATTACCTACATTTAATATTATGTTATTTAATAGGCGCATGAATGAACTCAGAACTCCCGACACAAATTTTTTCTAATTTTTTTCACGATTATAAAAACTTTAAAACGTTTTCGAGATACAGTGTGTTAAAGTTTTTCACTTTGTAACTCTAGTATTGCCACATTCATTGTGTGAATTTTCAGGTAATGAAGTCTAAGTAATGTAGTGTTTCGAATTAGGTAAGTGTCTCCCACCAAAATTATCCAGTGGCGTAGATATAGGGGTGTGACGATCCTTTTCCTATTGAAAATCTACAAAAGAGTATTTTTTTCGAAAAAATAATTTATGAAATCACTGCCTTGATGTTCGTCTGACCGTGAAGCACCTAATATCTTTATGCCCATACTATGGAGATGTACGCCGACGATATGATAGATATCAGTGAGCGCCTGCATGATGTACTAAGTTCACACACTCAGATCGAAGAAACCATACGATTTTTCAAAGATAATGAACTATACTCAATTATTTAAATCTATATTGATGTAATATTGTCTACTCTCAATGTGATCAGTGATCTCGTGTCAATGGTCATAGCTGCCGAGACAAGTTTAATTCGAATGAATAAATGAATAATAAATCAACAGAGTTTCACTAATAAAAGGGCTCTTGAAATTTTTTCATAGAATGTATCTTTTTCGAGATAATCGAGTATAAAGTAAGCACTATCCACAAAAATCTAAAAAATTAATTTTTCAAATTTTCCCATTATTGATAAATGAAGGTACAAAAATTGGCGTAATTTATTGTAACGCTTTCAGATGGCATTCAATTGAACAATTCAGAAACAACATTTATCAGAGGCTCAAACAATAAAAAAATTTTGTGCATGTTTTTCATTGTATGGAAGTGTAACAAATGAAATTGAGACATAGAAATGATTTGATCGAGCAAATCAACACGATAGTAACTATTATGAAACCCACCTATTGACACTGAAATGACAAGGGTATTTACGCATTTTTCTTAGCATACTTTTTTGTAATTAATAAATCATATCGATAACCATGAATGACACTTTTGAAGCCATTTGTTCCCTAAAATAATTGAAACCGCATATATGTTCCCATAATATTTTTTTGTAAAAATTACATGACCTTTCTCATGGAAAAGTTTATCGGTAAGCTAATGAATCACCTTGCTTGAGTGATGAAAAATAATGTTTATGGAACAAACCTCAAGTTCTATGAAAGTATAGGCCGAAATTCAAAAACGCGTTCAAATTAACGAAAATTCTCCTTCCGAATATCTAAATTGATATAATTTGTCAAGTGATTATTCGAATTATCTTTGAAAATATTTCGTCCATGAAAAATAGCATCTGCTGGTATCATTCAAATGAAGACGGAGGTATTTATCTTTTCTAAATAATTCATATCATCGTTAGTGTACCTACATCCATTTGTCGAATTTCCCAAGTGTGAATTAAACATAAGTTGGATATGAATATCGCGTGACAACGACGTTTTTGATAGGTATCACAAAGAAATCACAACCTATTCATTTCAATAAAAGCTAAGCATCGAAAATTATGGGTATAATTGTGGGAGACGACAGTTTTTAGAATGAGGACAATGATGAGAAATATAATTTCTTCGATTTCTACAATGGTTGTGAAATATATGTTATTAGCAGTAACCTATAAGTTACATGAAACTTAAGAAATAATTCGAGCTCTGAATTTGAAAGCTAAAGTTATCACACACTTGTCCATGAGGTTTTTTTTTTAATGTCAAAACGTACCTCGAGAGCGTATCAAAAATGTTGTGGAAATCTGGTTACTTCAACTTTCAAGTCTATTAAAGTTTCTTCAATAGCCAAGAACAATAATACTTTATTAATGCTCACAATAGTGAAATTTTGACGGTATGATTTAACTTTTTGCGTAGTAAGAACCTACGTATAGAATGATTTTTGTGTTTTGAAATATGTAGTTGTTCAAATTTATAGTAATGCATAATGAATTAATGAATATAATGAATTTTATATGCCAATTAAAGTTTTATAACTAATTATCGAATAAAAACAATATTTAATTTACCTCTACCATGAAATTTCAAGTGGGAACTTTCAAATTTGTAAAATACTTCTCCATTGAAAAAGATATTGCAAGCAAAACTGCCGCCCTAGGCAGGGACCCAATTTGGCGCCCTAACAGAAGCTACACAAAGCCAAAAATTAATGATAATAATTGTATAATCGGGCTCCAACGCCTGCTCTAGGGTTTCTGCCGCCTAGGCAAAAATACAAGTCGACCTTGCAGTTTTTGTACTAAAAAAAAGAAGGGGGGCAGGTTGATTGGATTGGTGAATTTGTATTCATAGATTTAGTGTGAAAAACTCCCCTTTTTTTCATGAAAAGTATTTTAGGAGAGAAAAAATAAAATGTATTTCAAGTGTAATTTCTTTTTATCGATTCAAATTTAAATCGAATAGATGATAGGAAACGTGGAATAAAATAAACAATAAACGTGCTCAACTGAATTGTTATGAATAAGTGATGAAATATTTGAATTGAATTCAGGTTTCAGATTCTTCTGCTGAGTTTCGATTTCATAAAACGCTCGAACATTCAGTTCTTTTTTCTTTGATATGATTGTATAAAACAACCGCATGATGCAGATGAAGCAGTATTTTTAGTTCAAATAGATGTTGCAGACATTCTCGAAGCAAAGATGTTTAAGATTAGTGAATTTGATAAGAAAAATCATTTGTGAAATTAGTTGAAATTTTCTCTTACATTTCTCGCGAAATGTAGATAATGCCGCCCTTCATTATTCACTGCCCCTGTAGAGCGGGTCCTGCAGTTTCAGGTTCTTGTGCTCAGTTTTGACTTCATAGAAAGCTTGAACATTTTATTTTTTTTTTAAGATTATCGAGTAAAACAATTGTATTATGCATATAATTGGAGAATTGAAAAGGAAAATAATCTTAAAGCCGCCCCAAATGGCAATAGAATTCGGCAATGTTCAGCAAAGCGGACGCCTGACGAGTGCATGTGTTTTTTAGCGTCAATAACTCGTGAACAGCACCATGAGGAGATTACGCGACATCAGGATATTTATGAGTATAATGCTTAATGCGGCAAAAACCATGGTTTTTGATGTTTGTTAAATTTGTCGGTATTCCTTCGTGTTGTTGCTGACCGAATTAAATCTGACTTGGTACTTGGAATTTCTACACATGTGATTTTTGTTGATCCAGCTTGAAATACCGCCCGTAAATTTTGCCGCCCTAGGCGACCTCCTACCCGGCCTCCACTCTAGTGACATACCATTATCATCAATAATAAAGCTAACTCAAGATAAACCTGAGACCGATGCATTCGCCATTTCGAAATATTCTACATATGAAAATCAATGGATATTTCCCAATTTATGAATATTTATTTAATATCTTCCTTTTTCTTAATTTATTTTTTTGAATACATCTTTTTGAAGGTTTCTTCTAATAAATTTTGAAGATAAACTTGACTAAAGTTGAGAGTGGTGCATTCGCCATTTTGCTTTTGTAATATTTTACGTAAGAAAATGATTGAGTTTCAACGGAATAATTCAAATTGAATATTATCATAACGAGTATCATTGAGTTTTCTGTCCTGTGAGATCATAACAGTGCGCGACGGGTAAGCTATGCAATGTTTTCTATGAATGTATCATTTCTGGAAATACAACCATTTTTCAAAATTTCATCAGTGTATAGAACGAAAGAATACCAGAAAATCTCGTTTATATTTTTCGTGTTTGGATTCATCATTGATGGGCTCGAAGATCTATACAGCTTAGTAACTTTTATCACTTCATAATGTACCTTTTCGCAGGCATAATGTTTAATGATTTAAATAGATCACTTCATGAACCAGTTTGCTATGGAAAAAAAATCAATAATAAAAGATTTGATCATAGAGTAATGAACACAGATAAAAGAAGTATACGCAATTTTCACATGTCCCAAACATGGTTAGATTATACGTTGTCGGATTTTAATATATTTTCAAATCCACAATTTTACTATATCAATATGAATGTATATTATATTGAATGAAATATATTTATTTGAGTGATTCCCGATTAAATATACAAATTTGAATATTTGGAATCTGGAATTTTTTCTAATAATCGAATTTATAATAAGCATAATATTTATTATTCTCTGTATCTGCTGAAATCCAAGGTTTGGCAACTTTTACTCTCCTAGTGTCACCGGTTGTTTCACGTCGTTTGTCGCTCAAAGTTTGTTTTCTGAATTTCTGATATATTTAGGTATTTATTTCAATATATTTTGAGTTAATATGAAACGTTGATTCACTATAGGACATAAGAATTGCGTTCTTTGTGGGGAGACTCGCGAATTGTGTGAACTATCGTATCACTGATATTTTTTTCCGCGCGCTTCATCAAATTTGATAGTTCATGTTGAACACAAAATTTGCTCACTGAAAATGACATATGCTTCCTCTATCTACGTTTATCACTCTGGGGATTTGACATATACTGAGTGAATCTTTGTCTTGTACTTGACAAGAGATGTTGAAAATCAATATCACAACAACAATTAAATTAAAAATTCAAAAAATATTTAATTTTCAGTTATATCTCATATATTGTTTCATCGAAGAAAATAATTTGTTAAATATAGTTTTTGATTTATATGATGAATCTTCTCCGAAAGCAAATTTCCATCAACATTTCCCAGTTTCTTCATTATGACAATTTTATTGTGAAACAAACTCTTGAAACTCAATTGAATGCTCATTAATAAATATTTGATCATTTTTAAATATGAAAGTATTCATTATATTTTCACATATTATAATGCATCGTTTTCGAGTAGTTTGTTCTTTGAAAAAATATATTTTCTCTAATTCTGTGGTTATTCCGTTCATTCTTCCACATCTTGTAGAACAAAATCGTGCGAGAATATATCAGAAACGCACAGTTTTCATGGTTATATTTCATTATTATATGTTGGTACTCCGAACTTTCCGCCACGGCTTTATCTGTCAATTCATCAATTTGCCTTAAAGAAATCAGTTCTGCCAACCAACATTTTTCAATGCAAAAATCACTTAATGATATTTATGGAAATATTTCATTAATTTCAATAAAAATGCATTGAATTAGAGAAAATAATGTATAATACTCGTACAGAAGGCTCATTCTACCACTCGTTCATTCAAAAACTCGCCACTTCGTGGCTCGTTTTTGAATTTTGAACTCGTGGAAGAATATCAATGCCTTCTGCACTTGTATTATAAATAACTATTCTAAGCCTGAACTGGACTGAATGCAACTCTCTTGAAAAGACACATATATAAATATTTGCTACTTTGTCGCTTTTGAAAATTGAAAATTGAATCACAGGATTTTTCATTTGGAATGATAGATACAATTCAACCTGAGCTTGATAAAATAAAGAAAACGTAAACCTAATAGGGTTTCACTACCTCATTAGAAGTCTAATATAGGTATGCTTATGCATTCTCTTGACTTCACTGTTGCTTCATGTAGTAACTATCGATAGTGAATAATTAGTTTCGAAACGGTCCGCTCAGACACCATAAAATATTAGTTATGGGACTCACGATCTCACCATAAAGCAAAAATTATATCTCTACGATTTAACTAGAAAAACGTGATGCTCATCCTAATTGGCTATTATTATATGGCATGCGTCTGCTGGTGGAAAGAGCCGAAGCTATAGGCCACATCTGTTTTCAGAAATTACTTATTTTTTGTTGACAGCATGAACAATGGCTCGTTCATTCGATAGAAATTGTAATTATTATGCTAATGAGAGGTTTTACATCGTAATAACATTTCGATATGAGATAACATACAATGTTCAAACTTGCTTTCTGCCTGAAATCCCTTAAATTCGTTTTCAGAGTGACGTAAGTAATCTATCAAAAAATATTAAATTTTCTAGGAAAATGCTATCCACATGAATTCTTGTGGACGCATATTAATATGCGTCTTCTTTCAGAATAGATATTTTTTAACACGTACATGAAACCTCATCAAATCAATTTAAATTCAGAGATATTCTAGCTTGGATAAAAAATACAGACTTTGGCACGATAGAACAACTTTTATTAGTTACCGCGTTTGTTGCTAGATCGGTAGATTACTTTTTCTGATTCCTGAGATAAACTGAACGGTAAGTGAATCACTTACCGTTCAGCGAACGGTAAGTAAGTAGTAAGCAAGTAATACTTTTTCATCGATTTCGTTGCCTTTTCCTGAAATCCATTTCTTGACAGTTTTGTATGTACCCTCGTAACGAAGTTTGGATTTCTTAGAAATAACTGCCGATTTCTGAAGCTTTTTTAATTTCTTTTTTTTAGAAGATTCGATATCTCTCATTTTTTAATTATACTATAAGTAAATTCAGTTAATTATTGTGTTATCTAATAAAATAACAGTTTGCTGGAATTTCAATTGACGTCATTCAATTCTACTGAAAAAATTGCTACAGAATGTTTTCACAGAAATAAAAAGTTTTCAACAGAAGAAAAGTTACAGCAATATTTCGAAAATTAATATTTTCGAAATACACCCGGTTACTATTTAACGGTGATAGCTATGTAGCAACAGTTTTCGCCGTTGAGTTTCTCTTTCATGTGTAATGCTTGGCATCAGCAGTATTTTTATTATCTTCATCTTGTTTTCTAAGGAAAGTTTCCTTTTTGGATTTAGCAGCGGGTTCAGTCTCCCGTGCAATTGTCTTGCCTTTTTTCTGTTTTCTCCATTTTTCAAATTTCATTTCTTCATCTAGAATTTCACCTAGATATTTTGCTCCTTTTTCTCATTCTATCGTCTGATTTTCCATTTTGACGTTAGCTGCTTTCTCTTTCTTTACTGTTATTCCTCCGAAGTAAATTGCAACTGTTTTCGATGTCTTCACTTTGAATGTCCATTTCCATCAGTTTGTCTAAGTCTATCTGTAACTGCCTGGTAATTTTTTCCTCATTCTATACTGTCATAGTAAATAGCGGTGGGCAATCTTGCATCTATCCATCTATTTGGTATGTCTGCTATATATAAGTTAAACAACAGTGGTCCTATCACCGATCTTTGGGAAACTCCAGCTTCAATTTATCTGATCGTCGACCTGGTATTATCGATATTCGCTCTAAATTTTCTGTGCGATTGGATTGATTTCGTAAGTTTCATCAACTTTATTTTGAATATCAAACTTTGATGACACATTTTATCGAATGCCTTTTCTATATCTAAGAATATTGCACCAGTATCTGTCAATAGGTTCATTAGCTCCTTTATATTTTCAGTTAGTCGTACCAATTGGTGGATTGTTGAAAGCTCTTTGCAAAACTCAAACTGGTGATCTGGATTTATTTTCTTTTCTTCCACGAGATTTGTAAACTGAATCCAGTAGCAAGAAAATATAGAACTACTCGTAATTAACGAAATTTAGTAATTGCACCAATACTTTCTCTTGAAAGGGTATGTTTACGCTTAATTTGAGACTCTATTTCCATTAACAGAAAATTCACACATTAATGGGATCTTCCAATGTTAATTCCTCCAGAAAATTGTTAGTAGATTCTAGTTTATATCTTCTTTCGATCCATGTTCGTACCCATATGACAACTCTTCTCATCTACCTCTTCTAAAATTGTCATTACGATTAGCTTAATGCCTGATCACTTTATTTATTTCATTTCGTTGTAGGCTGTTGCAAAACACTACTCACTTGTGAACTGTAGGTACTAAGGCAAAGTGCCAATGATTTTTGGGTAGAAGCGAGTATTTTAGTTACTAAATTTCTCGCCACTCGACTAAAATACTAGCCAAATGCGAACCAGCTTTCAGACTATTACAAATGTTTAGTTTTTACATGGTCCACCCAAAAAAAATTGTGTCTACATCATCTGGCGTGGTCTTTGTAATTCATTTCAATTCAATTATTATCATTCGAAAAGTTTCGACCGTACAGCGTTCATTTCTAAAATCAACTGCGGCAGGACCTATTAATCCCCTCCCCGAAGTATAAGCAAACAAGCCTGGCCTGTGGGGGATTAATATATGAATTCCCCAAACTCAACGCATGAATGAGTTGAGAAGATAAGACCCCTCTCGGTATCTTCAGCATCCCGTGCCGGTATGTAATCTATCAAAAGACAAATGGCGCGGGAGACGAGGTACCCGGGGAGGGTTTTTGAAACGCCTACAGGTGCTAAGGTCATCCGAGTGGAAACCTTTACCCTGATATTCGAGTACAGCGGAGCGTGGGGGATTGCAACACCTGTGTCTTATACTCCACTCGAATCTATCGAACCAATTTGATACATACATCACACGCAGTGACAGGGAACATCTGCAAAAATTCTAACAGTTCTTGTGTCGAATATATTTCCCACGTGAATACCAAAACTTACACGATCGAAAACTTACTGTGGCTAACCAAACATTTCCATGGAAATTATTTAAACCGTAGAAAAAAATATTTATCATAAGATTGAACTTGATGACATTGCAAAGCATGATAGAATTCAGAATGTAGGATGGTTAAGCATAATATGGATGAATTTTTACATACCGAGGTAATTCATTTCATCTATGCACTTAAGAACAATATATTCCGGCAAAATCTTTACTAAGATATTGAACTTCAAATAATTTTTATAGGTAGTGATAAGATACCAAAATAGTTATTTATAATACAAGTGCAGAAGGCTTTGATATTCTCCCACGAGTTCAAAATTTAATGAACGAGTGTTAAAATGTGCCTTCTGTACTAATTTTATACATTATTTTCTCCAATTCACTGCATTTTTATTGAAATTGGGGAAATATTTCCATAAATATTTTTTATAGATTTTTGCATAGAAAAATTTGGGTTTGGCCGAACAGTTTTCTGTATTACAATTTTGACAGATAATGAATAAATCCGTGGCAGGAGAGTTCCGAGTACCAACATATAATAATGAAAAATAACCATACAATATTTGTGAATTGAAGGTATTCTCACACAATTTTGTTGTACAAGATGTGGCAGAATGAATGGATTAGCCACAGAATTGGAGAAAAATATTTTCTGATGCAAATAAAAATTGGAGTAGCGGCAGAAATGTAAGTTAGTATAGTTAACCAACATGAAAACGTATTGTCATAAAAGGTGAGTAGCGATAGTGGTAGTTGGTAAATCTCTTCTCAACTTCGATTGCAGCACATTTCCCAATTGGTTTACTCAAAACTTAACTTTAATTTCTAATTTTAGTTAATTTTACACTGTAAAACATTTAAGACACCCAAATAGATTTGACATCGCTTTTAAATTGAATGTTGTATTAGTTGAACAAAGATTTGATCAATCTTTCAGAAACCGAGGGTTGAGCTCTTTTCGAAGCACTGTTTTGGTATAGACAATCAGCATGCGCATAACATGATTTTCGAATCATGGGATCTCAGATCTGAAAAATAACTAAAATGGAACAGCTACGTCGTTTATGACGTAATAATGATTGTTTGGTGAACGAGCGCTCTAAAATATAAATAGTTCAGTGGTAAGAACTTTCAATGTGACTCAAATTGAGAAATATCCCAATGAATTTACGAAAAATATTCACTTTATAATATAGGTATAATATATTTGACTTCCATGTTTAATACTTCGTAGAAATATCTTGAATATTTTAGTTCAATCTAATTTCTACTCACGTGTTTTTGTCCTATTCTATATTGTGTCAAAACCAGATTTATCTTCACTATTTCAGAAGTAGGTATGATTACAGTGAAGTCTACTTCTTTCTGTTCCTTATAATATTTTTTGGCGATATTGGGCATATCAACAGAAAAACATGATATTTATTGTAGATGATCCTCACCAAAATTTTCCATATACCCTCATCTCGTTTTTTGTTGAACTAAATAGTGAGATCGAAGTCAGTGGAAGCACTTTTTATGAAATATTGAGAAAAAAAGCTAGTGAACACATTTGCTGGATTTTGCCAATATGTGGCATATTCATACATTTGAGATTTGTTAATTTGAAAGCTCTAAGTTTCTTTTAATTGATAGTTAACATGTTTATGGATAATAATTGTATTGTGCCATTTCATTATATTCGAAAATTTCATATAAAAAACTGTGCCCTGTAGTTTCATATATTTCATACTATGATCTGTCTTGTCTCTTATATTGAATCCGTTATTCTTTAATTAACTTTTATTATTAAATTATTATGATTTCAGCATGTCACTATTGTCGCGTTGATAAACATCTTAAATACGCATCCTGCGAGTCTAGAATGACATTCCACCTCTGCTTTTACTAATGAATCTATTCAATTCATTGGAATATGTAATATAGATGATCCAAGCCAATTACTTTTACTTCTAAGAAATGCCATTTATTTCTTGCCTTTACCTATGAATTTATTAAGCTCATTTCTTTCTTAATTCTATGTCCGCGTTATTGTTTCTCATTTTTAAAAAATGGACATGCTTCACAATAATTTCCAAACATAACACAACTGGATTTTCTTTATCATTTAAAAAAAAAAATTCTTCTTCACAAAAACACAATGATGAATTTTCGAACAAATTATAAACGAGAACACGGAATCCATAAACTTTTTCTGGGAATCGTACGAATCGAAAATACTCTCAAAACACTTACTTATTCTACTACATTCTCTAATAAAAATCGTTCAGCTTGATTCCATAAAAATTAAATGAAAAGTATCCACACATATTTTACCTACCCTCTTCATAGATTCAGCTGCACACAGGGTCCTCGTATGCGTTATCAAGCGAGATTTTAATCTAGATTTGAAGTTATCCGGCGTTTGACATGTGTAGCGCGAAAAACCTCGTGTACATCGGCTGTTGAAAGGTCCCAATATTACACCCTCTCTTCGATGTGAGCTGCGGAAAACTGAGCGCTGAAAACTGCTGAACTCCAGAAAAGCGATGCAAGGAGCCGTTGACGCATGCACGGCATTGACAGTGCAGCCAATTGCGAGTTTTCATCGGGAAATCACTCAAATGGTTTGGCAGGATGAATAATAACAAAACGGCTTCGAATTTCGAATGAGATGAACGAAAGATCTGCTCCACTGATATGAGAATATCAAGTAAAAAAATTCGAGGAGCACTCGTCATTCGCAAGCCTCAATTGCACCCTTGGAGGTCAGAGAATCCTAAAAACAGAGGAGCTGACAATCAAAGCTATAGTAATAGTAATAGTTCAATTGGGTATGCGGCTCGAGGCCATACTTGGGCCGGTCTTTTCACATGAGAATAAATTTATTTATTTGGGGACATAATCACCCAATTGATTAGAAAAAATTAGAAAATTTGTAAGAAAAAAATTAAAGAAAATATTTTTCATAAAAAATTGATAGGTTCTGCTCCCCTCAAAAAAACCTGGAATTCTATCAATATAACAAACTGAAGGAATTGAAAAAATAATACTATGCAAACTTTGAGAAAAGCACTTTTGGTTTTTGGGAGCTCGTTCGCTCACACGTCTATTTTGCCCTTGGAGGCCGCATAACTTTAAATGGATATGAAATTTTCATTTTCTTTCTATGACGTAATTGTGGTTGGTTAGTTTATCTTGATCAGGGTTTCTATAATACGGTACCTACTCCTAAAATTCAACATGATATTTCGAGTGATTATTTTACTTAAACTAACTGATTGAATTTTTTATTTTATATTGTAAAATTATTATAAAAAATAAAATAGAATGAAATCATTATCTATACGCAAAATATCAACTCGGTGGGAGCTGGTGTCAATGAAATATTTTTTTTGCTTCTATATTTTCCCTGTAGGTATTTACTATTAGTTTGAATACGCGATCAACAAGAAATAAATATTTTATGCCTAATCGCAAAATCTCAACTTGGATTCGTTGGCACTGAAATATTGAGATCCTTTATTTCAATTTCCTCCTTAATTTTTTCTGTATCAACATGAAAATCTGATGAAGCTTGATGTTGTCATTCCACATCTAGAAGTAGAATAACAAACTACTATTTGAAATTATCAGGAAAACAAAATGAAATTTTTCAGTTTCTAGATTTTTTCTTCTGAAGTAATCTTGATCAATGAGTCGAACTCTATTTTTTGATACCAATCTCAGCTCGAATGCTCAAATTAAAAAATACAGCCATCATTCAGCTCAAAAAAAAAATGGAAAATTTTGATTATTCTATGAGATTCTCCATAATCTACTCTCATAGATATTTGAATTCACTTTGAATTCCATTTCGTGATCACCTAATAATATTTTCCAACGATTCTGCTTCTTGAGCTCTAACGGCACACTCATATTTCATGTTTCCAACTAATTTATTTTGAATGGATTTTGTTCTCACAAGATAGAAATTCATCATCAAATAAAATGAAGCAAAATTAATTTCCACAAATATATGCCTTTAAATTGAAATTAACCTGAAGAAGTGTCATTGTTGGCGAAAAAATTATTTAATTATTTACATAATTGATTATGTAAGTACAATGACAATAATCATAAATTAAAGTAGATAATTATAATTCAGTTTCTCATTAAAATATCACAATACTGGGAAATGGAACTATGACACGTGAGCCAGTGTCAGTGGAGAGTTTCTTTATTTTCTAAAGCACCCATTCCTTTGATTTTTTCAATTTTCACGTACAAGGTAAATTGGATTTCCATCGAAGTTAATTCCAACGAGAGGTCACAAGTTATAATGGAAGAAGAAAACGTCTACACTGCACCATTGTGTGCCTAATGCTTTTTGCCCACAGCATTCTTCGACAACGTGCTCAAGAGGTTCCGGTATTTCCTGATAGTGACAGGTGAGAAATCACCTCTTCAAACCTTTAGTAAGCACCGGTTTCTTTCATCAACTACGCCAATTTTAGCTTTCTTTCGATGTTCATGCATCAGGCGGGATCTTATAATTACAACGAGAAATATTCATGTAGAAAATTACCCATATCCATATTCTTCACATTACATTCTGAAAGTTGACATTCTTCAGACGACCAGACAAGACTTGAAACTTGAAAGATATCCAGGAATATAGGTGTGACCACCCACTCCTGAATAAATTTAAGATCTTACTAAAGACTTCTGTATTGGCCATCCCTATTTATCAAATCTAAAGGATATTGTTCAAACAGTTGATTTCCATGTCTTTGGAGCTCAAAACAAATTTTATAGCCATTTCCATAGAAATATAGTCAAATCTAGTGTAGACTACCAACTGAAGACAATCTCAGAGCTACTCAATTTACCTGAAGTACTTATTTGGTGTTGGTATTAAAATGGAGATTAAAATACTTATTGTTGATAAAGGGAGCTTGAAGGTGAGTTATTATACAGGGTGTTCTGATGTGTTTCCGACAAACTGAAATGGGTGATACATTACATCATTTTAAGCAAAAAAGTTCCTATGAATGCTTCGTTTCCGAGATACAGGGTGTTGAAGTTGAATAACTAATTCGCGTTTTCTTTAATATGTTTTGACTGCATCGAAATCCTTTCATGAAATTATTCCTATTCAAATATTTAATTTAAATTTATTTTGAAAATTTCTAAGGCGAAATGCATGCGAATTTTCTATTGCCCACTAATAAGTAGAAAAGGTATGCTATGTAATTGTTGTTTTTAAGTGTTCTGAATATTCTGTTTCCTGAAATATTGAGTTGTTGGGATGCTTTACGAATACTGAGTTTTTTATTTTCTTCGAACGTCTGTAAAATCCTATTTCTCTGTAGATCATTTCTCATTTGTATGCTTCGTTCGGGCCTTTGGTAACCAATACCATTTTTCTGTATTTGTTGATAAGCTATTAACTTAGTTAACTATAATTATAATTAATGACATCTAAACCTAACACACTTTAAATCTGTCATTGTGTATAGCCATTTTAAATCTATTGTGGTTGCCATGGAAAACCAGAATAATCATGTCATATTTAGATGTCACTAATTATAATTATAGTCAACTAAGTTAATAGCTTATCAACAAATACAGGAAAATGGTTTCGGTTACCAAAGGCCCGAACGAAGCATACAAATAAGAAATGATCTACAGAATTTAAACAATTTTAATGCGTTGTTGAAGCGTGTATTGTTTCATTTTCAGTAATGGAGTTTAGTGTTAGCTGTCCAGATTGTAGTTTATTCAAAATGTAGCGTCTTATTGGAAAACCATTCAATATTAAGGATTTTTCTTCTATGCAGGGGGATGTATTGGGTGTCCCAAATTCTTTGTCTAGTGAGAATATCTCGGAATCCATTTGAGCTGGAAAAATGAATAGCGGCACATTTTCGGGTTCAATTTTTGAGGAACTTAATTGTGTGAAAATTGCGACCTTATAAGCTCAATTGTTCACAAGTTATAAGAGATAAATGGCGTGATGATATTGAATTCCTTTATTGGGTTCAGTGCAAAGAGTATTAGACACATATATTTTTTCTGTGAGGAGCAGTGGTTTAAAAGAGTTCAAGTTGGTGTCGAAGGATTCTAAAAATTGAATTATGTTATCTTTATTTTGTACATTTTATTGCGTGTATCGTGTAATTTAGTTATGTGTGTTGTACTTCGGTTTGCTCTTTTTACTTGGTTATTTATAAGTTTTTCATTTTTTGGTTGTTTTGTCAATTTCATATGGTTTCTTTTCTAATAAAATTAGTGTGTCTGGACTCAACTTCGAATCTTATTCATCCTGTGTCTTCGAGCAGATATTCTTTATATGTTCCCACTGCCCTCACTACTTTGGCTGCTAGATCGTCAATTCTGAGCTGCCCAGCATCAATATCTGCTTCTGTTGTAAGGATACTTGATATTCAATTTTCTTTTGTTGAATTATGTCATGGGTAGGGTAGCTTTTTTTTTCGGAAAAGCTTTCTCACCTCTGCTCTAGTCTCTTGTATCGATCACAAACTTTCTTTTCACCCAACTGTCTATCCGGTATCAAATCTGTTCAGCACCGCTTTATCCCTGCAGATTCTTCTGTTGTTGGAAACGACATAATTTTAGTGTTTGTTATTTCTTGAAGAATATGTTGAAACAGTAGGTATAGGTAAACATTCCCTATTGAGGTAGTTTGATGAAGTTTCACCTCTTTGATTTCTTTGGCCAATCCAAATCTTCCAACAAAATCAGAATCATCTACATCTTGCTTTCGCATTCCCTACCTAAGCGTTATCATATTTATTATTCATTATTGAGAAGTGTGATTTTTTTATCTGACGGGCTCTATCGTCCCCGGTGCTAGTTGTCGGTGTGTAAACTTGAATAACCTGTAGAATATATTTCGTTCAGTCTTACAACAATATAAATGACACGGCTGGATATTGTTTGGTATTTGGTATGCCCTGAATGCAAAATAGTACAGTTTTCTTCAGGCAACCTTGTTTCGCAGAAACCAACGATATCCCATCGATTTAGCGAGCTCTTGCTCAAATTCTTCCAAATGATCTACAGTTTTCAGTCTTCTTTTGTTGCAGGTAGCCAACAGGTAGCGTATAAGACAGAATTTGACAGAATTTTCCATTGTGCGTTTGTTGCTGAAGTGTTTTTTGTTTCGAACATTTGCTCCCCCCAAATACTTGTAGCAGCTGAATATTCAGTGTGAGATTTTGAATTGCCGATTCTACTCAACTGGGATATTTTCGTTTTAAGGATCGACGTTTCTATGGTTTGGAGGTTTTGGCAATTACAACGCTACACTTACCATGCGGGTTGGCGAGTGATAGAGATTGAGGTTTGGACTTGAAGGCATAGGAATTGCTCCCCTCCCGGAAAGGTATATTGGTGTAAAAAGCAATGCCCGCGTATGCAGGGTCACATTCCTGAAATAGATCTGTTTCATATCGAGGTGATATGCTATATATTTGAGCCCTGGAGTAATATTGAGTTCTAGTTAATAATAATGTTGTAATAATGTTTATGTTTATTTACTATAAACATAAAAAAATTACAGGGGTATTTATTTCACGAAATATTTACCTGTGCGTAATTATTTGAGTTAATTGCATTCGTCACAATGCTGCTGATAGAATTATCTTCTTTTGAAGAAACAACACCTGAAATCCCAAAATTTGTTTATTTGACAACCATGCAACAACAACGTTCATTAAAATTTAATGCCACATTGAAAATTTTAATCCCCCATTTAGCGGTCAGGTAACCAATAGGCTGCTCCTACTGGAGAATTAAAATTTTTATGATTGCATTAAATTTTAATGCACGTTCCTGGAACTTATGTACTTATTTAATTGTTGCGCAAAATAGATAGCCCATTATAAAGATATCAACAGATCCACATTCACAATGAATTGAAATTAATTCGATATTCAATTCTACATAAAATTCGACTTATTTGAAAGAGAATTTAGTTGAAGTACTAAATAATCTATGTAGAGGGATTTCAAATAGATGTAAAATCAACAATTTTCTCAATCTGGGCATGCGTGCTCATTATTGACTGAGATTGAATTTTGGCCATTTTTCTAAACTCAATCCTTGAATTTTTCATGAAAATCTATTCAAGCATTGAAGAACTATTTCTATCGAAAGGTTTTCATGAAATGCAACACTGATTCCGACTATCCAAATTTTTCTGCCTTCACACTGAAAACATAAAGGTACTTACATGAAACAACCTATATATGTAGGATCCAGTTATTGTTCCCTGTAAATAATTGAGATGGTCAACCGGATGCTTGGACACCTATTAGTTTCAAGTGTCGAGGGCATGACAGTTTCAATGAATTTACAGGGAACGAATTGTTATTGTACATATAATGTAAAAAGAATGTGTAATTCTTCGGGGTGTCGAAGATGTGTCATGTCGGTTGTAAAACTTAAGAGATATACCTACTGGGGTTGGGAAAGTTCGAGAACAAGACGGTTGAACAGATGTTGGCACGAAATCGTAGAGGAAAACAAATCAGATCAATTAATCAAGAATTAACAGATGTGTTACATCTGTGTATCAGGTACTAGTCCTTCGAGAATATTCGATTTCCAGGAATCCGCGAAGATCTTTGTGGGCGGTACGGCAAAATTCTTATTGGACTAGGGGATGGTACTTTCCCTAAGGGTATGGTCAAGCCGAAAGAAGGGAGGTTGATATTCGAGACAGGGTAAGTTCCAATCGTCAGAGAGTCAGTTGAAGGCAAGTCTAAGACGAGTCAAGTTCGGTCGGTCAACTTAAGACGTACGACGTAAAGACGGTTCGCGGATTAGATTGAGACGAGTCGCGAACAAGTTAGAGACGAGATGACCGAAAACTTGAAGTACGACGAAAACGTGATAAACGAAGACGTTTCGAGTAATCAACAAACGAGTTAAAGACGAAATTCAGTACCGTAGTGAGAAACTTGTTAACTAAGACGTAATTAGGATCTTCTCAATACTGAGTTTGTACTGTATAAGTGTGGCTTTGTAAATAAATGTAAATAATTGAAAAGAGTTTAATTATTACAAATCCAACAAAGTCACGGAGAAAAAGACCAAAGGCCAGGTAATCGAATCATACCTCTAGACGATCGATTAACCAAGCCTACATATATTTATATGAAACAATATATTCCATCAAATATTCTGAATTTGATCTCTTAGATTATTGGCACTATTGGTTTTGTTTACTCTCCATAATCATGTATTAATAATACCTATTATTATTCTCATATTCTTTCTTGATGGATACAAATTTCCATCAATCTATTGTTTTATTTCATTATAGATGAGTTCTTATTAGTGTTGATTAATTTTAGGTGAATGAATAGTTAGGTACATACGTCCTTCAACAAAATTGGTAGTTAATCCCAAGAATGGTTTGTTGGAAATTACACTGAATTCAAATAGACTGTATCAAATCCTATACGTTATTGAAATTCTACATTCGAATAATACCCATCAGCTTGAAGTCAGGGAACCGAAATCAATTGCAAAAACAATTATTGCAGTATACACATTCTTGTAATTAAGAATAACTAAAACAAACCAAGGAGTTAGGTCAGTCTGTATGTGGTACTGTGTCAAATTAATACCAGGAATTGGTATATAAAAACTCAAAATATATAGATTTTTCACCGCAACAACCTATTAGATATTTCTGGATAGCTAATCATAATTTTGGGTTGAAAATACTCATATTGGGGTTTAAAACAATGATCTTTCATCATTTCTTATTGAATTCATTTCATTTTTTTACTTAGTCAATATTGAAACGATTACCGATTACTCAATATAAATGATCTGTTGTAGTTGTCTACATTATCGAAGTCAATCAGATGATCTCTCTCGTTGAATATTTCTGATATATAAAAATTTATATTGGATAATTATTGGTCGCAAACTCTGCAATATTTTTCTAGAGCTCGTCTAGCTAGGTAAGCCAAGGCCTTGTATATGCACATGAAATATTGTTTATCAATAATTGACAACAGAGGGGAAGTAAAAAAGTTCTTGAATGAAACGAGTTTTGCATAATTCACTTTATCAATAAGTTAGCTATGTGGATTCAACCGAGAAAAATAATCAGTTTTTTCCCATCCGATAACCCAATAAAAAACAGAATACTTTCGGAGAATAGTAATTTACGTAACAAGTCCGGAAAATAGGGTTTTTTTGGACGAATAGACAAAATTCCAGGACGAGTGTAAGCGAGTCCTGGAAGTCTGTGAGTCCATAAAAACCATTTTCGGTCGTGTTGCGTACAATATTTTTTCGGCAACCATGTAGAATAACACTATCGCTGCTGCTTTCGATATTTTATTGCGATTGCGATCAAAAAACATGCAAATTTTTGACAACTAATTTCATATGAACTGTCAGCCGTTATCTCGGTTACTATGGATTCTATGATTCTTTTCCGGCCTAGTCCGGGAAGTACGTACTTTCCGGACTAGGCCGGGAAATGCTACTTTCTCAGAGAAAAAGCGTCCGGGAAGTGAGCACTTCCCGGACGGTTGCCGAAAAAGTATTTTCCCTGTTATTTGTAATGCGGATCGAAGATAACAAGGATAGAATTTTTGTTGAATAATGTTGAAAGTATCGATATTTTATGTTTTCTTGTTTTATAGACCAAGATATTTTTATTTTAGATTTGAGTTCAGAATTGAGTATATTGAATCAGCAATTTACATGAAAATTTTCATTAATCAAATTGTAGGTATTAATACGAATTTGAATATTTTCTGAACATTTCGTATTTTCAATTATTGCGTTGTTAGAATGGCAACGATAACTGGATTTCATTGGTATTTATTGATATTATGTCTCCCTCTACACAGTCTACATCAATTTCACGATTCCGAAATTGATGTTAAGTTTTCGTTGTATCAATGGAATTTTCATTATATTGTTGTACAATTTTGCTTCCGCCATTTTGCAATGGATGGCTGTAGCGGTAAGTGGTAGTCGAAATAAATAGATCGTAGATGTCGTACAACTTGGGTTTTTGTAAACATAACGCCATCGAAATAATAGTCGATTTGTGTCTGCATCATAAAGTTATTCACGATTAACCATGTCAGCTTACGAGCCAAATTCTCGTCATTTTGGGGAGGTTTTAATTTTCTGCTTTAATAAGAAGAAATCTGCGACTAAGGCTCATCGAATGCTCTCGAATACCTATGATGAGGCCGCTATTAGTGAAAGAACGTGCCGAGGTTTCAACGCATCAAGAACGGTGATTTTCACGTCGAAGATCAGCATGGCTGTTGAAAAGAAATGGTTTTAGTAGATGCAGAATTGGAGGCATTACTTGATCAAAACTCGTGTCAAACGCAACAAGAAGTGGCAAGACCATTGGGAGTGACGCAACAAGCCATGTCAAAATGTCATGGGAATTATTCAGAAACAAGAAAATTGAGTGCCGTACAAGGTGAAGTCGAGATATGTTGAACGGCATTTGTTTGCTTGAAATACAAAGGCGGAAGGGATTTCTGTATCACATTGTGGCTGGAGACGAAAAATTGGTTCATTACGGTAATCCCAAACGCAGAAAATCATGGGGATATCCTGGACATTCTTCTACGTCGACGGCCAAACCGAATATTCACGGTTCCAAGATCATGCACAGTATTTGGGGGGACCAGTTCGGCGTAGTGTATTATAAGTTATTGAAACTGATTGAAACAATCACAGGCGATCGTCATCAAAAGCAATTAATGCGTTTGAGCAGAGCATTGAAAGACAAACGGCCGCAATACAATGAGAGACATGATAAACTGATTTTACAGCATGACAATGCTCGACCCCATGTTGCGAAAGTGGGCTAGACATACTTGGAAACGTTGAAATGGGAGGTACTAACCCATCCGCCGTATTCTGCAGACGTTGATCCCTCGGACTATCACTTGTTTCGATAAATGACACACGGCCTGACTGACCAACACTTCCGGTCTTATGAAGAAGTAAAAATTGTTTCGTGAATCGCTTCATAAAATGACCAGTTTTTTCAACGCAGCATTCGAACGCTGCCCGAAAGATAGGAGAAAGTAGTGGCTAGCGATGGACAATACTTTGAATCATAAATGTATCATCAGTTTTTCACAATAAAGCCTCGATTTTCGAAAAAAAACGGCGGAAGCAAAGTTGTACGCCTATGTATGAAATAAATTTTCATTGGATGTAGAAAATTGTACATTATCTACTTCGAGCAATTTCCATGAACAGTAATTCATTATTGATACAAATAACAGCCGGCCGAATAAAGAACAGAACATTGTAATGATGAACGTTTCATTGATATTGATTCAATGGAATTGTTTCTTTGATTCAATGAAAACAATTGATCGATATGAAAAACAACTTCATTGTATTTATCTTTCAGTTCATCGGTTGAAAAATGATAACTGAAATACATCAATTAACTTTTTCATGGAATTTTAAAAATAATGTATCTACACTTTTGGTACAGTGTATCAATTGAAAGTAACTTTAAGAGTTTTGCGATTCAAAACATTAATTTCTCGTTCAACAATGGTAGCATTTGAAGAAGGTACTATAATTTATCTCAAAGTTGAGATATCGCAATAAATAAAAAAAGGAAATGTTAAAAAAATGAGGCACCATTTGAGTTTCGTGAAAAATCTCCCCTGTAAACGATTGACTCCACACGATGTTCCGAATAAAACCTTACTTTTCATTTCCTTTAGTTCACCCCTCTATATAGGTAACAAAAATAATAATAATAATAATAAACATTTTTATTCGTCAAAAATCATTCCATATTCTTAAATACAATAAAATTGGGAAACGTCAAAAGAAAAACCAAAATACAAATGAAATTAATCAATTTAATCCTGAGAGGAAATCAGAAATGTCATAAGGTTCTTGATGAAGCAATAACCGTAGATCTCAGTTCGGAACAATTTGAAATCACTTATTTCTCTTATGTGTATTGGTAGTAGATTGAATAGTTTTATTCACATATATGTTGAAGATTTTTCAGTAGATGCCAGATAATGCCGAGGATTAAAGAAAAAATTATGTCTCGTGTTGTGGCAACCTATCTTTTTGAACTTCCTGAAATATTCCGGTTGCTTAAATATGCACTGTAAGCACTTGTAGATGTACAAAGCTGGTAAAGTGAGAATGTTATTTTCTCTGAAAATGCCTTGACAGGTTTCTCGGAACTTCAAGTTGAAAATACACCTCACGGCAAGTTTTTGAATTCGGAACACACAATTGGATTCCTGACTACTGCCCCAGATCAACAGTCCATAACTCATGAGAGCCTGAAAGTTTGAATAATAAATCGTTTTCAAAAAACTTACATTAAATTCAGACTTGAGGACGCGCAAGGTATATAAAACTTTGTTTAGCGATTTACAAAGATGTTGAATATGTTCAAAACCAATTAAGGTGTTGGTCCACAATAACTCCCAAAAATTTGGTACTATATTTCAGTTGTATCTCTTCGTCCAAAAATTGTAAACCCTCAGATACCACACTTATTGCAGCTTATGTGAGAAAAGTATAAACTCAGTTTTCTCGGTATTCAATTTTGAATTGTGTGACTCACACGAAAGGTTCATTCATGTAGCAGCTGTATTGAGAATGTTCTGAAGATTTCTATGATCTTTCGCACGAAGAAGGATGTTAGTATCATCGGCGTAATTCACAAAATTTTTACTGATCGATGGCATTGGGGAACACCCTCAATGATCTTGGATATTTCCGATATATATTCTTGACCTTCGACTGTTATTGAAACATATTGAGTACGCTCTTGTAAATAGCTTCTGGAAAGCGTCAATTAGTCTTCTCTGATGCCATATGCTTCTTGATTTTCGACCAGAAGAACGTGGTTAACTGAATCGAACGCCCTCGAGAAGTCCAAGAAGACACCCAAAAGCATGTTATCATCTCCAAGCCCTCGTATATCACCGCGTCAACATATGAAGAGCCGTTTCCGTACTCTTCCGTTCTATAAATCCATGCTGTTGTTCACTGAATATTTTGAACTTTTTGAAAAACTTTGAAGTCAATTACACATAATCTCCTCTAAGATCTTGGCAGAATTGTTCAACAAAGTGATTGCTTATATCAGTTGGATGATTTTTTTTATGTATTGGTTTTATTACCGCGATCTTTAACATTTTTGGGAATGGAACGAAATTAAATGAGGACCCCAAATGAACAGTTATGAAGATCTTCAACAACTTACCCAAGAACTTTCATCTTATAAGCAACATTGAAATATTCAAAAAAGAAATAATCAATTTCCTTCTTTGAAGTGAACCATATAGCCTAGATGAACATTTCCAAAATTGCAGAGGCATTTTATCAAGTTGAAATATCTTTCTTTTTTTTGTGTTAAATTGCATTTGACCTGTCTTCTCTTCTTTGTATATTACAATGACTGTAGAGGAATCAATATATGTTCCCGAAGAATCAACCTATACAAATCAATATCACTATAATAATAATAATAAATTTATTCATCCCAAAAATACATGTTCAAAACACAGGTAAAACTATGAGAAACTCTATGACCTAAGCAAGCTTGTATGTCAATAGAGCCCTCAATATTTTCATGAATAAAATTCGATACATTACTTCTCTGTACATTCATATATTTACACAACAATATCTTAATAACTATTATCCAAGATGACGCCAGAGGTGAAACAAGTCTAATAACAAAGTGTGCTCATTAGGATAATCTCCTTTTCAGTGTGAACTCCGACATGGCCAGGAATCTTTTCACAACAAGTCAAATGCGAAAAGTGAAAAATACCGACCATAACCCCCCACAGAGGATACCACACAATTTGACTGAATTCTCCATTACATATCTTTTGAGCTCACTTCTATACTTCCTGCTCCTCGTATTGATGTTGCTTTTCAAATATATGGGTAGATGGCTGTAGAGCTTAGGACCATGATTAAGGAACTGCGTAGAACATGTGTTTTCTTAAAGTGTGGCAATATAATTGCTTGATTTCTAGCATATCTAGTTGGGTATGGGTGATTAATCGTTGTCTTCTCCCTCTTAATCTGATTCAAGATGTTCTCGTAAATGTATATTTGCCGAATATTAAGTTCTCCGATTTCAGAATACAATTTATTGGTGTTATATCTTCTTCCCACCTTACGTATAATCTTCAACACGGTGTTTTGTGTGATTTCTATTTTTTTTTAAATGACTATTTAGAACACTTCCCCATATCACGACTCCATATCTCAAAATTGACACCACTATTGATTCATAAATTCTAATAATTCCAGCCAACGAAAGAACATATCTCAAATTGTAGAAAGTATGGAACATACCCTTGAGTCTTTCCACCAGATAGGTGATATGGATAATGGATAATGGAAACAAATTCAATTTAATTTTTCTAAAAAGAATCTTCATTCATCAATTACTTCTTTCTTAACATTCAGTTGAGAACATTTTTCAATCAACAATTAAAAACCTACTTCTTGCCTACGATCTTCGATTTACCAAATGAAAAATCCCTGAGCTCCTGCAACTGGCACATCGGGATATGTTCTCAATCTGGCCCCCATCGATTTCTTCGAGAGAAAATAATAAGTTGAATTCGGAAATGAATTACGAGTGTATGTAACGGAGTGTGTTTCGGACTTTCAATCTAGAAAGCGACGTAATAAGTCGAGCAGTTGTTTTTCAGCAACGAACAAACGCTACGCTGCCGCCACGCCGCCAACTAGAACTTGTTGAAGTTGTCAGCTTCAGAAGCCGCTTTGTGAGTCCGTTCTTTGAGACATCTAGCGGCTGTCAAGAACAGCGCGTGCAATTTGTTTTCCAATATGGCGACCGTACACCCTTCAAATGCACTCTTTCTGCTTTAACGCGCCCTCTCATTCCATGGCTCTCCTTGCCCCGCTTCAGATCCGATCAGGAGTCTTTATTTTTCTCTCAGCTAGATTCACCCTAAAATATTTATAGTTTAAAGTGATCTAAGTTTAATACAAATTTTTATGCTGGAAGGAGATTCCCTCAAAATGATTAGGAATTTTTTTCTCTCATCTCGTGCCGATTTTTATTGTTACAGATTCTAGGCGATTCAAAAAGTTTTATTTTTTTCTAGTAACCAATTGGGTCCTTAGTTCATTTACAAATCCTCACAGCAGCATCAAGTACCTACTCAATTCGACGCGTTACTTTTTATTCTAATTTTTAAATTTAGTTATGAAAGTTCTTCAGTTTTAAGAACTTGGTCAGATGATACAATATGAGTCGTTAGATAATTTGCAAATATTTTGAATGCATCTGTTGACTCTAACCACAGTTCTGCCAACATCACTAATAACTAAGCAGGTATGGTATATCCAAAGTCACTTGAACTAGTCTATAAAAATGCTTGGCCATAGATGTTCCTTTGTGTGTGGATACCGCGATCCGCTAAATACCGGGGTTTATTGTAAGTATTGTAAGGCAATAAATTCACTGGCCCAAAAGGAATTTCTGGTAAATTGGACAACCCTTGTATAATCGAAATAATCAGCTTCCTCCAAGTAACTTTGGATATACCTACTATACAAACGATCTAAACCCAAAATTCAGTACAGATGTGCTAAGCGGCGTTCAATAAGTCCATAGTAACACAGATTTTATGTTTAAAAAGGAAATTCGAATCAAAGGAAAAGTTCAAGGAAATGGGCTTCTCTTTGAGGGATGTGTCCTTAAACTTTTCCACAGATTGGATCGCTAGAATTATCTTAGTTTGTTAGTTATTAATAAATCCTATATTCTGAGTGAATAAATTATTGAAGTCTTGTAAGAGTTATTCATAAATAGCAAATGTTCGTTAACTACCATTTGAAAATTTGTTGACAATGAATCTATGTCATTTGTGGAGATACCGTAAGTTCATATAAATTATTTATCACCGAAATATATTATACAGGGTGGCCATTTGAAAACGAAACAGACGAGATTACAGACGAAATAAAGTTTTTCGATAGAAATGCTCGGACAGGTCGATTTCTGTTTCGAGGGGGACAACTTAAGATGTAGGTTACGGACGCATAGCGCTTCAACCCTTGCTGCTACAACCCCCACCCCCAATTTTTGAATAGGGAAGATGGGGTGAGTGATACCTCAATTTAAAGGTATTTTTATACTGATTTCAGCACATTAATTGTTTTTTCATTTTATGCATTAGTTCTCGAAATATTCATGCGTTAGTTAGTTAGGAAGGAAGCCACAGTCATGGTTGTTTTGAAGCTCAAAATGTCGATTTTTCACAAAACACTACAAGTGCCATGAAAACACTACTTCAATTTCAAATACTTAGTTAGGAATATTTCGAGAACTAATGCATAAAATGAAAAAACAATTACTGTGCTGAAATCAGTATAAAAATACCTTTCAAATGACTTATATCCGTTATATTGAAAAATCATTACTTAGTTATGTTCAGTTGTACCAGAAATCCCGCAATACCCTTTGGCCTAGAAATTTCAATATGATGTTCCTACATTTAACGTACTTACAAACGAAAATAACAAACTCCTCGGATCATTTTGAGAAACGAAATCAGATAAACATGGGCCCAGATAGAGATAGAGGGTGTTTAAGTTTGACTTTACTATAGGGTGATGTTTTTTCTGGAACAGTACCTGTTTATTCACTCACTTTTTGGTGGATCACTGGTTATTTAGAAAAATATAAAAAGAAACTTTGGTTCAGAACTACTCTTTTTGGTTTCTCGTAATTTTGTTATATCTGCTACCGATTTCTATAAAAAATTCAAACATTTCTCTATAAGTCCTCAGGTAAATCCAAATTATTATAAAGATCCAATTAGTAAGCTGTGATGAATAAATTAATTATAAGTTTCGCTACTTATTTACCTGTAATGTATGATGAATATTGTTAATTGTATTTACTGCGCAAGCAGAGTTTTTTATAATTGTAACATGTGTGACAATCTCTGCGGAGACGATTCGTGGATTCGTGTAGTCAGTCGAGAATAAATGTTAGAGTCATTAGGAGCTGAGTTTTATTCTAGAAATATATTCATATTAATATACCTTGAAAATAATATATCGGTATCCTCATATTAGGGTACACGAATATATTACATTATTAATCTGTAGTCAAGAGTAATAAAGATTTTATAAATTGATATAATCATTACAAAAAGTAGTTTCTTGTAGAAGAAACACACTGCTTCTCAAACAGAGCATTTGCTGGCCCATATCTCGGCCCATGTTTATAAGACTTTTTTCCAATTATCCATGAATTCTATCATTTTCCTTTTACCTGCAATTTGAGAACACCTGTATATCTTATAAATCTATAAATATTTTCATTATACCTGCATCATAATCCTTGTTCTATAAACTGAAAAGCGTGCGAAATCTGAAGATTAAGAAATACTGTGTTTTAAAGTTTTCAAAAAAGGTAACGAAAAATTAAAACTTTTTGTTTTGATTCTGTTACTTTCCAATCCGATTTTCTGAACTCTTCTGGTGAAAATTTTGATTCAGCATTCGAATGAGAGTTTTTCTTGATTCAGAACCATTTCAATTATATGAATAATTGTGAAAATACCCACCGTCCCATCAGTATTTTGCCAAGTTTCTCAAAAATTTTTGAGCATGTTATGTGCAGAAGATTAATGCGTTTTATAGAAGAGTGCAACATTTTTTCAACATCGCAACATGGTTACCTAAAGGGCAGATCAACACAGACTGCAATATTTGAGTTCACAAAAGTGATACATGAACTAATTGAACAGGACAATCTAGCTCTAGCCCTGTTCATCGATCTTACAAGAGCCTATGATTGTTTATCCAGATCATACTTGTTGCTGAAGCTGGAGAAAATGGGAATTAGAGGTAATGCCATCTCCTGGTTCAGATCTTATCTACTGAACAGAAAACAGAGGGTTATAATCAAGAAAAATGTAATACATGCCAAATAATCGATATTACAGAGCCATCATGGAGTGCCACAGGGAAGTGTATTGGGTCCCATGCTATTTCTTTTATTTATAAATGATTTGTATGGTAACTTTGATATGTTTTCATCACATTTGGTGGGTTTTGTTGATGATACGAATATCCTGATTGGGGGTGAAACAGTTCAGGGGGTAGTTGGTAATGCTTCTGATATATATATTAAAGTCAAGGAGTGGTTAACTGTGAATAAACTCATCCTCAACAGTAATAAAACAACAGCCATTTCGTTCACAACTAATAGGAGTAGGAAAGAAAAACTCAACCAAATAGATATTGGAAATGAAAAAATTGTTCTTGAAAAATGTACAAAATTTTTAGGAATATTTATTGATCAATTTCTGAAGTGGTCACATCATATAGAGTGGCTCACTAAAAAGTCGAGTTCCGTTTGTTTTGGAATTAGAGTCTTAGTTAAGTATGTTGGAAGAGAATGTTACACAAATGTTTATTTTGCAAATTTTAAGTCACTAGTTCGCTATGTCATAATATTCTGGGGGGGCTAGTTCAGGTATAAATGAAATATTTCTTATTCAAAAAAGAGTATAAAGAATTATGTACAAAATGGGAAATCGTGATTCGTGTTGGGGTGTATTTAGGAAAAATGAAATATTAACTGTTATTGGAATTTATATTTTTGAATCATTGAAATTTTTGTTTAAAAATCGTAATAGATTTGATGTTGTACAGGTGAGTGATAGATACCCTGTGAGATCCAGAGACTTTCATTATCCTTTACATCGTCTCAAATTAACAGAAAAACACCCAGAATATATGTGCAAAAAATTATTTAATAAGTTACCTCAACATTTAAAGGTTTTTGGATCTTGCAGGGTGTATGTCCAAAATATCAAAGAATTTTTGTTAGAATTAGAACCGTATTCTTTGAATGAATACTTGGATAGGCATAGGTGAGAAATTTATTTTATTTTGGCGTCATTCGTTTGTAATTCTTTATGTACTGTATGTTACAATATGAAATAAAGGTTTATTATTATTAACTTGTCAACAAAAAATGGAAGCAACATTCTCCTATCTGAATTTCAGCACTGTAATTGTAGTTATGATGCAGTTAAGACGAAGAAAAGCGTATGATGCACCTGAATTAGTACCTAATAATGTAATCCCATATACTGATTCAGGGATTCATTTCAATCTCAATGAAAACTAATTATGACGCCACTCCTAATATCAAATAATGAAAACTAAGCAAGCGAAAACGTACAACCATGAATAATTAATAACCTGCTAAGTTTCTTTACACTCCCTAAGTTGCTTATGAAAATAAATTATGGATTTTCTCCGAGAGGAATGAAGTTGATTACATCACGTTGATTTGAATGGAAAGAGACTGATTCCAAAAGTTCTTTATACTGGTTTTTCGTAAAGTCAGATACTTAGAAGATTTTTTCAACGAAATTAATATAAACATGGATTAATGGTTACAAATTCGGAATTAATGATTGATAATTTATGAAAAATTGCCTATATTGATAACAGAATAATTTTTTCGAAAGCACCTACATCTACATAACCGTGAGCAATTCGACACCAGACCGTCGAAGAAGATTATTGAGATCCAAATCCAAATGATTTTTCAGTAGTTCCTAAAAAATGTAAAAATACAAAACTTTTTCCTTATCTTATTCTACACACTTCATATCTTCCATAGATTTCTTTCATGGTTGCATCCATTCTGGAAAAATAATGGCATCAGTTAGTTTCTCAAATGCTTCTTTTATAAGTTTCTTCCTACAATACTCAATTATAATCATTAGTAATAATAATCAGTAATAAAGAAGTTATGAAAACTTTTTACGCCATTTTCCAATTTTCTCTTATAGACGGGGTTGCTATTTTGTGTGCCATTCTTTTTTTTTCTAACTCGAAGACGTTCCGAGATACCCTCACTAGACAACGAATTTGGGAAATCCGATACTTTATTTCCGGTTTGAAATCGATTGGAACTTTGTGGAATATGCAGGGTGAGTCATTGACTTATATATTATTATATTATATTTCAAAAATTCCTGAGGTCAAAAAAAAAGGGAAGACTTATTTCCGATTCGATTTTTCTTCCCACTTAGTATAGCGGGCATTCTGGAATTGACTGGACTTTGATGGAATTTTATGTTTTAAAAAGATTCATCACATCCATAAAAAATTATATTCCGAGAATCATTTTCTTCGATTCCATTCCATTTGCGAGATATAACTAAAAATCACATTTTTCAATGGATTTTCAACAGCCTGTATCTTTTCAACCGAGCCGAATCAGAAAAAAATGGTGAAGAAAAAAAGTGTTTCCTTTAACCTCAGGAATTGTAGTTACGACACCGTCGTCGTGTCGTACTTGCGGCCTGTGGTACAAAGAATCAAATGGGAGCATGCACACTACCCGCCGTGCTGTTGCGACGTCGTAACTGCCAGCCTACGGTCGTTTTTTGGTAGCATGTCCCTCTAGGCCGCAACTGTGCCGCAGTCGTAGATGCGATCTCTCAGTACTCTATTCCAAATTGGCCCGCGCACACATACGACGTTTGTCGTGAGTTCGCACAAAATGGCGGCGAGGGAATTGGATATTGAGCTATTCATTGAAGAAATTAAGAAATATCCAGAAATATGGAATGTGGGTGATGAAAATTACCATGATAGGACAAAGAAAAGAGCAGCATGGACAACTATCTGTTGTTTGTACAATTCATGTATATTTTCAAAATGTATCGGTAATATAATATTGGTTTTAACTAGCATAGTATGAAAATATTATGTGAAAAAAGTCAAATAACTTAAATATATTTGTTTTGCCAAGGAACACTGCCAACCTCAGATACAAAATAATCTGCTAGCTCATTTCTAGCTTGAATTGCTTGATTCGGTCCTCTTTGTGTATGGTTACGTTGGACGATATCAATGATATCTTCCACACTCAATGCTTCATGAATATTGATTCCATCTCTAACTCTTACAAAATTATGAAGGGAACAGCAAGTTTTGATAAGAAGAATGGCCAAATCTAAATTAACATTTATAGGTTTCTGGAAAATTTTCCATTTATTAGATAGTATTCCAAAAGTACTTTCGACATTTCTTCGGGCACGTGACAATCTATAATTGAATATCCTTTTTTTTTCTGACAAAACTTTGCCGCTGAATGGCCTCATAATATTTGGTGAGAGGGAAAAAGCCTCATCGCCAATAAATATATAATAATATCGAGCGCCGATCGCACACACACACACTGGCAGTGTGAACTAGTGAATTGATCCGACTCCGCAACCACGCCGGTGTCGTATGTAGTGTGCATTGAATAGGTACGACACCGCAACGGGTGTCGTAACTGCAAAAGTCGGATGTGTGCACCGGGCCTAAATATACAGTTATTTTTTGAAGTATTTTACCATATTTATGGATACCAACAAATTCTTTACGGATTTACTTTTTACGTATTTTTAAAAAATCTTGTGTCTTAATTCAGCAGGCCGAAGAGCTATTTCTAACCACATCTAAATATTCGATTTATACGAAAGACCTTAGTCTTCGTGTTATATGGATACTTATAGTTGAAAATAACATCACGTCTTGCCAAGGAGGTACTTTTTCCAGAATTAAAAATTTGTCTGCAAGCCGTGTAGTTATTTTCATATACAGCGTGCCAAGAATGTAACGTAACTCGTCAATAATTCTTGTACAACGAATTATTAATGAAAATGCAAACCGTTCTTCGAAACTCTTCAATGACATCAACAGGTATTCTTCCGACATATCTCTGAATTTTAAGTCGCAGGTTTTCGAAATAATCTGGCCGATTTTGGTAAACAGTTCTCTTCAAATGGCCCCACAGAAAATAGTCGAGAGGGTTCAAAACTGAAGATGGGGTGACCATTCAACTGATCCTCTCCTACCAATCCATTTCTCAGGAAATGTGCAATCAAGATACCTCACTTCAATTCCATAGCACCATCTTGTTGGAACTGAATTGAAAATCCATGGATTCGAGGATTTCCCTTGATAATAATTTGTAAAAGAATGATGGCCTGATTGCAGTTACTCTCTTATCACAAATTGTAAATTATTTCCTAATTTTTCAATGAAAAACAACACAATCAATTCTACTTTTAGCCACATCGCTGAATAGGTAATCAAATTACTTTTCATTTGAAGTATTACAATCCATATACATATTCCCATTTGAAAAATTATCGAATTCAAAAAAGGACAGGATAAATTGCTTTTAAATTGAAAATCGGCAGGTGCAAGGATCCAATGTTCAATATCGTATTTCTCGGAAACTAGGGACTTCTTTGCCTCGGTGATGGCTAGCAACAGTGTAAGATGGTGAAGCACATCAGAAAAGGTATTATTATTGTTATATACATATATATTTTAAATTTACGGACAAAGTTTATCTAGGGAACGTCACTTTGTTAATAATAGTCAATTATAAAAAATTTTATTACTAATAGGGATTCGATGATACTCGTAATATCTGTACCTCAGAACCAGATGAACGTAAGTCCATTTTTTTCAATTTTCAGGTTGTTATATCATTGTATGTATAAATTGATTTCACATCAAGCTATAACAACTCAAGTTCTTTGGAAAATCCCCTTTTTGCATTTTCCAAAGGATGAATGAACGTAAGTCTTCACCTATAATTGAACCAGACGAACGTAAGTCCACTTAAGTTATTGTCGCTCTAAAGCTTTATCAATACAGTAATAAAACGCAAGTCCACAGCTGGATTTACATTAGATTGGCTGCAATGTTCATTGGACACAGTCGGGGGTCCAGAGGGGGGGAACTGGGGGAACGTTCCCCACCCCCCCAAATGGCTCTGTCACCTCTCAAATTTTGCCGGCCCTCCTAGAATTTGATATACTTAGGCTCAAATAATTACAAAATCAACAAAAATTTCACCTTCAATACATTTTGTGAAAACCCATATTAATGAACGGCAAAAAAATGACGTCCCAAAATGGCGGAAGTGTCTGGGGTCCATATTTTCAGTATATTGAGTATCTAAAAGTTATGTAAATGAGTGCCTGAAAAATAACATAAAACCGGAGAAGAAATGGGTCTATTCCAAAGTGTTCAATGAAGACTTCAACTTGTCTTTCCACTTGCCAGACAATGACACCTGTGATGTTTGTGACCAACTAGACTGCCAAATAAAAAGTGAGAAAAATGATGCAATCATCTGAAATCTGAAATCACAGAAAGGAAACCACCTGAAAGAAGCTTCACTTAGGTATGATCTAAAGAGAGAAGACAAGGTAAAAAGTTGTACTACTGAAGGCTGTAGAGTTGTTATGTCTGATCTCCAAAAGTGTCTTCCAACTCCAGATTTGAAGAATTCCCAAAGCTTTTATTCAAGAAAACTTTGGACATTGAATAGCACAATTTATGACGTCACTGTGAATAAAATTTGGTGTATGATCTGGGATGAAACTACAGCCGGCCGAGGAGGGAATGAAATTGCATCATATCTATTTACTTGGGCAAATGAGGAGCTTCAAAATCCTCAGAAACCTGTTGAAAACTTAACAGTCTGGACGGATAACTGCAGTGGCCAGAACAGGAATATCAATATGGTTTTTATGTATTTATAGCTGCTGGAAAAGGTTCCCACACTGAAAGAAGTCAACCACAAATTCCTGCTTGCTGGACATACGCACATGGAAGTTGACGGTAAGCATAGTGTGATCGAAAGAGCGACAAAAAAATTGAAAAACCACACTATTTTTACAACAAATGACTGGGCGAATTTCATTGCGTCATGCTCTAAACAGAATCCATTTGTTGTGAGAAGGATGCTTCTCGAAGATTTTTTAGTTTTTCTTCATTTGAGGAATAAGGACGCCCCATTTATTTCAAGGAAGAAAAACGATGACAATGAGCCATTTTTGATATCACATGCAGTGTGGTGACAGCTTCGTCAAGATAATACTAAGTTGTATTACAAAACCAGTTTCACTGAAGATCATTTTAAAACTGTCGATCTAAAAAGAAAGCGGAGAGAAAGAGGGATTGTTTTACCGGCATCAATCCCACCAATGAGATTAACCAAAAAAAAAAAATAAGCAATGAGAAATACAGAGATCTCATGAAGTTATTGCAATGGGTTCCTGAAGAGTACAGATCCTACTTTGAAAATATTCCACATGGAGAAAAGGAAGGGAACTTTCCTGAGGATGACTCAACCGCTTTAGACTAATAGTTTTGGTTGTTACCAGTGGATTTTGTCAGCCTATAAAACCATATCACTATTTCGTACAATTGTTAATTTTTGTACCGATTTTTTTTAATATTGAAAATATTGTTGTAATGATTGCTGTGTAGTATTTATTAACATACCTTGTCATTAAGTGTCCTAAACCTGGTTTTATAAGTACAGCCAATATTGCGTAACTCCAGTCTTAAGTCCTAAAACGATTTTATGAGCACAGCCAAAAAACGTCCAATCCCAACTAAATAAGACCTCCATTCTAAACAAAATATCTGTGTATGGCTTAAGTATATACAAATTTAATAAGTAATAACAATAATTTTTTTGCTGACTGATTCAATTATTAGCTTTGCAACCAGACCTAGAGTACATATCTTACAGTTTTGGTGCGCTCCTGAAAAGTTAGTCTAGTGTGACTTACGTTAGTCTGGTTCTGAGGTACAGATATGGTTAAAGAAAATCCTGAAAGGATTGAGAAAAAACTTTAACCTGTTGAATTGAAATGCTCGCATTACTCAAAACCAAATTGAATACGTGTGTAGTGTATAACAATGAGTAAACATTGCTTATGGCGCTAGAGATTTGGTTTTTACCTGTGAAGCGTTAACTTCTCCCGACATTACACTAGCTCCATCATATGTTTAAGTCACTAATTTTGAATGAAAGTCAAATGTTCCGAATTTGGCAGATAAAAATTGATATAAATCTTCAGCAAAACGCCCAGAACTAACAGTCACTTAATAAAATGGACCTTACATTTTGAATAAATCCCAAAAATCATGTAATCGGAGAATGTTAACAAAAAGCCGCCATATTTAGGCTCAGAAACCGGCAGCCAATCAAAAACGAGAACACTCGTATCTGCACTCTGTTCTATAAAGTCACTGTATATTGACGTATAGTGCCCATTTTGTCAATAACTGTAGTAGGTACTCTTCAGTTGAATGATTTTTTTCTATCAGGTTCAATAATTTTAATTTTGACAAAGTGTCAGTTCAGTTCAGTCAATCGTATTCTTGAGTTCTATCGTCGATATTGTGTTTTATTAAGTCACTGTAGGTCTATCTACAGTGACTTTATATACTACAGTGACGACAATGCTCGTCAGCGTTTTAATTTTTTGGACCGCATTTCTTTTGCGGAAGTCCCACATTCATAGGCGGACAAAACGATTATCATGGGCAGTGTATAATGTGAGAACAATTAAAAATTGTTCAAATGAAAAAGCAGCATAACTTACCTACTTCACACTGTTCCACAGCGTGTTATCTTATGGCATTATTCTATGGGGAGCTGCACCAGATGCTTCAGTAGTATTCCTGCAACAGAGGAAAGCGATAAGAGCAATTGCTGGTGTATCACAGAGAACAAGCTGCAGGGATCTGTTCACTCAGGGCCCCCGCAACCGCGCGTTCAACGTGTGCACCGCACGCGGGCGCCACTCTAAAAGGGCGCCAAAATCTCTTATAGACCACATGAAGAACCGATGGACCAAAGGTTTTCGAAAAAAATTCTTTCAAATTTTTTTTAACCATTATTTTTTCCAAACTTTTTTTCTTGCAATTTATAAGTTTCCGAACGTCGCAATCGGTATGAAATAGCCAGATTGCCATTATACGATTCTTTATGAGTAAATAAATCATAGATAATAATTATCTCTTTGTCGGCATGAGATTTCTTTATGGGCACCCGGCAACCTGCATCGGACGGCGGGTACCCTTTCTTCGATTATCACTAACACACGCATATGGTAAACATAAACAAACATAAATACCGAAACGACGGCCTTTAGCCAGGGGAATTACTGAAACTTTTGACACCATCTGTAGGAAAAATACTACAAGTTACGCAGAATTTTTGAAACTACCAAAATCTGCTTGTTGCGCTATAACAGCGAGAGGCGGCGTAATCCAAATATTAGATTTTATTTCGCAACGTTTAAGGGTCAAGAATTTAAATACTTAGATAATTGAAAATTGAGAAGATTTGTATTTTGTGAATTGTGTTTTGCTTATCTGTTTTTAGTTGTGATTAAATTAAATTTTATGAAATGGTAAGTACCGTTTCAAGGTTCTTCTAAAATACTTTTTGAATATGATAATGGGAAATTTCTCAAAAGTGTCTCAGATGATTTCGTCTTTTGATCCTGTGATCGACATTAGTCGAGAGCAAAACTCAAGGGTCTGATAATGGGGCAAATATGCGCGGAAAACATATTGGTTTACAAAAACGCATACTCGATGCTAATCCTAGGGCATTTTTTGCGCCATGTGCTGCACACAGCTTAAATTTAACTGAAAATGATTCTGCTAAGGTTTCAAATGAAACACTGGACTTTTTTGATATTGCACAAGAACTTTATATATATATTAATCTTCATCCACAAAAAGATTGGAATGTTATAAAAAAGCATGATCCTCAGTTACATCTAAAACCCCTAAGTGATACTAGATGGTCAAGTAGAATTGATGCTAAAGTTTCATTTTATTCAAATATGTGATAGCCTTTTAGAAATAGCAGAAAATGATTCTTTTAACATAGAAAGTGGACATAAGGCAAGTTCTTTTTTATTAAATATTCATTCTTTTAAATTTATTTGAAGTAAGTATAATAATAATTTGGTATGATGTTTCATTCCAGATTATTATTGTAAGCAAAATGATGCAAAGTGTAGCGATTGACATTAAAGTGTGCCAAAACTATTTTAAGAATTTAGTTGATCATTTCCAAAATTGTAGGGATGATAATGTTCTCGAGGAAAAACTTGCGGAAGCTGGAAAACTAGCGGCTGCTCTTGAGATAGATTAAGGTTTTTCTCCAATATATACTTTAAGACGAAAGTATAAACCAAAATTGTTCGATTATGAACACACGGATGAGGCACCTCAAGATCCAAAAATCGCTTTTAAAATAAATCCCTTTTTGAAAATAATTGATCAAGCACTAAGTTCCTTAAATAGTAGGTTTGATATGATATCTGATTACGATAACGTTTTTTGTTTTATTTGTGATATTCTTAAATTGAATGACAAATATCTATTAAAATGCTCTCATGCTCTCCAACAAGAGCTAACTGATCAGGAAAAAAAGAGGCTGACGTAAAAGAAAATTATTTATTCAACGAGATAAAAGCCCTAAGATTGTATTCATTATCTGAAGCATGAAATCCACCTGAAATTCTTCAATATATTTCTGAAAATAATCTAACTTCTTCTCTACCGAATCTTAGTATTGCCTTAAGAATCCTTCTCACTTTACCTGTGTCTGTTGCTTCTGGTGAGAGATCATTCACTAAATTAAAAATAATTAAAAACTATTTGAAGTCTACCATGTCAAGAAAGATTTTCTGGTTTGGCAATCTTAGATATAGAGCAAAATTGATTGATAAAATTGATTGATTGATAATATGAGAGAATTTGTAGCAGCCAAATCTAGAAAAACATCCATTCAATTTCTGGATTGATCCTTATTAAATGTTTATGCTTTTGTGAATAATTTATAGCCACCACAAAGTTCTTAAGGCAATGAAGGTTGCTGATAGATTTCCATTCTACACTAAATTCTTAAGGAAACCTAAAAAAAATTTTCCCGATTTTCCAGCAGTGATTTTCTCCACCTCCCCCTTTAAGGGGCGCCAAAATATGTTCCGCACGCGGGCGTTGATGTCCCTTGCGGGGGCTCTGTGTTCACTCAATATAAAATAATGACCTTACCAGCAATCTACATACTTGCCTGCCTATGTTCATTGTACAAAAGTGACAGAACCGAGTCATTCTAGCATGATTATTCCACTAGAAACCAAAATAAATGGGTACTCCCACAACACTGCATTAAGAGAACCCAAGATAGCTTCAACTTTTTGGGTATAAAGTTGCTGAACAAACTTCCTCAAGGCTGGATGGAACTGAGCAAAGTTTCTTTCAAACATAAAATGAAAATGTTTTCAACGAAAAATGTATTCTATTCCATAAAAGAATTTTTAGATTTTAAAATTATATTTAAGTGCACTTATTATCCGTAAGCCAGTTGCCATTGTGGTTTTTTATTGTAGTTTTTATTGTAACTTATCATTGTGATTTATTGTATCAAATTTTTTTAAATATTTAACTCTGACGCACCTTGTAAATTATTGAAGGTTTATTTGTGATGTTTAAGGTTGTAGACTACTTTGCGCTGAAACTGCAATTCCGCTAGATGGAGCTACCCGAAAATTTTTGCTAGATTTGTACCTGACACACCCATTCAACTTGAAGAACCGCCTGTTTGGTATTTATTGCCCCTAATAAAATCTCAACTCTCGATGAAGCCCAGCAAAGAGTAAATTTGTGTTTCTGTAAACTTTAGAAATTCAGTTCAGTTTAGATACAGTGGCGTAACCTAGGGGGGGATAAGGGGGATATATACCCCCAGGAGGAATATCCATTATATGTAACAACCTTATATATCACAATCTTATTATGAGTAAGCAAAATTCTTTGGAAAACTTCTTCAAAAGAAAGAAAATTTGATTTTTTTTTCCTTTATCCCCCCTCCAAGGCTTATGTCTGGGTACGCCACTGTTTAGGTATATAATACTAAATAAGAAAATCGCTGAAAATATTGTGGAGTTAGAAATGACAATGAACCACTGTCATGGACTTATTTTGAGTATGGATAATAGAAATAGGAATTTATTCGAATAGAGAAAAAATATATGATCATCTCTGGTTGTATGATTTCACAGAGAAAATCAGAAAAATTTGCATATTGAGATTTCTAGAATGTTAAATTCGAAAAGCTTTTGAGTTCTCATTTTATGCGCCTTTGGAGGCCACAACACTGTGTGTAGGAATATAAGATATGCGATTTATTAGGTTATTGTTGTCGGTCTCTTCATCTAGATGAGAATTTTTGATATTCTCCTGAAATTCAGAATGATTATTCAAATGATTATTTGACATTTGATACGTATTATAAGTCGTGAAAAAAAATTAGTGAGGGCAATAAGAAAAGAGTAACAGAATAGGAATGAAAAGTTGTATTTTGTTCTGTCTATCGGGTGTCACTTTGGGTTTTTACAGATATATTCAGCTCATCTAAGTTCAATATTCAAGCTTTGTTTCATCGAAATCGGATGAAAAGGGTTATTGCCAAATAAAATTCACACAATAATTTGTTTTACTAGGTGACAAAGTAGTGATTGACTACCTTAGCTGAATTCCCAGCCACGCTACGCTCAGCCATGTACAGTATAACTTCAGTTAGAGATGAGCGATATTTCACGAACTGTGATTTAATCACTGATATCAGACTGTCACAGGTAGTCACGGTTCCGAAAACTGAATACAGAGCGTGAAGGGATCACTGTTTGAACATTTCACAGATATTGACATATCAACGTCCGTGCAATCGTAAATTATGAAGCCAGCCTGCCAGCCTGATGTTTTTATTGCTTCGGAACCTTTGTCGGCACTTATTGATGCATTTTAGCAACATAAGTTCCGTGCGAACGATAGTTTTCGAAAGCCGGACAAATATAAACAGAACGTCGAAGCAGGCTGACTAATAAAAAAACTCAAATGATTCTCTTCCTCAATTGTAATATGTCGTTGGTGGAGAATGAATAGGAATAATTGTATTTTTCTCTCGAAAAATTTATCAAATATAGTTATTTGATAAATTTTTCGAGAGAAAAATACAATTATTCCTATTCACTCTCCACCAACGACATATTACAATTGAGGAAATTCGATTATTTAGGGACTGTTTTAACTACCCATTTCTGAGTTTTTTGTTGTGAAATTTTTAATTTTTCTCTTATTTTTTTGTTACAGTATTAGCCCCTTAACTATTTTGATATAGACAATTGTAAAATGCGTGTATTTTGTTTGGATGTTGATTACTCATCATTATTATTAAATAAATAAATAAACGTCTGAATATATGCATATGGCTTATTATTTATTATTCGATGTCCTAAAAATCATACCTTTTCCATTTGAGATTTCACAATTCTTCAATTAGCTCAGAAATAAATAGAAAATATCAAATATATTTAGGAAATTTAATTATTCAATAACTGGTTTTACTATATTTTTGTACATTTCTGATTGTTAATTTTTCTGTTTTTCTCTTATTTTATTTGATGCAGTATCAGTCACTTAATATTATCAATATATATTCACATGTGAATTATTTTATGCGTAGGTAGATATTATTTATTTTTCGATGTCCAAAATTATTCATATCCATATTCCACAAATCTGTAACCTCTAAAGAATTAACAGAAAGACAAAAGAGCTAAGGTTTGGGTGATTCATATAAATAATAATAACAATCACGGTCCGAGCTTAGTGTTGTGAAACGTGAACGTTCCTGTTCCTTCATGATATCAGTGAAATTAAAGCGTGATCACCGTTTAGGTATCGGATTCAGTTAGCGTTCCGTGCTAACGGAGAACGGAGAACAGGCGCTAACCGATACCTAAACAGTGATCACGTCACGCTTTAATTTCACTGATATCATAAAGGAACAGGAACGTTTCACAACGTGATCTAGAAATCACGGTATCGCTCATCTCTAACTTCAGTAGTCCGGGCAGATTTCGTTCCAGTACCTGCCCGAAATTGAAGGCGTCCGGATTACTGGAGTGATTTTAATTTATGAAATGAAGCAACTTATAAATTATCAAAATAAGGTTTATTAATCAAGTCACAAAAAAAAATATTATTTTCTCATAAAATAAAACAAAACTGAACAAAACAATCAAGTACATGTAACACGTTATGTAAATATGTACATGTAGGTATTTATAATATTGTATACATACATATTATGTATGTATGCAAAATGAAATATCTTCTACTTTTTTGAAAAATACATATCAATTTTAGTTTGGACCTTTTTGGATGCATCTATATCAATTGCGTTGTCTTTAAGCCTTTTCAAAAGCTATAAATGTTCAAGGGGAAGGTTATTCTCCTTCGTCCACCTGATAGCTAGACTCTTCTGTGAGTGTAAGTGTCTTATGTGATCGTTTGACTGCAACCATTGCGTCCGGCACGCTCAAAAACAAAGTGCAGAATTAAAGATGCTGCCGCCACGCTGTTTCCAACCGACATGTTACCGTTTTTTACATGTATAGACAGGAAAATGCTATTATTTTGCATAATGAATATTTTCGCGCCCGGATTTCAGAGGCAAAAATTTCAAAATGCCCGAATCCCAGCAGTGTCCGGAATACTGGAGTGTCCGGGCTAGCGACTATCCGAACTATCGAAGTTGTACTGTATTAGTATTTTTTATAATATGACTCGGCTTTGAACTATCAGCCGAGGCAATCTATCTACTACTCTGCTACCTATAGTAAAATAAATAACTATTGAAAGTATTTTTTATTTGACAATAACTATTTTCATCCGATTTCTATGAAACGAAGCTTCATTTATTTTGTAGTGATAAATTAAAATAAAATTTGATACAAATTGCAATTGTTGGTATGGTTGGTTGCTATGGAAATGTATATGTCCATAATAATTATAGTTGTAACGAAGTGAAATTCGTTACTAGAATCACCCGGTATAATTTAGCCCAGGTTATGAATTCAGTAATTATTTTATTAGAATCACCTGGTATAATTAACCCAGGTTTAGAATTCAATAATTATTTTATTAGAATCACCCAGTATAATTTGCCCCAGGTTTAGAATTCCATCATTATTCTACCAGTCATCTGAGTAGGTGAAAATAAAATTTTAATTGAGAGCAGTGAAGGTATTTGTCGTCCAATTCAAAAATTTTCATTTGGAATAATTTTTGATTTATTTATTTCATGAAAATATAACGATGCAATTTAAAATATCAGCCTATGTATAAAAACTTTCGAGCGACAACGCGATAGACGTTATCTCTTCAATATGTTCTTTTTTACATGTTGTCGTTCGTTTTTCATAGGTACACCGCCGATTTCGAGACTCGAAATTTTCCCCTTCCAACCGAGATTACAAGTGAAATATTTCGGAAAAGGAGGATAATTCTTGCCGGTGTCTTCGAAGTATCAAGATATTTTCCGATTTACTCCTGCCGGCGTCTTCGAGCTATATATTTTCATAGTTATTGAGCGGATTTTCTTGAGTAACAATTTAGAGTTTAATTTTTAGTTTGCAATTTTTCTTTTGAACGTTGGACGTTTTAGTGCCGTATTTTATATTCGTGAATTTGACACTTAGCCCGTACACGAAAAGAATTTGAGTTCGTGTAGTGAAGTGGGAAATTCTTAGGATTGGTAAGAACCGTTTTATTCCTGTCTGTATTATCGGTGACTTTCCTGTGTTCCATCGATACTTTCCGAGTGTGATTTATTTGTAATTTATTTTATTTCTTAGATCTTTCTTTCTCAAGTGGAGTTTGTCTGTTCGGTTCCTTATTGCGAGCAACTCTTATTTGGAACTACCAGGCAAAACTCCTTATCTTGGGGAGAGGGGTCGTTTATTTCCGATCTCCGGATCACTGCGGTCTTTAAGGTTAATTACCCTGTCCGGTCCGACTCGAGTCGTTAATTGGTGGATGCGCCGAGGTATACCGTAAGTGAAATTTATTTCTTTGATCTTTCTTTCTCAAGTGGAGTTTGTCTGTCCGGTTCCTTATTGCGAGCAACTCTTATTTGGAACTACCAGGCAGAACTCCTTATCTTGAGGAGAGGGGTCGCTAATTTCCGATCTCCGGATCACAGCGGTGTTTTGGGCTAATTACCCTGTCCGGTCTGACTCGAGTCTAGAATTGGTGGATGCGTCAAAGTATACCCTGAACGAAATTTATTTCTTAGATCTTTCTTTCTCAGGTGGATTTTGTCTGTCCGGTTCCTTATTGCGAGCAACTCTTATTTGGAACTACCAGGCAGAACTCCTTATCTTGAGGAGAGGGGTCGCTAATTTCCGATCTCCGGATCACCGCGGTGTTTTGGGCTAATTACCCTGTCCGGTCTGACTCGAGTCGTGAATTGGTGGATGCGCCGAAGTATACCCTGAGTGAAATTTATTTCTTAGATCTTTCTTTCTCAAGTGGAGTTTGTCTGTCCGGTTCCTTATTGCGAGCAACTCTTATTTGAAACTGCCAGGCATAACTCCTTATCTTGGGGAGAGGGGTCGCTTAATTCCGATCTCCGGATCACAGCAGCCTTTTCGGCGAATTACCCTGTCCGGTCTGACTCGAGTCTAGAATTGGTGGATGCGCCAAAGTATACCCCGAACGAAATTTATTTCTTAGATTTATTTTGGTGGATGCGCCGACAAATACCCTGATTGAAATCTGTTTCTAAGACCCAACTTTCTCAGGTGGAATCTGTGTGTCGGGTCCCTTATTGCGAGCAACTCTTATTTGGGACCACCAGACAGAATTCCTTATCTTGTGGAGCGGGGTCGCTTATTTCCGATTCACGGATCACCGTGGTCATTTCGGTGAGTCACCCTGCCCAGTCCGACCTGAGATTTATTTTGGTGGATGCGCCGACAAATACCCTAATTGAAATCTGTTTCTAAGACCCAACTTTCTCAAGTGGAATCCGTGTGTCGGGTCCCTTATTGCGAGCAACTCTTATTTGGGACCACCAGACGGAATTCCTTATCTTGTGGAGAGGGGTCGCGTATTTCCGATTCACTGATCACCATGGTCATTTCGGTGAGTCACCCTGCCCAGTCTGACTTAATATCGATTTTTGGTGGATGCGCCGATACAAGACCTGATTCGAAGATATTGTTCAGGCTTGCTGTTTCTAATAAAGAGGTATCGAACCGGACCGTACGGAACACAGGATAGGTAGTCACATCTGACTTATTGGACTGCATTTCACACGCCAATCTGCATGCTTTCCACGCTTGTCCGCACTTAACCGTTTTTATCATCGCTCAATTTGCTTGCTCACTGCTTACTCATTTCTGCTGCTTGATATACGCCACCTGCTCACCTCACTTATTTCTCGTTCCGTACCGTGTTGCATTGTAAATATTTGCTTTTGGTGTTTAGTAGCCTTTTTCATTATTGTATATATAGGATAGTATTGTATATAATTTGGTGTTGTACATAAGGGAACGGATATTGTTAAATATAGTGTGTTTCGTCAGGGTGTCTTTTATTTATCTCATAGACATTTACTGCCATTTAGCGAAATAAATCACCACTGGTCAATCGCTCTTACCTTAGATTGAATCGAACCCTTCTCCAACTGTTTAAAAGCTACCCAGGGTCGATAATAGTGAGCGACGTAAGGAATTGCGACCTTATAAAACCTATCGCAATTGGCGCCCGAGGTAATATAGGAGAGAAATAGTAAACAATCATCAATCCGAAGAAAGTCGCCGTCACATAGTTTGACAACTTTTTGGAATGTTTTATTTCCATTAATCATTTCTGATGATGCCTATTCATGAAACTACTTACTTTAATGCCTAGGCAGGAAAAGTAATACTTTACTGATTGATATGTGTCTGCAAAATTAATATTTGTTGTCAATCGGAGGAAAAATATTTTACAAATTTCAAGAACTTTTTTGGTGTGCAAGGGGAAGCCCTACTCGTTATGCAATCTTGATGAATTAGGGCGCTTCGCCATAATTGAGGTACAAAATAATAATAATATAAAAAATATCACAAATAAATGCACTTTATTCACACGTTTTCCGAATAGCTTAAACTAATATTTTTGTATCATCCATTCAAATATATAGGTACTCATCATATAGAAAATACACTAATTACACAGTTCCTTTTCATAAATGGAATAGGTTATGCCTTCAAAATGGAATTATCTACAAATATCTTTTCTTATATATTCTAAGAAATAACGATTCATAAAGTTCTAGTTTGATTTATAAATTCATTGAAATTGAATATATAGATAGTGAGAAAGGGCTGCATATCATATATTTGTCACGTATAGGACGGCCTGACGGACTGACCAGAATCGAATTTGAGGACGGATTCGTCATCGGTGAGTCAAAAACTATCGTTGGAGACCATTCCCGTCACACAATTCGAAAAGTACGGCCATTGTGGCGAATTGATATCTCGGAAACTATCAACATTTAAGAAATCTAAAGAAACGAAAAATGTAATGTGTGAATTATTTTCAATTTAATATGTTATGATCCTTCCTTCATCAACGAAGGCATCTATTAACTCGAGAAAAAAATGGAATATTTCAGTACTGTTAGAATTTCATATTATTGAAATTCAATTACACAAATGGCGGATTTTTTTTTGGATTAACAGATGTCATTCGCTGATGGAGAAACGGTATATGATGATGAAAAAGAAAAAACGCACATCACTTTACATTGCATTACATAAATTTTTCATTTTTCGTCAACAAAAAAAATTATTCAAAAAAAATATTGCAATTTCTTAAACTTTTATGACATGAAATTTTCAAGGAGGTATGTATACAAGAATGGCTTCACGATGCGAAAAATGTTTACTATAAATTTTTTCAAGTTAATATTAATGAAGGGAGTACGAGAAAATTTTCTTAATCAAGAATTGCATATTTTTAGGGTTAAATTGAAATGATAAATATTGTAGATAGAGTTTCGGGAATTGGGAGTTTTTCAAAAAAAATTTTTTTTTTTGAGAATTTTTTTTCAGATTTCTCAAATATTAATAATTTTCCATATTTCGGCAAAAATCCAGATACCTTTTTTTCATCTTAATTTCTTTATGACTTTTGCGCTCAAAATGTACTTCTCCAGACATCATTACGAATAAAATCAGCTAGCATATATATTTTAGGAACAGTATCGTTTGTAATTTTAATAATAATTTCATAACAAGTTTTCTACCTATCCCTATTCTTCAGTGCAATATTGTCATAAACTAGTAATGTACACAATTTTAGCCAATCAGAGAAACCCTACCCTCGTAAATCATAAGAGTGTCATTTATCTCGAGCCATAAAATACAGTCCAAAATTCTATTGGCGTTCAGGTTGCAAAAAGGCGTAAACCTTTGGGAGGCGTTCCAAAAAGCATAATTCTATTTGAAAAACATCTATAATTAGAGCAAATCAAGCAATTTTAAAAAAATGTTTGCACCAATTCAAAACACATAATATCACTGAACATTTGTGAATGAGTTACTCGAAATGAGAAGTCTCTCTAAAGCTGAATAGTCCTTTAAAGAATGTGTTCAATTTCAAAGTTCAATTTTCATAATACTATCGATTTTTTTTGAAAATCGAGACGAGACCTTCAAGTTCACTATCACGTCATTGTTCACTCAAAAAATGAAATGAAGCCGACCTGTATTTTGGATTTTGGATATGCAGTTGATTAGCACTGAAATAGCAGTGTTATGGTATGGTATGGTATTGAACACCCTTAAGAGTGTTCAATACCTTGTTCATACCACTGCGAAAATATTCATTATGCAAAATAATAGCATTTTCCTGTCTATACATGTAAAAAACGGTAACATGTCGGTTGGAAACAGCGTGGCGGCAGCATCTTTCATTCTGCACTTTGTTTTTGAGCGTGTCGGACGCAATGGTTGCAGTCAAACGATCACATAAGACACTTACACTCACAGAAAAGTCTAGCTATCAGGTGGACAAAGGAGAATAACCTTCCCCTTGAACATTTATAGCTTTTGAAAAGGCCTAAAGACAACGCAATTGATATAGATGCATCCAAAAAGGTCCAAACTAAAATTGATATGTATTTTTCAAAAAAGTAGAAGATATTTCATTTTGTATACATACATAATATGTATGTATACAATATTATAAATACCTACATGTACATATTTACATAACGTTTTACATGTACTTGAGTGTTTTGTTCAGTTTTGTTTTATTTTATGAGAAAATAATATTTTTTTTTGTGACTTGATTAATAAACCTTATTTTGATAATTTATAAGTTGCTTCATTTCATAAATTAAAATCACTCCAGTAATCCGGACGCCTTCATAATTCGGGCAGGTACCGGAACGAAATCTGCCCGGACTACTGAAGTTATACTGTACATGGCTGAGCGTAGCGTGGCTGGGAATTCAGCTAAGGTAGTCAATCACTACTTTGTCGCCAAGTAAATCAAATTATTGTGTGAATTTTATTTGGCAATAACCCTTTTCATCCGATTTCGATGAAACAAAGCTTGAATATTGAACTTAGATGAGCTGGATATATCTGTAAAAACCCAAAGTGACACCCGATAGACAGAACAAAATACAACTTTTCATTCCTATTCTGTTACACTTTTCTTATTGCCCTCACTAATTTTTTTTCACGACTTATAATACGTGTCAAATGTCAAATAATCATTTGAATAATCATTCTGAATTTCAGGAGAATATCAAAAATTCTCATCTAGATAAAGAGACCGACAACAATAACCTAATAAATCGCATATCTTATATTCCTATACACAGTGTTGTGGCCTCCAAAGGCGCATAAAATGAGAACTCAAAAGCTTTTCGAATTTTTCATTCTAGAAATCTCAATATGCAAATTTTTCTGATTTTCTCTGTGAAATCATACAACCAGAGATGATCATATATTTTTTCTCAATTCGAATAACTTGCTATTTTTATTATCCATACTCAAAATAAGTCCATGACAGTGGTTCATTGTCATTTCTAACTTCACAATATTTTCTTATTTAGTATTATACACCTAAACAGTGGCGTACCCAGACATAAGCCTTGGAGAGGGGATAAAGGAAAAAAAATCGAATTTTCCTTCTTTTGAAGAAGTTTTCCAAAGAATTTTGCTAACTTTTAATAAGATTGTGATATATAAGGTCGATACATATAATGGATATTCCTCCTGGGGGTATATATCCCCCTTATCCCCCCCTTGGATACGCCACTGTATCTAAACTGAACTGAATTTCTAAAGTTTACAGAAACACAAATTTACTCTTTGCTGGGCTTCATCGAGAGTTGAGATTTTATTAGGGGCAATAAATACCAAACAGACGGTTCTTCAAGTTGAATGGGTGTGTCAGGTACAAATATACCAAAAATTTTCGGGTAGCTCCATCTAGCGGAATTGCAGTTTCAGCGCAAAGTAGTCTACAACGAAACAGATGTATTCGTTGGGAGATGCTTACATAAGTTCCACAAAAAATGTTTAAGCACGGAGTCGGCCAATATCTCGAGATGTCCACAATGCTCGGAGGAAATTGGAACAAATTTGGTGGAGGGAGACTGCACAATTTGCTTGGAGCCATTAAAAAACGGAATACACATTACCAAGTGCATACACTCCTTCCACCGTGAATGTATTTCGAAATGGGCAAGTCAAAATGAGACTTGTCCTTACTGTCGGAGCCCTGTCCCGAAAGAGGGTATTTTGGGGGAATACATAATCCATTCGACTTCCTCCGAAAATGTAACAGATGTACCAGACGAATATTGGGATGATATTGGTACATATTGGTCAATGTTTGTAACGTCCTGATATGTTATATAGGACATCGTACATATTATTATCGAATATTTTTTATTAATAAATAATATAAAAATTTTTTATCCGTTTCATTGATTACAAACCCTTACCCCCATATCGAAAAATTTCTAAAGAAAATTATTATGACTATACCAGTGATTCGTATTGCGGAAGGATTGATATCTGAATAAAACTTCCAACTATGTTCTCAATAATGAAAGAATATGGAAGAAGCTTGCGTAAAATCAAGGAATTATAACTATTAAAATACAAATTTATCACAAATAAAAGTATTTTCCTGAGTTTTAAGATATACAGTGTATCTCACAAATAATAAGAATTATTTCAATTATATAATATTGGATCCAAAATATACGGATTGAAACCAAATCGACTAGATAAAATAATTCTAGTCCTAATACATAAATTAAGAACGTTACTCTTATAATAAAAAAGAAGATTAAGATAATGATTTGATTTTACTCTTGCTGATAAAAGCAATACTATAGTTGCTTAGCCCCAACAAGAATATATAAAAAAATCAAATTCATTCCTAAAAACCAATAATTTACAAATTATAAACTGTAAACTAACATCAAAATTTCAGAAACAAATAAAATCCGCTCTCTTACCTCTGATTCATCCCATTTTCAGAATATTTCAAAAAATAAACTAATCCTTATGAATCCTGAACTTTTGTGATTTGCTTAATGGTAGCAAATATATATTCAAATATATTGGAACCAATAGCAAATACACTAAAAGGTGTTTCTATTAATTTTGTAGCTTTTCACCGTCATATAAATTCAATTATAGAAATATGTGGAAAATCGCTCAGACGATACATGCTTTACAGAAATTTTTTCCAAAGCAGTATCTATTGCTCAGAGTCTCAATATAGAGATTGGAAAACTACGAATTTGCGGTAGACAAATGTACAGATCTAATTATGAAGCAGATTTAACTGAGAATTACTTCAAAAAAATCTATATTCATCCCATATTTAGATCATTTGATTTCAGCCCTTGAAACGAGATTTTCGAAAGAACATGTAATGCTTTTTTCTTTGTTCAATTTTTTGTCAAAGAATTCAAAATTACCAGATATTGAATATTTCGCTTCTAAGGTCGGCAATATGTATAACACATTGAAAATTTGGAAAGTGAATTGAACATTTGGAATGAGTATTTATCTGAATCACAAATGGATGAAAACATAAAAATTGAAGATCTTATCGGACAATGTAAATTTTCTCCTGCTATCAAACAATGCCTTATTCTTCTCCTCACAATTCCATGTACTACTTCTACTATAGAGCGTAGTTTCAGCGCAGAATTAAATTTTAGTTCAGAATAAAATATGCGTACTCTGTTGTATAGAGATTAAGTATTTTGTCTTCAGAATTAATATTGTTTTTATGAGTTCTTTTTTGCAATTTATGATTTGTTAGCTTTGTTTATATACTTATTTATTGTTTTTACATTCTGGAGCAATTCTGTGTTATTTTGCATCATATTTTAGTGTCATGTTTTAAGCTTTATTGTTTGCGTCATTCAGTGTATATTTCAAGATTTAATATTATTCTTCTATTATTTTATAAACATACATAGTTTTATCGAGCATATATGTATATATTTTTCATTTCGTTATTACCCGTTAATTTTTCTGTATTTATTAGTAATTATAATAATTATTTCATTCCGTTCACTCATGAATATAAATACAGAAATAGAAAGAAACGGAATACTAATATCGCCTACGACAATCATGGACGCCTTATCGTTTTTCAACAATTTTAATTTTGCCCCCTCTGAGAAAAATTTCTGCGGGCGCCCATGGAAAAAAGCAGTGAAAATGATATACCCACATATTGAAGAAAATTTCAAATATATTTACATAAAATATACCAGAGGTATTTCTGAGAAAATTGCCACATATCTTGAAAATAACTTCAATGAAATTCATTTAGAACAAAGTGAAATATTGCTAAATTTATCAAAAATAACTGCTGATAAATCAGGAGTGTATAAAATAGATTAATTATTAAATTCTATTTGTCTATTGATTCTTCTTGAAATTTAAATATGTACCCATCCGAAATTCTTCAATTGTTAGTAATCGTTTCATTTATTACAATAGAGATGTACATAAGACGTTTGAGCTGAAATTGTTATTTTATTTTGTAAGAAGACGTAACGACTTCGATGAATGACAAGATAATGACTTATATATTGTCAATGAGGATAACCCGAATTATGAAATTCCTACCTATGATTATATGAAATTTATATTCGAGATAAAATTTTCTTTATATTATCAACAAAATTTGAGTCCACTCTAGATGATTAGTAGCTGATGACACTTGTTGTCTTTTCATTGAAAAATACATACTGAAATCTACATTCTACTACAAGAGACAATTATATCTAATACCGGTATAAATCAAAAATTCAAGAATACAGAACTTTCAATGGTTTAATTAATCAATTGTTTGAACCTTTACATAAATATGTTTTAAAAAAGATCTTCTTCATAAAATATTAGATGGTTGATGATCATAATGATCTATGTTGATGAATATTATTAAGGACCAGAACCAGACAATTAATATAAATTATACTTGTCTATTGATTCTTCTTGATATTAAAATATGTACTCATCCGAAATTCTTCAATTGTTGGTATTCGTTTCATTTATTACAATACAGTTATACATAAGACGTTTGAGCTGAAATTGTTATTTTATTTTGTAAGAAGACGTAACGACTTCGATGAATGACAAGATAATGACTTATATATTGTCAATGAGGATAACTCGAATTATGAAATTCCTACCTATGATTATATGAAATTTATATTCGAGATAAAATTTTCTTTATATTATCAACAAAATTTGAGTCCACTCTAGATGATTAGTAGCTGATGACACTTGTTGTCTTTTCATTGAAAAATACATACTGAAATATACATTCTACTACAAGAGACAATTATATCTAATACCGGTATAAATCAAAAATTCAAGAATACAGAACTTTCAATGGATTAATTAATCAATTGTTTGAACCTTTACATGAATATGTTTTAAAAAAGATCTTCTTCATGAAATATTAGATGGTTGATGATCATAATGATCTATGTTGATGAATATTATTAAGGACCAGAACCAGACAATTAATATAAATTATACTTGTCTATTGATTCTTCTTGATATTAAAATATGTACTCATCCGAAATTCTTCAATTGTTGGTATTCGTTTCATTTAATACTATACAGTTATACATAAGACGTTTGAGCTGAAATTGTTTTTTTTATTTTGGTAGAAGACGTAACAACTTCGATGAATGATGAGATAATGACTAATGTATTGTTAATGACGATAATTCAAATTATAAAATACCTACTTATGATAATATGAAATTAATATTGGAAAAAATATTTTCATCAGAAAATCTGGGAGCTTCTTCCCATAAATTACTGTAAAATTCGAATTTTGTTGCCACCAAGTAGTAGATGAGTAGTTGGACACCACGACACAAAGAATTATTACAATTTCTTTGCTTCAAGTATCATGGTTAAATATGCTACAAAAATACTCTCTTGAAAATGACGAAGTTGCCGAGGAATGCTAGGATTGCTCGGTCATAAAAATACACAATTATGCTACTCGAAAAACATTCCTATGTTAAGAGGTCACGTGAGAGGTGGAACAAGCCTTTGGCTTTCGAAAAGATGAAGAAGAAGAAAAATATTCCGAAAAAAAGAAAATATGTGGCTTCAAATTTTTTTGAAATTGTAATAAATTTTTCAAACATCAATCTGTGTTATCATCATTGACTTGTTTGATTTTTCAGAGTAATAACTCTGTGACTGATTTTAAAAAAACACATTAATGGTAAATGAATTCAGAAACAGCCAACGAAATAACGCTTGAATGTCAATTCAAGATTTGGAAGAAGGAAATTTCGAGAATTCCAATTCAAATTTAATTCATTTTCGGTACATTCTTCATATGATGAGCAATTATTCACTAACATATCTATATGAAGCAAATTATTTTGTTGATTACCAGTATCGACTAACACGTCGAAATCAACTTATTCTACTTTCAACAGACAATGCGAAATTAGATATTGGCAGCATTCACTCCACAAAACAATTTTTTTATGATTTTGAATGCAACATTGAGAATGTATTAAATATCCTAGGAACATCTGAAATGAAACCGAATTTAAAAAATACATAATTTATTTTATTTCAGTTCAATCTTCGAATTATAACATGAATATTCATATTTAAATATTTATACGAACAACAGCCACACCGCCAGGCATCAACAGACATCAATTTCCCCTCTCCTCCAAACCCTTTGTCGCCAATTTCGTTCAGCCCCCACCCAAAACAAAAAATTGGCTGCAGGGAACCAATAGAAAACGTCTATATTCTGAAATAATTTTCTAACTCAGGTATCTCAATTAGACTTTCGAATGTACTTAAATGTACAACGAAAACTATTGAGCTTAGTTTGAATAGATCTCTCTTCGTGAACAGTTGATTGCCCTTATATTTATATATATTTGACGATTGCTCAGAAAACATCGAAAGGAAGGTAAATATATCAAATTATAATTTTTTAGCTAGTGCATAAGTAGGTAATCAATCATCTGTAAAGTAAACTTGATTTTATTTTATTGAATTATGTGATTTGTTAAACTTTGGACGTAATATGGTCGTCTTTCCTGGATAAAATGTGTTTAAAAAGAATTTCTTCTACCTAATGATTGTTATAACAACTTAAATAAGTTTTTTTTTTCAGAATGGATACGAGTAATCTTGAAAAATGCACTATTTGTTGTCAAGAAATTGACGAAACAGATGTATTCGTTGGGAGATGCTTACATAAGTTCCACAAAAAATGTTTAAGCACGGAGTCGGCCAATATCTCGAGATGTCCACAATGCTCGGAGGAAATTGGAACAAATTTGGTGGAGGGAGACTGCACAATTTGCTTGGAGCCATTAAAAAACGGAATACACATTACCAAGTGCAGACACTCCTTCCACCGTGAATGTATTTCGAAATGGGCAAGTCAAAATGAGACTTGTCCTTACTGTCGGAGCCCTGTCCCGAAAGAGGATATTTTGGGGGAATACATAATCCATTCGACTTCCTCCGAAAATGTAACAGATGTACCAGACGAATATTGGGATGATATTGGTACATATTGGTCAATGTTTGTAACGTCCTGATATGTTATATAGGACATTGTACATATTATTATCGAATATTTTTTATTAATAAATAATATAAAAATTTTTTATCCGTTTCATTGATTACAAACCCTTACCCCCATATCGAAAAATTTCTAAAGAAAATTATTATGACTATACCAGTGATTCGTATTGCGGAAGGATTGATATCTGAATTCCAACTATGTTCTCAATAATGAAAGAATTTGGAAGAAGCTTGCGTGAAATCAAGGAATTATAATTATTAAAATACAAATTTATCACAAATAAAAGTATTTTCCTAAGTTTTAAGATATACAGTGTATCTCACAAATAATAAGAATTATTTCAATTATATAATATTGGATCCAAAATATACGGATTGAAACCAAATCGACTAGATAAAATAATTCTAGTCCTAATACATAAATTAAGAACGTTACTCTTATAATAAAAAAGAAGATTACAGATAATGATTTGATTTTACTCTTGCTGATAAATGCAATACTATAGTTGCTTAGCCCCAACAAGAATATATAAAAAAATCAAATTCATTCCTAAAAACCAATAATTTACAAATTATTAACTATAAACTAACATCAAAATTTCAGAAACAAATAAAATCTGCTCTCTTACCTCTGATTCATCCCATTTTCAGAATATTTCAAAAAATAAACTAATCCTTATGAATCCTGAACTTTTGTGATTTGCTTAATGGTAGCAAATATATATTCAAATATATTGGAACCAATAGCAAATACACTAAAAGGTGTTTCTATTAATTTTGTAGATTTTCACCGTCATATAAATTTAATTATAGAAATATGTGGAAAATCGCTCAGACGATGCATGCTTTACAGAAATTTTTTCCAAAGCATCATCTACTGCTCAGAGTCTCAATATAGAGATTGGAAAACTACGAATTTGCGGTAGACAAATGTACAGATCTAATTATGAAGCAGATTTAGCTGAAGATTACTTCAAAAAAATCTGTATTCATCCCATATTCAGATCATTTGATTTCAGCCCTTGAAACGAGATTTTCGAAAGAACATGTAATGATTTTTTCTTTGTTCAATTTTTTGTCAAAGAATTCAAAATTACTAGATATTGAATATTTCGCTTCTAAGGTCGGCAATATGTATAACACATTGAAAATTTGGAAAGTGAATTGAACATTTGGAATGAGTATTTATCTAAATCACAAATGGATGAAAACATAAAAATTGAAGATCTTATCGGACAATGTAAATTTTCTCCTGCTATCAAACAATGCCTTATTCTTCTCCTCACAATTCCATGTACTACTTCTACTATAGAGCGTAGTTTCAGCGCAGAATTAAATTTTAGTTCAGAATAAAATATGCGTACTCTGTTGTATAGCGATTAAGTATTTTGTCTTCAGAATTAATATTGTTTTTATGAGTTCTTTTTTGCAATTTATGATTTGTTAACTTTGTTTATATACTTATTTATTGTTTTTACATTCTGGAGCAATTCTGTGTTATTTTGCATCATATTTTAGTATCATGTTTTAAACTTTATTGTTTGCGTCATTCAGTGTATATTTCAAGATTTAATATTATTCTTTTATTATTTTATAAACATAGTTTTATCGAGCATATATGTATATATTTTTCATTTCGTTATTTTTCTGTATTTATTAGTAATTATAATAATTATTTCATTCCGTTCACTCATGAATATAAATACAGAAATAGAAAGAAACGGAATACTAATATCGCCTACGACAATCATGGACGCCTTATCGTTTTTCAACAATTTTCATTTTGCCCCCCCTGAGAAAAATTTCTGCGGGCGCCCATGGAAAAAAGCAGTGAAAATGATATACCCACATATTGAAGAAAATTTCAAATATATTTACATAAAATATACCAGAGGTATTTCTGAGAAAATTGCCACATATCTTGAAAATAACTTCAATGAAATTCATTTAGAACAAAGTGAAATATTGCTAAATTTATCAAAAATAACTGCTGATAAATCAGGAGTGTATAAAATAGATTCATTATTAAATTCTATTGATTCTTCTTGAAATTTAAATATGTACCCATCCGAAATTCTTCAATTGTTAGTAATCGCTTCATTTATTACAATAGAGATGTACATAAGACGTTTGAGCTGAAATTGTTATTTTATTTTGTGAGAAGACGTAACGACTTCGATGAATGACAAGATAATGACTTATATATTGTCAATGAGGATAACTCGAATTATGAAATTCCTACCTATGATTATATGAAATTTATATTCGAGATAAAATTTTCTTTATATTATCAACAAAATTTGAGTCCAGTCTAGATGATTAGTAGCTGATGACACTTGTTGTCTTTTCATTGAAAAATACATACTGAAATATTTATTCTACTACAAGAGACAATTATATCTAAAACCGGTATAAATCAAAAATTCAAGAATACAGAACTTTCAATGGATTAATTAATCAATTGTTTGAACCTTTACATAAATATGTTTTAAAAAAGATCTTCTTCATGAAATATTAGATGGTTGATGATCATAATGATCTATGTTGATGAATATTATTGAGGACCAGAACCAGACAATTAATATAAATTATACTTGTCTATTGATTCTTCTTGATATTAAAATATGTACTCATCCGAAATTCTTCAATTGTTGGTATTCGTTTCATTTAATACAATACAGTTATACATAAGACGTTTGAGCTGAAATTGTTTTTTTTATTTTGGTAGAAGACGTAACAACTTCGATGAATGATAAGATAATGACTAATGTATTGTTAATGACGATAATTCAAATTATAAAATACCTACTTATGATAATATGAAATTAATATTGGAGATAATATTTTCATCAGAAAATCTGGGGGCTTCTTCCCATAAATTACTGTAAAATTCGAATTTTGTTGCCACCAAGTAGTAGATGAGTAGTTGGACACCACGACACAAAGAATTATTACATTTTTTTTGCTTAAAGTATCATGGTTAACATATGCTACAAAAACACTCCCTTAAAAATGACGAAGTTGCCGAGGAATGCTAGGATTGCTCGGTCATAAAAATACACAATTATGCTACTCGAAAAACATTCCTATGTTAAGAGGTCACGTGAGAGGTGGAACAAGCCTTTGGCTTTCGAAAAGATGAAGAAGAAGAAAAATATTCCGAAAAAATGAAAATATGTGGCTTCAAATTTTTTTGAAATTGTAATAAATTTTTCAAACATCAATCTGTGTTATCATCATTGACATGTTTGATTTTTCAGAGTAATAACTCTGTGACTGATTTTAAAAAAACACATTAATGGGAAATGAATTCAGAAACAGCCAACGAAATAACGCTTGAATGTCAATTCAAGATTTGGAAGAAGGAAATATCGAGAATTCCGATTCAAATTTAATTCATTTTATTTTGTTGATTACCAGTATCGACTAACACGTCGAAATGAACTTATTCTACTTTCAACAGACAATGCGAAATTAGATATTGGCAGCATTCACTCCACAAAACAATCTTTTTTATGATTTTGAATGCAACATTGAGAATGTATTAAATATCCTAGGAACATCTGAAATGAAACCGAATTTAAAAAATACATAATTTATTTTATTTCAATTCAATCTCCGAATTATAACATGAATTTTCATATTTAAATATTTATACGAACAACAGCCACACCGCCAGGCATCAACAGACATCAATTCCCCCTCTCCTCCAAACCCTTTGTCGCCAATTTCGTTCAGCCCCCACCCAAAACAAAAAATTGGCTGCAGGGAACCAATAGAAAACGTCTATATTCTGAAATAATTTTCTAACTCAGGTATCTCAATTAGACTTTCGAATGTACTTAAATGTACAACGAAAACTTTTGAGCTTAGTTTGAATAGATCTCTCTTCGTGAACAGTTGATTGCCCTTATATATATATATATTTGACGATTGCTCAGAAAACATCGAAAGGAAGGTAAATATATCAAATTATAATTTTTTAGCTAGTGCATAAGTAGGTAATCAATCATCTGTAAAGTAAACTTGATTTTATTTTATTGAATTATGTGATTTGTTAAACTTTGGACGTAATATGGTCGTCTTTCCTGGATAAAATGTGTTTAAAAAAAATTTCTTCTACCTAATGATTGTTATAACAACTTAAATAAATTTTTTTTTTCAGAATGGATACGAGTAATCTTGAAAAATGCACTATTTGTTGTCAAGAAATTGACGCAACAGATGTATTCGTTGGGAGATGCTTACATAAGTTCCACAAGAAATGTTTAAGCACGGAGTCGGCCAATATCTCGAGATGTCCACAATGCTCGGAGGAAATTGGAACAAATTTGGTGGAAGGAGACTGCACAATTTGCTTGGAGCCATTAAAAAACGGAATACACATTACCAAGTGCAGACACTCCTTCCACCGTGAATGTATTTCGATATGGGCAAGTCAAAATGAGACTTGTCCTTACTGTCGGAGCCCTGTCCCGAAAGAGGATATTTTGGGGGAATACATAATCCATTCGACTTCCTCCGAAAATGTAACAGATGTACCAGACGAATATTGGGATGATATTGGTACATATTGGTCAATGTTTGTAACGTCCTGATATGTTATATAGGACATTGTACATATTATTATCGAATATTTTTTATTAATAAATAATATAAATTTTTTTTATCCGTTTCATTGATTACAAACCCTTACCCCCATATCGAAAAATTTCTAAAGAAAATTATTATGACTATACCAGTGATTCGTATTGCGGAAGGATTGATATCTGAATGATACTTCCAACTATGTTCTCAATAATGAAAGAATATGGAAGAAGCTTGCGTAAAATCAAGGAATTATAACTATTAAAATACAAATTTATCACAAATAAAAGTATTTTCCTGAGTTTTAAGATATACAGTGTATCTCACAAATAATAAGAATTATTTCAATTATATAATATTGGATCCAAAATATACGGATTGAAACCAAATCGACTAGATAAAATAATTCTAGTCCTAATACATAAATTAAGAACGTTACTCTTATAATAAAAAAGAAGATTAAGATAATGATTTGATTTTACTCTTGCTGATAAAAGCAATACTATAGTTGCTTAGCCCCAACAAGAATATATAAAAAAATCAAATTCATTCCTAAAAACCAATAATTTACAAATTATAAACTGTAAACTAACATCAAAATTTCAGAAACAAATAAAATCCGCTCTCTTACCTCTGATTCATCCCATTTTCAGAATATTTCAAAAAATAAACTAATCCTTATGAATCCTGAACTTTTGTGATTTGCTTAATGGTAGCAAATATATATTCAAATATATTGGAACCAATAGCAAATACACTAAAAGATGTTTCTATTAATTTTGTAGCTTTTCACCGTCATATAAATTCAATTATAGAAATATGTGGAAAATCGCTCAGACGATACATGCTTTACAGAAATTTTTTCCAAAGCAGTATCTATTGCTCAGAGTCTCAATATAGAGATTGGAAAACTACGAATTTGCGGTAGACAAATGTACAGATCTAATTATGAAGCAGATTTAACTGAGACTTACTTCAAAAAAATCTATATTCATCCCATATTTAGATCATTTGATTTCAGCCCTTGAAACGAGATTTTCGAAAGAACATGTAATGCTTTTTTCTTTGTTCAATTTTTTGTCAAAGAATTCAAAATTACCAGATATTGAATATTTCGCTTCTAAGGTCGGCAATATGTATAACACATTGAAAATTTGGAAAGTGAATTGAACATTTGGAATGAGTATTTATCTAAATCACAAATGGATGAAAACATAAAAATTGAAGATCTTATCGGACAATGTAAATTTTCTCCTGCTATCAAACAATGCCTTATTCTTCTCCTCACAATTCCATGTACTACTTCTACTATAGAGCGTAGTTTCAGCGCAGAATTAAATTTTAGTTCAGAATAAAATATGCGTACTCTGTTGTATAGCGATTAAGTATTTTGTCTTCAGAATTAATATTGTTTTTATGGGTTCTTTTTTGCAATTTATGATTTGTTAACTTTGTTTATATACTTATTTATTGTTTTTACATTCTAGAGCAATTCTGTGTTATTTTGCATCATATTTTAGTATCATGTTTTAAACTTTATTGTTTGCGTCATTCAGTGTATATTTCAAGATTTAATATTATTCTTTTATTATTTTATAAACATAGTTTTATCGAGCATATATGTATATATTTTTCATTTCGTTATTACCCGTTAATTTTTCTGTATTTATTAGTAATTATAATAATTATTTCATTCCGTTCACTCATGAATATAAATACAGAAATAGAAAGAAACGGAATACTAATATCGCCTACGACAATCATGGACGCCTTATCGTTTTTCAACAATTTTAATTTTGCCCCCTCTGAGAAAAATTTCTGCGGGCGCCCATGGAAAAAAGCAGTGAAAATGATATACCCACATATTGAAGAAAATTTCAAATATATTTACATAAAATATACCAGAGGTATTTCTGAGAAAATTGCCACATATCTTGAAAATAACTTCAATGAAATTCATTTAGAACAAAGTGAAATATTGCTAAATTTATCAAAAATAACTGCTGATAAATCAGGAGTGTATAAAATAGATTAATTATTAAATTCTATTCGTCTATTGATTCTTCTTGAAATTTAAATATGTACCCATCCGAAATTCTTCAATTGTTAGTAATCGTTTCATTTATTACAATAGAGATGTACATAAGACGTTTGAGCTGAAATTGTTATTTTATTTTGTAAGAAGACGTAACGACTTCGATGAATGACAAGATAATGACTTATATATTGTCAATGAGGATAACTCGAATTATGAAATTCCTACCTATGATTATATGAAATTTATATTCGAGATAAAATTTTCTTTATATTATCAACAAAATTTGAGTCCACTCTAGATGATTAGTAGCTGATGACACTTGTTGTCTTTTCATTGAAAAATACATACTGAAATATACATTCTACTACAAGAGACAATTATATCTAATACCGGTATAAATCAAAAATTCAAGAATACAGAACTTTCAATGGATTAATTAATCAATTGTTCGAACCTTTACATAAATATGTTTTAAAAAAGATCTTCTTCATGAAATATTAGATGGTTGATGATCATAATGATCTATGTTGATGAATATTATTAAGGACCAGAACCAGACAATTAATATAAATTATACTTGTCTATTGATTCTTCTTGATATTAAAATATGTACTCATCCGAAATTCTTCAATTGTTGGTATTCGTTTCATTTAATACTATACAGTTATACATAAGACGTTTGAGCTGAAATTGTTTTTTTTATTTTGGTAGAAGACGTAACAACTTCGATGAATGATGAGATAATGACTAATGTATTGTTAATGACGATAATTCAAATTATAAAATACCTACTTATGATAATATGAAATTAATATTGGAAAATATATTTTCATCAGAAAATCTGGGAGCTTCTTCCCATAAATTACTGTAAAATTCGAATTTTGTTGCCACCAAGTAGTAGATGAGTAGTTGGACACCACGACACAAAGAATTATTACAATTTCTTTGCTTCAAGTATCATGGTTAAATATGCTACAAAAATACTCTCTTGAAAATGACGAAGTTGCCGAGGAATGCTAGGATTGCTCGGTCATAAAAATACACAATTATGCTACTCGAAAAACATTCCTATGTTAAGAGGTCACGTGAGAGGTGGAACAAGCCTTTGGCTTTCGAAAAGATGAAGAAGAAGAAAAATATTCCGAAAAAAAGAAAATATGTGGCTTCAAATTTTTTTGAAATTGTAATAAATTTTTCAAACATCAATCTGTGTTATCATCATTGACTTGTTTGATTTTTCAGAGTAATAACTCTGTGACTGATTTTAAAAAAACACATTAATGGTAAATGAATTCAGAAACAGCCAACGAAATAACGCTTGAATGTCAATTCAAGATTTGGAAGAAGGAAATTTCGAGAATTCCAATTCAAATTTAATTCATTTTCGGTACATTCTTCATATGATGAGCAATTATTCACTAACATATCTATATGAAGCAAATTATTTTGTTGATTACCAGTATCGACTAACACGTCGAAATCAACTTATTCTACTTTCAACAGACAATGCGAAATTAGATATTGGCAGCATTCACTCCACAAAACAATTTTTTTATGATTTTGAATGCAACATTGAGAATGTATTAAATATCCTAGGAACATCTGAAATGAAACCGAATTTAAAAAATACATAATTTATTTTATTTCAGTTCAATCTTCGAATTATAACATGAATATTCATATTTAAATATTTATACGAACAACAGCCACACCGCCAGGCATCAACAGACATCAATTTCCCCTCTCCTCCAAACCCTTTGTCGCCAATTTCGTTCAGCCCCCACCCAAAACAAAAAATTGGCTGCAGGGAACCAATAGAAAACGTCTATATTCTGAAATAATTTTCTAACTCAGGTATCTCAATTAGACTTTCGAATGTACTTAAATGTACAACGAAAACTATTGAGCTTAGTTTGAATAGATCTCTCTTCGTGAACAGTTGATTGCCCTTATATTTATATATATTTGACGATTGCTCAGAAAACATCGAAAGGAAGGTAAATATATCAAATTATAATTTTTTAGCTAGTGCATAAGTAGGTAATCAATCATCTGTAAAGTAAACTTGATTTTATTTTATTGAATTATGTGATTTGTTAAACTTTGGACGTAATATGGTCGTCTTTCCTGGATAAAATGTGTTTAAAAAGAATTTCTTCTACCTAATGATTGTTATAACAACTTAAATAAGTTTTTTTTTTCAGAATGGATACGAGTAATCTTGAAAAATGCACTATTTGTTGTCAAGAAATTGACGAAACAGATGTATTCGTTGGGAGATGCTTACATAAGTTCCACAAAAAATGTTTAAGCACGGAGTCGGCCAATATCTCGAGATGTCCACAATGCTCGGAGGAAATTGGAACAAATTTGGTGGAGGGAGACTGCACAATTTGCTTGGAGCCATTAAAAAACGGAATACACATTACCAAGTGCAGACACTCCTTCCACCGTGAATGTATTTCGAAATGGGCAAGTCAAAATGAGACTTGTCCTTACTGTCGGAGCCCTGTCCCGAAAGAGGATATTTTGGGGGAATACATAATCCATTCGACTTCCTCCGAAAATGTAACAGATGTACCAGACGAATATTGGGATGATATTGGTACATATTGGTCAATGTTTGTAACGTCCTGATATGTTATATAGGACATTGTACATATTATTATCGAATATTTTTTATTAATAAATAATATAAATTTTTTTTATCCGTTTCATTGATTACAAACCCTTACCCCCATATCGAAAAATTTCTAAAGAAAATTATTATGACTATACCAGTGATTCGTATCGCGGAAGGATTGATATCTGAATAATACTTCCAACTATGTTCTCAATAATGAAAGAATATGGAAGAAGCTTGCGTAAAATCAAGGAATTATAATTATTAAAATACAAATTTATCACAAATAAAAGTATTTTCCTAAGTTTTAAGATATACAGTGTATCTCACAAATAATAAGAATTATTTCAATTATATAATATTGGATCCAAAATATACGGATTGAAACCAAATCGACTAGATAAAATAATTCTAGTCCTAATACATAAATTAAGAACGTTACTCTTATAATAAAAAAGAAGATTACAGATAATGATTTGATTTTACTCTTGCTGATAAATGCAATACTATAGTTGCTTAGCCCCAACAAGAATATATAAAAAAATCAAATTCATTCCTAAAAACCAATAATTTACAAATTATTAACTATAAACTAACATCAAAATTTCAGAAACAAATAAAATCTGCTCTCTTACCTCTGATTCATCCCATTTTCAGAATATTTCAAAAAATAAACTAATCCTTATGAATCCTGAACTTTTGTGATTTGCTTAATGGTAGCAAATATATATTCAAATATATTGGAACCAATAGCAAATACACTAAAAGGTGTTTCTATTAATTTTGTAGATTTTCACCGTCATATAAATTTAATTATAGAAATATGTGGAAAATCGCTCAGACGATGCATGCTTTACAGAAATTTTTTCCAAAGCATCATCTACTGCTCAGAGTCTCAATATAGAGATTGGAAAACTACGAATTTGCGGTAGACAAATGTACAGATCTAATTATGAAGCAGATTTAGCTGAAGATTACTTCAAAAAAATCTGTATTCATCCCATATTCAGATCATTTGATTTCAGCCCTTGAAACGAGATTTTCGAAAGAACATGTAATGATTTTTTCTTTGTTCAATTTTTTGTCCAAGAATTCAAAATTACTAGATATTGAATATTTCGCTTCTAAGGTCGGCAATATGTATAACACATTGAAAATTTGGAAAGTGAATTGAACATTTGGAATGAGTATTTATCTAAATCACAAATGGATGAAAACATAAAAATTGAAGATCTTATCGGACAATGTAAATTTTCTCCTGCTATCAAACAATGCCTTATTCTTCTCCTCACAATTCCATGTACTACTTCTACTATAGAGCGTAGTTTCAGCGCAGAATTAAATTTTAGTTCAGAATAAAATATGCGTACTCTGTTGTATAGCGATTAAGTATTTTGTCTTCAGAATTAATATTGTTTTTATGAGTTCTTTTTTGCAATTTATGATTTGTTAACTTTGTTTATATACTTATTTATTGTTTTTACATTCTGGAGCAATTCTGTGTTATTTTGCATCATATTTTAGTATCATGTTTTAAACTTTATTGTTTGCGTCATTCAGTGTATATTTCAAGATTTAATATTATTCTTTTATTATTTTATAAACATAGTTTTATCGAGCATATACGTATATATTTTTCATTTCGTTATTACCCGTTAATTTTTCTGTATTTATTAGTAATTATAATAATTATTTCATTCCGTTCACTCATGAATATAAATACAGAAATAGAAAGAAACGGAATACTAATATCGCCTACGACAATCATGGACGCCTTATCGTTTTTCAACAATTTTCATTTTGCCCCCCCTGAGAAAAATTTCTGCGGGCGCCCATGGAAAAAAGCAGTGAAAATGATATACCCACATATTGAAGAAAATTTCAAATATATTTACATAAAATATACCAGAGGTATTTCTGAGAAAATTGCCACATATCTTGAAAATAACTTCAATGAAATTCATTTAGAACAAAGTGAAATATTGCTAAATTTATCAAAAATAACTACTGATGAATCAGGAGTGTATAAAATAGATTAATTATTAAATTCTATTTGTCTATTGATTCTTCTTGAAATTTAAATATGTACCCATCCGAAATTCTTCAATTGTTAGTAATCGTTTCATTTATTACAATAGAGATGTACATAAGACGTTTGAGCTGAAATTGTTATTTTATTTTGTAAGAAGACTTAACGACTTCGATGAATGACAAGATAATGACTTATATATTGTCAATGAGGATAACTCGAATTATGAAATTCCTACCTATGATTATATGAAATTTATATTCGAGATAAAATTTTCTTTATATTATCAACAAAATTTGAGTCCACTCTAGATGATTAGTAGCTGATGACACTTGTTGTCTTTTCATTGAAAAATACATACTGAAATATACATTCTACTACAAGAGACAATTATATCTAATACCGGTATAAATCAAAAATTCAAGAATACAGAACTGTCAATGGATTAATTAATCAATTGTTTGAACCTTTACATAAATATGTTTTAAAAAAGATCTTCTTCATGAAATATTAGATGGTTGATGATCATAATGATCTATGTTGATGAATATTATTAAGGACCAGAACCAGACAATTAATATAAATTATACTTGTCTATTGATTCTTCTTGATATTAAAATATGTACTCATCCGAAATTCTTCAATTGTTGGTATTCGTTTCATTTAATACAATACAGTTATACATAAGACGTTTGAGCTGAAATTGTTTTTTTTTATTTTGGTAGAAGACGTAACAACTTCGATGAATGATAAGATAATGACTAATGTATTGTTAATGACGATAATTCAAATTATAAAATACCTACTTATGATAATATGAAATTAATATTGGAGATAATATTTTCATCAGAAAATCTGGGGGCTTCTTCCCATAAATTACTGTAAAATTCGAATTTTGTTGCCACCAAGTAGTAGATGAGTAGTTGGACACCACGACACAAAGAATTATTACATTTTCTTTGCTTAAAGTATCATGGTTAACATTTGCTACAAAAACACTCCTTTAAAAATGACGAAGTTGCCGAGGAATGCTAGGATTGCTCGGTCATAAAAATACACAATTATGCTACTCGAAAAACATTCCTATGTTAAGAGGTCACGTGAGAGGTGGAACAAGCCTTTGGCTTTCGAAAAGATGAAGAAGAAGAAAAATATTCCGAAAAAATGAAAATATGTGGCTTCAAATTTTTTTGAAATTGTAATAAATTTTTCAAACATCAATCTGTGTTATCATCATTGACATGTTTGATTTTTCAGAGTAATAACTCTGTGACTGATTTTAAAAAAACACATTAATGGGAAATGAATTCAGAAACAGCCAACGAAATAACGCTTGAATGTCAATTCAAGATTTGGAAGAAGGAAATATCGAGAATTCCGATTCAAATTTAATTCATTTTATTTTGTTGATTACCAGTATCGACTAACACGTCGAAATGAACTTATTCTACTTTCAACAGACAATGCGAAATTAGATATTGGCAGCATTCACTCCACAAAACAATCTTTTTTATGATTTTGAATGCAACATTGAGAATGTATTGAATATCCTAGGAACATCTGAAATGAAACCGAATTTAAAAAATACATAATTTATTTTATTTCAATTCAATCTCCGAATTATAACATGAATTTTCATATTTAAATATTTATACGAACAACAGCCACACCGCCAGGCATCAACAGACATCAATTCCCCCTCTCCTCCAAACCCTTTGTCGCCAATTTCGTTCAGCCCCCACCCAAAACAAAAAATTGGCTGCAGGGAACCAATAGAAAACGTCTATAATCTGAAATAATTTTCTAACTCAGGTATCTCAATTAGACTTTCGAATGTACTTAAATGTACAACGAAAACTTTTGAGCTTAGTTTGAATAGATCTCTCTTCGTGAACAGTTGATTGCCCTTATATTTATATATATTTGACGATTGCTCAGAAAACATCGAAAGGAAGGTAAATATATCAAATTATAATTTTTTAGCTAGTGCATAAGTAGGTAATCAATCATCTGTAAAGTAAACTTGATTTTATTTTATTGAATTATGTGATTTGTTAAACTTTGGACGTAATATGGTCGTCTTTCCTGGATAAAATGTGTTAAAAAAAAGAATTTCTTCTACCTAATGATTGTTATAACAACTTAAATAAATTTTTTTTTTCAGAATGGATACGAGTAATCTTGAAAAATGCACCATTTGTTGTCAAGAAATTGACGAAACAGATGTATTCGTTGGGAGATGCTTACATAAGTTCCACAAAAAATGTTTAAGCACGGAGTCGGCCAATATCTCGAGATGTCCACAATGCTCGGAGGAAATTGGAACAAATTTGGTGGAAGGAGACTGCACAATTTGCTTGGAGCCATTAAAAAATGGAATACACATTACCAAGTGCAGACACTCCTTCCACCGTGAATGTATTTCGAAATGGGCAAGTCAAAATGAGACTTGTCCTTACTGTCGGAGCCCTGTCTTGAAAGAGGATATTTTGGGGGAATACATAATCCATTCGACTTCCTCCGAAAATGTAACAGATGTACCAGACGAATATTGGGATGATATTGGTACATATTGGTCAATGTTTGTAACGTCCTGATATGTTATATAGGACATTGTACATATTATTATCGAATATTTTTTATTAATAAATAATATAAAAATTTTTTATCCGTTTCATTGATTACAAACCCTTACCCCCATATCGAAAAATTTCTAAAGAAAATTATTATGACTATACCAGTGATTCGTATTGCGGAAGGATTGATATCTGAATTCCAACTATGTTCTCAATAATGAAAGAATTTGGAAGAAGCTTGCGTAAAATCAAGGAATTATAACTATTAAAATACAAATTTATCACAAATATAAGTATTTTCCTGAGTTTTAAGATATACAGTGTATCTCACAAATAATAAGAATTATTTCAATTATATAATATTGGATCCAAAATATACGGATTGAAACCAAATCGACTAGATAAAATAATTCTAGTCCTAATACATAAATTAAGAACGTTACTCTTATAATAAAAAAGAAGATTACAGATAATGATTTGATTTTACTCTTGCTGATAAATACAATACTATAGTTGCTTAGCCCCAACAAGAATATATAAAAAAATCAAATTCATTCCTAAAAACCAATAATTTACAAATTATTAACTATAAACTAACATCAAAATTTCAGAAACAAATAAAATCTGCTCTCTTACCTCTGATTCATCCCATTTTCAGAATATTTCAAAAAATAAACTAATCCTTATGAATCCTGAACTTTTGTGATTTGCTTAATGGTAGCAAATATATATTCAAATATATTGGAACCAATAGCAAATACACTAAAAGGTGTTTCTATTAATTTTGTAGATTTTCACCGTCATATAAATTTAATTATAGAAATATGTGGAAAATCGCTCAGACGATGCATGCTTTACAGAAATTTTTTCCAAAGCATCATCTACTGCTCAGAGTCTCAATATAGAGATTGGAAAACTACGAATTTGCGGTAGACAAATGTACAGATCTAATTATGAAGCAGATTTAGCTGAAGATTACTTCAAAAAAATCTGTATTCATCCCATATTCAGATCATTTGATTTCAGCCCTTGAAACGAGATTTTCGAAAGAACATGTAATGATTTTTTCTTTGTTCAATTTTTTGTCCAAGAATTCAAAATTACTAGATATTGAATATTTCGCTTCTAAGGTCGGCAATATGTATAACACATTGAAAATTTGGAAAGTGAATTGAACATTTGGAATGAGTATTTATTTAAATCACAAATGGATGAAAACATAAAAATTGAAGATCTTATCGGACAATGTAAATTTTCTCCTGCTATCAAACAATGCCTTATTCTTCTCCTCACAATTCCATGTACTACTTCTACTATAGAGCGTAGTTTCAGCGCAGAATTAAATTTTAGTTCAGAATAAAATATGCGTACTCTGTTGTATAGCGATTAAGTATTTTGTCTTCAGAATTAATATTGTTTTTATGAGTTCTTTTTTGCAATTTATGATTTGTTAACTTTGTTTATATACTTATTTATTGTTTTTACATTCTGGAGCAATTCTGTGTTATTTTGCATCATATTTTAGTATCATGTTTTAAACTTTATTGTTTGCGTCATTCAGTGTATATTTCAAGATTTAATATTATTCTTTTATTATTTTATAAACATAGTTTTATCGAGCATATATGTATATATTTTTCATTTCGTTATTTTTCTGTATTTATTAGTAATTATAATAATTATTTCATTCCGTTCACTCATGAATATAAATACAGAAATAGAAAGAAACGGAATACTAATATCGCCTACGACAATCATGGACGCCTTATCGTTTTTCAACAATTTTCATTTTGCCCCCCCTGAGAAAAATTTCTGCGGGCGCCCATGGAAAAAAGCAGTGAAAATGATATACCCACATATTGAAGAAAATTTCAAATATATTTACATAAAATATACCAGAGGTATTTCTGAGAAAATTGCCACATATCTTGAAAATAACTTCAATGAAATTCATTTAGAACAAAGTGAAATATTGCTAAATTTATCAAAAATAACTACTGATGAATCAGGAGTGTATAAAATAGATTAATTATTAAATTCTATTTGTCTATTGATTCTTCTTGAAATTTAAATATGTACCCATCCGAAATTCTTCAATTGTTAGTAATCGTTTCATTTATTACAATAGAGATGTACATAAGACGTTTGAGCTGAAATTGTTATTTTATTTTGTAAGAAGACTTAACGACTTCGATGAATGACAAGATAATGACTTATATATTGTCAATGAGGATAACTCGAATTATGAAATTCCTACCTATGATTATATGAAATTTATATTCGAGATAAAATTTTCTTTATATTATCAACAAAATTTGAGTCCACTCTAGATGATTAGTAGCTGATGACACTTGTTGTCTTTTCATTGAAAAATACATACTGAAATATACATTCTACTACAAGAGACAATTATATCTAATACCGGTATAAATCAAAAATTCAAGAATACAGAACTGTCAATGGATTAATTAATCAATTGTTTGAACCTTTACATAAATATGTTTTAAAAAAGATCTTCTTCATGAAATATTAGATGGTTGATGATCATAATGATCTATGTTGATGAATATTATTAAGGACCAGAACCAGACAATTAATATAAATTATACTTGTCTATTGATTCTTCTTGATATTAAAATATGTACTCATCCGAAATTCTTCAATTGTTGGTATTCGTTTCATTTAATACAATACAGTTATACATAAGACGTTTGAGCTGAAATTGTTTTTTTTTATTTTGGTAGAAGACGTAACAACTTCGATGAATGATAAGATAATGACTAATGTATTGTTAATGACGATAATTCAAATTATAAAATACCTACTTATGATAATATGAAATTAATATTGGAGATAATATTTTCATCAGAAAATCTGGGGGCTTCTTCCCATAAATTACTGTAAAATTCGAATTTTGTTGCCACCAAGTAGTAGATGAGTAGTTGGACACCACGACACAAAGAATTATTACATTTTCTTTGCTTAAAGTATCATGGTTAACATTTGCTACAAAAACACTCCCTTAAAAATGACGAAGTTGCCGAGGAATGCTAGGATTGCTCGGTCATAAAAATACACAATTATGCTACTCGAAAAACATTCCTATGTTAAGAGGTCACGTGAGAGGTGGAACAAGCCTTTGGCTTTCGAAAAGATGAAGAAGAAGAAAAATATTCCGAAAAAATGAAAATATGTGGCTTCAAATTTTTTTGAAATTGTAATAAATTTTTCAAACATCAATCTGTGTTATCATCATTGACATGTTTGATTTTTCAGAGTAATAACTCTGTGACTGATTTTAAAAAAACACATTAATGGGAAATGAATTCAGAAACAGCCAACGAAATAACGCTTGAATGTCAATTCAAGATTTGGAAGAAGGAAATATCGAGAATTCCGATTCAAATTTAATTCATTTTATTTTGTTGATTACCAGTATCGACTAACACGTCGAAATGAACTTATTCTACTTTCAACAGACAATGCGAAATTAGATATTGGCAGCATTCACTCCACAAAACAATCTTTTTTATGATTTTGAATGCAACATTGAGAATGTATTGAATATCCTAGGAACATCTGAAATGAAACCGAATTTAAAAAATACATAATTTATTTTATTTCAATTCAATCTCCGAATTATAACATGAATTTTCATATTTAAATATTTATACGAACAACAGCCACACCGCCAGGCATCAACAGACATCAATTCCCCCTCTCCTCCAAACCCTTTGTCGCCAATTTCGTTCAGCCCCCACCCAAAACAAAAAATTGGCTGCAGGGAACCAATAGAAAACGTCTATAATCTGAAATAATTTTCTAACTCAGGTATCTCAATTAGACTTTCGAATGTACTTAAATGTACAACGAAAACTTTTGAGCTTAGTTTGAATAGATCTCTCTTCGTGAACAGTTGATTGCCCTTATATTTATATATATTTGACGATTGCTCAGAAAACATCGAAAGGAAGGTAAATATATCAAATTATAATTTTTTAGCTAGTGCATAAGTAGGTAATCAATCATCTGTAAAGTAAACTTGATTTTATTTTATTGAATTATGTGATTTGTTAAACTTTGGACGTAATATGGTCGTCTTTCCTGGATAAAATGTGTTAAAAAAAAGAATTTCTTCTACCTAATGATTGTTATAACAACTTAAATAAATTTTTTTTTTCAGAATGGATACGAGTAATCTTGAAAAATGCACCATTTGTTGTCAAGAAATTGACGAAACAGATGTATTCGTTGGGAGATGCTTACATAAGTTCCACAAAAAAATGTTTAAGCACGGAGTCGGCCAATATCTCGAGATGTCCACAATGCTCGGAGGAAATTGGAACAAATTTGGTGGAAGGAGACTGCACAATTTGCTTGGAGCCATTAAAAAATGGAATACACATTACCAAGTGCAGACACTCCTTCCACCGTGAATGTATTTCGAAATGGGCAAGTCAAAATGAGACTTGTCCTTACTGTCGGAGCCCTGTCCCGAAAGAGGATATTTTGGGGGAATACATAATCCATTCGACTTCCTCCGAAAATGTAACAGATGTACCAGACGAATATTGGGATGATATTGGTACATATTGGTCAATGTTTGTAACGTCCTGATATGTTATATAGGACATTGTACATATTATTATCGAATATTTTTTATTAATAAATAATATAAAAATTTTTTATCCGTTTCATTGATTACAAACCCTTACCCCCATATCGAAAAATTTCTAAAGAAAATTATTATGACTATACCAGTGATTCGTATTGCGGAAGGATTGATATCTGAATTCCAACTATGTTCTCAATAATGAAAGAATTTGGAAGAAGCTTGCGTAAAATCAAGGAATTATAACTATTAAAATACAAATTTATCACAAATATAAGTATTTTCCTGAGTTTTAAGATATACAGTGTATCTCACAAATAATAAGAATTATTTCAATTATATAATATTGGATCCAAAATATACGGATTGAAACCAAATCGACTAGATAAAATAATTCTAGTCCTAATACATAAATTAAGAACGTTACTCTTATAATAAAAAAGAAGATTACAGATAATGATTTGATTTTACTCTTGCTGATAAATGCAATACTATAGTTGCTTAGCCCCAACAAGAATATATAAAAAAATCAAATTCATTCCTAAAAACCAATAATTTACAAATTATTAACTATAAACTAACATCAAAATTTCAGAAACAAATAAAATCTGCTCTCTTACCTCTGATTCATCCCATTTTCAGAATATTTCAAAAAATAAACTAATCCTTATGAATCCTGAACTTTTGTGATTTGCTTAATGGTAGCAAATATATATTCAAATATATTGGAACCAATAGCAAATACACTAAAAGGTGTTTCTATTAATTTTGTAGATTTTCACCGTCATATAAATTTAATTATAGAAATATGTGGAAAATCGCTCAGACGATGCATGCTTTACAGAAATTTTTTCCAAAGCATCATCTACTGCTCAGAGTCTCAATATAGAGATTGGAAAACTACGAATTTGCGGTAGACAAATGTACAGATCTAATTATGAAGCAGATTTAGCTGAAGATTACTTCAAAAAAATCTGTATTCATCCCATATTCAGATCATTTGATTTCAGCCCTTGAAACGAGATTTTCGAAAGAACATGTAATGATTTTTTCTTTGTTCAATTTTTTGTCAAAGAATTCAAAATTACTAGATATTGAATATTTCGCTTCTAAGGTCGGCAATATGTATAACACATTGAAAATTTGGAAAGTGAATTGAACATTTGGAATGAGTATTTATCTAAATCACAAATGGATGAAAACATAAAAATTGAAGATCTTATCGGACAATGTAAATTTTCTCCTGCTATCAAACAATGCCTTATTCTTCTCCTCACATTTCCATGTACTACTTCTACTATAGAGCGTAGTTTCAGCGCAGAATTAAATTTTAGTTCAGAATAAAATATGCGTACTTTGTTGTATAGCTATTAAGTATTTTGTCTTCAGAATTAATATTGTTTTTATGAGTTCTTTTTTGCAATTTATGATTTGTTAACTTTGTTTATATACTTATTTATTGTTTTTACATTCCGGAGCAATTCTGTGTTTTTTTGAATCATATTTCAGTATCATGTTTTAAACTTTATTGTTTGCGTCATTCAGTGTATATTTCAAGATTTAATATTATTCTTTTATTATTTTATAAACATAGTTTTATCGAGCATATATGTATATATTTTTCATTTCGTTATTACCCGTTAATTTTTCTGTATTTATTAGTAATTATAATAATTATTTCATTCCGTTCACTTATGAATATAAATACAGAAATAGAAAGAAACGGAATACTAATATCGCCTACGACAATCATGGACGCCTTATCGTTTTTCAACAATTTTCATTTTGCCCCTCCTGAGAAAAATTTCTGCGGGCGCCCATGGAAAAAAGCAGTGAAAATGATATACCCACATATTGAAGAAAATTTCAAATATATTTACATAAAATATACCGGAGGTATTTCTGAGAAAATTGCCACATATCTTGAAAATAACTTCAATGAAATTCATTTAGAACAAAGTGAAATATTGCTAAATTTATCAAAAATAACTGCTGATAAATCAGGAGTGTATAAAATAGATTAATTATTAAATTCTATTTGTCTATTGATTCTTCTTGAAATTTAAATATGTACCAATCGAAAATTCTTCAATTGTTAGTAATCGTTTCATTTATTACAATAGAGATGAACATAAGACGTTTGAGCTGAAATTGTTATTTTATTTTGTTAGAAGACGTAAATACTTCGATGAATGACAAGATAATGACTTATATATTGTCAATGAGGATAACTCGAATTATGAAATTCCTACCTATGATTATATGAAATTTATATTCGAGATAAAATTTTCTTTATATTATCAACAAAATTTGAGTCCACTCTAGATGATTAGTAGCTGATGACACTTGTTGTCTTTTCATTGAAAAATACATACTGAAATATACATTCTACTACAAGAGACAATTATATCTAATACCGGTATAAAACAAAAATTCATGAATACAAAACTTTCAATGGATTAATTAATCAATTGTTTGAACCTCTACATAAATATGTTTTAAAAAAGATCTTCATGAAATATTAGATGGTTGATGATCATAATGATCTATGTTGATGAATATTATTAAGGACCAGAACCAGACAATTAATATAAATTATACTTGTCTATTGATTCTTCTTGATATTAAAATATGTACTCATCCGAAATTCTTCAATTGTTGGTAATCGTTTCATTTAATACAATACAGTTATACATAAGACGTTTGAGCTGAAATTGTTTTTTTTATTTTGGTAGAAGACGTAACAACTTCGATGAATGATAAGATAATGACTAATGTATTGTTAATGACGATAATTCAAATTATAAAATACCTACTTATGATAATATGAAATTAATATTGGAGATAATATTTTCATCAGAAAATCTGGGGGCTTCTTCCCATAAATTACAGTAAAATTCGAATTTTGTTGCCACCAAGTAGTAGATGAGTAGTTGGACACCACGACAAGAAGAATTATTACATTTTCTTTGCTTCAAGTATCATGGTTAACATATGCTACAAAAATACTCCCTTAAAAATGACGAAAATGCCGAGGAATGCTAGGATTGCTCGGTCATAAAAATACACAATTATGCTACTCGAAAAACATTCCTATGTTAAGAGGTCACGTGAGAGGTGGAACAAGCCTTTGGCTTTCGAAAAGATGAAGAAGAAGAAAAATATTCCGAAAAAATGAAAATATGTGGCTTCAAATTTTTTTGAAATTGTAATAAATTTTTCAAACATCAATCTGTGTTATTATCATTGACATGTTTGATTTTTCAGAGTAATAACTCTGTGACTGATTTTAAAAAAACACATTAATGGGAAATGAATTCAGAAACAGCCAACGAAATAACGCTTGAATGTCAATTCAAGATTTGGAAGAAGGAAATTTCGAGAATTCCGATTCAAATTTAATTCATTTTTTTTTTTGATTACCATTATCGACTAACACGTCGAAATGAACTTATTCTACTTTCAACAGACAATGCGAAATTAGATATTGGCAGCATTCACTCCACAAAACAATTTTTTTTATGATTTTGAATGCAACATTGAGAATGTATTAAATATCCTAGGAACATCTGAAATGAAACCGAATTTAAAAAATACATAATTTATTTTATTTCAGTTCAATCTCCGAATTATAACATGAATTTTCATATTTAAATATTTATACGAACAACAGCCACACCGCCAGGCATCAACAGACATCAATTCCCCCTCTCCTCCAAACCCTTTGTCGCCAATTTCGTTCAGCCCCCACCCAAAACAAAAAATTGGCTGCGTCATTGCAGGGAACCAATAGAAAACGTCTATATTCTGAAATAATTTTCTAACTCAGGTATCTTAATTAGACTTTCGAATGTACTTAAGTGTACAACGAAAACTTTTGAGATTAGTTTGAATAGATCTCTCTTCGTGAACAATTGATTGCCCTTATATATATATATATATATATTTGACGATTGCTCAGATAACATCGAAAGGAAGGTGAATATATCAAATTATAATTTTTAGCTAGTGCATAAGTAGGTAATCAATCATCTGTAAAGTAAACTTGTTTTATTTTATTGAATTATGTGATTTTTTAAATTTTGGACGTAATATGGCCGTCTTTCCTGGATAAAATGTATTTAAAAAGAATTTCTTCTACCTAATGATTGTTATAACAACTTAAATAAATATTTTTTTTTCAGAATGGATACGAGTAATCTTGAAAAATGCATTATTTGTTGTCAAGAAATTGACGAAACAGATGTATTCGTTGGGAGATGCTTACATAAGTTCCACAAAAAATGTTTAAGCACGGAGTCGGCCAATATCTCGAGATGTCCACAATGCTCGGAGGAAATTGGAACAAATTTGGTGGAAGGAGACTGCACAATTTGCTTGGAGCCATTAAAAAACGGAATACACATTACCAAGTGCAGACACTCCTTCCACCGTGAATGTATTTCGAAATGGGCAAGTCAAAATGAGACTTGTCCTTACTGTCGGAGCCCTGTCCCGAAAGAAGATATTTTGGGGGAATACATAATCGATTCGACTTCCTCCGAAAATGTAACAGATGTACCAGACGAATATTGGGATGATATTGGTACATATTGGTCAATGTTTGTAACGTCCTGATATGTTATATACGACATTGTACATATTATTATCGAATATTTTTTATGAATAAATAATATAAAATTTTTTTATCCGTTTCATTGATTACAAACCCTTACCCCCATATCGAAAAATTTTTAAAGAAAATTATTATGAATATACCAGTGATTCGTATTGCGGAAGGATTGATATCTGAATAATACTTCCAACTATATTCTCAGTAATGAAAGAATATGGAAGAAGCTTGTGTAAAATCAAAGAATTATAACTATTAAAATACAAATTCATCACAAATATAAGTATTTTCCTGAGTTTTAAGATATACAGTGTATCTCACAAATAATAAGAATTATTTCAATTATATAATATTGGATCCAAAATATACGGATTGAAACCAAATCGACTAGATAAAATAATTCTAGTCCTAATACATTAATTAAGAACGTTACTCTTATAATAAAAAAGAAGATTACAGATAATGATTTGATTTTACTCTTGCTGATAGAAGCAATACTTTAGTTGCTTAGCCCCAACAAGAATATATAAAAAAATCAAATTCATTCCTAAAAACCAATAATTTACAAATTATTAACTGTGAACTAACATCAAAATTTCAGAAACAAATAAAATCTGCTCTCTTACCTCTGATTCATCCCATTTTCAGAATATTTCAAAAAATAAACTGATCCTTATGAATCCTCAACATCCAAAAAGTATTCTTAAATCAAATTACAAAAAATAATCATCCTATTAGACCCGTTGTTTCATTAATAAACTGCTCCTTCGACAAAACAGTCCAAAAAATTAATTGAAATCATCCAAAACTTAATTGAATTCAAACCGAAATATTCAATTAAATATTCAATACAACTAATCCAAAACAAAAAATATCAGATTATCAACTGATGCAAAATTAATTTCATTCGATATACATACAAAATTTTTCTCCAGTATTCCACCTAATGAGACTATTGAGCTATTAAGAGATTTATAGAACACTAATAAATGCTATATAATTATTAAGTAAGATATTCTAGAAAATCTCAAAATTTGTATCAACCAAAATTATTATCTATCTTATAACAAGATCTACAAATTCGTAAAAGATTTGATTATGGAAAACCCTATTACCTCTTTATTAGCCGAGATTTTTATGAATAATCTTGAAATGAGAATTCAACGAAACCCAATAGCTTAATTTTTCTCATATTGGTTTAGATATGTTGACGATATCGCGTGCTGTTTCACAGGTACACAAATACAGTTGAATAAATTCCTTAATTTCATCAACAACCTGCATTCTTCAAATACGTTCACAATGGAAGTGGGAACTATCAACAAAATTAATTTTCATGATTTGACAATTATAAAATCGAATGATTTTCATGAATTTTCAGTTTACCACAAACCAAACTGATGTTATCATACATAACATACCAAATCATCTCATTCAACAAAAATTATCAACATTCAATAGAATGATCCATATATTATTTAACGTTCCCTTGAAAAAAAATTATAATGTATCTAAACCTCAATATAATTGAACAAATTGCTGAAAACAATAACGATTATGTGAAATTGATTGATGAGTTGTTGATGAACCAAACAAAAATCAGAAAAAAACATTGAAAATGATATACCCACATATTGAATTGAAATTTCAAATATATTTACATAGAATATACCAAAGGTATTTCTGAGAAAATTGCCACATATCTTGAAAATAACTTCAATATAAGAAATTCATTTAGAACAAAGTGAAATCTTGCTAAATTTATCAAAAATAACAAAGACACTATATCAAAAGCTGATATATCAGGACTGTATAAGATAGATTAATTATTAAATTATATTTGTCTATTGATTCTTCTTGAAATTAAAATATGTACCCATCCGAATTTCTTCAATTGTTAGTAAGCGTTTCATTTATTACAATAGAGATGTACATAAGACGTTTGAGCTGAAATTGTTATTTTATTTTGTTAGAAGACGATGAATGATAAGATAATGACTTATATATTGTCAATGAGGATAACTCGAATTATGAAATTCCTACCTATGATTATATGAAATTTATATTCGAGATAAAATTTTCTTCATATTATCAACAAAATTTGAGTCTACTCTAAATGATTAGTAGCTGATGACACTTGTTGTCTTTTCATTGAAAAATACATACTGAAATATACTTTCTACTACAATAGATAATTATATCTAATACCGGTATAAATCAAAAATCAATCAATTATTTGAACCTTCACATAAATATGTTTTAAAAAAGATCTTCTTCATAAAAGATTAGATGGCTAATGATCATAATGATCTATGTTGATGAATATTAGTAAGGACCAGACCCAGGCATTTAATATAAATTATACTTGTCCATTGATTCTTCTTGAAATTAAAATATGTCCTACTCATCCGAAATTCTTCAATTGTTGGTAATCGTTTCATTTAATACAATACAGTTATACATAAGACGTTTGAGCTGAAATTGTTATTTTATTACTACAATACTAGACATGAGGATATTTTATGTATTCCCAAGCATAACACTAAAAAGTATGAGTCGTCTCCTACTTTCACAGGAATTAAATTATATAATCACTTGCCTAAACATTTTAAGAGACTTGGTGAAAAACAATTTAAGAAAGAAGTAAAATCAATGTTGATTGACAATTGCTTTTATAATATTCAAGAGTTCTTTACTAATTCTATCATTTAAGACTTTTTTAATACTAACTTTTGTATACATTGTTCTCTTCATATTTTCAATATGTTGTTATTTTCTTTTTTTCTTGTTGTTGCGAAAAATTTTTACTAAATTTTTCTTAAGTTTATATTAATGAAGGAAGTACGAGAAAATTTTCTTAATTGAGAATTGTCTATTTTCAGCGTTAAATTAAAACGATAAATATTGTAGATAGATTTTCGAATAGGGAGTTTTTCAAATTTTTTTTTTGTGAGAATTTTTTCAGATTTCTGAAATATCAATAATTTTCCATATTTCGGCAAAAATCCAAATACCTTTTTTTCATCTTGATTTCTTTATGACTTTTGAAATTTTATTTATGCTACTAAACGCTCAAAATGTATTTCTCTAGACATCATTACGAATAGAATCAGCTAACATACATACTTTTAGGAACAGTATCGTTTGTAATTTTAATAATAATTTCATTACAAGTTTTCTACCTATCCCTATTCCTCAGTGCAATATTGTCATGAACTAGTTATGTCCACAATTTTAGCCAATCAGAGAAACCCTATCCTCGTAAATCATAAGAATGTCATTCATCTCGAGCCATAAAATACAGTTCAAGATTCCATTGGCGTTTATGCTACAAAAAGGCGTAAACCTTTGGGAAGCGTTCCAAAAAGCATAATTCTATTTGAAAAACATCAATAACTAGAGCAAATCAAGCAATTTTTAAAAAATTTTTGCACCAATTCAAAACTCATAATATCACTGAACATTTAACGATGAGTTACTTGAAATGAGAAGTTTCTCTAAAGCTGAATAGTCATTTTAAGAATGTGTTGAATTTCAAAGTTCAATTTGCGGAATACTATCGATTTTTTTTGAAAATCGAGAAGATACGTCCAAGTTCACTATCACGCCAATGTTCACTCAAAAAATGAAATGAATCCTACCTATATTTTGGACTCACAAATACAGTTGATTAGCACTGAAATAGCAGTGGTTTGAACAAGGTATTGAACACCCTTAAGAGCAAATAAATTCTTTTCTATTCTAAATACCCCCCCCCTCAAGATTTTCAAAATATAAAATTTCAGAAATCTCGCAAAGACGAGGAACGAAAATTTTTCCATAAAATGAAGCAATAATAAACATTTTACTTTCCTTTGAATTCGACACAACAGTAAAAAATCGGATCCCTATACGGTTTATGAGTTTATTACCGCTTTCAAGATGAGTACTTTTATTGCACTAGGAGCTCGTCTTTGTCCGAGGTTTATTATTTTCCTTTATCTATCCGCTCTCTTGGCATCGCCCCTTATTCACCATATGTGATTTTTGCTTTCGTCATCGGTATACACTTACCCGTTGTTTTCGGTTTTTTGTATCATTCTCGTAACAAAATTTCAATATGTAGTTATCAAAGAACTGAACTGAGTAATTTGCATCGAAAAATTGACTAGGCTCTGTTATACAATTTATTGTGTTTCATACAAATTGCAATTTATTTGTGAAGACATCAGTTTTGAATTGACTATATCTACAGGGTGTCTCTAAACTGGAGGTACAAATGAAAATAACAAATTTCTCGCATCATTTTAAGGAAAAAAGTCCTATAACATGAGTTCGCAAACGCTTTGTTTTTGAGATACAGATATTAAGTTCAAGTTTTGCTCACATAGCACCATGCCTTCACAAGATATTCAACTCGAATTGGTATAGATATTCCAATTTAAAATTTTCATCATTTGAATGCAACTCTCCAGGGTGAATTTCTTGCGGAAATTTAAAAGAAACTCTGTTTCAGTACTACACTTTCTGGTTAATTGTAGTTTTGTCGTATTTGCAATCAATTTCGAGAAAAAAAATCAAACAGCTCTCTACAGTAATTCTCAGAAAAATCCAAATTATTATGAAGATCCAGTTAGGTAGCAAGGTAGATGTGATAAATAAATTAATTATAAGATTTGGTACTTATTTACCAACTTTGTAGCGAAGATTAATAAAGATTCGATAAACTGGTTAAGCATCACAAAAAAGTAGGACTACAAGAAACACCCTGTATCTCGAAAACGAAGCGTTTGCAATCTCATGTTTATGGGGCATTTTATTTTTAAAATTATCCCAGGAATCTCTCATTTTTCTTCGTAACTCAAATTCAAGAACATCCAGTATGAGGTAAGAACAATCGAATTGGTAATCAAAAAAATTATTTCGAGTAATTTGGTTCGAACTACGTTATCAAACCTCTTTTTCTCACATTATAGATATTAGATATGAGTAAAAAATGTCGCCAAAAATTTTTTTTCGATTACCCTGCCCCAGAAAAAAAAATCTACGCTCTTGCTAAAATTATTATATATTCATTAATGTAGGTACAATGGTTTTATTGTCAGACTTTAATCGAGTAAATTTTAGGTAAATCTATAAATAGTGGAACCATTGCCTATCAGCTACCTGAACTGACCCTTTTCATCCCCTTACTCGGGTAAGTAAGAGAAGAATTCATACTTCCTTCATTACATATAAAGGCCTAATGAAGCAATTTGTAAAGGCTCTTGATAAGAATGGGTCATGTTTTACATATAAAGGGGTAAAAATGCATCAGTTGAGCACAGAAAAACTCAAAGCAGGGATATTTGACGGCCCACAAAAAAGTCAATTAATTAAGGATCCTCTGCCTCCATAAATTCAATGAATCAAGTTGAATAAGAAGCTAGGACATCATTTGTTGCAGTTGTAAAAATTTTTTAGGCAAACATAAAGCTCAAAACTATGTTGAAATGGTCAACAAGATGCTTAATAGTTTCAAATCCTTAAGGTGCATTATGAGTATTAAAATAGACTATTAATACAGCCAGGTAGACCGTTTTCCAGAAAATTTAGGAGACATGTGTTAGGAACGAGGTGAAAGATTTCACCAAGATATTAAAGTTATGAAGGACCGCTAGCGAGGATGATGGGACATGCACATGATGGCAGATTACTGCTGGAGTTTAAAAAGGGACTGTTTGAAAAAACATTCAAGAATGTCGCGTAAAAGAACCTTCGAAGTGTTGAATAACTATTTGATTTTTTCAATGTTTTTTTTTTTGTAAGTACGACATAATATTGTATTTTGTATAACTGAAATAAAATTTCGTATCTACTTTTGTTTACTGCATTTACGGATTTGCTTTGAAATAATGTAACTTATATTTCTCTGAAGTTTGTATACCTTAAAAATTTGAGCTCCTAGGTAAAACTGAATACGTTATTTGAATTAAGGGCATCAAATTGATATAGAATCAGCTCCAAAAACCTCGACACCAAAATAGCTGTTCCCCTGTGTAATTAAAGAATTCTGTTGATTAAATCATTTTTTCTATCTATCACTTGTATAATTCAACAATTCAATATCATTAATTAATGTTAACGTAAGTAATGCTGGCCCAGTGTGGCAGCATACTTCGTTAGGTTGACAACCTCGCAATCGGACATGTGTGCACACAGAGAAAAGCGAGTCTATGGTTGATGGCGGTATGTCAGTTCTGTTTTAGACAAAGAGCAGATAAGATATATACCAAGCTATTAACCGTCTTTATAATCTATCATAATATAATTCAGTATTAATATAGGTATTATCAATTAATACTCAAAAGTGTCTATTAAATATAGTTCTCTATATCTAAATTATAAATATTTGATTATTCGACATCACCACTCTTGAATTTAATGAGCGAAATGTTGAATTCTATATCTTTCTAACATTTCTACAATTTCGTACTTTCATATATGTAGGATGGTTCATTAACATACGAAGAATATAGAGCTGGTGATAAAAATGAGGAATATAGAGGGTGTTCAAAGTACATATTTGAATTTGGTTTGTTTTATCCTGAAAGTATCTAGTTTGGATATTGTAAATTGGAAATATTCTGTTCTTAAGTAATCATTCATAAACAGTTTACTCTATCATTTTGTAACGATGTAAAAATAGTAGTTGAAGATAGAATGTAGAGTATTAGATATTGAAGAGGAGGACCAAGGTCTCGTTCGTGGAGAAGACTTAGAGACCTTAGTCCATCTTCTGAAATTAGTTACCACTTATTTCTATGCATTCAATTTTTTTAACGAAAAATTACTACTAAATTGTAGTTTAATTACGAGAACCACTTCGTTATCGTTTTAGATCCTTACATGGTAGCAGAGCTTCTTAAGTGAAGCGTCCCTCAAGTCAGACATCTTGGTTCGATTTTTTTGTTCTTTTTCATTTTATTTTCTTCGTTAATTAACTAAAAGCCAAGAAAAAATGGACAAAATCAACTTTGTTGACGATTCCATGATGAATGTATAAGATAATCTGAAGGAGAAACAAGTACAGCATCATCACAAAATTTAGCAACTTAAGTGGTTGCGTTATTCAGTAATGGGGATTTTATTAAGGTCCTAGCCGATAAAATAAAGGATCAATTGATTCCGAATTCTACACAAGGGGTTAGCAATGATGGTAAGAGAATGTATGATGCTCAAGTAAGGCAATACCTTGAGGCAACCTTGCAAAATGGCCAAGGTTCCCTCATTGTAAATGAAGCAACGGCAGCGGATGCATTTCAAAAGTTGTAGAATATGTGTGGCGGCTTGTCATAAAGCTCCACATAGCAACAATAAACATAGCACTCGGTGGCCTAGAGGTTAAGAGTGTAGACTCACTCACCGAGATGCGATAAGGTGCCGGGTTCGAGTCCCGGCGGCTCCCGATAATAATAAATTCCCCAAGCGTCTGTGACACGGCACACACAAATATACCAAAGTCACACTGATGAGTCCGGTGTGAGTGCCAGGGACGAAACGCATAAGTGGGCATATGTGAAATCCTATATATGTTTGGGAAAAATGATATCCAAAAGATGGTAGAACTTCTGGACAATTTTGGGAAGATAGTTCTACATCCCAAAATGAATCCGATGTCGTTCAATACTAAATTTGAGAACGCAGTAAGACAATTCCAAGAACTTGGTGTTCCTCTGGACAAAAAGATAGTAGTAGCATATTTTCTGCATAAGGTTCGTCATCTGAGAACCTTTAGTGGATTTTATGCGACAATGGCCACTTTGCCAGAGACTAGGACGTATGAATTTGTTAGGAACACATTTCTGGATGTAGCTGGTAATAACTATAGTCTAGAAATGGAAAATAGTAAGTACAGTAAAGTTAGTGTAGATATTGTTTGTTCTGAATGTAACGATAATGTAGATTACAGCAGCAAGGCTGTTGAAAATGATATTATCACAGTTTGTTCTCTTTGTTTAGATTTTCCTAAGGATATTAACTCGGAGAACGATGCATTTGTTTCAGTTTGTTGTTTAAATGGTAGTAAATGTAGTATTGATTTGTGTGATTTCTGTGTAGGAAGTAGATTAGAAGGAAGTTCATCAGAACCACCTAGAAAAAGGGTGAAGCTAATGACCCCTTACTCAAAATATCTAGAGAAAAGGGTCAAAAACTTCCATTATACACCTGAACAGGTGGAAAAAAAGAAAAGGATGACACCTGAAGAGAAGAAGTCTGTCAAGTGTAACAAATGTGGTCTCTTATTTCATAAGGCCTCAGAATGTAGAAGCGAAGGCAGACTCTGCTTTAATTGCTTCAAGAGTGGTCATGAAAAGAAAGACTGTAAGAAACTACAAAGTCAGAAATCAAGTAAGTTTGAATTTAATTTAAACAACTTTGTTAATTCTGTGTTGTTTCTTGTTGATTCTGGTGCATCTCACCATGTAGTGAATACACAAAATATCCTGTTTGAGTATACTGTTTATGAAAAGCCTATGGCTGTTGAACTTGCTTCGAAAACAGAGAAGCTTTGGGAGAGGGTATCTACCAATTCTTGTACACTTTGGAAAATGTTCACATGTTTTGAAGTTAGTAAATGTTCAGTATGTTCCTGGACTAAGAGAAAATGTTCTCAGTGTTCGAGCATTCAATGCTCAATTTAGTACAAGTGTTGTGATGAATTCTAATAATGGATTTATCCTCTTTAGAAAGTTAAGAAGAAAATTAAGTCTTCTGTAGGTATCGGATGGACTATATAGAGTTGCGGTTCGCATTTACGTAGTAAAGGAAAATAGTCTACCAATACCATCCAGTAAAGAAGCCAAATGTGTTTATAGTCAGAAGAATAATTTGTCTCATAAAGCAATTTGTAAAATAAAGCATATTACACTTAATCCAGTTATTGAAAATAAACATAAAAAGACAAGTAAATTAAGAAATAAACTCACACGTAATCAATTACAAAAGCTAGATGAAGAAGGTTTAGTATGGCATCGTAGAATGGGTCATATATCATCCTCTTATCTGGGGAAACTTCCTAATGTAGTACAGGGTGTGGAAGAACTAGTATATAATTATACAACTGCCAGTTGCTCAGTATGCTAAAATGCATAAAAAGCTTTGTTTAAAAGAATGTGAAAGGGCAACTAGACCGTGTCAAATCGTACATGCTGATTTGTTAAATGTCAATCCTCCGACACAGTTTGGTAAGAAAAAGTATATTTTAATACTTATTGATGACTATTCACTATATTCACAAATTTTTCTAATGAATCTAAAATCAGAAATACCTAAGTTTCTAAATTCAGGGTTGCAATTTTTACAATCAATCCTCCCAGGACCGGGTCAGTTTAGTAAATTGAGATGTGATAATGGTACAGAGTTCATTAGTGCAGAAAGTCAAACAGTGTTGAATAAATTTGGGCTAGAATTACAGTTAGCAGAAGCCTATCAGCATGAACATAATAGGACAGCTGAAAGGTTCAATAGAACTCTTCAAGAAAAAGCTAGAGCTTTAATATTTTATTCTGGTTTTCCTATTACTTATATAATCGCACACCTCATTGTTCTGTTGATTTCTTAACTCCATATGAAAAGTTGTTTGGAAAACAAGCAAATCTGCAAAATATTAAAATCTTTGGTTCAAAAGCTGAAGTAAAAATTGAAAATATACCTAAAGGTAGAAAGTTGAATCCACGTTCAAGCACAATGTATCACATAAAACAGTTACCTCATGTAATGTATTGTTTGATGAAAAATTAAACTTTAAATCTTGTAAAATTGATTTGATAGTTGAGGGGAATGAACTAGTAGTTACTTCAGTATATGAGACAATAGATAATTCAAATGAGTTTGCTCCTGTTGAATCACCAACACATTCAGTGAGTCATAATACTAATCAGTTGGTAAATGTTAATGAACAGATTGTAAATGATATAGAAATAGAAGAAATCTCTCAATTAGAAAATAGTCAGAATACAAATCCAATAGAATTTGAAGAGATTTCACAGTTTAATAGTCAGTTTAGTGAAGAAGTAGCTTTACCAGAAATCAGTGTAAACTCATGTATACTAGATAAGTTTGGCCTTAGTTTTGAAGATGAGATCTATAGTACCAGTAATGTACCTCAAACTTATCATGAAGCCATTACTTGCCTGAATAGCAGTAAATGGTTAAAAGCAATTGAGTCTGAACTAATTTCAATAAAGCAACACTCTGTATGGGATATTGTAGTAAAAGAGTCTAGTATGAAAGTCATTCCGTTAAAATGGGTCTTTAATATAAAACAGGATGGTAGTTTTAAAGCTTGCCTGATTGTTGTAGGGTGTAGAGACACTGAAAAGTATAATCCTGAAGAAACAGCGTCGCCCACACCTGCCCTGTCAGTAGTTAAATTAATCTTTGCTTTATCGGTTACTAAGAATTGGCACATTGAACAACTCGATGTTAAGACAGCTTTCTTACATGGAGATATTGATAGGATTAAGTATGTAGCTATACCTGAATACTGATAAAACGAAATTTGTCTGTAAGTTACGGAAAGCTCTGTATGGGCTGGCAATTGCACCAAAATGTTGGTTTGTAACTATCGATAAATACTTACAAAAATGTGGTTTTGAACCAAATCTTCGTGAACCTTGTTTGTACATGAAGAAGAAAGAAGACAAAATTGTTCTGATTTTAATATATGTAGACGACTTATTAGTAACTGGAAATAGTGTTGAACTAATTCAAGATACCGTCAACCTATTAAAATCTAAATTTGATGTAAAACAGTTTGGTTTTCCAACAAAGATCCTTGGTTTAGAAATAACAAGAACTGAAAACCATTTGTTTCTTCATCAAACTCAGTTTGTAAAGAATATGTTGAAAGAGTTTCGCATGGAAAACTCAAATTCTGTTGATACTCCATTGGTACCTCAAGGGAAGCACAAAGCTTTTGAAAGTACAAATGAAGCTAATTTTCTGTACAAGAAAGCGATAGGCTCCTTGTTGTATTTAAGTTTGTTCGCTAGACCTGATATTTCGTTTGCGGTAAGTTATCTTGCCAGATTTCAGTCAAATCCACAACAGTATCATTGGACGTTGGTGAAGAGAGTATTTAGGTATCTAAAAGAAACTCCTGAATTAGGCCTGAAATACACTAATGGTTCACCAAGTCTCTCTTGTTACTGTGATGCGGATTTTGCTGGTGACAAAATTAGTCAAAAATCAACCACTGGCTTTGTGATCTATGCCTTTGGTAATCCAGTTGTATGGTGCTCGAAACTTCAAGCTACAATTGCTCAAAGTTCAGCCGAAGCAGAATTTATTGCATTAACACATGCGGTGAATGAAGCTCTGTTTCTAGCACAGTTGCTAGAAGAATCAGTTAGTATAGTTTGTTTTCCTATACCTGTATATGAAGACAATGAGGCAGCCAGACAAAACTGTCTGACTAGTACAAGTAAGAGTCGACTGAAATATATTGAACGTAGATATCTTCTCATTCGTCAACATGTTCATGAGAAGAAAGTCAATATATTAAAAATAAATACAAACGATCAGATAGCAGACATACTCACGAAACCTTTGCCTGTAGTAAAGTTTCGTAGTTTACGTGACCATCTAGTTACTTGTGAATATCTGAGTCGTACCTAAGTTATGCATGCAATTGTTAGTATACTGTATTGTTGCAGTTGTTTATCTGTTGGCGTTTGTCTCAATTAAATCGAGAAGGGTCTTCGGTCCCTGGAGATATAATTTTGACAAATTAATGAAAAAAAGATTAGCAAAATTTCTAGAAATATCTAAACATCAATATGGATTCCAGGAAAAAAGTTCAACAGAAGGTGCTGCAATTGATGTCATCGAACACATATTACAAAAACTCGACGAAAAAAAGAAAGTCGTAGGTGTTTTTATTGATCTGCATAAAGCATTTGATACAATCGACATAGCTATCTTACTGAAAAAATTGAAGAGAATAGGAATACAAGGAAAAGCTTTAAAACTGTTTCAGTCCTTCCTTACCGAAAGAAAACAATATGTGGTTGTTGAAGGTAAAAAGAGTACTTATAAGAAAATCAGAACTGGAGTTCTGCAGGGCACAGTGCTCGGACAACTTCTCTACCTAATATATGTTGAAAATATTGTCAAATCAGGTTTACTGGGTGAAGTCTTCATGTTTGCGGATGACACAGTCATCATATATAGCGCAGACAATATAAGTACTCTGGAGGAAATGGTCAATAGGGATATGCAGAAGTACAGTGAATGGTTGAATTCGAATAAACTTGTCATCAGTGAGGAAAAAACTGTATACATCCTGTTTAAGAATAAAACAAATAGCACCAACATCCATCCACATCTGTTTATTAATGTTAAGAAACTTACACAAGTAAAAAAAACTAAATACTTGGGATTGATCATAGAAGAGACATTGAAATGGAATGCACATGTGGACAGGATCATAGACAAACTTTCGCCATTGGTGTCGAAGCTTTATCATTTACCTACCTTGACGAGAGGACAAGTAAAAATATATACTATGCCTCAGAGGAAAGAAGTTTTCTTTCCTCTGAGTACTATGCCTATTTTCATTCAGTGCTCAGCTATTTATCGGTAATATGGTCAAACTCGTCAAAATTTAACCTAAAAAGATTACAGAGATTACAAAATAAAATAATAAAAAGACTTCACCACCTTCCCTATGAATATCCAACCAAAGAATTATATAAAAATTATCAATACATGAAGCTGGACAAACTGATCAAATTACAACAGTGCAAACTCATATATAAGCTAGAAAACAATCATATAAAGAGTCCAAAATCTATTGAAGAAAGTCCAAAATATGACCAACCGAGAAACAAGGCGAAACAATTCATACTACTTATATAGAGCAAATAATGAAAGTCGAAGGAGGGGTCCCATATATGCCAGCTTGACAACTTTTAATAGCATGCCAGGTCATATCAAGAATTCATTAAAGTGTACATTAAATAATTTCAAAAACTTAGTTATAAGTCAACTATAATAACAACAAAATTGTTGAATGATAGTTGTATTACAATAAATAAATAAAATAAAAAAATGCAAGTGTCTCAAATTAGAAGGGTCTTCGGTCCCTGGCGATGAGAGATGCGCCCCTTATGGTATACAGGTAGGTCACACCTGGCCATAAATACTAGTCTTGTTCAGTTGAGTCATTGATCATACATTTTACATGTACGATGTGTTGATTAATGTTCAAATCATGTTGAGTTTATGTGCAGAAGGGTCTTCGGTCCCTGGAAGTAGGTATAAACTCATGTCAAGTCTAATTTTCGTAAGAAAATGACACTAATTATCCTGTTGGTTATGTCTTCATGATATAATTGTTTGTTGAGTTTATGTGCAGAAGGGTCTTCGATCCCTGGAAGTAAGTATAAACTCATGTTAAGAGTGTTTTTCGAAAGAAAATGATACATATAACTGTTGCTTATGTCTTTATGATATAATCATGTTGAGTTTATGTGCTGAAGGGTCTTCGGTCCCTGGAAGTAGGTATAAACTCATGTTAAGTGTATTTTTTCGTAAGAAAATGTCACTAATTATCCTGTTGGTTATATCTGTACAACATAATCATGTTGAGTAAGTGCGAGAAGGGTCTTCGGTCCCTGGAAGCAAAAACACTCAAAACAAGTTTGTAAGTATGGTTCGCTTTGAGAAACCTCTGCTCGTCAGCAGCAATGACTGCCCTTGGTTGAGTTCTACTGACAATCTAGTTAGATATAAGTATTTGAAAAATTGTATGTGTATATATCCAGCATATCTGAAAAATGTGTAATCTATGTTATTATTGTTATTATTATTGTATATAATATTCAGTATATATCGTTATTAAATCTAGTTTTAAGAAAAAGTCAGTCAGAACGAAACATATTTATAGTTTAAGTTTTACCCAAAGATTAGGGAGAGAAAGATAGGAAACGAAGCGACCAAGACGACGCCAGCGACGTCTGGTGTTTCAGTTGTAAACAAAATTGGTTGTTTTTGACGTTTTTGTCAAAAAAGGTTAGAATCACATTTCTGAAGTCTAAACATCTTTTGGGTTAAAAATCTTTGTTTGTAAACGTGCTGTGTATCTCTAGTCTTTGGGTGCTGTCTTGTGGCATATTACAAAGACGTTATAGTATTGTTGTGGTTATTAAGCTCACGTGTTATTGAACTGTTCATCAAAGATTAATATTAATTTGCTGTTCTTGTCAAGATGAGTCGTGGTTCATATTGTTTGGTATTAACCTGTCCGAACAATAAAAATAAAAACCCAAAGCTCGCGTTTTTTACATTACCGAAGGACATGAAAATGTAAGTTTAAGTAGTCAATTCAATATTACAAAATCATCTAATTTCTATTATTATTCAGTGCCAAAAGATGGATCGAATTCTCTGGACGCAAAGATCTTGGCCTGGGTGCTTCGAAAGACTATAGAATGTGTAGTGAGCATTTTATAGAAAACCAGTTCAAATTCACGGACATTGCTTTGGCGTGGAAGTATTCCTCATGTGAATGGACCTAAATCAGATGTTCTTCCTGAATCAGAGTCTGAGATGATCATCCATGAAGAAACTGTTCAAATGGATCAAAACGTACCTCTATCTAATATTGGTGAGTTTTTCCTGTTATTAATTGAATCACAAATGTATAGATTAAATATTACACAAAGGAATTGAAAACTGAGTGACATTGAATTTTTTTTTGTAGAAAGATTCTGCGTTTGCTGTCAACTCAAATGAAAATTTTTCAAAAGAGGACACATGAATGCAAATCATATTTGTAAGTCTATTTACTTGAAGTTGTTGATTGAAATTATCAATTCAAATTAGTGATAAATGCAATAAGATGAAATTATTTTTCGTTTTTCTAGATGTTACACTGGAATCAGAAGGTTTTATAGAAGCAGCTAGTAGTTCGGCTAACCCCAAACGTAGTGGTAGTAAGCAGAGCCCCTTAACCAACCAGAGAATTAAAAGAGTGAAGGCTAAAATCAATACAAAAAATCAAAAACTCCGAAATCTCTGCAATGAATAATGATTCACATTTAAGATATTTTATTACTTATTTTTATGTATATATTCTTTTGTACATTTTATTATGTTTATTTAATTGAATTAAAAATTCCACTAATTTGACAATGCATTTTTATTTAAATAATCTCCTAATATGTTAATATTATAATATGGTATAAAAAATAGAAGCTACTAGTGAATGTGGAATACTGTGAAGATTTGAAATTCGCGCCAGATATAGATTTCCTTTTCGTTAGATGATTTCAGCGCTATCTGTTGTTTCAGTTGTAAACGGCGAGCCTAAAAGTGGGTCGCTATTTAGCACTAGAGTTAGTACAGCGTTTCCTATCTTTCTCTTCCTAATCTTTGGTTTTACCTATTGTGGTAAATTGTAAGTTGTCCGATTCTCAGATTGGGAGGGGGTGTTAGTTAACGTAGGTAATGCTGGCCCAGTGTGGCAGCATACTTCGTTAGGTTGGCAACCTCGCAATCGGACATGTCTGCACACAAGGAAAAGCTAATCTATGGTTGATGGCGGTATGTCAGTTCTGTTTTAGACAAAGAGCAGATGAGATATATATATAAGGTGTCTAAAAACATGGTGAATGCACTCGTCAATTTTTGAATGGAATGACATTCGACCAAATTGAAAATATTAGTTTTAGTTCGTGGCGGCGCCGCAATGTCATACTTGTCATTTCGATCTTTTTCCGTTGATTTTGATTGGATACATTAATTAAAACCCGATACTGACCAATCAAAAGCGATGTGTAACCGAGTATGATCGTGCAAAGTCGTGAAACAAAACACGAAACGTTTACTGGAATGAAATCAAATATTTGAAATAGAGAGAGAGAGAGTTTATTGGTATTTCAATTACAAGAATTGCTTCCATAGATCATAACTATAATGAAATACATATATAGGTCCATAATGGCACAAAACTCATAAATAATAAATAACAAGAATCTTAATTTGTTGATAGCGCTACCTACAGTTGACATAACGAAGCTTAACTAATATTCTCAAAATAGGCAAACAAAAGCTAATCAGTCCATACACCTGGTTTTTAGACATCTTAGATAAATACAAGCTATTAAATTATTTAATAATTATATATTAAGTATTCTGTGCTATTAACCGTCTTTATAATCTATTATAATATAATTCAGTATTAATATATTATTAATTAATACTCAAAAGTGTCTATTAAATATAGTTCTCTATATCTAAATTCTAGTTGAATTACGAGAACCACTTCGTTATCGTTTTAGATCCTTACAATTAATTCAATTAATTATTCATAGATTATTGATATTGACAGTTTCCTTGAGAAAGTCATAATAAAAAGAAAAAGAAACCACAGATAATTCAATTCAAATCTATGAGAGAAACATGTGGATACAGAATGAAGTATCGACAGTTAACCTATACAAGAAAAATAATCTAGAGTTCCTGGGTTCGTAAATATAAATCCTCAAAATGCGTATTGAAACTTGTTACTTTTGTTCTTCCAAAATATACCCTGGTCACGGAATTCAATTCGTCAGAAATGATTCAAAAGTAAGTACATTATGAAATAGTATATAATGTTATCTACCAATACACTCTAAGGTGTACAGAACAGATAATATAGTTATATTGTGCTAACCAACTAATTGTGTATATTTTATGTGTAGGTTTTCAAATTCTGCCGATCAAAATGTCATGCAGCCTTCAAAAAGAAAAAGAATCCACGTAAAATAAGGTGGACTAAAGCTTACAGAAAGACTGTAGGAAAAGAATTAGCAGTAGATCCATCCTTCGAGTTTGAAAAGCAGAGAAATGTTCCACTAAAATACAGTCGAGAAAATATGCATAAAATATTGGATGCTATGAAGGAAATTGTCAATATCAAAGAAAAGAGAGAAGCTTTACATATTATGCAAAGGCTTCGTGCTGCAAAGGAAATTGAGCACACTAGAGATGTTCGAGAGGTCCAAAGCAATATGGCACTCATTAAATCTCCAGCTGCTGGCCTACGACAAAGACAAGTAGAAGAACAAGCACAAGAACAAACAGAAGCGGTAGGAGAAAAAGAGAGTGAAGATAGAATGGAAGTTGAATATTGTGGGGAAGTAACCTTGTAAATAGAATTATTGTATTATTCATCTTTAATATATTGTTTTGGAACAATCTTTATTGAATTTTTAGTATACACGAAGCTTCAAATTTCAATGGAAGATTTAACACGTTTACTGTCACCTGTACAGCCATCGGCCAAGTTACTTGAAACGCCAAACGAAAATGTGGCGTATCCCGAAATTTGCTATGTACTTTCCTCCAATAAATATCGACATATTATTGTGAAACTGAAAGCGCATATACTAATTTTGAATTTCCATGTATACATGGAAATTTTTTGTATTGGTAGCTGGCTGTACAGGTGGCAAACAATAAAAATTTGGTATTCATATTTTACCATTTGGCTGCCGGCTGTACAGGATGTCAATATTGAAAATCCTATGCGGCAGTTAACATGTTAAATAAATTGTTCACCGATTATTTGAAAATAATACAATTGAAATCCAATATGAGTTATTATTTCAACTATTTGAACTCTAATTGAGACTCCCACAAACCAAAGCAGTAAATTGATTGGTAATATCCTTTGTGGAGTTTGTATCCCTCACACCTAAGCAAATAGAATCGCTTCATTCGCCAAAGATCTACTTTTAGAATAGGTGCTCTTGGCAAGGAATGAAAAACATCAAAATTGGAAAATTGTATACAAAATTATATTATATGTGCACATCATCAGATTAAGAAGAAGCACCATTTTTGCTTGCAGTAGGGAAAGATAGTTCAGGGTAAAAAGCTTTTAAATATAAGTTGTTCAGTATAGCTCGTATTTTACCTTAGAAAACAAGGAAATGGAATAACGGAAGACATAAATATGATGGAGTATTTCATACAGTAGGGAGAGGACAAAAGGATTTTATTTATATTATAAGATGAAAATAGAGTGTTTCCATGAACTTTCACATGTTATAGAAATTAATATCAAAAAGTTTGACGCCAATTATAGGGAGTCTATTTCGACTGCAGAGCAGCCGGCTATAACATTAGGGCAAATGAAAAAATTTGTTATTCATTCAAAATAATCACAATAATAAATGATCCATTCAATACTTATCATTGACAGGAGTTGTTAATGTTGAAAAATGATGAATCTTCTGAAGCATATTGTTTTGTCGTCAATGTTGTGTAGGGGGTGTAGCCATTTCAAAATACTGGGACCTTTCCAATTGCGTTGGCAATAGGGAGGCTTCAGGGGTTATGAAAAAATGCTACTTGCAGGTCTATTTGATGCACTGTCTGATGCAATTCTCATCTTAACTTAATTTGTTTTCTAAGTGAATAAATTTTATCCGTTTATATGTGACCCAAAAAAGTAGTCAGAAATTTACTTGCAAATTATTCTTTAATACAGGAACCATTTGATTTATGGAATGAAGCACCTCAAATGAAAGCAATCATATATATAGGTATCCGTAATCTGTAGTTAGTATATTTTTAGGAAACAATAATGGTGTATTTTTTTATTTTGTGATATTTTCAAGGTGAGGTCATTATCATAATTTGATCATTATTGTGTTCCAGAATATGATGCAACACGAATTTGGACATCAATTAGCCTTAAGCCTAAATTCCCTACACAGGAATAAAATATACAATAAACAAAAAAATTTTTTATTCTAAAAATCAACTATTCAAAATATGTATTCGAAAATATTTCCAACCCTCATAAAATCATGAGCTCACATTCGACAGCACTGCTGTTATTCTCAGCTGTGAATTTTTTGGCCAATTGAACTAACTCCACAAAAAAAGTCAAGTGGAATCAAATCCGGTTACACGATCATAAAGCTTGTCGGCATTATCTGTTATCTCACTAAACTTCACCAGATGATTGCTTTATTGGTAGGCTTCTTTAGAATGGAGTATATTCTTAAGGCGGCTTCTTTGATATTTCAAAAATGCAAAATAATTATCCATTCTCCAATCACGATATTGTTTTCCTAGAAGGGTATGATATTGCAGAACCTTTTCAGTTTATTTCCTATTCTAGAGAAACAATTACGCGAAACTAAGTTGATAGTGTATTCAGAGTTGAATTATACAATATTTTTTGTGTCTTTGGATTTCAGGGATTCAAATAGAAGGTAAGTTCTCTCGTGTAACCTAATGTATTGTTTTATTTCCTATTGTTGGTTTTGGATACAATATTCAAAACAGCCGGATTAACTTACATTATTTACTCATTTATAAAAATAAGCATTCTAGTCTAGTGAATGCCTGATACGTGAATCATTCAAAACCAAACCTACAATATTCTAACAATATCCAAAAATAGGTTTTTTTTGTTGAGTATTGCCTATAAAGAAGGGCGCCGAAATTTTATTTTGCCGGGGCGCCAAAATGTCTGGCGGCGGCCCTGTCCGTAAACATGGCCGTTCGATTTTTTTTCCAGTTAATTTGGAAACTGCCTGGTTCCATCGATATGAAAATTTGTATTTGGATGTAAAATAAAAATTTCAAGCCTCGTGCAATATTTCGTGTTAACAGCGGCCTTAAAAACATGAAATATTCAAGTAGAATATCGAAAAACGTAAGAAAACACTGACGTTAAGTCATATGCGTTTTCAAGCGTTTTGATTCATTAATGCGCCAATTACATCGTTGGAGACCTCATGCACTTATACACAGTTATGTGGTCTTCAAAGGCGCATTAATGAACGGACGCTTAAAAGTTCTTGACGTAAAGTGTTCTTTTTATTTTTTCAAACATGATAGACCCAGGGCCCCCGCAAGGGTCATCAACGCCCGCGTGCCGAAAATATTTTGGCGCCCCTTAAAGGGGGGAAGTGGAGAAAAACGTCGCAGGATAATCGGCAAAAAATGTTTCAGTTTTCGTTTGGAATTTATTTGTAGAAGGGTTAAAAAAACTATCAGCAACCTTTTTTGGATGCCTTAAGAACTTTATGCTGTCAGTTGTTGCATAATACATTTTTTAAATTTTTCATTATTTTATTCAAGCATTCGATCAAAACCGCATTTTATTTTAAATTTGTAATGAAACTGCAGAGTTTTCAAAACCTGAGCTTTATTCTTCTTTAATCTATTCATAAATATATAAACCAAACAATAAACGAATAACAAATAAAATATTCAATTAAAGGATAAAATTAAATGGATGTTTTTCTAGATTTGGCTGCTGCGAATTCTTTTATTATATCATCAAAATCAATTTTATCGAGTATCTCTTGCTCTATAGCTAAGATGGTCAATCCAGATAATCTTTCTTGTGACATAGTAGACCTCAAATATTTTTTAATTATTTTTAATTTAGAGAATGATCTCTCACCAGAAGCAAAAGACACAGGTAAAGTCAGAAGGATTCTTAAGGCAATACTAAGATTCTGTAGAGAAGAAGTTATATTATTTTCAAAAATATATTGTAGAATTTCGAGAGGATTTGACGCTTCAGGTAATGAAAACAATCTTAGGGCTTTTATCTCGTTGAATAAATCATTTTCTTCCACGTCAGCCTCCTTCTTTTCCTGATCAGTAAGCTTTTGTTGAAGAGCATGACAGCATTTTAATAGATCTTCGTCATTTAATTTAAGAATATCACAAATAAAACCAAAAACGTTATCGTATTCAGATATCATATCGAACCTACTATTTAAAGAACTTAGCTTTAGATTTTTCAAAAAGAAATTAATTTTGAAAGCGATTTTTGGATCTTGAGGTGCCTCATCCGTGTGTTCATAATCGAACAATTTTGGTTTATACTTTCGTCTTACACTATATAATGGAGGAAAACTTTGCTCTATCTCAAGAGCAGCCGCTAGTTTTCCAGCTTCAGAAAGTTTTTCCTCAAAAACATTATCATCTCTATAATTTTTAAAATGATCAACTAAATTCTTTAAATAGTTTTGGCACACTTTAATGTCAATCGCTACACTCTGCATCATTTTGCTTACAATATTAATTTGGAATAAAACATCATACCAAATTATTACACTACAAATAAATTTGAAAGTTTGAATATTTGATAAAAGAGAATTTGCTTTATGTCTAGTTTCTATGGTGAAAGTATCATTTTCAGCTAATTCTAAAAGGCTATCACATATTTGAATTAAATGAAATTTTAGTGGTTTTATAGCATCAATCCTACTTGACCATCTAGTATCACTTAGGGGTTTTAGATGTAACTGAGGAACATGCTTTTTTATAACATCCCATCTTTTTGTGGATGAGGAGAAAAATGTTTTAGTTCTTGTACAATATTAAAAAAATTCAGTGTTTCATTTGAAACCTTAGCAGCATCATTTACAGTTAAATTTAAGCTGTGTGCAGCACATGGCACAAAAAAAGCCCTAGAATTAGCATCGAGTATGCGTTTTTGTAAACCAATATGTTTTCCGCGCATATTCGCCCCATTATCATACCCTTGACCTCTCCTGTATTTAATATCTAAATTTAAATTTTCCAAAAATCCCATAACAAAATTGAATAGCCCTTCCCCTGTGGAGTCGAATATTGGACTAAACGCTATAAAACTTTCTTGTATTTGAACCATTTTAGAACTGTCATTTAGAACAACATAACGCAAAACGAGGCTTATTTGCTCTGTATGGCTTGCATCCGGTGTACAATCTAAAATTATTGAATAATATTTGGCACTTCGAACCATATCCAAAATATTATTTTTTACTTTAGAAGCCGTCAATTCAATAATTTCATTTTGTATCTGGTAGCCTAAATAATGGGTCATCAAGAATTTGTTTGTGAGTTTTGCACTCGACTAATGTGCTCTCTCATCACAGGATCAAAAGATGAAATCATTTCGACAGTTTTGAGGAAGTTCCCATTATCATTTCCAAAAAGTTTTTTAGAAGAACCTTGAAAAGCTAGACACTGCCTGGATAAACATTTAACGATTGAAACAATTCTTCCTAGAACGTCATGCCAATATTTTTTTTCAGTTTCTAAAACCCGTAAGTGATGATCGTTCACCGTTGTGGACAATTTTAACATTTTTTTTAAATTCATCCATTTATTCATGTGAACTTTATGTGCAATTGATGTTTCATGTCTTGTAATGGCTGAGGATAAATGTTGCCAATCAGAAAAACTAGTAGAATTTTTTGCGTCTTGACCTCAACCCCTAAACGTTTCGAAACAAAATAACTATTCTTTGGATAGGTTTCTGCTGTTATAGCATAGCAAGTAGATTTTGGTAGTTTCAGAAATTCTCTGTAACCTGTAGTATTTTTCCTACAGATGGTGGCGAAAGTTTCAGTAATTCCCCTGGCTAAAAAATATTGCTTCGGTATTTATGATTGTTTATGTGTACCATATGCGTTTTAGTGATGATCGAAGAAATGGTGCCCGCCGTCCGGTGCAGGTGGTCCATAAAAAAATCCCGTACCGACAAAGGGATGATTATTTATGATTTGTTTACTCGAAAAGAATCGTATAATTGCAATCTGTGGCCGAGGTTATTTTATGGGGATTGCGACGTTCGGGAACTTGTTTGGATGTGTAAGAGATGTCTTTGCACGTTCAAAATTGTTGAAAAAATAAAAAAAAATTTTCAAAAACCTTTAGTCTTTCGGTTTTTCATGTGGTCTATAAGAGATTTTGGCGCCCCTATAGAGTGGCGCCCGCGTGCGGTGCACGCGTTGAACGCGCGGTTGCGGGGGCCCTGGATAGACCTGATAAGTAATAGTGCATTCGACTGAACAGCTCTTGTTCGGTGCTGGAGCGTTTTAGCACTGCTGTGATTCGATAAAAATTCGAATTAATTCGCACTGGTCAGCCAGTCGAATACGCTATAAGGTAATCAGATTTTCACCTTTAGAGATTAAAATTTCTGTAAAATTATGAAAGAATTAATTTTGAATCTCCGGATTCAAATCCCTCGAGAAACATATATACCTAATATTCATTTTCAGATTTTTTATGAATTGAGATATTCAGAGAAGAGAAGAGCGTAGTTAGTTTTGAACCATTATTTTTCGTTTTTTGGTCCTTTAGGATTCACAACATTCATAGATCTTATTCCCGACAAGTTTTCTTTGAAAACAATGAACATACGGTTTTTCCATTTTTAATCTCTGCAAACAAAAATCTGAAAAATTTGAGGATGTAATTTTTTCTATGAACTACATTCAAAACTTCATTATCGGAAATAATATCGATTGAAATACTGAGAATAGTAGCATAATATCCCGTTACTAACCAACACTATACAAACAAATGGTGAACCATTGAACATAAACATGTTCAATGGGCTTGTTTCAAAAACTATCTTTACTCATTGGATCCGTTCGTAAGAAAGAAGTCAATGTTTTAGTTATAGGTCTCAATAATAGTGGAAAATCAACAGTTATTAACCATTTTAAAAATGAGGAAGAAAAAGTGGCAGAAATTGTGCCCACCGTGGGGTTCAGTGTTGAGAGATTTCAGAGTGAGTTATTTCTGCTAAAAGTCATTCGCATATTTCAAGTTATTTTCATCTTATTGTAGAGAAGGAAAAAATTATAAATTTAATAGATTACCATTACTAGCTATTTCTACCCATTTTTTCATCATAAAATATTTGCATTCCTCAGTTCCATTATCAAGTCAAAACTATGGATAACATACATAAATTCAATTATGCAAACTTTTCATCTCAACTTACCTTTGTAGGATCTCTGATAATTTTTTCTGGTTACTCAATTTTCAGGTCAAAACCTGGCGATTACCGCTTTTGACATGTCAGGTCATGGCAGATACCGTAACTTATGGGAACATTATTACAAGGACTGCCATGGAATAATTTTTGTCATTGATAGCAGTGATAGGCTTCGATTGGTGGTTGTGAAGGAAGAACTAGATCTGATGTTACAACATCCAGCAATTTGTACGAAAAGACTACCAATTTTATTCTTTGCAAACAAAATGGATTACAAAGAATCTCTTAGTACAGTTAAAATTGCAGCTGCTCTCGGCTTAGATAGAATAATGGATAAGCCTTGGCATATTTCAGCTAGTAATGCTATTACTGGTGAGGGCTTACAAGAAGGGGTTGAATGGTTGACTCAACAGATAAGAGAATTATTAATCAATAACTGAATTAAATCAAAATAAAGTCTTCACGAGAAATTTCATTACTTATTTTTCCTCAACTCTCATCTATTTGTTTTGTGATAGATTTACACAGGAATTGACAACCGTTTTGTTAACATTTTAATATATTCAAAAATAAATGATGAATCTATTTAACTCAATTATTTTTTTTCACTAAAATGCAAAGCTAATCACATGAGAATTTTGTCATCGAAACAAATCAACATGCTAATTAGCATTAGATTATAAAAAATAATTACAGCAATCCAAAGTTTTCTCTTAGATATTTTTCATACAATTTTATTCCATTGAAAAGAAGTATATATTGACACCTTCAATTCATTATTATTACACATGTAGTGGCAATGATCTGTAGTATTCGAATGGCTGCACCAGTGAAAATTAATTCGAATTGTTGTCAAGCCAATTATGTTCGACTCGTAGTGAACTTGAAAAATACAGTCTAAATCTATGTTCAACTGATCATGCACGATCCCAGGGCAGAGTAAATGTCTATTCGACTGGTTACGGCGTTCGCTAACAATTCGAATATTTAAGCTCCAAGTTCGAATCTGAGCAGCGTTAAAACACTCCAGCACTGAACAAGACTCGTTCAGTCGAATGCGTTATCAATAATTTATAACGCTTCTGTTACAAATTGTATGGGGCTGAACAATAAAATTTGCAGCAATAGATCTTTAAAAGAAAAAAAATTAGTTTACAGAAATATTATTTCTGTAGTCTTTCCTTTCATTTGAAAAGTTATCTTTGAATTGCACCAAATTTGTTTGTTTTAAAATTTCATACAATGTAAAATTTTAAGTAACTACGGATCATTTCCAACAAAAAAATGTTCTTACATCTCATGGTTTCTACTAGTTCTACTTAGAAACCATGAAATGCAAGAACATTTTTTGTTGGAAATGATTTGTGATCTGTAGCTAGTACTTAGAATTTAATATTGTATGAAAGTATTAATTAAATAGAAAACCATTTTTTTGATTCATTATATCAATATCAGCAACTTTTTCTTTGATGATGTCATATTTTACAAGCTGAAACTGGTGGTTTTTCATATCTTGACAAATAATCGCGAGAACGGTGGGTGAAATTTCATATTAATTTTCATTTTGTGAGAGAGTTCCCACTGTAGCTACGTTATGTTGGTTCTTGTTTAATCTGCTGGAGTTAAACTAATTACACTTAGTGTATAATCTTGTGATTTTATATTCAGACTAGGCTCATGGCTTCATCTACTGTATTTTAGAGATATATACCCTTTTTTGAAGCAAGGTAGGAGAAACAATCCAAAAATAAATATTTATTCAACAGTGAATATTTCACAAAACCCTGTAGGCTACACCTTGTATATAAAATTCATACATTATAATCACGAGTGCACTACTTTTAGAAAAACTTGTCTCAAAATATTTTTGCATTATTGTCAATATTCATTTTTAGGACTCCTTAATTGAAATTGGGAATTTTGTTATGTTTATCTCCTTCTGGATAACTGACTTTGAAGGGATCAGAAAAGTAAAAACAATTAATCATTCATCTGTACATTTATTAAGTTGTCATGCTAGAAACAGTGTTTACGTCAAGATACTAAAAGTATTTATCACAGAATTAGTGAACACTATCTAAATTAAACACCCGTAAAATCAACATACCAAATCATACAACAATATTATTTTCCAATTTGGTTTTTACGATCTCATCTTAAATATAGGTATATAAAAAATTAAATATGCAATAAAAATACGTCAATATGGAAATAATACTATTGACCAACAAAGAAAAATAAGTACACTACTCCACCACGAAATGCAATATTTCATCACAGTCTATTTCGATCGATTACACCATCTTCAAGTTAAATAAGTTATTGCATTTGCTATCAAAATAATCAAACTGTAGACTAAACTATCTTCCGCCAAAATATAAAAGATATTTGGTCCAATATTCCAAAAATGAAAATAAAAGAAGGAAATCAAACAAAACAAAAATCATTTGAAATATTAATCAGAGATAAAGAACGTCTGCTACCGAAAGTTTTTAACCATTTTCATGAGATGGTCAACTTCATTCTGTAATCGTTTCTTCTCTTGTTCCATAAGAAATAAAGCGGAATTCAAGCCTCTTTGTTTCCGAACAAGTAATCTTTCTTGGCTAATTAAAGTTTTAGCATCTTCTTTCAGTGTTTGATTCTGTCTAGTTAATGTTTCAATTTCATGCTTCCTTTCTGAAATTCAAATAGTCTCATTAAAGTGAAATTAGTTCACAAAATACTTCATTAGATTTAACTGACATAAAATAGTACAACTACTTGGTAGTTGAACTCACATTATTGAGCAGTTTATAGCAAATGTATCTCATAAGAGAAATCAAATTTACTTTTAACTTGCTCATGAAAATAGACACTGAGAAAGGAACATACATATATTTTCATTAAGGAATATCAATTTATTACAAATTAACTAACCTCTAGAATAATCCTCATATGATTCCATCACTTCTTGTATCCCTGGCCATTTTAATTTTTTTTCAAATGTAACTTGTTTAGCCTTAAATGACGGTACAGTGACACAATCTTTACTCTTGTCTTTCACATTGTTGAAATTAGGCACAATGACATTTACATTTCTGGCACAAAAAACGGTATTTTCAGAATTCATAGTATGTTGAACAGCAGTAGAGAAACGATGTACTATTGGAATCTTAAAATGATCCAATGAATGTTTATCTGTGAGAAGATCATTAGAACCCATATTCAAGTGAGGTTTCTGCTTTCGGTGATAAATCAAGCTATAGCAAGTAAGAGGTGTTTCTTCACTTCTTTTTAGGCGTTCTTCGATTATTTTCATCCAATTGTTTTCCATTTCTAGAAAATTATTTAATTACTATTGAAAAAAATTCATAAATATTAATAAAAAAAAAGAATCCAAATATTTTCCATTTCTGAAAAATAATCAAATTTTTTCTAGAAAGCACCGAAAAAGTTCAACATTTTCCTGCCATGATGTTTCCAGCACACATGACTATACAGAGTTAGAACTATTTATAGGGGCACTACAGGGATATCGAAAACCGTTAGAGATACAGGGTGGCTTAAATTACAAAAGAGTTGCGTTATTTGAAGATTAGTGTGTTGGTGTTAACAGATCCAAAATATCTCCAATGGTTCTCGAGATATCTCGAAAGAACTGAAAATCAACAATTTCTTCTGGAGATAACTTCACGAAATTCAGTTTGTAGCCATAATCCGATACAGAGATTCTAATGGTGACGTCAGATTTTTTCTGTTTTCCATTGTTTCAGAGAGGCGATAGTCAATTTTTTTTCTTATGACGCCATATTGGTTCTCCTCTTGAGGTGATAAAGAAAAAAATTACGAATTCAACAATGTATGACACTCTACAAAAATAACAAGTTTTGCTAGGCAAATTTGAACATCGTTCATTTGTTATGTGAAACCATCAATGGCTTTTTGCCATTGATACCAACACTCTTCATAGTGTACAGGGTGGGCAAATTTCGATGTTTTAGCACTACAAATTTTGAACCAGAGGAGATAGACAAAATCTGATACCCACTTCTCGATTTCTTTTTCTGAGAAACTAACAAGGGTAGTATTCATTTTTGGCCACCTTCTTTTATTTTCGAGTTATAAGCGAAAATTGGAAAAATGGCGATATCGAAAAACTTTTATATCTTCACTAATACTGATGCTAGAGCTCTGAAATTAAAACATTATACAGGCACTTTTTCACGTAGAATCCAGTGGCGTGCTCGTATTCTCAAAAGGGTTTTTAATTACGAAGCTATGACCCAAAGTTATGTTTTTTTAAATGGGAACACTAGATTTTTGTGCCATTTTCTGAAAGCTTAATTTTTCCTGATTTCAAAAATATATGACATCGTATGATTCGTATCAAAATATTCAACAGAAAATGGTCAAAAACCTTTTTTTACTTAAGAGTCTCAATATTTCTATGGTTTCAACTGTTGATGAGCCTTTCTATAACAAGAGCAGTGTCTTTCCGTCAATCTGAGTATTTCTATGCTTTTCACTTATTTCTACAAAATTCGAATCTATATTTATTTTATACAAATAGTTTCGAAAAGATGAACGAACTTGAAAAAAGTTTCCTAGGTAGCTCGAACACAGTTTCAAATATTCATCTATTGAAATATCGAGAAGAGGTGTCGACTGTGCATTGTGCAATTGTTGTGATTATTAGGTTAAATATTATTTCTTGTTTGTCCCTTCGTAATTAAAATGTTGAGTCCAATCATATATGCATTGTTTTATATGCTGTTTGAAATGGATTGGTACTTGAGCGTATTGATTCTGGAGACCTATGTAAATAATCTCCTGATACATGCATCTCAATACAACTCTTTCGATTGAGAAATTCGATCTTGTGGTTTCTCCGTTATTTCCAAATCAATTTTTAGATAAAAAATTTATAAAACATATCTAGATTCGAATTTTGTAGAAATAAGTGAAAAGCATAGAAATAATCAGATTGACGGAAGGACACTGCTCTTGTTATAGAAAGCTCAATTTTTCTGTGTTCATCAACAGTTGAAACCATAGAAATATTGAGACTCTTAGGTGAAAAGAGGTTTTGGCCATTTTCTATTATTTATATTGATCCGAATCATACGATGTTATATATTTTTGAAATCAGGAAAAATTAAGCTTTCAAAAAATGTCACAGAAATATAGTGTTCCCATTTAAAAAAACATAACTTTGGGTCATAGCTTCGTAATTAAAAACCCTTTCGAAAAGACGAGTACGCCACTGGATTCTACGTAAAAAAGTGCCTGTATAATGTTTTAATTTCAGAGCTCTATCATCAGTATTAGCGGAGATATAAATGTTTTTCGATATCGCCATTTTTCCAATTTTCGCTTATAACTCGAAAACAAAAGAAGGTGGCCAAAAATGAATACTACCCTTGATAGTTTCTCAGAAAAAGAGATCGAGAAGTGGGTATCAGATTTTGTCTATCACCTCTGGTTTAAAAGTTGTAGTGCTAAAACATCGAAATTTGCCCACCCTGTACAACTGGCAAACTACACTAATCCCTAAATAACGTAACTTTTTTGTATATATATATATATATGTGCCCCTCTAAATAGTTCTAACTCTGTATATTATGAATTACATCTTGATGATTCTGTTTTCTATTGATAATAAATAAACTGAGAGGAACATGAAATATTACCATCTCTAACTCTTGCAGGTACAGTATTAAGGCCCAACACTTGAAGGAAGTTTGATTTTTTTCTATAATCTGTAGAGTAATTCAACACTGAAGGTGATTTTGAAGGCACAGGTAAATTTAATGAACAGACTTTTTTCTCTGATTGGCTTTGTTGATCCCTGTGATCTGCAATGGTTACCACTTGTTGCCACTTCCGTTTTTCCAGTTTTTCTATTTCGATAGCTGTAATATAGCAATATTATGTAATGAAATCATAAATTGAAAATTTTGATAACTTACAATTTTTCTTTGTATGAGAAGTTAAACCAAAAATCTGGAGGAAGCACATTTTTTTGGGAGAGTAAGCATGTTTTAAGGGTGGCCCTGATTTAATCCAAGTATCATACTCAGAAACTTCAAAATCTGATTCTGAATCAGTACTTGAGCTCGAAGAACTATCAGAACAACCATGAACATTAACTTCGAACTGCTTCGAAACATTATTTTCGGGATTATGGGTCAATTTGTTTATCCTTTTCGTTTTTGTCACCTTTTTTTGTCTTCTCAACTTTTTTCTCATCACTGCTAAATCAATCTTGCTCAATATTTTCCTTTTGTATGAAGAGCCTAGTACTGAAGGAATATTTAATACAGTGAATTGATTCCCACTTTTATCAGCTAAGCCAGGTATGCAAGGATTCTTCTCTACTATTGATCGATTCCAGAATATAGGAACTTCTATGTTCTCTTTCATTTCAGCATCAATGTTTTCATTTAAGTCGTTACATTCTGATTTTATTTCTTCTTCAGTCATTTGCAACAAATTTTCAGTATGAGTTTGACTAGTAGGTGGGATATTATTAATATAATTATTGTTTACAATAGGAACACTACCTGTAAGAGCTTTATGGCTTTCTTTAGGTATTTCAACAATTATTTGGGTAACTTGACTCTGAACTGGGTAATTAGGGGAAGGTGCAGGTAACTGTGGGCTGAATGTTTGGTGACTAGGGTTGTTTATAGGTGTACTCCCATGCTTGACTTGTGCACTCAACTCTGGCAAATTGGAATTGCCAAAAATAATATTCTTGCTATGCATAACTTCTTTTCTTTCTTCCCATAGAGACAAGCTGTCCCTCTTTGTAAAGTCTTTGTCCAGACCTAATATATTAACTAGTGTTATTTCATCTCCATTATTGGGAATATTACTTTTATTTTTAAACTTGTCAGAACCCAAATTCAATGAGACTTTTTTCTGGTTTACAGTTTTATCATCAAACAGTCGTGAACCTGAGTTTCTTTCAATTAAACTCATTTCATTATCAGAACTATTCATATTCTGAACACTTTCAAGTGAAGGAAATTCTGATATTTTATTAATCTGTTTTGTAGCCTGAATTTCGTTTTCCAAATTTTTATTAACGATTGATTCTATGTTATGATTAAATATTTTATTTAATTTAGAAGCAATGGGTTGACAATTCTGATCTTTATTTTGATTAGTAATTGAAGTTATGTTTTTGGCTTCAACAGGAATGCTGACACCTAAGTTGTGAATTTGATGATTCGCAATATTACTTGGTGCTACAGTAGGCTTCCTGGCTGAAACAAAGACAAAGATGATATGAAATAAAAAGATTATTTTATAAAATAAACTATGACAAAATTGAATTATAACATAAAACACTTGTTAATGTTCAACATCGACATAATTCCGTAATGAATTGAATCTTCATAAATGACAGACAAAACATTCAATTGGTGCATATAAAATGATATTTAATGGGAAAAAATGAAAATTTTAATATAATGCTATGTATTTAAGGACCAATTATCATAAAATAAAATATACGCTAGTGACAGCTGAAATATTACTTTGTCTTCAGCTGTACCAGTTTTTCACCTTATGTACAATTGATATAATTAAAATAATGTTTGAATTTTACAATTTTTCGTATTGCTCTATCTCAAAAGAATAAATATTTATTTTTTAAATTGACAATATTTATCAAAACTCCATTTCATCATTCAAATGAAAAAGTTTCTAGAGTGAATTGAATCATACTAATTATCTGGAAATAGAGCAATATGACCTATTATGAAATTATAATGGCGAGATTTGAAAACGTGGTCACTGATTCCAGAATTCAAAGAAAACATTAAAAACTTCAGAACTTATAAGCTAAATCATCTAGGAGTGAAGCTTGAAGTGAAGAATATTGTATTCCATATCATTGAAACAATATAATTTCATGATTATACATCGCCAAGTTATCTAGTAATGATTTTTTCTAATTTTACTATTTCCAATAATAGACCTTTGAAATTGTTTCAAGGAAAAAATCAGCCCCTCTGAAATTTTTGCAGTTTTCATCTGAAATTTGAGGAAAAAAAATCCTTTTAATATCCCCGTCTAGAGCTCTTCTCGTGAATTATAAACGTTATTTGCATGAAATTCGGCACAAAATTGTGATGCTATACCCCATTGACCCTCGTATGTCAAGAACACGATACATAAATTTTGAAAACAACAAAATCAAGGAAAAAATTTTAAATATACATTTCTCGGAAACTCAACAATAGATAGTCCTAATATTAGGAATTATAGCTACAATGATTATAATTAAAAAAATTTTTCAAATAATTTCTCACTCTTTTAGTTTTGGAGTTAGGATATTTTATAAGTTTAATTTTGGAATGGAATACCACCCTTGGTTCGAATTCTGAAGTTATATATTCATTTGAATTCTTCTTCATTGATACTTTTATATTTTTTCTTTTAGGTCGAGATATTAGGCGTTAGAATAATAAACCGTAGTTTGGAATTTTCAGTGGTTTGAGACTTCAATTTCCCTGAACGATTCCAAATATTTATTATTGAAATGAAATAATTGTTTATTATTTCGAAACTATTTAGAGATAAGCTCTGCTTGCGATGGAGAAACCAAAATTTAATTTTTCAAAGTATCTATTCAAAACAATAATTACTTAGGACTCAAAGCATTTTTTTTCGTTTTCGTTGGGTTGTATTCACAGTTAATTGTTTACCCAACAGCAAATGGTTAGACAGACTATAAAACTAGACATTTCCCATTCCAGCTCAAGTGTTACAAATAACCACTAGGCCAAATGCCTTTGTATGTTCTTGAATATTTATTATTAGGAGAGCTTGAATTGAAGGTTAGTCACATTTTGAGTTGATAGGAAATTTGTTGATTCAACAGTTTAAATGTCCAATATTCATTTTATCGTTTCATCTATAGGAGAAAGTCGTTTCGATAATTCAAAAGTAATGATTCAGAGTTACTGTCAAGGCCTTTAAATACTTACTAAATCGAAACATTACAACAATTTGGTGCACTCAGTAATTAAAAAGAAACAAAAGGGTTCCTTAATTTGAAGTTTTTTCATTCACAGTCTTCATACTTCGAAGTTGTTAGTTATAACTGTTCGAATCTCAGCATACTCTGATGATCGGTAGTTCAAATTTTGAATCACAATTAGATTAGAGTTACATTTGTTAGTATATTTTTATTTTATGACTCAATTTTGTATGTATAACACAATTATGCATCCCAAAATAAGTGCTTGTCAATATTTGAAAAAAAGATACAACAATTGAAATGGCGAAGAAGTAGAGTCTCCCATTTTTTTAACCTATTTAATTTCTTCTATTAGTTTGAACTTTTCTTTATTTCAAATTTCTTGATAATTTGAAGTTTATTCAAATTATTTTCTTCAAATTTTTGGAAATACCAGCGTTTTTTCAAATGATTGTCACCAAATCAATGTATTGGGGGATTCATATGCACCAACAAATATCAACACCACTCAACATTAGTAGATGTCAATGAAAAAGCTTAAGCTTATGAGGATATTAATGTCAAACAAAAGCAGTATTACCAAATATGTATCTATATAATGAATAAACTAAAAGTATATTCTGAAAATGAAATTACATATTTTTTTCATTCAGAATATTCAACTTTTAGAAACATGCAAAAAAAGGTGGAAACCCAACAAAAACCACAATTAATTACCGAAAATTAAGTAATCTTGAGGATGAGATTGGCTAATGACAAGCATGGAGGCAGAGGGTCAAGCAGTTGTTCCTTCCACACGATTCCCCTCACCTGCGCTTGTACAGGGTGGTACTTGAGCAACTGAGATAGAATTAACTTCCTGAGGTAGCTTGTCTTCTTGTGGATTGGGCGTCGAACTTATTTGAACTGGTGTAGAGCTGCTACGATGTGGAGTACAATTTCCTCCAAGCAAATGTCCAGATGTAGTTCCTGCAGAGGGTGTATTTGACCTGGAACCAGGAGTAGAAGCTCCTCCACCTCTAGTAGGCATTTGAGGAATACTGGCAGATTTTGGAGTTGGTGGTTTGGGAGATGAACGAGGAACTTGACTAGATGGTCCCATAGCATTATTAATGAGGGGTCCTGATGGTTGTATAATAGGAGATTGTCGATGGGACATATAACTAGATGATGAAGGGTGAGAAGAAGCATGTGGAGACTGCCTATGTAAATTAGGACTTGATCTTGGGACAGAGTAAGCTTGTGGTAAGGAAACTGGTGGTAAAAATGGAGTGTTCATGGACATTGAATTTCGAGATGATAGACCTAAAGGTGTAGGAGGAAGCATTGAGCCAGGATGAAGTAATGGAACCATTAGAGGAGATTGAGCTGTTAAATGAGAAGGTGGGGGAATATGAGGTGAAACACGAGATTGAGCTTTTTCTCTCTCCCTCAGTACTCTCTCTTTCTCCCTTTGTTCCCTTTCCCTTTGATGCTGCAAAAGTTCACGTTCCATTTGTTCATCTTTCTTCAGAGCCACAAGTCTCCTATGTTCTTCTTCTACCTTTAAGCTAATAAATGGAGACGAGAATTAATGATATTTCGTTAATATGATTATTAATTTTGAAATAAAAATCACATTCAAAAAATGTAATAGACTTAAAAAAATATATTAATTATAAGGTAATTTACAAGTATAATAAGGTATAATAGCGAATGAATGGTCTAATATGAAATTAAGAAAAAATTACCTATCAGGCATATAAAAGGGTATTGCCCCAGCTCCGGGCATCATGTATGGATTGACCATTGGATGCCCAAAAGGTGGCCATGGAGGCCTTAGTAATCTAGCTCGATCGTAATAAAGTTGTTCGTCTATCATTGGTATTGAAGGATATCCATAGGGAGGATAAACTCCAACATCCAATCCTACTGGTGGCACAACTGGCACTCTGGAAATTACAATATGTATACTATGGGTTGAAAAATTAAAATTTGAAATGTTCATAGGCTATCCAGGGAATTTTTACACAAGATATAAATCTCTGTGTTCTCCAAATAAATTTAATAAATGAATAGTCAACTTTCAGAAAAACAAGTTCAATAAAAATTCAATAAAATATTCAAATAAAACAATATTTTGTGCCTATTTACACATAAAAGTTTGAAACAATTAGAACTTCGAAAATAACAAGAATTATAGCCAAAGTTTAATAAAAAATCTACAATTTCTCATTTCGATTTGAATTACCTGTCTTCTGGTCTATAAGGTTGGAAACCACTTCTTCCTAGATCTGGCATTGTAGGTGCTGAATATCTATCTGCAGGACTAGCTAACGGCATTCTTGAATCTGAAGGTCTGACTGATGTAGAATTATTACCATAAAGATTTACTTCAGAATTAACCTTGACTTTTTCTGAATTACTCATACCTGAAAATATTTCGATTTTAGTATCGACCTTTCTAATCTCCTTACTGCTACTAATTTGAAAACAAAATTTAAAATAATTTATGGAAGACTTCCAAGGCTATAGCAAGCATCTAAATTTTTTGACAGGAAAAAGTAATTGAAGTATGAAAAATACTACGATAAGTAGTATTTTCTTCAGAATAATCATACCATTACAAGTTTTAAAATGTTCGTGTTCATTAGTTCTTCATAAATCGACCTTGTAATCTGGTTGCCTAATTTTAAGCCTTAAGTAGCCTTTAATGGATTGGATTCTAAAGCTAAGCGAATTTAATTATTTTTTTGTGATCTGGAATAAATGAATGAGTTCAAACTCCATGGGGTGGTATTTCATTTTTTTCTCAATGAATTGAGATATTCATTCATTCATTCTTTAGAATTTTTTGCGTTTTTGATTCTATACTATTGCAAACGTTAACTGTAAACATTTCTTAAGTGTCAAAACTATTTCTTGAATGATTTCATAGTTGAAATTGATATAAATATAACTATGGTTGAATGAAAAGCTATTTGCCGTTTTCTTCAATATAGGGGTAGATCTAAAGAAGACATACATGATACTTATGATATCTTCAGTGAAAATGTACACTTCACCTCAACAGACGGATCAGAGCTAAATAAAGAAATTACCTTGATCTCTCCTTGAAGTTTCTGTTGAATTATGAGCAGATGGAGGATGTTCACCTGTAGGAGGCACAGACTGTTGAGCCAATGTTCTCAATGCAGCAGCAAAAGATAGGGAATTCTGGTTCTGGTTTCCAGGACCGGGTCCAGGAACTGTATGACCAGAAGATACTCTAGGTTTGCTATTGCCATTAGTTGAGGTGAGTTTTGGACTGCTTGAGAGAACTGAAAAAAAAAAATTTGTTTGAAATTTATTACCATATAAGTTATAAATCTTTTTGCTCCAAATCTGAAATAACGATGATGAAGTTACGAAAAAAACACAACTTGAAAAATAAAATGGAATAATTAGAAGATTGATTTTCAAAAATTCGTAACTATTCCATTCTAATTTCGTGAAGCTTTGTAGGTGGCGTCATTATGATATGGTAAATGCAGAAATTCATAACTTTCAAGATATGAGTGCAATAGGTGTTTATTAGTTTATTTTGGAGGAAATCAATATTTTCATTGAAATTAACAAATTTCTTAAAATATCCAGAATCAAATTGACTAATCCTTCAGTCTGCCATCTATTTGGTCAAGATTCACTATACAATTTCTTCAGTGTTTTTGAAGTATGTAGCTCATATATTTTGAAGAGAAGTTTCCTTATGAAAAGACAATTAAGTCATTTTCATAAATATATTTTCTCTATTTCAGTGTCGTAATGAGTTCATAACAGTTCTAAAAACAGTGCTGTAATGAACTCATTACAGCATTGTTTTCAGTTATATTTTTCGGTCTGTAGTTGTCTACACAGACTTTCAATCCTATCAAAATTCAACACAAGTCAAATTGTCAAAATAATATAATTTGGATATAGTTAAATGATTTGGAACTTCATTCGAAATTTCTCTTGATTCTGGTGGTGTTAAATCGATTTCGTCAGACATAATTCACAAATTTAATGGGTAATTATAAATTATTTCAAAATTCGAAACGTACGATTCAAATTGAAATTCCGTAATCTGTTAATTTTAGTAACAGTCACACCAACTGCCAAGATACAATACAAATGTCACTAGGATGTATAATCTAAATTTTTCATTGAATTTCGACAATATTTCACAAAACTTGACTGAAATAGAGAAAATATCGTCTAATACTCGTTGCAGAAGGCAATTCTAACACTCAATTTCGCATTCGTGTTGGAATAGGAGCCCATTCTGCAACTTGTTTTAGAATATACTATTTTAATTATTCAAAGTAAGGTAGGACCATTGTTGTGCTTTTTAATATTAAGGGGAAAACTGAAATGGAAAAAATAGTAGAATTTTCAAATATTTTGTAACTTATTACTGTATGTACAAGATGTCTCGTAAGAAGATTTATTTGTTTAGCTGACTGCGTGAACACAATCCCAGTGGGACACATGGGATATCTCAATCGGTAGTTCGGCTCTTGGGAATTTAGACGCTTTGGAGCGTTTTTCGAGAGTGGATCGCGCGTTGTGTGTACGCGAATTCTTCGACTATACATATAATATTTTCGTCTACGTAAAATTTGATCAATCGAGTTTACTTTTGATATATCTATATATTAGTAGTACTCAAATGTAGATATATTTGATTGTATATTTGATCGAATATTCTATGGTTTTGATGATGATATTAAAACGAAATTTCGCAAGAAGCTTGGAATTGGTATACTATAAATATGTAATATAATGTAATATTAATATGTAATAAATTCTCAAGAATTAGTCGCTCGTTGGGCAAAAAAAATTAGTATTTCCTTTTACGCCTCATATCGTTTGAAAATGGTTGTCCTGATGTAAAAATTTGAGTTTTGGAAGAGAAAAGGTTGATTGAAGTCATCTCGGGCAAATACAGTAATTGTTGAATAAAATTTGTTGATTTTTGAGCGCTCATTCCCCGAACACAGTTACATCATTTCATCACGATGCCTGTATTTTTTGGAGTTTTGGACCGTGGTTGGTCTCTAAAGGATTATCTCGTACTCACTGATGAAGCATTCGTGTTCAAATTCAAGTGTCTGCCCGACCGTAAATATGATAACTCTCGAAAAGAAGATCCTAGAAACATGACATTTTCAGGGTGAGTTCAGATCTCGAATAGCGCTAAATTCGTTAATGGGCATGTTCCAACTAGGATTCAGTGAAAATGGATGGTTGAAATAGTTTTCCTCCTGATTTCAAAACTACGAATTCGATGGAGATAAAATTTTGCATTTAGATGCTTCATCCGAAATTATATGTCGATCGCATTATCAGAACCAGAAAAATTCAAGAAGAAAAAATACTCATCATCTTCACAACAGACTTTGCTTGTTGTATATATTATATAAAATAATAATTTCAAGCACCATGCAAGTTTTTGTGTTGATGGCGTTATCAGAATCATAAAAGAATATTGGATACTCTATAGTTCTGTGGCAACATATCCGACAGATGGAGATTTTGCTTGTCTATACATATAGAATAACAATTCCAAGCTTCTTGCTGATAGTCATTAGAATCATAAAAAACTCAACAAGAATATCGACAAAGAAAAAGGAAAGCACTGATCATAAGCTTTTGAGCACTCATTCATTCACCCGCCTATTATGTGTTTTTCATTGGCTCAATTGGCGTATCAATGAACGTGCGTTTCAAGGCTCCTGGTGCTTTCTCCTTTTTTTATAATGAGCACTGAAGAGCTACTGAATTCATGCTAGAGATTTTCTGTAATTTTTTTATTAAACAATACAGAGTGTTCCGAAATTGGAAGTACGAAGTAAAATGAGATATTCCTTGCCTAATTTCAAAGAAAAAGTCCTATGAACATGGGCTCACAAAAGCTTCATCTCCCAATACAAGGCGTTTATTCTAGTCCAAATTGTTTGTGATGATTATACCAATTTATCGAATCTATCGAATCTTCGCTACAGATTGGATAGATGAGTACATACCAAAACTTATAATTAATTTATTCATCACAGCTTACTAACTGGATCTTCATAATTAGGATTGTTCTGAGGATTACTAGATAATTGTTCGAATTTTTTTCGGTAGCAGATACGATAAAACTACAAGAAATCAAAAAGTATAGTACTTGATCGAAGTTTACTATTATTATTACAATATAGAAAGAGGGGAGGACGAACCCTATTACTCCACAAAAACTAAAGAGATAGATTCAAATTATGAAAAAAAAAGACCATTGAGCAGGTTCTTGAAGATATTGACACTTGGGGCGCAGGCAATGTGGTCCAGTAGTGAATTCCATCTGTCTTTTTTTTTACATTTTTCTAAACTACTAGGGATCCATAAAAAAAAGTTCTGAAGGAAAGAAGAGTTCCAGAAAAAATATAACCTAGTAGATTTGCATTCAAAATTAGCATATCACATATTGGAAACTTTAAATTGGAATATTTATGTCGAATTTAAGTTGAAATCTTGTTAAGAAAAGGTGATATGAGAAAAAACACCCGGTACCTCAAAAACAAAGCGTTTGCGGGCCCATGTTCATAGGACTTTTTTTCTTGAAACGATCCGAGGAATCTATCATTTTCGTTTGTACATCCAATTCAGTAACACCCTGTATATGAATAGCTTTTATCGAGCATAGGAAAAAACACAATTTCCAACCCTAACTAGCGCTAGATCTGCCACGCCCGACCGCGAAGTTCACATTTGGAGCGGGTAAATTGAGGAAACAACCAGAATCCGTAGTTCTTTATCCCACGGGGCGAGATCATCAGGGTGAAAAACGGGAGGCGGTGTTATCCGCTCGAGTACAACGGACAGAGGATCATCAATTTAGCGAGAGAATCGGAGAAGGCTACGGTTGGCAGCGAAGATTGGCGGCATCGTTTGACCGTTTCGAACTTCGCGTGACCCACGAACTCACCTAGAGATATTTTATCGGGAGGATAATGTGCTTTCATGTATTAGAAAGGGAAGAAATCTCCGATTCGACACGCTGATTGACTTCGATGATACTTCAGGTTATCGGTTACATTATTTCTAACTTATCACTTGAGCAATCGAACGAAGAAAAACTTTTCTAACATTTTCGCTTACTTAGATCCATTTGGTTTTTCTCAAACAATTCCGATTTTCGATAATATAACAACAAGGCAAATTTAACACAATGGTTTGTTATTTCCTTCTGCTCGAAAAATATTCCAAATTCAAAGATTGTTCAATAAAAAGCAAATTGTGAAATAAAAAAAAAGGAACTTGGTGTAAATATTAACTATCAGTTCGACTATACAGGGGGAGTCTTTGACTTGTACATTTATTTCAACCGAAGAATCCTGAGGTCAACGAAAAACCTTTTTTCCTTTACAATTGTTTCTGATTCGGCTCGGTTGAAAAGATACAGGCTGTTGAAAATTCATAAAAAAATGTAATTTTCAGTTATATCTTGCAAATGGAATGGAATCAAAGGAAATGATTTGCAGAATATAGTTTTTTATTGATGTGATGAATCGTTTCTGAACATAAAATTCCATCAAAGTCCGGTCAACTCCAGAATGCTCACTATAATAAATGAGAAAAAAAATCGCATTGGAAAAAAAGGTAAAGGAAAAAAATTGTTCCTTTTGATCTCAGGAATTTTGGGTTGAAATATGTTTAGAAGTCAAAGACTCACTCTGTATACCCAATACCTTCTCATCGAAAGGGGATTTTTTATTCGTTTTTTGGAATACCAAAAAGTAAACTGAAAATTTCAGGAGGGCTAGAACAGGAAGAGGAATGAAGATTTCCGACTAGAAAACCAAGCTGGTAGATTTGATGGAGCGTATCACGGAACTGAAATGGCAATGGGCAGGACATGTGGCGCGGAAAGATCAAACAAATTGGACGAATAGACTGACACACTGGCGAACAAGATCAAAGCGAAGTAGAAAGACCATAGAAAATATGGTTTGATGTCATAAAAAACAAGCAGGGAATAGGTGATTTCAAACGGCACAAGATAGGGCAGCAGAGAAATTTGAAAGAGGCTTACGACCAGAAATGGAGAAGATGTGGCTGATTAAGTAGAATTTCAAAATAATAGGTTTTTTAGATGATTTCATATATAAAAAACACAGTCATTCGACACTTTTTGGAACATTCGATGTGCGACAAATTTAAGCTAAAAAAAAAACATTAAAAAAAGGAATTTTGGCGTGATTAAGGAAGTTCTTTCTAAAAAATTTAGTTGGGCTCTTCTTCAAGTCTTCAGCAACTTTTATCTTTCGGCACTTGTTGAGGGACAACGTGTTTTTTACCCGAACAAAGGTTTAAACTGGTGGTTCGTAAGGAACTGTACTTTCGGGAGAATTTTTAGTCATTTTACCCGTTAGCCACCTTAAAGTCCTTCAATTAAAATCATTGATGAATGACCAGAATGAATAAAATCTTCCGCCAAATCTCGATTTTGAATGCATAATTCTATTGATATGTGGACATTTGCGAGTCCTAAGTGATATTTCAAGCACTTCGAAAAGCTTCGAACTTTCATTTGCAATAAAAAAATTATGTCTGATTCTTATCTGAAATTTCTATCAATTGTGAAAATCTTAAAATACGCCTGCTATAAACCGACAAATTCAGCAATGTAAACAAACCGGATACAACAATAATTCTTTAAAGCCTTTAAACATGTTTTTTAAATGACTAATTCTCAGTACCTTTTATACAGAGTTTACAATCTCCTTGGTTTTCAGATTGATGAAATTCTGATTTGAATTCAAAAAGAAATTCATACTGAAATTATTACTATTTTGAGGCGAAACATTTAATTTGTATGTAATATCACTATTACAGGCTTCATATATTACATAGTTTTAATGTAGGTAATTAATATTTTCAAATTGAATTCTTGACTTTTATCTTTTGAAATTCAGGGATAAGATTATGAATATAGAATGATAATAATAAATTATAGTAACCGATTCTTGTACCATTTTCATGCAACTAGCTAGTTTCCATAGTTTTCGAAAAATTCACTGGACGAAAGATGCTTTTATATTCTATTCTATGTAGGTTTTTAAATTCCAGAACTTAAAATTCGAAAAACAACCAAATAAATAATATTGAATGGAAATATCAAAACGAGATTTTACTAAAAAATTAACTTCCAATGCCATTCAATGAAATTGATTCGAATAACCTGCAGATTGTAGAATCGGAACCAATTCTCCCAACGAAAATAAGTAGTGTTAACGTTACGACGAGATGTCTGAACGGTTCCAAATTGATGATCAACGATTGCGAAAGCAACCGTGTGAAGCTCCGGCTGTTAGACCAGGCAATATTGGTGGCCGGAAATGACCGGAAAGTGGTAGAACTGGGGCGTGACAAGGCGAATATTTATTGAAGTTTGTCACCCCCTCTTTCTGACTTATAATCAACATGAACCGATTGTTCACAGTTTCAATGTCAATTTAATTTATTAAAATTTTTTTTTTTTTCAATATTTTTCATATTATCAAGAAAAGTACCAGAAAGGTAAAATATTAAATAATGGAACATTAAGGAATAAGAAAAAATTGTATATTTCCCAAATTCAATTATTCAATACAATAAAAAATTTTGGGTTTATTATACATGCATTTTTTCATCATAAATAAAATTTCGAGGTTCCTTAAAGAAAGTTACTTCGACGGATAAATCGAAAAGAGATAAAGATTTTGATTCCTAGTTAGAAAAGAGGTACATACAAAATTTTTGTAATGTAAAGGGAGGGACATAAATAACTTCCAAGCCCGTCGCACAGATGGACCAATTTTTTTTCATTAGTATCAAAAATTCAAAGGATGTGTTAGATAGATACACTAACATTCAAGAATATATTTCCGAATGGTTTTGAAACTAGAAGTTAATATAAGCATGGGAACGTATATAAATAGTTGTCAAGATATAGCGTTTAACAAACGAAGGAAATTCACAGAATATTTTCAAACTGCTTGAGGTAATCCTAAGTAATAACAGCTAATAAAAACGTCAATTTTTCAGACTAAATACATTATTTTTCAACATTATTACACCATGTTCCACATCCACATATTTAATGAAAGAAGAAAAAATAATTGTAAATCATTTTTTAACGAAAATCATTTCTGAATTGGGATTAATTTCCAAGATAACATTTACATGATGTCCCGCAATGACCACAACGAAAGTAAGGAGAATATAGATCTATAGTGTGAAAAAGTATCCAAAATAAAAGTTAGTTATTAACTTGACCTGTTATTATGGAGTGACAACGGTAGTTTTGGCGCTGTGTTGAACGTTAAACTCAAAAAAATCACCGACCTGGCGTCAGGAGCTTGATCATTAGGCTAAGCGCAAAATGACTCGCAGTTTCGTGAGGCGTCGCAGCGTGAGTCGCGGCGGAATTTTGAGGAGGTTAGCTGCGAACGCGGGAACCGCGCAAATACGATCGCAGTACTTGCTTTTGGTTGCTATAACGCAGTTGGTTACAAGCTCAAAATGGAAACAGCTACTGCTCTTTTGTTTGACTTCAATTCTGAATCTGATTCGGAAGATGAGTTTGTCTCCGAAATGTTATTTTTTACCTCCCAACTGACCAAAAGAAAGGCAGCGAGAAGTTTATACCTAAAAAGAAGAAAAAGTCACGGAGAATTTGCTTTAACCAAAGAATTTAACGACGGACAATTTAAAAATTATTTTCGGCTAAACCGTGACCAGTTCATCGAAGTGCATGAGATCATCAAGAAAGAAATTGACGCAGAAGGATGTAACGCTACAAGGCCCATCGGGACGGAAGAGAAACTAAGTGTATTTCTAAGGTAACTTTATTTTATTTTCATTAACTTAATTATTTCTCCGCAAAAGTAGTGATAAAATTCATCAGCTCGTTACCACTGCTACTTGTGGAGTAATCGTTTTTTTCCGGATGGATATCGGAGGGGCTTAATGGTGACTGTTCTGAATAGAAACTGGTTGCTGTTGATGCTCTGCTGTTGGATGGAGTGGCTGCAGGAAGAGAATGTAAAGTCTGGTAGTAGGGTTGCTGCTGATCAAGGCTGGGCTGCTGCTGGACAGCAGGACTAATTCCCAGTAACATGGCTTCTGCTTGTGAAACTTCGTTGAACAAACGATTTTTAATCATGTGTTGATAGGAGGATGGCATTCTTTTAGTAGATTGGTACATCGCCAAAAAAAAGTTAAATAGGGGATCATTATGTGTGAGTTGTAATTGCTGTACCAAATTTTTTCTCTCTTCGTTTCTTGCTTTACTTCTCTCTTCATGTTTCTCGATAGTCTCTTTAAAAAGTTTAGTAACATTATCATTCTTAATTTTTTTAACTGATTTGGGGGTTGCAATTGACGTTCGCTTTGCAGATAACATTGTGGGAACAGTTTCTGAAAGTGCCTTGGGTTGGGATTCATCCTCCACATTTTCAGGTTGCTCCTCTATATTCATTTGTTGTGAATGTTCTTTGTCTACCTCTGCAGCTTCTACATTGATTTCAAAATCTTGTGTTAGGATTTCAGTTTCACCGTCTTGGCGGAGGTTTCCTTCCTTTGATTTATTGGCCATATAAGGCTGCAGAAATCCCATCTGTTTCTGAAATTTCCATTCTTTGATAGTTTCCGCACCTGCTCCACTTTTGAAACATTTTTGTTGTCTTCGAATCGCATCTCTCAATGAATGTCGTAGTTTTTCCCACAACGCCTTTGCTTCAGATCCTACAACAATATATATTAATAAATATTAAACATCTTCCAGATTCATGGCAACAGGAAACAGTTACAAAAGTATGGCGTACAGCTACAGAATGGGTATTTTAACTCCGCAGGAGCGATACCTTGGCAGAGGGAAAGTGTTGCAAGAGGGAAATATTGAGATATGTACAGTTGATGGTAATTTTTTGGACATTTTTTTCAGAAAATTCTCTGTAGCTTTGTTAATAATTATTGCAAGATTACCCTATTTATAATAAATGAATAAACTTACCACTTTTCATTCCGATTTTTTTAGCGATTTCCACCCACGCCCTCATATAGTCTACATGGCTTGTATCGTACAAAACTTGCCGAATTCGCACGGCTTCAATCAATTTTTCTTCCATTTCTCACTTCTACTCACCGTGAATACATACAAGAAACTGCGGGATGGACACTGCGTTCCGCAGGATCACGTTAAGCAAAACCTGCGTCACGTCACACTGCTATTATGTATGCGCAGTGGTATTTATTTATTACATTCACAAAATCTCGCCGTGACTCACGCTGCGTCACCTCACGAAACTGCGAGTCATTTTGCGCCTGGCCTTAATGCGCCCATTGTGCCCTTGGACATAAACCAAATTTCTATTCTATTTTTACGGATCACCTAGTCGGATTTTGCCCATTATCTAACTCAATTTCTAGGTTTTTCCGTTCAAGAGTTATCGTGTCGACTACTGGAAGGAGATAATTGAATTGGGCCACGAAGAATTCGTCTTCAGCGAGTCGAACCCTATCGTTTGAGACAATTCTGGGATAGAAATATCCAAAAGATAGACATAGTAATTATATGATATGGCCTTTTGTTCGGGGAACGAACGCTCGAAAAAATGATAATAATATCTTTTTTATTATTATAAAACTCTACTTGTGTTATAGTATCGGTACATGAAATAGGCAAATTTTTTTATTGATTTAGTATGCGGCAGTAGCCAAGTACACTTTGCTGGAATAAATTTCATTAAAAATGTCTCCCCGAACATTTTTTCACTGTATCTTTAAGAAAAAAATTGAAAATAGTAGAATAGAATAGTAGAATGTTTTTTTCCACATTCATGCAAAAAGCAAAACTTTATTGAACTATATTTAGTGGAAAAAGAAGTTCTTTATTGCACTAGTGCAATAAAGTTTTTATTGCACTCATCTGTCATTCTACTTCAACGTGCTGTCACCAATTGTTCTTTCACTTTCAACATTGAGGGTAAAAATAAAGTTTGAGTTAAATTGTTCGTAACGTATTAGTTCCTGTTTCAATGCAAATCGATATTAATAATAAAGTATTCAAGTTGCGCTTTTCATTTTCCTACACCTAGTGCCGCACCTCAATAAATCATTTTTTGCTTTTTGCATGAACGTAGAAAAAATGTTGTATGCAACTCGTGCAAAAATTGTTTATTGCACTCGACGTGTTGTCCAACTCGGCCTAACGGCCTCGTCGGACAATTTCACGTCGAGTGCAATAAACATTCACTTTTTGCACTTGTTGCATAAATAACTATATTATATACATTCTTCCTAATCTTGACGAGGTGTTTATGGGACACGATATATTTTGATATCGAAATTCACTTCAAGAAAACTGGCTGTAAGAGAGTGTCAATGAACTGTTCAAGTTCAAATTTTTAGTATTATGGTCACTCAAAGAAATACCCTATAAATTTAGCGAACTTACTTAATTAACACTATCTACTATAATGCTTCAGCTTTTGGAACATATTGAAACCACCAATGCTTAAATGATTCTCATTATATTTTCACCGCAGATCCCAGTTCTAACGGTTTCGGAGTCACGCAATCAATTGAAATTTCGATTGAGAATTTATTTTGTGGTTCAGTTTGCATGATAAGATAGTCAAAAGAAAATAGTTTACGATTTAACTCTTCCATTTTCATGAGAGCAACTCCACTGAAAGATTGCGTGAAATGGACTAGTTTAGTGATGTTGATAATACTATATTTGACACGATAGAATTAAAATATAAAGCAAACTGATAAATTAGTGAAAAAATTTTGAAAATCCATCAATAAATGACTGAGGAATAGATTATTTAAATTTACATATTTTAGCGCGGAACGTCTTTGGTCTGTGACGTCACGGCACTTGCCTGTGGTCGCTACACCATAAATAACGTTTGAATACTTAGCCGCGCCAAGGATCTCGCGCCGTTTGTAGTTGTACAGTGTAGTTTTAACTCGAGTGTTGTTTTTATGTCACCATAATGGAAGAAGGCTTCGTGAAAAGACGAAGTGACAATTTGCCTAAAATAGATATATTCGCAGTGATGGAGTTTTTTTCTTCAAATCCATCTTATGTCAGTGCTGAAATAAAAGGAGTTAAACTTTTCAAGTAAGTATCTACTTTTGAGTTTGCTTCATCATGGTTCAACTTATAACGATGATTTATTTAAAAAACGTTTCATAAACAGTTTGTAGTTGAGTACTGGTTGTTGAAGTCTATCCATTATCAATGGCAAAACATATTTATGTGAGGAGTAAAAAGTAAAAAGAGAAAAAAGTAATTTATTTGTATGTATATAGTAAGTTATTTCAGCCATCGTGTAACGAACAAAACACGACACGAACGGCACAAGTGATTGTACACCAATGAATTCGTCAGCACTCTGCGAATACCAGTCGTCTAGTGTGTGACGTCACGACACTTACACGTACTATGAAATTATTCTTCCAAGCGCAACTTCAAAGTCCCATAACTTTTTCATTTCTAGAGATATTTCAATGATTCTTCCACATTTTTGTTTCATTTTACTTAAATTTTTAGAATTAATCCTTAACAAAAAAATGAAAACTAGTCCATTCACACCGTTTCTCGTGTCGATTTAACCATTCCCAAACCTCCCCAAGTTACGCCGCTGGCCGGTTGTTAGGCCGGACAGATGTGCCCCGACCCGCAGGATCCCGGAAGTTCGGAGCAAGTGCGCTGTCAGTGTCACACCGCACGGACGCTTATTTTTATTGGGGGCGCCAAGGGCTATTAAGTTGGCAGCACTAACCGCCCGAGAACGGGTACGGTAACCGCAGATTCGGCCGGAATTAAGCGAGACGGAAAGGGGAGATATCGGGCGGAGAGAGAGGGGGGGGTTGGAGGTCGAGGAGGAAGGAACGTGTTGAGGATCAAACGACTTCATAGCTGTTGATGACTCATTGGAAACGGCCCGGACGACGTAAGAGGAAACTCGTGAGCCCGGAGAGCTGTCATCTGGCGACAAATTGGATCAAAGGAAATTGGATTCATTGATTTGTTGTGTTCGGCGGGTGAAGAGTCAAAATTGCCTCCGAGAGGGGAGCTAATGGAGCCTGATCCTACATGACGAGCGTCCTCGAATGGACGGACAACAGCAGGAACTAGGAGTCGAGAGGGCTTTGAACTATTCAATTTGTTTGGATCGATTAAATAATTTACAGAATCGTTCAACGATCTGCTTCTATATTATTCGATGTTTTTTATCCTTATGGCCAGTTGCACCATTTGCCTAAACATTGATTAAAATTTAAACATGGATTAATTTCTGATTTCTCTTAATAAATCAGAGAGTAATCAATGTTTAAATTTTTAATCAATGTTTAGGCAAATGGTGCAACTGGCCCTTACTCCCTTAGGACTCTGTGAGATGAATACATCGTTTAGTTTACCTTCAATTCATTCATTTTCACGTGATATTTTCAGTCACATAGTTTAGTATAAAAAGTTGGTGTAACGAAATGGCGAATACGCTGGTTTCAGATTCTCTTCGATGTTTTTCATCGTGACTCTTCTAGGACTATGTGAGATGAATACATCCTTTAGTGTACCTTCATTTCACATTATGTCATTTTTACTGAAATTATTCATTTTCACATGATATGTTCAGTCATATAGTTTAGTATAAAAAAGTTGGCGTAACAAAATGGCGAATACGCTGGTTTCAGATTATGTGTATCTATTTTATTGCGGCATAAATATGAAAAAAATGACAACTTTGTGTCCATTCCCTTCACAATAATATATCTGTATGATATATTTGGTTTATTTTTGTCTTGGAATACAATTGCAATTCTAAAAAAATAAAATTAATAACCAACCAAAAGAAAATTCAAAATAACTAAAACTACAATTTGAGTAAACGTTTAACAAATCGAATAACTTGAACAACTAAATTGATATATTCGATTTGTTAAATTGTACAGTTTTAGCTATTTTGAATTTCTTTTGGTTGGTTATTAATTTTGTAATTTTTAGAATTGGAATTGTATTCCAAGACAAAAATTAACCAAATACATATAACTATCATACAGATAAAATATTTTTGTGACGAGAATGGACACAAAGTTGTAATTTTTTTCAACATTTATATTGAATTACCTCCATTAAGTAGACTCAATCAATTTTTATAATTTAATTGTGGCATTTTACTATAATAAATCTTTATTCGAGTGTACTTAATAACTTCCTCTAATTTCATTGCAATCAGTATAGGATCATTCCATATTTTCGAGCTACATATCATCAAATTAGAATTTGTAGTTGGTAAGAATAATCTGGAAGTATTTCAAATTCTTCTTAATACTTATTGTTTGAGAAAATACTGAGATTTGATCATTTAAAAAGCCCGTTTAAGGAGATTAGCGGAATACTTTTTGTTTACAGAATTATATATTTTGACTCATAAGAATTTAGAGGGTTATCTGTTGTTTAGTTTCTTCATTTCTTCGCTAGTTAATCTCAAGACTAATTGGCAATGTTTGGAATGTCCTGGAATGGTGTCCAAATATTTATTGAATTCAAGAAAATGTTCATTCAGAGCACTGAAATTTTCAGAAAATGAATCTATTTCGAAACTTGAGTGAGAATATTAAAAGCATTGTATAAGTATGTTACTAAACACAAATTAGATATTAATATAAGGAATTTATTAATTCCGAATTCTTGACGATGATATATCATTATGATATTTTATTGATGCATTAGATTTTAATAAGTGTTAGTGTCTACTTAATTGAATTGAGTATCTGCATAATTTTAATTATGTTACTATTGCGTATAAAATAATATTAAAAAGTAATTTTTTAATATTTCTTTCTTGTACGGATCGCTAGCTAAAAACAATAACGATGATATTATCTTTTTCTTGTCATCAGATGAACTAAAATTTATGAGCAATTGAAATTTCATTGATTTTTTTATTCGAGCTCAATTGCAAGAAGTGAAAATCGCACAACTAAAATACTATTCAATATTTTGTAACCCGAACGAACACCAGTAACATATGAATCACATTTCGAATATAAGGAATAGTCTGTTATTGAGAATTTAATGATTTTAAACAAAGTTTATACTTTGTTTCTTTGAATTTGGTCTCTTGCTTCCAACCATTAATATTTTTTGGTAGTATAGGTTGTTAGTATTTTGAAATTGAGGTCGATTACAGAGAACAATCAAATAATGCACCAAGAATTACATGCAATTTGTTCTTATATTATCCGGATAAAGACGAGATTTCAGACAAGTTTGAATTTGAGAAGAATGAAATTCCACATAATTTCTCTAGGTATAATATAAATTTCATTCATAAGCGAAGGAATTTTATTTCAAGTTAAAAAAAATCATTCACATCTTACATGTGAAAAACTTTCACAAACTTTACTTTGAAGAAAAAAAATTTGGTTCTATTATCAATATCATTGAATTCCATTTCGTGAAAAATAAATTTTTAAAAATTAAAAACGAAATAAATTAATCTTTTTAGTCGATGTAAACAAATACACAACAAACGAATATTTACGTCATAACAAACACAACATGAAAACGTCAAGATATTAAAAAAAGACTCACCCCCGTTGGATGTGGGAAAAAAATAAGGATGGGAGTATCCCAAATTGGAGGAATAGCCGTACTTGAACTCCATATTCACCCACTTCTTCACGCGCGCCAAAAAAACACCCAGTCGAATGGGACATAAATCGTGGTATCCTTCTCGTCCGATGTCATAACCTTAACAAAGGTCCATTTTCGAGAGAGAATCAACAACCGACGACCGATGCCGACGGATCGCGTCGCGAACACGAGAAGAAAAAAAAACAGAGAAGAGAACGTCCTGTGTAACGTAGCGAGGACGACGTCGTCGGTGAGAGGGTGACGACGCCTGGGCGTGATACCACAAAAAGGCGTTTATTGACAAGCGCGACTAAACTCGGCGGTTCGGGACTGCCATATAACTCGCTCTCGGTTCCCCTATATCTGTCTCTCCTCGTCGACACGAACTAGGGTCCCCCTGTGTGTGTGCTATACTTGATTTTGTGCCGCCAGCAGGGCAATCGGGGGTGGCTGCGCCAGGTCGGTATTACCGCTTTTCCCCTCGGATTTAGCTTATCTCGGGATTAGATGGAAGTATCGGCTTTCCTCCGTCATCGTGTTTCATCTGATTTTTTGAATTGGGAATTTGATAGAGGAATCAATACCTTGAAGCATTAATTGATCGTTTTAAATCATATCTCTGAAATTTTTCAACCTTCAAAGTTCATGGATCGTGTTTCATTTGTGAGAGGATCCTATGTGCCAGATCTTGTACGAGTAAATCTATCTGTATACTCGTTTACTCTTTTCTTTTACTTAATTTGATTTTCCAACGTGATCTAAGGTCGGATGCTTTTTATGATAAACATTTTATCAGACATGTTTCTGGTTCTATACCGTTTCAACGATCAGTTCAAAAGCCAAAAAATTGACTAATCCACTGTATTTCGCTGTTTTAGAAGGCTGTAGAAGACTAAAGAATATTCGAAGCGAATACTGATGTCGATTTCAGAAAATGAGTTCCAAAATTTCCATTGGCATGAGTGTATTATTTGGGAAGGTGATATCTGGACGAAAAATACGTTTTTATGTATTATTGCCCAATTCCTGTTGGTTTTTGACAGAAGTATCAAGCTTAATGCAATTTAAGATTTTTATTTTCATGAATAAGCCTTTAGAATCGTTCAAGGAAAGAAAATTAACTATTCTGAAATTTTTACAGTTCACGTTTTGGTATATTTAGACCAAATAAACATTTTGAATGTAGTTGAATAGTTGACTTGGATATGGATATTCAATAAGATGAAATAGTAAAATATAATGATAAATTCGCAGTGTTTTCATATACAGGGTGCTCCAGATTTTAGTTCAATAATTTTGTCCTAGGATTGAACAACTCGTTTTCGAGATACAGGGTATTGAAGTTTGAAAAAAAAAGAGTTTTTTGCTTATAACTGTAGTATTATTACATTTTACTCTAAAAAGAGTACAAAGCAAACACCATTCACAAAAATTAATTTTTCAAATTTTCCCATTAGTAACAGATAAATGTACAATTATTGACGTAGTGTTTTGTCACGCTTTCAGATGGCATTTAATTGAATATTTTACAAAGAAAATTTATCAGACACTTAAACAATAAAAAATATCAACAAATTTATTTTGTTTGAGTGTCTTTCTGAAATGTTCAATTAAATGCCATCTGAAAGCGTTATAATACACTAAATCAATTTTTGTACTTTCAGTTATCACTAACGGGAAAATTGTAAAAATTAATTTTTGTGGACAGCGTTTACTTTGTACTCGATTATCTCGAAAATGGTACCTTCTATGAAAAAAATTCAAGATACATATTTTCAAAAAAAGCTTTGCTGATTTCAGAAATGAAATAATTTTCTCGAAAAATGGAAAGTGGTATAGATTTTCAAAATGCCAGTGTACGACAAATTATTACGTTTTAACAACAATTACTAACCATAACTATAACACTCTGAGATCCAGTGTCTGGAACATTGCATGTGTGCCTGTATAACACATAATTATTCTGTGGAATCTCCCTGCTAAACAGGTCAGTTCAAAATTCAGTATTAATATTTTAGAGGCACATAACATGTGTCCGCAAATGCCACGTTATCGATCTACAGAGTGTTGGTTGCAATTTTTTTTTCTTCATAATTTTTTCAGTTTTTGAGGTATTAATTAATCCAAAATACGAAATGAGCTTCCTGTTCGGATTGAAAACTTATTTGTCCCTTGTAATTTTAACAAATTTGCGACCATCATCGGGGAAAACAAATTATGTTTTTTTTTTAATTGCCACATTCAATTAAACCCTTGACGAGGTGTGCTCAGCCAATTGAAAACCGCGCCATCTTTAGCAAGGCAAGTCAGTGGTCCCTGCCCTACACACCACCACACAACCATAGCGGCGCGTGGTGACTTTGTCAGCGAACGGCCCCCTCTGTCGAATATTGCGCAGCTGGGGGATTGAAAAGAGTCACCACAAAACAAACCCAAGCATCTACATTATAATAGCAGTTGAGGCTTACAATTCTCATTCTAATTATTTCGTTGGAAAATTTAATTTGACCTAGCTAATTACAAAGAAATATTGTTTTTTTTTTAACAAATAATTCATTTTACGTTAGAATCCGAAAATGTCGGACCACAAAATTGTTTAATGAGGCGACTTCTAATATTTTGACAATTAATCTTCTGTAGATTCTTACAATTACTCGGCATTATCAAAAACTGAAGGAGTTAATAAGAAATAATTAGTCAAAAATTTGAAACTTTAACTCTCTGTAGATAAAGCATTTGCGGATAGAAGAAAATTTTATTTTGACCTGAAAAATAAATCCTAGAAATTATCATGCCGAATTTTAAAACACCCTGTATATTTCTCATTACTGCATTCAATAGAAGTCGACGTTACCAGATCAATTAAATGACACCTGGGGGATTGAAAAGAGTCACCACAAAACAAACCCAAGCATCTACATTATAATAGCAGTTAAGGCTTACAATTCTCATTCTCATTATTTCGTTGGAAAATTTAATTCAACCTAGCTAATTATAAAGAAATATTGTTTTTTTTTTAACAAATAATTCATTTTACGTTAGAATCCGAAAATGTCGGACCACAAAATTGTTTATGGAGCGAATCCTAATATTTTGACAATTAATCTCCCGTAGATTCTTACAATGGACTAGTTTAGTGATGTTGATAATACTATATTTGACACGATAGAATTAAAATATAGAGCAAAACTGATAAATCAGTGAAAAATTTTTAAAAATCCATCAATAAATGCCTGAGAAAAAGATTATTTAAATTTACGTATTTTAGCGCGGAACGTCTTTGGTCTGTGACGTCACGGCACTTGCCTGTGATCGCTACACCATAAATTACGTTTAAATACTTAGTCGCGCCAAGGCTCTCGCGCCGTTTGTAGTTGTCCAGTGTAGTTTTAACTCGAGTTTTGTTTTTATGTCACCATAATGGAAGAAGGCTTCGTGAAAGGACAATTTGCCTGAAATAGATATATTCGCAGTGATGGAGTTTTTTTCTTCAAATCCATCTTATGTCAGTGCTGAAATAAAAGGAGTTAAACTTTTCAAGTAAGTATCTACTTTTGAGTTTGCTTCATCATGGTTCAACTTATAACGATGATTTATTTAAAAAACGTTTCATAAACAGTTTGTAGTTGAGTACTGGTTGTTGAAGTCTATCAATGGCAAAACATATTTTTATGAGAGGAGTAAAAAGTAAAAAGAGAAAAAAGTAATTTATATATATATATATATATATATATATATATATATATCGGGTGTCCCAAGGTGAGTGGCCTATTAGATTATTATGGAAACTATTGATGGTAAAGATTTCAAATTTTGTGGATAGATATTTGGCCATGTAAGGTACATTTTTAAAATAATTTCACATTTCCAGTGTTGCCGGATGTACGACAATTTGGCAACAACTTTGTTATTTTGAATGGGACATCCGGTATTTCTATTTTTTTTATGATACTCCATAAAATATTGAATCTATTCACTCTTACTTTTCCATCCCTATCTTTGACGGTTTTTGAGTTATTAATTATTTTTCGAAATTTTAGGTCAAATTGGCGTATTACGAAAATGACTCTAGCTCGCTCAATATTTGAGATTTAAGTCAGAAATTTTGCAAGTCGTTAGATATTGATCTGATCTGTGTCACTGTTTTTGAATTATGGTTGTCAATAATACAGGACGCACCAAAAAAAATCATCAATTGCCAAGTTACAAAATTGTAAAAAAGTCTATTTTTTCAAATTAGACCCCTAGTATATTTTTCAATTTTTGGAATCAGTTCAACACATTCTACAATTCTTCTATTCACTTACGCAGACTTTTTTACAATTTTGTGACTTGGCAAATGATGATTTTTTTTGGTCCGTCCTGTATTATTGACAACCATAATTCAGAAGCAGTGACACAAATCAGATCAATATTTAACGACTTGCAAAATTTCTGACTCAAATCTCAAATATTGAGCGAACTAGAGTCATTTTCGTAATACGCCAATTTGATCTAAAATTTCGAAAAATAATTAATAACTCAAAAACCGTCGAAGATAGGGATGGAAAAGTAAGAGTGAATAGATTCAATATTTTATGGAGTATCATAAAAAAAATAGAAATACCGGATGTCCCATTCAAAATAACAAAGTTGTTGCCAAATTGTCGTACATCCGGCAACACTGGAAATGTGAAATTATTTTAAAAATGTACCTTACATGGCCAAATATCTATCCACAAAATTTGAAATCTTTACCATCAATAGTTTCCATAATAATCTAATAGGCCACTCACCTTGGGACACCCGATATATATATATATATATATATATATATATATATATATATATATATATATATATATATATATATATATATATATATATATATATATATATATATATATATATATATATATATATATATATATATATATATATATGTATATGTATATAGTAAGTTATTTCAGCCATCGTGTAACGAACAAAACACGACACGAACGGCATAAGTGATTGTACACCAATGAATTCGTAAGCACTCTGCGAATACCAGTCGTCTAGGGTGTGACGTCACGCCACTTACATGTACTATGAAATTATTCTTTCAAGCGCAACTTCAAAATCCCATAACTTTCTCATTTCTAGAGATATTTCAATGATTCTTCCACATTTTTGTTTCATTTTACTTAAATTTTTAGAATAAATCCTTAACAAAAAAATGAAAACTAGTCCATTACTCGGCATCATCAAAAATTTGAAGGAGTTAATAAGTAATAAATAGGTCAAGAATTTGAAACTTTAACTCTATGTAGATAAAGCATTTGCGGATAGAAGAAAATTTTATTTTGACCTGAAAAATAAATCCTAGAAATAATCATGCCGAATTTTAAAACACCCTGTATATTTCTCATTACTGCATTCAATAGAAGTCGACGTTACCAGATCAAATAAATGACTGTTATAATTTCTTAAAAAAAAAAAATCCTTCACGATCTCGACGACCTCTTTCGCAGAGCCGACCCTGTCGTTGCACTTCCTTCCGTCCACCGCCCTCGCACCACCGCGAAGCCCCCAAATCGGAAAGGCCAACCCTCAGAGCGAAGTTGTGAAACGAGCGGGGTGAAACGTATGTAAAGGACGTGCTCGGAAGAAGAGAACGACGTTACGCCTTCCCCCCCTGAAGATGAAACTATCGACTACGATATCCGCAGAGGGGGCGACGCGAGGGGCGGGCAGGACAGGAGGGCGAGAAGGAACGAGAGACGGGACATTTTTGGTTATCCGCATCACTTTAAAGTGATGCGGAAGTAATTAGCAAACACCTTAAGTTGATGGGAAGCCGATCCGAATGGGAACCGTGATCTATGGGCTAGAAAATGGAGAATAACGTAGGGGGTGGCATATCTGAGAAGGAGCATCTGATGACAGAATTTCACGAGGAATATTCTCGGTTTTTTGTTTTATTCCGCTCATTCGCGGACAATTTTTCATGGATTCTCAAAACATGAATCATCGGGAAGAATATAGAAGGAACGGGGTGGGCGAATTTCGTTGTTTTAGCACTACAACTTTTAAACCAGAGGAGATAGAGAAAATCTGATACCCCATTTTCGTTCTCTTTTTCTGAGAAACCAACAAGACTAGTATTCATTTTTGGCCACCTTCTTTTGTTTTCGAGTCATGAGTGAAGATTGGAAAAATGGCGATATCGAAAAACATTTATATCACCGCTAATAGTGATGATAGAGCTCTGAAATTAAAACATCATACATAGCACTTTTTCACGTAGAATCCAGTGGAATGCTCGTCTTTTTAACAGAGGTTTTAATTACGAAGCTATGACCCAAAGTTATGTTTTTTTCAAATGGAAACACTAGATTTCTGTTCCATTTTTTGAAAGCTTAATTTTTCCTGATTTCAAAAATATATAACATCTTATAGTTTGTATCAATATAAATAATAGAAAATGGTCAAAAACTTTTTTTATCTAAGAGGCCCATATTTCTATGGTTTCAACTGTTGATGAGCAAAGAAAAATAGAGCTTTCTGTAACAAGAGTAGTGCCCTTCAGTCAATCTGATTATTTCTATGCTTCTTAGCAATTTCTACAAAAAAAAAAAATTCTCTATTGAATCAATGGATCATGTGGAACCTTTCGTTATTTCCGAATCCATTTTGAAATGAAAAATATATAAAATATATCTAGATTCTAATTTTGTAGAAATAAGTAAGCATAGAAATAATCAGATTGACGGAAGGACACTGCACTTGTTATAGGAAGCTCTATTTTTCTGTGCTCATCAACAGTTGAAACCATAGAAATATTGGGACTAGTAGTTAAAAAAAAAGGTTTTGATCATTTTGTATTATTCATATTGATACAAACCATACGATGTTACATATAAATTTTTAAAAACAGGAAAAATCAAGCTTTCAAAAAATGGCACAGAAATCTAGTGTTCCCATTTAAAAAAAACATCGATATCGACCTATATCGATATTCCATCTTACATATCTACTCTGAAAGCCATCGATGGATGGTAAAAGGGAACACAGATTTATGAGAAACATCAAAATGTTTAGGAAATAAGATGCCTAGATACCCTGGTGTCTATAAGTCTACTTATACCTGTAAAACTTTCAGACCAAAAGGGAGATTTAGCAGATTCATGCCTACTTGATTTTCAGAGATCACTAGAGTTTCAGATGGCGCATACGTCGTTTATATTTGACATTTCTCGCAATTCTCGACTCTCCTAATATTTTATATTCTATGCTCGTGACATTATTCTATACTCTGAATAGACCAATAGCCGTCTGTCATATTATATTCCAATAATTTCATTATAAATTCGATATGAACTGAATTGTAATTTCTTGTGAAAGTTTGCAGTTTCGCAAATCATTATTTCATTTTCAAACGCCGATAGACAGGTAGCGGGAATTTGAACAATTCTGAAGACCGCCACTTTACAGGACTCTGTTGAGTACCTAGTTAATATGCATAGAAAACCTGGTGTGTGCAGTAATTCGATTTTGTTTCAGATTTTTTAAGATATCCACTTGTTGCTTTGGTGTTCAGCTTAACCAGAGTTCTGTAAGATACTCTTCAAAAATTTTCGAATTCCCGCTATCTGCCTGGCGCCGTTTAAAAATGAAATACTGATTTTAGACACAGCAAACTTTCTCAATAAATTACAATTCAGTTCCTATCAAATTTTTAATGAAATGAATGGAATATTATGACAGACTATAAAAGACAAGAGTGTTGGAATTGCCTTCTGCAACGAGTATTAGAATTAGACGATATTTTCCCTATTTCAAACAATTTTTGTGAAATATTGAAGAAATTTAATGAAAAATTCAGATTATATATCCTAGTGACTTTTGTATTGCATCTTGGCAGTTGGTGTGACTGTTACGAAAATTGACAGATTACGGAATTTGAATATGAATCGTACGTTTCGAATTCTAAATAATTTACAATTACGCATTAAATTCGTGAATTATGTCTGAAGAAATCGATTTAACACCACAAGAATTAAGAGAATTTGTGAATAATGCTATAATCATTTCACTTAATTCAAATTATATCGTATTGACAATTGATGTGTATTGAATTTTGACAGGATTGGAAGTCTGTGTAGACAACAACAAAACGAAAAATATAACTGATAACAATGCTGTAATGAGTTCATTACAGCACTGTTTTCAGAACTATAATGAACTCATTACGATACTGAAATAGAGAATAGTATATTGTGCAACAAGTGGGGAAAGTCCAACTTTTCTCCACATGTTGCACACTATATTTTTCCTACAACTGCACAAATTTCAATAATTCGAGTAATGGACTTGATTCAAATCAAAATGGCCTTCGTTGACAGTACGTGCTAATTTATTGCGTTTCCATAGAAACGACTCAAAGGCCAATTTCATTGGTCTAACAAGCGAGGTGTGGGCAAAGTGCCGTGGGGAATAATATTTCCCACAGTATGAGCAATACATAGTTTTGAAATTGAGTAAGCTATGAAGAGTACGCTACTTTTCATAGCAGTTGTAGGAAAAAAATATTATTGTTCTATACTCAAAGTTCACGCGAGTCGAGAAAAATGTCAAATGTAAACGATGCATGCGTCATCTGAAATAGACGTGATCTCTCGAAATCAAGTAGGTATGAACCTGAAAAATATCCCGTTTTGTATGAAAGTTTTACAGGTATAAAAAGACACAATAGGTTTTTTATGCATCTTAGTTCTAGCCAAAGTAACATATGGACTATATCAAAAAGTCTAAAACAAAATCGAATCAATGCACACCAGGGTTTCTAGGCACCTTATTAGGAAATTACACATTTTTGCGGGATTTGTTCGAGAAAACGAAGATGAATATTGACAAAATATTCGGGTAGGACGAGACTGCAACTGAGAAACTGAGCTTTTTTATATCGCCAGTGTGCAGATACAGAAATGAACATGTGCGTTCCATTTTTGTCGGCAACAATTGAGATGCCTGATGCATAGTGTTTGAATTTGTTAGTTGCCCCAACTAAATAATCGCCTGTGGGCAGATTCTCATAAAAACTAGTATCTTCTATCTTTGTGATAAAATGTTACTTGACAAAAGTTACCAACCAATATGGGTTTTAAATGGCGTGAATCGTTGAGCAATTGAATCCCAAACTAGGCTCAGCATTAGTCGCGATGCTGCTATCGTGTCTCTTTGATCATATATGTTTTACAACTACATTTTTTGTTTATTTTAGATCCTTGATGAAGGTAATAAAGTTTACTGAATGCTTGGAGAATATAGAAGTGTATCCCTGAACCTCACAGAGACTGATCAAATTATAATAAGCAGTTTCCAGTGTCCATAATTGAGGTCCAGAAATTCAAGTATGTATATTATATACATTATGTACATATTTCAAATACCAACAGATTATGTCACAATAAACATCTCATGAATTTTTCTGTTATTCCCCAATATTTATTTTCAATGGAGATGAAAAATCATCCTATATGTTTTCAACGACTTTAAGAAGCTCACATAAAAATAAGGGGGAGAGGATGAGAAATGACAGATACAAGGGGAATTCTTGATGAGCTAAATTTCCAGCCTCGGATAAGGCGGAACTCCCCTTTACTTTCGAAAGCGATGATCCCAAGATCATCTCATTGTATATCTTGAATTATTAAAGAGCAGTTTGAAATGAAAAAATGTTGTTTATCATGATTTCATTCTGGAAATTGAGTATCAGTGTCTCCTATGATATGAGAAGCAATTACATTACATTATTTATTTTCGGATAAGATTATTCAAGAATTCCAGTTAGTTTCTGGATATAATCTGTATAACACCAAAAAAAAAACTAATCATAACCTAAAATTTGTTTATATTATGATATTTTTGTTTGTGAATTTTAGAAGAATACTTTATTTAATTGATTCAGTCCTTACTCGGTGGAAAATCATATTGATTTGGTAAAAAATAAATGCAAACACTTAGTACTTTCCACAGATTTTAATTATTTACGACAATTGTTTCGCCGTCTAAGCGGCTTCATCAGGGTTACATTGCAAAGTGTTGAATTTTGAAATACAATTTCAGCTATATATACACAAAAATGAGAGTTTTTAGCTATTTATTATTATATGGAGAGATTAATGATGTGAGCATTAAATTTTTCAATATATGTATTTGTTGAATGGTATTTACAAATATATTTCTTGCAGCAAAGTGGAAGTTTCTGTAAGATGCTAAGATCGGCGAATCTTACACAGGGAAGAGCAATTGTTTGTCAATTTGACCGATATGAAGCATTTGTTAAAAATTTGAGGAAAAAATTTAACAATATTAAGAAGAGGACAAAACAAAAATATTCAGAGGAAAAAAACATTACAAAGACAGGTGGAGGATCTTATTTTTTACCTCCTGAAAATAGTGTTGAAGTGATAGTGAAAGAACTAGGGGAACGACTAAAGAGTCTAAGCAATCCATATTATTATGGTGAACAAGATCAAAACAAAAAGTGGACACAATTTCCAATTAAAGATAAACCCGAGGATAAATCAAGCGCAAACAGAGATGATAATTAGATGACTCAAAATTGGACATAATTCAGTGACACTGATTTGAGAAAACATTCACATTAAAAAAAATTGAAAAGGAGAAATATGAGAAAATACCAGAAAAAAAGTTAATTCACTGAGTACTACCCTCATGGTGGAAAAACTAGACTTTATAAGATTGTAAAGGCGAAAATTCTTAGAGAAAGATGAAGTGAAGATGGACATCTTGAAAAAAGAGCTATTGCTGCCGAATGCTAAATTAGATCATATAAAACATGATTGAGATGGCTATTTTTAATTTTTTTCCCTTTTAGAAGAAGAAGATTTATACCCATTTATGTTTATAGTTTCATTAGTGGTAATTTAGTTATATTCAACAGTGCAACAGTAGTATATTATAAAACAAGTTGCAGAATGGGATACTATTCCAACACGAATGAGTTCAATGAGTTTGTTACAGCACTGTTTTTAGAACTGTAATGAACTCATTACGATCCGGAAATAGAGAAAATTATTTCTTGATTCAGTCATATACTCTGATCCTGTATACAATAAAATCAATCAAACTCGTTGAATTTGGAAATGATATCTTTAGACCTAATGACGCAGAATTTCTTCTTCCCCATCGCTGAAAGCATTGACATCATACAATTCATTATTATCTCAAAAAAGTGTTTCATTTAATTTTTTCAATATAAAGGCAAAAAAAAATTGAAGCAAATGAAATCAATAAACGATATAAAATATCATTATAATTTCTATGTTTATCTATGCAAATTCGAAAAAAGTGAGGTTATAAGGTAAATAGTTAACCCATCCCTCATCCTATGGTAAGATTCCATTAAAATTTAACTTTCAAAAAATGGCAACCAATTTCTGTAAAATGCCCCTCTGATACAGCGAATAAATACTTAAGAGCCAGGCTACCGATTGTATCTCCACGCCCCTTCAAAACGTTGCGTTCTCGTAATAATATAAACAAATATGAACTTTCTTTTGATACTCCTCGTATTTTATTATTGTATTTATTGTCTTTCGCCTTTCAAACAATTTTCATATTTCCAACTGGCAACACCCCTTAGGAAATGCTATACTTCCCCAACATATGACCACATACCAATTGTGAAAGTTTTTACAAACAGTAATTTAAGTAAGAGAAGCGAATGGATATCGATCTTATTCATAGAACATATTTTAAATCACTCACCATTTGGATCTGATTTCGCCACTTTTTTTTCCGATATTTTAGGGGAACTCTTTTTAGAAGGCTTAGCTATAAATGTTGTAGGAACCTGCAATAATTACAATATACTTTCAGTTTAAAACTCAATATTAATAGTTAGAACCCACCACTTTATCACTCCTTTGGCCACTTGGTAGTCTAGCAACAGCAGCCTCTGGACTATCTTCTGGAGGAGGAGGTTGCAATATCCAATTATATTGTCTTTTGTCTAAAGGAAGACCCCATCGTTCATACTCTAAACTTTGTGTCCTAAGAGTTTCATAACAGTCTAAACATACCACAGCATAATCCCCATTCTCCAATAACAAAGAAAACTCAGGTTGAGGATGAAATCGTAGAAAGGGAAAGTCCTGTGAAATAATGATTCCAACAATAAGTATGGTTATTCCATTGAACTGGAAGAAATTACCTTTATCAAAAGGGCTCTAACTCTTTTCCTATAAGTAGTGACTCCGCACACATAACAACAATAATCCCTAGTATTATATTCTCTCCTCTCAGCATGGGGGGCAGCTCCACCTTGAGCTTCATATCGCCGCCACTGACTTACTAAACTGTGATAACAAAATGTACAAACCAATGCCGATCCGTCTTCCCTCAACTGTTCGGCATTTGGTGGGCTATGATGACTCAACAAAGCAGGGAAATATGGGGCATTTCGCCCTGAAAAATTAAATGATAAAATTTACGAAAATTGGTATAACAAAACTGGATCCTACCCTGGGGTTTACTGTACAAAACTCTGGCCAAAACAAATTCCGAATGTAGTCCACAGAGAAAACAATAAATACTACTTGCCCCAGGATTGCTCGTTACTGTTCGTTCACTATTAGTGCTAGGTGGCGTTGGTATACCCCGATCGCCATTTGATGTTGTTTCTGGAAGAGGTACATCATACCTGAAAAAAAAATCAAGTTATACCTACAAAATTATTGGGATGATGAAGCTATGCTACCTAATCAACACATAATATGTTTTGAATAACATCTGAAACACTGATGAATTTTTATTCAGACTATTTACATATTATGCTGTACTGTCTGCTTATAGCGAACTTTCAATTATTAGGAATTAATATTCCAGGGTGTGAAATAAAACATTTTGGTTTTCCAGTTATAACAAACAAATCTAGGAAATTATGTATAAGAAAGGAAAACACAACGATTTTTATCATTATATGCAAACATATTTCATTTTAAATAAAGAAAAAATTAATTCAGCATGTGATCAATTTAAAGACAAAATCGAGAATTTTTATATTGCACCCCTCCCTACAAATAACCGGAATAATTCGAACTAATCACTTTGTTCTCCTAAAGGTACTCTGTGGTTCAAAGGCTTTTCAGATCAGAAAAACTTAATTGAAACTGATATCTAAATGTCAATTTGATCGAATGGGTATTTTACAATTATTGAGAAAACAAAATGTGGTAGTGTTTAACATGAACTATGAACTGGGAATCTACCCTGAAAATTTCAAGTCACAAGCATATTATTATCGTGTAGACGGCGGCTGAACAAAATCGATCTTGACTTTGAGTTTTTCATCAATGAATCAAACTCAAAATTTGAAAGTTATAAGCATTTTTGTCAAATTTGTTAAAAATATTAATAACCTGAAAAAATCAATATGGAGAAAGTGATAGCTTGCTGTTCTTCTAGAATAAGAGCGCAAAGAGACATAAGAATCAAATTTTAAAATCTATGCATACGACACACCGAAGTGTTGCATTTTCTTATTTTTTACTAGATTTTTCCAATATTAGAAATCATTTCAAAATGTATTCTTTAAAACAGGTAGTTTTCTATAGTTTATACTGATAGTCTCATTTGAGCTCATTATATGATATATAGAAGTACTTATGTAAATAATATGTTATACTAGTATTTTTTTATAAATAAAAACAGAACAAACATACCTCCTCCTCTCCAATGGAACTCTGTCACTTTCAAAACTTTCCCACTGTTGTGCCAAATGATTCACACATTTTGTACAGCTTAATACCCTACCATGAGAATCCTTACAACTGTTTTCTGATGTTCTAGCCATACCACTCAAACATGGAAAGTGCATAGCATGAGAGTTCATACCTTCAGGAGAAGTACTAAGCCATTCCATCTGAGTTCGTGGATAGAGACCAGAACAAATATAGCACCTGTAACTCTGTCCACTACTTTGGCCATTTACATCGGTAATGGGTGAAGTTGTTCTACTTGCTAATCCCATCTATAAGTAACAATTACACTTATTATTTTATTTTATTAATAAGTTCATTAAAAAATTACTATAAAAATAGATAAATTTTGTTAGTGAATAATTTCAAACCTCATTAGAATTTCTATTTCTTTCCCTAACTCTTAGTTTTCTGTTGAACAGGACTGTTCCATCCAACAACTGTATAACATAGGGAACAGACAATTCATGTTTACAAGTGATGAAGGCATAATTAAGTTTACCCCCTTTGCTATCAGAAGGAATATTAACTCTTTCCAATGGAGCTGCTTGCAGAAACAACTCATAAATCAATTCCTCCGTTGCATCTGGGGGTATATTTCCGCACCAAATGGTTCGTTTATAAAAATCGTTCAAATCAGTCATTTAATGAATTTTACATTACATTACTTCAAAAAGAGGGCAAAAGATTACTTTTGACAAATAATTTTGATTGACTGAAATATTTTTGATTTCTGTGCATTTCAATTCCATCATCAAAATCACATTAATTAATTAATATTATTTAGTGAAGCCATAGAAATAAAATAATGAGATATAATATGAAATATCCCTGGCTTGTTTCTGTTTGAGAAATTAATTATGTAACTGTTTAGGAAGTTGGGACTTACTCGTTGTCTATTTTCTATAGCTGCTTGCTTTTTTTTACTTGTTACAATGGCAGGAGAAATGCTGTAAGGCTTGTACCTAATATCTGAACCTGCACTATTTGCTGGAGATTTGGCAGTGATAGGTCTTGATGAAGAATTATTTAAATATTGCACTTCAGTGACAGATACATGGTTTTCTGTTGACCCAGCATTGGCATCTCCTGGTCCACCATAAGCTTGGTGCTTGAGTGGAATAGTTTCATAACAAGCCGAACAGATTTGTACCATACCTGAAAAACATTCCATATTTATTACATATATTTGCAATAAGAACTTGGTGCAAAAATAATTAATAATTTTTAGAATATACATAGTGAAATGTGAATATGGTGTTTTCACCTTAGTAATAAATGACGTTTTCCACCATATTTGCCAGGCTGAGTTTTTTTCCAAATTTTACTATGAAATCAACAATTGATTGTCAAGATATTCTCAAACTTTGAATTTTTGAATTGTATGTGCGATTTCTTGCCGTGCATTGATCTTGCCGAAATCTAGTATATTTGAGTTCATAAAATATTCTAGCATATCATTTCGAACAGTATAGCAGTATTCATCAAATCCAACTTGCATCATGTGTATAAGCTAATAAATTTTACTCATTTTAAATTTGTTAGGATATACTTGCACCTGAATAAGTACATACATATCATTAGATATAGACCACTGGGCTTGAGCACAGATGTGTTTCTGAAGAATACAAAAAAAGAATACTGGAATATTCGCAGAGAAGTTACGTTTATTATATGTTAAGGGAGAGAACCAGCACATCGACAGAATGAGTCCAGATTGCAAGAGACAAACATACCTCACAAAAAAAATCATCGGGTCAACCACCAAAACGATGGCGAGACAACTGGTAATCTACATCCCAGGAAACAAACATGAGGAAAATAAACTGTAATTCAACAGGCAATGCTCCTTCTAAAAGAGGAAGGAATAAACGTGATTATTATTATATCACTTGAACCCCTTTATGCCAGTAGTCCCATTGTTGATATGCACGATCAGTAAATTTATTGGTTTTATTAATGATTAACGCGAGAAGGCAGTATTATTCTCCTAAAAAATGTTCCCTATCACAAACAATTTTTTTTTTAATAATCTTCAAAAATCATTTTAGGTGGCACATTCATAGTAACAATTCAAATTTTTTGTGAACATGCTATCTCAAAATAGCTTTCATCATACATTGTCATGAAAGATGTTTCAAATAAAGTAAGGCTAGATATTTTATTATGAAGCACTTTTTGCTCATCATTATCTGACAAACCAACATCTATGACAACCAAATGAAAAGTCTATTAAATTGAAAGTCAGCAATAGCATTAGCGTTGAATTCGCTGGTACGACTCTAGGCGACCACAAACTAGATATCTGCGGACATTTTTTTCCCACCAGCGGCGTGTCGCATCTACTCATATTAAGTTTTTAATTAATAATTCACGTAATTGCCTAATAGCCTTTATTTTCATTAGGTTGTTATCGATGTTGGGTTGTGTGATACTGATCAACTTCAAAAGGAACGAAAGCGGTCTATCTTTAGTCACCTTCAATGACAGCACCTTTTCCTATAGTTAACCGTTAATCTAGATCTCTGCCAGTCCGATATTCTTATTTATCTTTGGTCACTTTGGTTCTCAAGAGCCTTAGTCATTGTTGTTGTACTAATTCTTTCAAAAATCAAGATTATTAATGTATCTAAGTAAAAATATAAATGAATTATTTAATCACGTACTTGAAAATCGTATACATATATGTAAGGCTCGATATGATCATTTTATTCTGGTTAGGTATTATCATTTATTCTTTATCACGAACTTCGCTTATAGCAATATCCATTCTGTAGGATCCTTGTAGTTCGTTAAAAACGAACACCACATATTCAAGGTTTTTGGATTAGTAATTGAAAGATAATAAAATTAGTTCCAATTCAAGAATGACTAGGCTAAATGCCTTCATTGAGAGTTGTAGACTATTTTTTCATTTATGAATCTGTGATTAAGTATTCAGCTATTATAGGACCCGGCAGAAAAGATCTTAAGTGCCAAACCCTAATAACAAGTATAAATCAAGGTATTGATTACCATGTAGTTTTTATCGTTGAGAATAGTATGATCTCTCATAAATATTTAGGAAATACTACCTGGCAATTTTTCAACAAAATTATATAATATTTCATTCCAATTTGAAAAATATATTTATCAGGAATATGCGCTTTGCATATTCCTGATATATATTTTTTTCAAATGGAAGAAAAATGAGAAGATGTATAATTTGAATATTAAAATGTACCTTGTGGACTTATTGGACTTGCACCAGGGGGAGCAGGTATAGTAGCAATGAACGGGAAGTATGGTTCGTTGTCCGAGTTAGGTCGACAATAGAAAAGTCTTATACTACTAGAAGGGTACTCCAAGGCACAGGTGTAACAAACAAACGTAGTCGTATCTATATTCGACGAGACCCTTTTCCTAAGTATATACTTTCTCTCCGCATGGGGAACTCCCTGTGCCTGAAAAGCTTGCCACTGTTTCAGCAAGTACTGTTGACAATCCACACAAGCTTGCACTTTTCCTGCTGAATCTATTGGTCGGGATCTGCTAGGCCTAGGGTGCTCTATCAGACTTGGAAAAAAAGGTTGGTTGATTGCTTCAATTTGTTGTTTGGATGCAATCATATCCAAACTACCTCTTTTGAATTCGTCTCCGCAAACATAACAAACTTCGGTTACCGAGTTTTTGTCTGGCATACTCAGATCTAAAATGTCTGTTCCAGTTGATGAATTTGAATTTTGACTATGGTATATTGGCACCGAAACACACTGTGTTGGCTGTGGTGGCGTTGGGATGACCTGCAGTTGGGAATGGGTAAGGTCTAACGCAGAGTCTAAGGATACTGGATCTTCAGCTATCCGATCATGGTTAGTAACCTGAAAAAAATTAAATTATTAAAGCTTTTGATATTTTTTTGGATATAACTAAGGAAAATTTGAATGAGAATGCAAACTTTACATACAAAGATGTCTGAAAATATCAACATTTATTATTCTTCATTACAGTAAATAGTGAAGGCAGATAGATATTGGCTTATCAAGAATTCATATAACTGATCCATTATTCAGGGAGAGATTGAAGAATTCAATTAGTAATTTTGAAAACCTGATTTGATTCATAATATTGTGCAATTGCAAAAAGATAATTGTGTTGCATTTATTTAGTTTTTTGGAGTCATTTGCTGTTTTATTGCAGTTGCTCTTTTCATTTTAATTTCCAAATCAAAGTTCATTTTATAGTCGATAAGTTATGGAGAATACAATATGAATTGACTGAAAAGCAAAAAAGAAGGGGGAGGTAAGAACTAGTTCAATAGATTTTCAGAAATAACACATAGATCTACTCTGATAGACAAGGAGAGCTCTTTGGTGAGCTAATAATTTAATCAGAAGTAATATAATAAAATAATAAATTTCTTACTCTGAAAACAACACACACTAAGGATTTGGGAAAGAAGGAAGTCACTATATTGGCCATAAGGGATTGTTATTACCTTTGCAGTAGCTTAAGAAAAAAAAACCTAAAAAAGATACTCTCGCTATTTGACAGAACAAAGAATTGGTACAGAACCTTAGGATGTCACATATTGTTAAACTATAAAGTTGAACTCAAAATAATAATGATAATGATTTTTTATACTCAGTTCATTCTTTTATGTACAAACTTGCAATGCATATGTCAAATTTCTTATTTCTTCTTTAATACCGTCATGTTATTAACATAATTTCGAATCATTTTCATTTTTAGTGGTATTTGAAGTGAAACCCAATAGTTTATTGTTGTAAAGAAATAGGGTTCCACCATATTAGAATTCAGCTATGATAGAAGTTCGAATGAAAACTTCCAAAAGAAAGTTCACAAACCAACAACATATTTTCTTTCATAAATTCAGTAAAATCATTACTGTTGGACTACTTCAACTACTGAGACTCTAGAATAAAGATACTTGAAAATTCTGGCTGTTTCAATAATAGTAATAATTGTTTGCAAGTGGATGCAGACCTATATCTTGAAGTATGCCATGATCAGCTCTTGTAGAATCACTTCTAAAAGTAATGTATATAGTTCAAAAAATGTTTACTGTCATTTGATTGAAAAAAATAAGTGTAGATATGTACACTAACTGACAAAGAAACTGCAACACCCAGAAGGAGCTTCTTGAATTTTAAATTTTTTTTTGGTAAAACATAGATAGTATAGCAAGAAGTAAATGATTGAAATTTAGGGGAAAAAACGAAGGGTTTACATTTTTTTTTTTAAAATGTTAATAATGTGTTTGTCCACCGCGATTATCTATACACTCCCAAACACGTCTCGGCATTGATGCAATAATATGGTCTATTTCTTCTTGAGGGATAATATTCCAAGCTACCTGTACTTCAAGTCACAGAGCCACCAAAGGGGCTGGGGTAAATTTACAAGCCTTCTACCCATGATCTCCTAAACATGCTCTATGGGCGGAAGATCTGGACGGCCATGGCATTATCAAACCACGCTTGACAATATCTCATAACAGTAGTTGGATTTCTGTTCGTACGGTTAGCGATTTCTCGAAATGACAACCCCGCCTCCCGTAGAACAATAATTCGACCTCTTTCAAATTCACTTAGCTGGCGGTAAATTCCGCGTACACTTGCTCTAGGCATTTTAACAACTGAACATCTACTTTGGATCTCCTCGAAGAACTGGTTTGTTATAAAATTTAAAAAACTCGCAAAAAACGACTACAACATTTAAGTAACAAAAATTGTTTCAATCATTTACTCCTTGGTATACTATCAATGTTTCACAATTCTTTTAAAATTTAAACAGCTTCTTTGAGTATTGCAGTTTCTTTGTCAGTTAGTGTATTTGAAGTTCCACTTTGAAACATTAATTGTTTCGTAATACTAGTAACCCAAATATGATAAAACTTAGGATATTTAGACGAATAAGGTCATCAATACTTATTGCGATTTACTAACAACATTTAATAACTTTTAGCAATTGAAAATCAACAAAGATATATGCGAATGAAGCCAGAAAGAATATTTTCTAACCCGTCGCCTTTATGAATCAGGCAATCTTATCACTTTATTTTCTTTAGGGGTCGACCCCAGTGGTTTCGTATCCACAAACAAATCTGATCCTAAATACAACCTTTTGACTTTAGGTTATCATTGGAAGTGAACTTTAAGATATGCAGGAGTATCGTCCGAAAATAAAAGGGATCAGGATATAATAAGTGATATTATTTACAATTATTGACCCGAAACAAGAAAATGTTGCAGATATAATATTCCCTTAATATTATGGGGTAAAATATATACACAGAGAGTCCCACAGGTCAAATTTCAGGATAACGTAGATCAAAAGGGTACCCTACAACTTTGAAGAAATCTCCATGATAAAAATCTTACCGTTTTTGAAATAGGTGAGTTTTTTAATGAAAACATTGACTTTTGCGTCCTCAGTTGCTTTTCAGTGCTGTTGATAAAACTTAATACTATTATAATTTATTTTTTTCAGTGAAATATCACTCAATTATTTTGTTAGAAGGTCTGTATTTCCCAAATTTCGAGTGGGGAATGGTTTCAATCCATATTAGGCCAATTGAAAAGTCCCCGGTCTGATGCACAGATGGCGGTGCTAGTATTAAATCCATATGATTTTTAGTTAGTACCAACCTTCAAACGATAAGTGTCAAAATTTGACAGCAGTCCGACCATTAGTTTGTGAGATATTGCGTTGTGAGTGTAGTTACTTTTGTTATTTGAAAAAAAAAATGAAAAAAAAAAAAAGAAGAAATTCGTATGCTGATAAAATCTTGCTTTTCGAAAGGAAAAAAAAACAGTTGAAGCATAATTTTGGCTTGCTGAAGAGTTTCTGGGGTCTGCACCAGGCTAATCAACCATCATTGATTGGTATGCTAATTTTAAACCTGGTTAAATGAGCACCGAAGACGGCGAACGCAGTGGACGCCCAAAAGAGGCTGTCACCGACGAAAAAATAAAAAAATAATTTTGAATGACCGTAAAGTGAAAATGATCGAGATAGCAGACATTGTGAAGATATCATCTGAACGTGTACATCATATCATTCACGAATATTTGTACATGAGAAAGTTGTGTGCAAAATAGGTGCCGCGCGAGCTCACAATCGATCAAAAGCAACAACGTGTTAATGATTCTGAGCAGTGTTTGAAGCTGTTTTAAATGCAATTAACCTGAATTTTTGAGTCGATATGTAACAAAGGATGGAACATGGCTCCATCATTTCACACCGGAGTCCAATCGACAGTCAGCTGAGTGTACTGCATACGTTGAACCGAAATATAAGAGAGGAAAAACACAACAGTCAGTGAGTCAGCTGGTAAGGTTATAGCATTAGTATTCTGGGATGAGCAAGGTATAATATTCATTGATTACCTCCAAAAGACCCAGACCATCAACAGCGATTATTATATAGCGTTATTGGATCGTTTAAAGAACGAAATCGTTAAAAAACGGCGCTTTTGAAGAAAGAAGGGTGCTGTTTCGTCGAGAAAATGCGCCGTGTCACAAATCAATGAAAACAATGACAAAATTGCATGAATTGGGCTTCGAATTGCTTCTGCATCCACCATATCCACCAGAACTGGCCCCCAGCGACTTTTTCGTGTTCTCAGACTTCAAAAGAATGCTCGCTGGGAATAAATTTAGCGTAAATGAAGAAGTAATCGCCGAAACTGAAGCCTATTTTGAAGCGAAAGACAAATCGTACTACAAAAATGGTATCGAAAAGTTGGAAGATCGCTATAATCGCTGTATCGCCCTCGGAGGTAACTATATTGAACTCTGTATTGTGATTATGACTTTCTTATGTAACAAAGACTGTAATTATTACTTTTGCAAAATATTAAATTCTGGCATTGAATATTTTGTAGTGGAACGTTTCGGTGTAAACTTGAAAACCCTGAAGAAGAATACAGTAATTTGTGTAGCAGCAGTCTTAACCGGGATTTTCAGATCTCGATTGGTGTCATTTTAGGAAATAAATTGTTTCTTTCAACCTCAGGAATCTTCCTTTGTAATATACATACAAATCAAAGACTCATGACCGTATATTGAAGAATTAAGAAGAACTTTTGAATTCAACTTTCTCGATTAGTAGGAAACTAGTTTCCTTGTGAATTAATATCCTCAGAACAAATGAATAATTTTCAAAAAATACTCACAATTATTTCCAATAACAGCTACCAAACTCACTTTTGGTTATCTTAACCTTATGAACAATCAATTCATTATTGTGGCAAAACTAATGATTAATAAATTTTCCATTCACGAACGTATCAGCTGCCTTTATTTTTCAAGCAGTCCCTTTTGGCAGACACATGTAAATCTTTGGATGAAACTCTTTACAGTTGTGTACACGCTATCACAGACGTTTTTATTATCTTTGTAACCAAAAACAAACAGAATGCAATATCTCTTTCAATTCACTTGGCGATATGCAACCGGCCGCGTATGTGGTGTAATTACGTTTGATTTGCTGCCATCAATGTAATTTTTATTCCAGGCATTCAGAAATACCGTTCTGGGATTTAATTATGTAAACATGAATTATTTGTGCAGGCATTTTTATGGCAAACAGAATCTTTGTTGGAATAAAAATGATGAGCTGGAAATTCATCTTCGAGATAATACACACATCCACACATACACAACTGAGGGTCTTATCTATCGTTGCGAAATATGTACTTTCAAAATGAGAATTATTGAACATTTCATAGTAAAATGTTGGAATCTTAACAATTTCAAATATACTGCAGATATACAGTTAACAATTCAGTCATAAGATTTGGGGGGCGTGTTTTGCAAGTCAAAAAAGACTTTATTTTCCATAAACACGTGTCTGCAAACTCTTCGTTGTCTAACTACAGAGCGTTCAAGATATTTTTAGTTTTTTCTTCAAAGCTCATTCAATTTTGAGATATTAGATGAAATTTGAAATACATATAGACTACGTTTTAGGGTTTACATCATCCAGTAGGCCGAATGATTTTAACAAGCTACAGGGAGGTTTTTTTTTTCAGGGATCAATCTCTTTGTCGCCCCATAAACTTTTTTGTAATACGCTGCTGGTGGATTCTAATCCAACGTATGAAATGAATTCTATACTTTGTTCATAAACTCGTTGTCTCTTGTAATTTTTACATATCTGCGATCGGTATCAAAAGAAAGGTAAAATCTTTTTTTGTAATTCGTTACATTTTATTAAAATTTTTAACGGAAGGTAGGAACCATAGAGTAATAAACATAGACAGAGGGAGTATACGCCATTTTACATGTCCCAACATGGTTAGATTACGTTGTCGGATTGTGATCATGCAACAGCATGTGAATTGTAACAATCCATGAGATCTGCATTGTACACTGATGAGTCGAGATATGGACAGTTTATGGATAGTCGGCGTGTTCGGGTATGGACCCTCTGGTGCCCAGATATCGCATATCGGTTCAGGATTCATCCGTCCAGAGGTGGTACAGTTACTGTTAGTTGTTTGAATGGACCTACTCAATTGTTGGTGCTTGATGCAAATTTACATATTTACATTTGGCCTTGCCCTCTCGGTCGCCAGACCTCAATTCTATTGAACACGCTTGGGATCAGCTACAAAGAGCTTTAGATTCTCACCAATCCCCTCCTCATACGCATCAAGAACTCAGACGACTTTTACCACAACTCTGGAGAGAAATTGATCAAGAATGCTTCAAAAATCTGATCGAAAGTATGAAAACACGTTATCTAGCTGTGGTTAATGTTCGAGAAGGCCATTCTCTTTACTGAACTTTATTTTTATTTTTTTAATTTGTACTACAAATACTAAAAATGAGTTTCAAACTGAAACTGCGGAACTCATAAAGAAATGGGCAAAAAAATAATTTAGATAAGTGAGTAGACATTTAGATCTATCATATTCAAAAAATTGCTGAAAAAACGGAAACTTTTCAAAACAGTTTCAAAAGCTCTGAACTTCATTTGCTTTTGCGGAGCAGGGCTATATGTCTATGGCATTGAGTGAAATATCGTGTCACTGATATGTTTTCATTTCCGCGACCCTTATGTCAAATTTGATAGTTTATGTTGGGGACAAAATTTGCTAACTGAAAATGACATGCTCCCTCTATCTATGTTTATTACTCTAAGGATCCTATCATCACAATGTAAACAAAAAACTCTGCGTATTGGGTTTGTTATCTGAATTAGAAAGAAAATAAGAAACCCAACGAACCTATATTTCAAGTTTGATCTTCATATCTCAAAAACTGAAAGAGCTATGAAGAAAAAACTAAAATTGGAACTTTAACGTTCTATAGTTCGTTAACAAAGCGTTTGCGAAAACATTTTATGGAAAATTGTCTCATTTTGACATTTAAAATACACCCTGAAATCTTGACGAGGTGAAATTGTATTTTTGTGTGAAGCTCTCAGCAGTAGGTATCCAGTGAAAGGACCTCAGAGACATAGATAGGGGGAGTAATATGCAATTCTCAAATATCCTCAACATGTTTATTCGGACGTTGTCAGAAGGAAGATAAATATGCCCAATGATATTATAACGAGCGTTCATTAAAAATCGTGGTAAGAGTGCTGTGGAGAAATTAGAGTAGATTTTATGTAATTACGAGTAGCACTTAGCTTGTACCTTATAATTCCCAAATTCGAAGTATGTAAACAAATGTTAGTGATAATAATATGATAGTAATAGTTGTAATCACAGAAAATCAACTCTAATTTCTTCACAGTACTTTTGACCACGAATTTAAATCAACGCACGTTATTATTAAAAATGTGAATTTGATATTATGATTGAAATCTGTCAAATTTGTAAGCACATATTGGGGACAATATTCGCTTACTGAAAATGACGTATGCTCCCTCTATTTATTTTAGTGCACAGCTCTATCATTTCGCAACAATGTCTGAAATTTTCGAATTCATGAATATGAGAATGAAGAATATCAAAAAAAGGATAAAAAAGATCATTATTTCCGTGACTATAAAACTGACCGTGTTGAGATAATAATTCAATAATATTGAAATATATTATAATCATAATTCAATAGAACCAATAATTTAGTCTTGAGAACTACTTAATAATTTGATCATATAGGAATGAGGTTATCTCGAAATCGATGCATCTAAATTGCAAACAAACAAGATTGTAAAAAAAAACATGAAATATTCAATTCATAAGATATTAAAAGTTTTATATGACTGAAGGGGGCTAACGTGCCAAACTTAGTCCAAACCAAAGAGGAAATTCTAAGAACCAACACAAAGATAACCTGATACAATTATATGAGTGGATAAAAAATGTGAAAAAGTGCTGGTATTCTGCACAGGTATCAACTGATTCCATAATTCATCGAAGTTGAGAATGAAATATATTTCTAGAGCTCAAACTATTTTGAAATATGTAGTGTAATTACCGAATATCCATCATAAGTACTTTGGACGTAACCATAATTGAAATATTATATCACAGTCCATTAAGTTTACCAAACTAGTTTTATTTTCAATTTCAAAATTTCAACAAACACAGAAGCAGTTAATCACATAAGTTGAACCCGTCTATTATTAATGTCTAACAAAATTTTTCAATAAATATTTACATTCTAGAATCGTATTTTATGTTTCTAAGATCTGGTTTGAACCAGTTCGGATATATTATATTGAGATAAGTTGAAAGGTACGCCTGAATCAACAAAGATAACTCTGATTCAACAACTCAGGAGAATAGTGTTGGCAGAAATTATATGATCATTGAAAATCGAGCATAAAATAATTCTAGTCATAGATCATTAATTGAAAATATCATAAAATAATATTTATTTGTTTATTAGTTTCAACATCAACCTTTGGGAGTGATGAAAAATGTTTTAATAAATAGTCAGTAGAATTTGAACCCAAGGTTATTATTTCCGAAATTTACAAAAATAACTAAAGCTCCGAATCTATTTGGGCTAGATATCATTGTTTTAATATAAATCTTCCATTTCTTGAATTGTTTCTGAAAGAATTTCTGGGTAATAAATGGTGTGCGACAGAATTCGTTTTTTTTGTTATATTTTGGGATTTATATTCCAAAGTTTGAAATGTGAATTTTCAGGGATAAAAGTTATTTTCAAAAATTTTTCACAAAAATTAGTTATTTAATCACACTGAGCTTCTGCCTCGTTAATATAATCCGTAAATTTTGAAAACTCCAAAACAAGGCAATAGATTCAAAAATTAATTCCGCGTAAACTACAAATTTTTATGGGTATAGGACAGGGTACAAAAACAAAATACAATATTTTCTAACGCATTGACGATGCAAGTGATTAGCACAACATACAAAAATATCACATCCGTAGTTGGAATTATTACTGGAATAATTCCCAATCTCAAAGGAATAACGGTTCAACATTTTTCTTTCACAATTTTTTTTTCAAGTTTGTTCCAAGTGGGTTTTCATTTTGTCCAAATGATTGAAGTTTTCGAATTCTAAGCCAAAGATGGTTCCAAATCAATGAGTTCAAATAACTGATGAAAAATTCAAGATCCAAACCAATTACATATGTATACCCGTCCGCCTGGCCCCATGTATAGGGTGTCCCAAATTCGTTGTCTAGCGTGGGAATCTCTGAATCCCTTTAAGCTAGAAAAAAAAATGAATGTCACATATTCGAGATAATTAATTTGGTGAAAACCGCGAAATTATAAGTTCGCCTATTTTCAAGCTATAAGAGAAAATTTGAAAATGGCGTGAAATGAAAGTTCTGATAACTTCTTTATTACTGGTGATATAAACATGAAACGAAAACATTCTACAGAATTTATTTCGTATTGCAATTATCATACAAACTTGCGTTTTTTCAAATTCAAATAAAATCGCTTTTTCTTTCCTTCACAAAAATATATCAATTTCTTATCAAACTAGAAAAATCATTAAAAAATCCAGTTTCAAATGGCAAATCAACCCAGTGCTTATCTAAGTTAAACTGAGAATTTTAGATAATTAAAATTTTCGGTGACCACCAAGGTCTCCGGATTTAACCCCTTAGATTTTTTCCTTTGGTCCCATTTAAAGAACAGCATTTATCAATTTGATAATGTCAAAAAAATTGACGGTGTTAAATCCGAAGACCTTGGTGGTTATAGAATACTCGTATTTTAATTATGTATCTGAAGCTCACAGATTATCTTAGTGTGAAACTGAAACTTTTGATGATTCTTACAATACAAAACAAGTGAGTACACAAATGGACTCAACTGAAAAGTGCCTAGTAACATTTTTTTGTGATTTTTTTTCGAAATGAAACACCTTTTGAACACAAACATTCTTTCGGATTTGATTGAATTTTTTTTTAAAACTGTGGAAGTTATGAATAAACCTTACTTTTAATTTTTCATTTTCAATACCCTGTGTCTCTGCAGTGAACGATATTTGAGAAAAAAAATATTTGGAAAGTCATATCTATTTTTCCAAGACGAATCTTCGGTTTCAATTTGGCACCATTGTTTCGGGACGTCCTGTATGTACATAAATACATTTCTGTTAATTTTGGAAGATGTCTCCAAAAAAGTGATAAATGAGATTGTGTTAAAAATAATATGAAACGTTGCAGATTAATTTTGGTTTATATCGCTTGAATTTTAACTCCAGATTTGTTATCAGAAAAGTGAATTAAATATAAGATTCATGAATACGTATTTGAATATTTTATTTCTTTTTAATACTTATTTTATTTCTTTTTATTACTTATTTCATTTTATTCAAATGTTCGATTTACTGCAACCCGCAAATATTGAAAAATAAACTAAACGATAAATAGAATATAACTATCCATAACGATTATATCTGGATTTTTCCAGACTGAAGGAAAGCAAGCAAGTTATCGATTGGAGGCGATTCAAACTAGATTGAATCCAGTAACCAGATCAGCAAGCTAAAAAATCATGGAAAGTACATTGTAAACAGAAATTCACTTATACACCAACAACGCTATTAATAGAAATGCTTGGATAATACTGCAATAAATGCGTAGGGAAAATTTGATATTGTTGAATGAAAACCTCTCTATGACTAGTGATGTTTTTATTTGTACTAATTGTATTATAAACGAGTTCACTTCTGAGTGTAATAGAATTACTTGATTGAATCAATGGCCTGTCTATTATATTCGCTCTCATGCAGAATTGATAAGTTTCAAATAATTCCAAATGTAACTCCATAACACAATTAATAAAATTTTCCTATAGTACCTAACCCAAGGAGGATACAGTCAGTTCAGTGATTGATAAGAAATCTGATAAATTCGGTTAAAAATATCGTCGCAAAGATCTAGGAAATCGATGAAATTACAATAATTTATTCCAGAAATCCGAAAATATCGTATAACTAACCTCATCGAATAAAAGTATGTCCTGAATGAATCGCCAAAAATAAGTGAAAGTGCTATTTGTAGTTAATTTTCTCTTGAATCCTTTGGCCGATTTTAGCAATAATTTTTTTGAATTGTAGCTTGATTTATCGGGAACAAAACCGCGTTCAGATGCTCTCTTCATTTACCCCATTTTTGTTTTATACAGGGGTGAACAAAAAAAAATGAAAATTAAGGTTTTATTCAGAACATTCTGTGGAGTGCTTCGTTGACAGATAATTTTTTGCGAACACTCGGATGTTACTTCATATTTTCTGAAAATTTTCTGTTTTATTTATTGCGATATCTTAATTTTGAGAGAAATTACAGCACTTCATATGTTGCCGTTTTTGAACAAGTAATTGAATCGCAAAGCTCTTGTCAATTTCAATTGATACACTGAATCAAACTAAGGGTACATAAATACCATGAAAAGGTTAATTGTATTGTAGAATTCAGTACTCATTTTTCAACCGATGAAAAGAGACATTAATATGTACAATGAAAAGTAGTTCATTATATTGATGAACTATTTTCATTGAATCAAGGAACAATTTTCATTAAACCAATGAAATGTTTATTATTACAATGTTCAGTTCATTATTCGATCGGTTGTGCTTTGTATCAATAATGTATCTTACTGTTCATTGAAATTGTCCGAAGTAGTTAATGTAAGACTTTATACATCTAATGAACAAAGTTCTTCTATCCAATGAATATTTCATAGAAACAACGAAAATCAACATCAATTTAAGGACCGTAATACTGATGGATTCCTGGAATCATATCAATGAATAGAGTTGAACGTTAAAGAATGAAATTTCATTAAATTGATGAAAAAGTACGCCATTGTATCAATGAAATCAAGTTGATTGTTGCCATTCTTTAATACAACGAATAAATTATGCTATAATTTCTCTCAAAGTTGATATATCGCAATAAATAAAAAGAGTATAAGGCAGCATCTAAGCGTTCTTAAATAATATCGTCTGTGAACGATTGGCTCCACAAGATGTTCTGAATAAAAACATACTATTAATAATTGTTCAACCCGTGAATACAACAAAAAACAAATAACTGAGGACGACCATTTGAACAGTTATGTTCCCGAGGAATCAAGCTACAACTACAAACTTCGTTGAGATTTTGTTCGTTCCACTAATTTTGCCGGTATTTATGATTTGTATTAAATATTACGTTAATGCCATTTCGACAACGATGATGTAATCTTTATATAGAAAGGTTACGGTAGGTTTATGCACCGTTCGTAAGAACTAAAACTAGAACTAAGAATTGAAAGCTAATCAACGAGAGCGTTTATGCATTTTATCCATGAACTAACATTATGACTAGAACGTTGGCCAACTTTTAACTAATGGTTCCATTCCTAAGAATTCTACCTAAGAATTCAGTAGCGTTTATTCACTTTCTTGTTAGTTCTCAGTGAAGGAAAGCGTGCATGCTCGAACTACATTATATTTGTTCTATACTTCGATATTTGACATTCATATTGTTTGTGAAAAAATGAAATTTAATATTTTTCAGATACACCGAATATACATCAATAAACACGAATTACGGACATGAAACGGTAGAAACTGTCAATTGTCAATATTGAAATTCTATGCGGCGCATGCGCACTTCTTTGTTTCAACTAAGAGCTTAGTTCTTAATTGAAATGCATAAACGCTCTGATTGATTTGTTAGCGTTCAATTCTTAGTTCTTAGGAATGGTGCATAAAGCAATCATAAGAACTAAGCTCTCAGTTCAAATAAAGAAGTGCGCATGTGCGGCTAAGAATTTCAATAATGACAAGTGACAGTTTCTACCAGTTCATGTTCCGTAATTCGTGATTATCGTTGAAAAGTATTCGGTCTATCTGAAAAAAAAATTAACTTTTTCACAATCAATATAAATAATCAAAGCATAGAACAAATAGAAAGTAACGAGCGTTCATTAAATTTCGTGGTCAAGAGTGCTGTGGAGAAATTAGAGTTGTTTTTCTGTGTGTGAGTAGCGCTAAGCTTGTACTATATTCTTCCCAGATTCGAAGTGTGTAAACAAATGTTACAAATGATATGGTACAAGCTAAGCGCTACTCGATGTCACAAAAAATCAACTCGAATTTCTCCACAGTACTCTTGACCACGAATTCAAATAAACGCTTGAAGCGCGCATGCTCAAACATGCGCGCTTTCCTATACTAAGGACTAACAAGAGAGTGCAAAAACGCCACAGAATTTTTAGGTAGAGATCTTAGTTCTTAGTAATTTTCTCCTGGGAAGGGTGCATAAACATAAACCAACCATTATTGGCAATAACTTTTAGCAGGTTATCCTGTAGCAGCAAGCCTGGAATTCTAAGGTAGACATGCGCCGAATGTTGATACTTGGGTTACCAGATATGCGCAGCTACCTGGCTAAACAGTTGGATTCGAACTGCGCGTAGTGAGCAACCCAGGTATCGTCAGTTCGCGCATGTGCTTCTCAGCAATCGGCACTATCATAGCCTGTCCACAGCCAACTTTGAATTTTCATTAGCTTCCTTTTTTCTTAGATCGCAGGAACGTGCGACGCCTAGCTTGTTTGAAATAATAATCAATAGATGCAAATAAATAATGAATCGGACACATGGCAGACAGACAATCATGCCTAAGCTGATGTGGTCCATCTTGAAATTTATTCTAGCAGCAATATTATAGATATTTTGAATAATCTGAACTCTTATTTGAAGGAAATAAATTGAATTGAGTATATTAATCTTTGGATTATTATTAAAATTTCAAAACAAATCATCCTACCTGTTGTGGTCTTGGGGACATCCTCGGACTCAGTCTCATCTGCTTGGGCTTCGGCCCCATGCTATTCACCGAGTTACTATCACCGTTAAGACCAAGCTGCGCAGCGTATTCGCCCTGCATCCCCATATCGGCTCCGGTGAAAGGTCCATTGTCCACCCTCTTGAGCCAATATAGCCTTTCAGAATGTGGTTTGGAGGTTAGTTCGTGGGTGGCCCACTGTTGAAGTAGCAAAGTGTAACAGAGAAAGCACGACGGTACTGCTACATCACTTTTGGACACGTAATGGGCTGGAGGCTCATGGGTTTCCAGAAAAGGAAAATATGGCTCCTTGGGGTTGTTGGGCACCGGCTTGGTGTTCAGCCAATAGGAGTGAGGGTGACTACGGTTGCCGCATACGAAGCATACTTCTGACGTATCTGACCTGTGCTGCATTGATTCAGGGGGTGGTTCTTTTTTCATTTGTACTTTATCCATGGTTGAATGAGCTGAAAATGAGCTGAATCAGAACTAGGAACACTGTTTACCTATTATTATCGATGTGGTGAAATTAGAACCAATGAATATTCGCATTGATGTCGTGATTCAGCCATAATCACGTTGTTTTCTCTAACCAAATTTCGATTTGAACTAACCAAAAAATAATATCCAAAGTATTTCGTTGCTTCTCTATAGATAAAATCCTACGCACATTATTTTAACAATTTTCAATATAATTTTAGTGAAGGAATTTGCAATTTCTATTGATAAACATCACAAGATGTACCATAATTATGCAACAAAATTTGGAATACATTGAAAAATAAACCGGCGTGAACTTGGCAGCCACTTTTCAGCAGCCGAATTCATTCCAGCAGCCAAACGACCAGTGGCGTCGGTAGAATTCAAAACTAACGAATCGATCTGTTTTTGGGGTGCAACGCAAGAATTTGCTTTTTGAGTTTACTTGAACGACTTCAGTCAAGTTTTTATGACATTTCAATGCACAAAATAATATTATAGATGAACTTGAATTATGCTGATCAATGAAACGACGGGGTATATACAAGTCTTTTCACGAATGAAACCTTGAAAAACGTTTAGCCAAGTTGATATATGGAATACTTACTCTTCAATAGGAACAGAATAACATATCCAAAGCACATTGATTTGCAGGCCGTCTAAGGGGTAGTTTACACTTATGAATTTTTCGAAATTTTCAAAAATGACCCTGTCAAAAATGTTTAGCCAAGTTCATATTTGGTATTATTACTCCTTAATAGCTAAAGAATAACATATCCGAAGGATTTTGATTTGCAGGCCGTCTAAGGGGTAGTTTACACTTGTGAATTTTTCGAAATTTTCGAGAATGACCCTGTCAAAAATGTTTAGCCAAGTTGATATTTGGTATTGTTACTCTTAAATAGCTACAGAATAGCATATCCGAACCACATTGATTTGCAGGCCGTCTAAGGGGTAGTTTACACTAGTGAATTTTTCGAAATTTCCAAAATTGACCCTGTCAAAAATGTTTAGCCAAGTTCATATTTGGTATTATTACTCCTAAATAGCTAAAGAATGACATATCCGAAGGATTTTTATTTGCAGGCCGTCTAAGGGGTAGTTTATACTTGTGAATTTTTCGAAATTTCCAAAATTGACCCTGTCAAAAATGTTTAGCCAAGTTCATATTTGGTATTATTACTCCTAAATAGCTAAAGAATGACATATCCGAAGGATTTTTATTTGCAGGCCGTCTAAGGGGTAGTTTACACTTGTGAATTTTTCGAAATTTTCGAGAATGACCCTGTCAAAAATGTTTAGCCAAGTTGATATTTGGTATTATTACTCTTAAATAGCTACAGAATAGCATATCCGAAGCACATTGATTTGCAGGCCGTCTAAGGGGTAGTTTACACTAGTGAATTTTTCGAAATTTCCAAAATTGACCCTGTCAAAAATGTTTAGCCAAGTTCATATTTGGTATTATTACTCCTAAATAGCTGAAGAATGACATATCCGAAGGATTTTTATTTGCAGGCCGTCTAAGGGGTAGTTTACTTTAGTGAATTTTTCGAAATTTCCAAAATTGACCCTGTCAAAAATGTTTAGCCAAGTTCATATTTGGTATTATTACTCCTAAATAGCTAAAGAATGACATATCCGAAGGATTTTTTATTTGCAGGCCGTCAAAGGGGTAGTTTAAACTTGTGAATTTTTCAAAATTTTCAAAAATGACCCTGTCAAAAATGTTTAGCCAAGTTCATATTTGGTATTATTACTCCTATATAGCTACAGAATAACATATCCGGAGCACATTGATTTGCAGGCCGTCTAAGGGGTAGTTTACACTTGTGAATTATTCAAAATTTTCAAAAATGACCATGTAAAAAATTTTTAGCCAAGTTCATATTTAGTATTATTACTCCTAAATAGCTGAAGAATAACATATCCGAAGCACATTGATTTGCAGACCGTCTAAGGGGTAGTTTACACTTGTGAATTTTTCGAAATTTCCAAAATATACCCTGTCAAAAATGTTTAGCCAAGTTCATATTTGGTATTATTACTCCTAAATAGCTAAAGAATGACATATCCGAAGGATTTTTATTTGCAGGCCGTCTAAGGGGTAGTTTATACTTGTGAATTTTTCGAAATTTCCAAAATATACCCTGTCAAAAATGTTTAGCCAAGTTCATATTTGGTATTATTACTCCTATATAGCTACAGAATAACATATCCGGAGCACATTGATTTGCAGGCCGTCTAAGGGGTAGTTTACACTAGTGAATTTTTCGAAATTTCCAAAATTGACCCTGTCAAAAATGTTTAGCCAAGTTCATATTTGGTATTATTACTCCTAAATAGCTGAAGAATGACATATCTGAAGGATTTTTATTTGCAGGCCGTCTAAGGGGTAGTTTACACTTGTGAATTTTTCGAAATTTTCAAAATTGACCCTGTCAAAAATGTTTAGCCAAGTTCATATTTGGTATTATTACTCCTAAATAGCTAAAGAATAACATATCCGAAGGATTTCGATTTGCAGGCCGTCTAAGGGGTAGTTTACACTTGTGAATTTTTCGAAATTTTCGAGAATGACCCTCTCAAAAATGTTCAGCCAAGTTGATATTGCGCAAAGTTATTCTTCAACAGCTAGAGAATAACATATCCGAAGCATATTGATTTGCAGGCCATCTAAGAGGTAGTTTGCACTTGTGGATTGTGGACAGTCTTCCCACCCCATAATTGCGGGCTATTGTGGCTCATTGTTGTGCAACTTGTAAAGTCTTATTTGGGTTTATTTAACTTGAATCTATATTCCATATGAGATTAACATAAGGGTAACACAACCAAATGTTATCATGGCTAAAAATTTCTGACAGGGTCATTCTCAAAAATTTCGAAAAATTCACAAGTGTAAACTACCCCTTAGACGGCCTGCAAATCAAAATCCTTCGGATATATTATTCTTTAGCTATTTAGGAGTAATAATACCAAATATGAACTTGGCTAAACATTTTTGACAGGGTCATTTTTGAAAATTTCGAAAAATTCACAAGTGTAAACTACCCCTTAGACGGCCTGCAAATAAAAATCCTTCGGATATGTCATTCTTCAGCTATTTAGGAGTAATAATACCAAATATGAACTTGGCTAAACATTTTTGACAGGGTCAATTTTGGAAATTTCGAAAAATTCACTAGTGTAAACTACCCCTTAGACGGCCTGCAAATCAATGTGCTTCGGATATGCTATTCTGTAGCTATTTAAGAGTAATAATACCAAATATCAACTTGGCTAAACATTTTTGACAGGGTCATTCTCGAAAATTTCGAAAAATTCACAAGTGTAAACTACCCCTTAGACGGCCTGCAAATCAAAATCCTTCGGATATGTTATTCTTCAGCTATTTAGGAGTAATAATACCAAATATGAACTTGGCTAAACATTTTTGACAGGGTCATTTTTGAAAATTTCGAAAAATTCACAAGTGTAAACTACCCCTTAGACGGCCTGCAAATCAATGTGCTTCGGATATGTTATTCTGTTCCTATTGAAGAGTAAGTATTCCATATATCAACTTGGCTAAACGTTTTTCAAGGTTTCATTCGTGAAAAGACTTGTATATACCCCGTCGTCTCATTGATCAGCATAATTCAAGTTCATCTATAATATTATTTTGTGCATTGAAATGTCATAAAAACTTGACTGAAGTCGTTCAAGTAAACTCAAAAAGCAAATTCTTGCGTTGCACCACAAAAACAGATCGATTCGTTAGTTTTGAATTCTACCGACGCCACTGGTCGTTTGGCTGCTGGAATGAATTCGGCTGCTGAAAAGTGGCTGCCAAGTTCACGCCGGTGAAAAATAAGTATAGTTTTTGTGAGCTTTTTTCCGAACAGAATGTCAGGATGTATGTATATTAAGAAATTTGAGCCGGGATGGTCTCAAACGATATTGCTGTGAAAACGCGTTTCAACGTTCTGGGTCTTAAGGAAACAAAATTCATCTTGTAGATAAATCATAACTTTGTGACAATTGACGTAGATGGATTTTTTTTGTTGGAATCCTCGCTTCTCAGGCCACTCTATAAGAAAAACATAACCCCATATTTTGTCGAGTAGGAATTTAATCTTTACAACGTACATTATTTTCATTAAACAACAATTCATAAGATAATTTTGATTGTTGATTTCAAAACTAGAGATAAAAATTTCAGAACCAATAGAACCAGAAATTTGAAATTTTCAGAAAAATCCGACTAGTGGGTTCGTAAATATGGCTTTTGGGCCTTAATGTGATTTTTTCAAAACTGCAGATTCGATCGAAATCAAAATTTTGCATTTGGATGTGAGATGATAATTTCAAGCTTCAGAGTTGGATAGGCGAGGGAGATCAAAAGGATACAACTGAAATTAGACAAGACCCAATACCGAAGCTTGCGGAGCTTCAATAGATACATTTATATAGGAATTGCAGAAACAGTCACCGACCCCAAGCGCAAAAGATGGAGTGAAAAAATGATTAATCGAAAAAAGCATTTGACTTATCACTCCCAAGAACTCAAGTTTCCTTATGCAAGGCAATGGGGAAGACGATCAAATGCTCGTATGAAGTCGAAGTAAACAACATCCTCTTTACTGCCAGAACCAATTCACCTAGTCCAATCATGAATACAAGAGATTATGTTGCTCCTTGAGATTTATATTGTTTTGCAGGGCAAACTTACAACATTTCGCTTATAATTATTTCGAGCAGCTTGCAAATATTAAATGTCAAATTCACTGGTCAGTAGTTTTGATCGGAAAACTTATCTCTTATTTGAATATAGCTAAAACAGAGTATGACAACCAATCTAGGGGGAGTGAAAAGCATAGGCTGTGATGTCTAGAAACTCTGGTGTGTCTATTAATAACTGAAACATTCGGACAAATCTGGAGACTTGTGCATACTTGATTTTGAGAGATCACATGAGTTTTAGATGGCGCATACATCGGTTATATTTGACATTTCTCGTGTGACCTTCAAGTATAGAATAATATTTTTTATTCTATGCTCGTAACAATCTTCTTCATTCTGAATAGCCGTCTGTCATTATATTCCAACAATTTAATTATTAATTCCGTAAGAACTGAATTATAATTTCTTGTAAAAGGTTGCAATTTTTCAAATTATTCTTAAACGGCGACAGAAAGAAAGCAGGAATTCGAACAATTCTGAAGATTGCTACCTTACAGGTGGAACTATCTCAAAAAGTCTATAACAAAATCGAACCAGTGTACATATCAGGGTTTCTGGGCATTTTAGCCTAGGTTCAGGAATGTAGCAATTGTGCAAGGAGTGCTTTTTCATCTTGAAAATTAAGTTAGGACCAGCTCTTTATTTATATCGATACTCTCCATTTCATCGACTTCTTCTTCTTCGGGTGCCTATTCGTTCCGAATATTGGCGATCATCCTGGATATGATAACTTTTTTTTCATCGACAATGCGTGGAAAAGCTAGATCAAAAATGATATACTTCTTCTTCTGATGGTGCTTATCCTCTGTGGTTGTTGTGGTGTGTTCACCGATTAGATTTTGTTTCGAACTATTTGAAATAGTCCACCTGTTGCCTTGGCTAGAACTTACCAGAGTTCTGTAAGGTGGCGCTCTTCAGAATTTTTCGAATTCCCGCTATGTCAGTCGCCGTTTGAAAATGATTTGAGAAACTTCAACCTTTTACAAGAAATAACAATGCATTTACATATAATGAAATTATTGGAATGTAATGACATACGGCTATTGGTCTATTCATGGTATAAAAGATTGTCACGAGCGTAGAACATAAAATATTATTATGCCATAGTCAAAGGTCACAAGATTCGAGAATCACGGGAAAGGTCAAACATAAACGATGTATGCGCCATCTGAAACTCTGATGATCTCTCAAAATTAAGTAGGCATAAATCTCCCGTTTTGTCCCAAAGTTTCTCAGGTATAAGTAGACACACCAGGGTTTCTAGGCATCTTAGTCCACATGACTTTACTAACAGCTGCTCTGAATATTTGAATGGTCGTTATCCCTGCCTGTCAAATGATATTGTAAGGCTTTAATGAAAGTGGACGCAAAGTATTCAGATATAACATCAGCTACCTGAGTAAATGACTCGTTTTGAAGCCTTATGAGTGGAACAGTTAACCCAAATAATAAACATATAGAATTATTCCAGTGAAATTTAAATTGGGCTATGTAATGTAATCCCTATTATAGGAATGAGGTTATGTCGAACAGGAATTTAAAAAAGAATAGTGAAGGGCACTGGAATTCAGCGTGAACATTCAAATATTTCGCTTATACAAATCTAAATTTCAACTTTGTCGGATCTATTCGTTCGGAAATACATATCGAGTTTTTTTTTCTGCTTGCATTTTGAATGGATCTGGTGATGCGATCAATAAATCATTATTTATATCCACACACAAAATTTCAACTCGTTAGTCTTCAACTATTGTCGCTAAGATATAAGGTTTTCTTTTTCGATATTCTGTTTGAATTTCCTATAGCTCTGATGTGGCGTGCCACAGGAAATTCTGCAAAAAGCTTGAAATTGTTAATTTTTTTAATATACACGCAAAATCTCAACTCTGTCGGATCTGTTGTCACAGAAGTTTTTTTTTATGATATCCCCCATTTCGGAAGTTATCATGTTTACGGCCGTACAGTCGAACAGACTTAAATTTAACTACGGATTAATCATCAATGAATCAAATCTAATCGTTTTTTTATCACATGTGATTTGAGGTTATGAGATTGTTTTTTTTCAATATAGAATATTATTCAAGCGAATACTTTTTCTGGGATTATCCTGTATGTATTCGTATTTATCATAAATAAAAAAAATCGTTTCAGATCAGTCCTGGTTCAAAACTAAAAAATAACAAGCATCCTATTGTGCTCTATTCGAATAAACAAAGTAGCTTTCTTAAAAGTCGCCAACATTTGTTTCGCGAACACTTATTTGACCTATTCTCGTAAAATACAATGTTATAACAAACGTGGACTTTATTGATAACATTTTTGAATCTTAGAAGAAACTGGTTTAAGGTCAATTTTTTCAACATCATCTCGTGATTCCATAACTAGCAATTATATCAAAGCTTTAATAATTAAACCGATTCTGAAGAAGACTGCAGTCATGTCACTCTTATTTGACCTATCAGCAAGAATATTTGCCCTCCTTTAATTATGTAAACAAAGGGTCAATAAGTCAGACTGAGATCGCAACCTCTCTATATCGAGAAGAAATATTCGTGGAAAATTCCAAGTTACTCCAAAATATGAACCATTTAACCCACGAGAAAATTACTTGATATTTCATTATGTGTAAATATATTCTTACTGGCTTGATTTTTCCGTAACTGACTTTAAATTGACAGAAATACTAGCAATAGCTGAACCTATAATTATTGTATCAATTGATTACATAATAGAACAAAATTTTGAAACGATTTTGTATTAGTAAAAAGTACATACATCTTTGCCTTAGAACATTAATGAATTAAATATGAAGTTTAAAGCAGATTATTGATACAAATAAGTTGAATCCTCCATATCAAATATGTACCTATATAATAGTTAATCAATCTTCATAATAATTGTTTGATTGAAAAACGAGGAAGAATTAATCAAGAATTGAAATAATTTAAATGGAAAATTCCTCAATCAGGTGTTAACAAAACTAAGGTGTCTGAACTGAATGGGCTGAGGCAATGGTTCAATGCACTTCAATAACGGATGAAATAACATAAAAAACTACTATATTTATAGAATTACTCATCAGTTTCATTTGAAAAATTGCACAGAAACAAGAATAAAGAATGTCTGTGGATGACACTTCTACTATAATTACCAGTATAAATAAATAGTTTCTCACGATCATCTGATATTTCCAAACTGTTTACTATTCAATTTTAGGAACAGAGTGATAAGAGTCTTTTCGACAGCGCTTCTTAAATTTAAACTCACTAAAATACCTAAAAGTAGGTTACTCAACAAGAATTTAAATAAGCAACTGGACGTCTGAGATTATTTCGTGAATGCTAATAAATTCCGAGTAACGTGGTTGAAAACAGGTCGTATTCAAGTTCAAAATACAAAGCCGGCAAAACTTCAACAATTTAAACACTAGGTAGAAGTTTCAAACCGGGTTGTTCACTACCCATTCTTCATGGAACAGCTGTTAACCTGACCAACTTGAAAACGACTGACCCAAGACAAGAGATAGAATTATATTGAGAATAATACTTCATTGAACAATGCATTTACACCTATTCAAAACAATTAAATGCAATTTAAAGTTATAAAATAAATGAGAAATTGAATACCTTTTGAAATAGTATCATAGCTATGCGCCATGAAACTACGCAGGCTGATCCCTTAAAAGGCGTGTATTCTAGAGATTTACAAAATTACTCACTTAATCTAAGTATATTCCTTTTCACACAGGCAATATTCACATTGTTCAGTCTTTACATGATATAAGAAAAACATCAATTAAAATCTTATCACACGAACTGTGCACCTAGATTCACTTATATTTACGAAGAAAGCAATCGATTCGATCCGCACATACTTCTTACACTGAATACATGAAGTGGTACATATTATGAACTTACACTGTAAACTGTTATGTACAATTGAAATGTTTATTCAAAAGAAAATATGAAAGAAAAGGATTTGCAGTCAGAACAGATCGCCAGAATCAGCCATCTTTAAATTCTATCCAACAGTGCAATGCGGTAATGCCAACCTAGATGGAAACTTCGCAGAAAAAAGTCCCTACCTAATATGACATTCGACAGGACAATTGCTACGCCTTATGCAAAAGGCACCAGGCAACACACATTGCTTATAGTTGAGTTTAGGATTCATTCAGTTCGTTGGAATTTATACTACCAAACAAGCAATTTCTCCCTTGAAGAAAACAATAATAAAACTTTGCTAATAGATGTGGGACACAGTGGCGACGCCAGATTTTTTTTTGGGGGGGGGCAAAGTAATGCGAAACTATAGTTCTGCTAATCTTTTAGCCTTAGTATGTCCAATTTTAGGGGGGGGGGGCAGCAAAATTCTAGGGGAGCCCGGGCCTCCCCTGGCTCCCTCCTAGCGTCGCCACTGGTGGGACAATGCGTTCTTGTTTCTCAATTGCTGAAATTACTATCCACTCAATAGACCATTAGGTCGCAGTGAAACGTAACCTACTTAATTCAATCTAATCCACTCATGACCGATTCAAAATTCAAACACCAATTTCAAATTTCATTGGAATTGGAGCGATAGAAGGCGAGATCTTGAGGTCGCGTAAATTTCATACCTATATTCCGAAGAAATGAAATTCATATGGAACTCCTTCTGACCCAATCCAAATAGTCATACCAAATTTCATCAGTAAAATAGGAGATATTGAGGTTCCGGAAGTTTACGTTTACGCAAGCTTAACCCGGAAGAGATAAATTTCGTATGGGGCTATATCTAAGACCCAAACCGGATACACATATCAAATTATTCAAATCTCCCATACAGAATCCTTACAACGACAGACACGAAACCAAAGTTGTTAAGAATGTGGTCTGGAATGCATCTTGCAAGAAATTTTGAATTGGGAGACTGAAAATATATTTAATCCGAAAATTATCGAAAAGCTACCTCTGATAGAACTAATTTTCAGTAGTTCAATAAAAGTCATTTGATGTATTTTATGCGGATCAAAGCAAAAAAAAAATAATTTAAAAAGTTTTAATTCCCAGAATTTATTTGTCAAATAATGTCGTAAAGTAGAATTTTGTGAATTATTTTCTAGATTGTTTTCAATTTATGGGATTCATACCCATTTTTTTCAAAATATATCTAACTCTGCTGATATGTCAATTATTTGAGGCATTTGAGTGCTGGACCTCGGAGACGCTCCTTTGCTTCTACAAAAATAGATCTATCAGATACTTTTATTTGAATCTCTTTTGATTCTTTTTTTTGAGAATATTGGGTGGAAAAATGATGTGTTCGAGAACACCATTAGATTTCAGATAAATTAATTTCTGTTGTACTGGGCAGAATAATATCAAAATTATATTTTTCAAGCTTAAAAAATAAAGAAGATGAGACATATGACAAAAAAAGTAATCTACATTATTGAAGGTAGCTATGAATGCTTGATTATTGCCATTAAATTGAACGTTGTTCATCTACTCTTCCAAATCATTACAGAAATATCAGTAGCATAATACATCTTCTACCTAAATAAGCGATTATGGAAGAAGAAAGATTATGTATTGCCACCTCTTTAATGTACATGGTACTACAGGTTCCAAATACATTGGATTTTGAAACAAAATTCCTCGTTCTGGGCCTATATAATCTTAGTAATTTCGTCCTCATTTCATGAGAATCTTTCAACGGTAGTGTAATCTGGTTTGACAATCAATTCCGAAACTACCGCTATACCCTTTTGTCTCGAAGTATTCAAACAGCATATGACAAAAAAACAATACTTCAGGGACAAAAGATCTTTCTGAATTGAAATTCAATGGTACAAATCTAACAATTTTAAGCTTCATACAAAATTTCGTGTTGACCATAACATCAGAAACACAGAAACGTCAACAAGAATATCGAAAAAATCCTAATATTTCTGTGAAGACAAATCTGACTGAGTTGAAATTTTGCTTGTAGTGTAGATGTATATTAACGTATTAAAAACTTTCTTCAATGATATTAACAATTTTAACTTTGATGTAAACTTTTGTATTGATCTCTTCAGTAGAAATATTTGTATGAAATTCAAGTAGAATTTTAAAAAAGAAATACCTATATTGACATTTGAATTTGGTTTGTATATGTAAAATAATGACTCGAATGAATTGGTTCCCGGCAAATAATGAAAAAAAATAAATACTATCAATGAGAAATAATAAATATAAAATAGGGAATATTTGTACCGCTGAATATTCAACAGTTGAAATTGCAAATTCTACTTTTTTTTAATTGAATCCATTATTGAAGACATTGGAGCTAAAAAACACAAGGCTTTTCAGTGGTTTGAGACTGATTCTTTTCATATCTCTTGTTACATTATGCAGAGTAATGGAATAATGCCAAGAAATTATTATCATCACCAACTCTAATTGTGATATAGAATTTTATATTTCACAGGTTGAATGAAATCACATTTTCATGGAATATCGGTTATATTTTGAAGAGGTTTAAGCAGGTATATTTATAATACTCATAAAATACTCAATGTTAGTCTGCTAACAATAGAAAATTTACCACGGTTTAGTCAGATATATGTATGAACAGTTAACTCCTATAATTATCACAAAATAAAGTTCTTATCACTCTTGAGTCCTACAATAAATTCTAACATCAATCACTTGGGATTGAATGAAAAACTCATATATACAGATATGATCTTATTAACTACAATATTTGCATTGATAATGACTACATTAATATTTATTGTTTCCATATTAACTTGCATTCTATTGTCGACACTTATGAAACGTTATTCAGTACTTTTAACTAAATTTACATAGTAAATAAATAAAATTATTCTCAATATGAGTTTGTATTCCAAGAAGAATCACATAAAGTAAATCATTTCAAAAAATGCTTTCTCAGTAGGGGTTTCCCCTTATTACTTGATTAGAACTTCGTAATTCTAATAGTGAAATTTTTTTCTATGAATATTTTTCAGACAACACTTACTGTATTCCATAATTCATCTTATGGATTTATATTTGAAACTACAAAATTAAATGAGGGAAACATTCATCCCACTGAGTAAACATTTCAAATAAATTAATTGAATTTTATAGTAAGGTACATTTTGGTGAAAATTTGGTATTTTCTTCAGCACCTTCAAAAATCACAGAATTCAAAAATATATAAACTAAATTATAATTATAAATTCAGAATCAGTCCGAATATGAATGAAAATGCACAATGTGATAAACAAACTAAACAAGAAAATACAATCGGAACAGATTTTTAGACCATTTTTCAAAACATTTGAAGAGCAGAATTGATTTGAATATTAATATTATTTAAAAATGCAAACTAATTGTAAGGATATTCTAAAAAATGTTCCTATTTCAAATCAGTACTGCTCATTTATTAGTACTGGCCACAAAATTAAATAAAATTCTATAAAATTGAGAAACTTCGAGATCCAAATTTTACAAAATATCAAAACTTCTATGCTAATTCGGGGGACATTCAATTAGTTCTATGTCTATATTTCTTCTCGATACTAGGGTGAAGGGATAGAAAAATAATTTTTGGGTATTTCAAGATTTCATCTAATCAACATTCTATTCTCTCTGTCGTCCTAAACTCTACAGGTAAGAAGAGTTTTTGAGATTGTTTGATATCGGTTCTACAGATTGGGCATTTATCACATCTAAGGGCACAATGATTGCACGCCAGGACATGTCCACAAGGCAAGAAAGCAGTATCAATTTGGCTATCCATGCATATTTTGCACAACATGCTGTCCAAAAGCCGAAGGTATTTTTCTTGAGAGTCCTGAAACAAAAGAGAAAAATTGAAATTTTCTTTAGTGTTAAGTGAATTGTTTTATCAAGATATTTATTAGAAAATCTTTGATGTTATCAAGCCTTAAAATCAGGGAAGTAAATGAGAAAATAAATTTTTTTAAATCTTCGATAAATTTTTTTTCTATTGAATAAAAAAGTTGATAGATTATTTTCATTGAGATTTTTTTCACCTTTTCCTGAACTTGCACAACATAGTCATAATTATGATTGTTATATAAGATGATTATCATGTTTGACTCAATTTTGAGACGATAAAAATGCAATAATAATAAATGTATTAAATAAATGAATAAATAACACATAAACCTTCCAAAAATGTGTATTCTATAAATTTTTCCATATAAACTTACTTTGCAGTTATCTTCATGATCTTGGCACTTGGTATTGGACTGTTCTGTAGATTGCAAATTATTCTCTTGGTAAATGGCACGTCTAGCCCCGTCGTACACTTCTCTGCAAGTCCTTCTGATATCAAAGACATATTTTTTGCCTTGATTAGAATCTTCATTGAAAATCGATACAATGATTCCTTTGAGATCCCTAATGCATTGAGCCATAACGGCGCTTGTGACAGTTTCACAACTATAAAATGCATGTTTCTCAGTCAGAGCTCTATATAATCCACTAGCTAAATGACTGGAATCCAGTTTCACTTCCAATTCTGTGGTACTTCCGTCTTCGAGAAGGTAGCCGAATCTGAAGTTTCTCTTTTGTGATGAGGCTGATATGACACTACTGAAAGTTATCAGTTGCTTTTCTTTGTTTTCTGATGATATCGAAATGCCATGTGGTCCTACCCCAACCGAGAGGGATTCATGGGGATGCTGCTTGGTCACTGCATGGAATCTCTCCTCTCCAAAGGTTTCTTGCTCAGATACTGCCTTCAACAACCAATACTCAGCTGTAGATCGTTTACCCCCTTTAAGACGTTTATGTTCTTCGATTATTTTATGGAGGAGATCTTGAGGTTTTTCCAAACAATCTACAGCAGATATTGTCGAAGTCTGCAGATAGACTGTGTGAGGAGGATGTATGGGATCATAGTCGATTTCTTCTGCTTGAGCTATGAGAGCTATTAAATAGCTAACTGTTTCCCAATTGTCCACCAGTAATGATTTATCCAGGAGATCATGCTTAGCATTCAGGTAGAATTGGTGCCTGTAAGAAAGAAATTTATGTGAGTTGTGTTTGAAAATATATCAAATCGAACAATTTTCAGTGTTGATATTATCGAATGCCTTCTATCCCTACGCTACTAGATCATTGTGAGAACTCTCAGAAGCTTAGCTCCTTTAGGTAAAGCATTATTAATTGTTTAACAAAATTTGAGTGGATTCTAGAATTTGAGACCACTCAGTCAGAAGGAATAGTGCTGCTTGTTTTTGCATTTAATTGAGATATTCGATTCATTTGGTAGGTTCAATTTAATAGTAATAATAATTATAATAAAAATATAATTATTTACATACAAATGGCAATATTCAGAAACGAAGAAGTAATAGAGTGGATTGTAATAAATGTATAAATTCATTTTAATACAACCCTGTTCTGGGAGCCTGTATCTATCACGAAGTTCAATTATGAATTCTGTAATTGACGATCTTGCGTGTATCCAAGCGAAAATAAATACTCATATATTTCTGTTTAGCTCAACTTTTTATTCAAATTCAATAATGAAAAGTAAAGAGACCAAAACTGAACTCATCTTGATGAAATAAAACCATTTAAAAAAGTTATTTGGATGTACCTCCTAACATTTAAATAACTAATTTTCTTGTGATTGAAACATCATATCATATTCATAAACATTCATTCCATATTCATAAACAAATATTAGAACTTATTTATAACCATATTTTTCATATATTGAAAGACACAAAGATTTTTTTTGAATGTTGATTTATTGTTTATTCTATTTAGGGAAACAACAGGTTGCTTAAAAAATCACCAAATTTGAAATTTTCAACTGTAGGATGTTTAGAGAACAAAACAAGCTTTTCAACTAAAATACATCCCCCATCTCATTCCTATTGAAAAAAATTGAGGGTTGTGCCAATCTCGGTTTTTTTTTTAAACAATGTCGTTACAGGAGCTTTTTTTCCCTAATACCGAATTTGAATTTTTAATGACAAAAAATTATTGGTCATATGAATCAAAAGGAAAAAGTGATTTACAAAAACTTTAAAATCAATTTAATTCAAATTGAAATAAATTTCATTATGAAGTTCCACAGACTTGCTTCATTATTTTCAATAATGATTAGGAATTTATGATTTTTTTATTATGAAACTACAAAGTATGACATTTTAATACCTAGCCAAAGATGTATAGTCGTTTGTGATTCAAGAAGAGAAAATAATAGATATTTATTGTAGAAGACGATAAATGTGTACTGTATCTTTGAGTGTCTTTTAGCGCCGAGACGTTAGTCTAGTCTAGACGGTAATTAGGCTCAAAAGGATAATGCAATTTTATCGTCGTGTGCAATATAACATTTTATTTTATAGCAAGACTTCAAATTCAGGTGGAAAATAAAATTTCAAAGAAAATTGTGAGTTATAGCACAAAAATCGCAACTGTGTTGCTCCATTACTAGCGATTTGCGTTTTGTACACGAAGCGAATACGAAATGTACCGAAAAAAATTAACTTAAGAAGAAGAAAACCTTCCATCAAATGTTAATTTAATTTAATAAAAAAGTTAGAACATATTTTCTATACTTGCTGTTTAAGTGTGATTTTATCTACCCTTGCGATTAATGTGATACTTCATCTACTAAAAAGAGTTGCTATAACAACATTTTAACATTAACTATAGAAAAAAGTTTATTCAACTTATTCAAATTAGTCATCAAGTCATCAATGGTGAACGTGTTGCGTTGGTCAGTGCCGTTCATTCTAGTCTACGAGAGTAAACGTTCCATGAAATTGCTCTTTAATGAATTTAATACAGTCTTTGAACATATTTCCATTTAATTATAGAAAAGCTCGAAAGTTGTCGTTATAATCACATCTATCCAAATTTATTTTTGAAAAGCTTTCAATCGTTTAAAACAGGGGTCGGCAACCTGCAAATTCTTCTTGATGAGAAACTACTACAAATATTCTTTTAAAATTTTTACATCTACCTACATACAGGGTGTCTAGAAAGGGGATCTCAGGATCGCTTTGAACTATAAAAAAAGTGAATGGCAATTTTTCGGGCTCGATTTTTGAGAAAACTCATTTGGTGAAAACCCCAACCTTATAAGTTCAACTGTTTTCAAGCTATAAGGGAAAATTTAAAAATGGCGTGAAATGAAAAGTTTTCATAACTTTTTTATTATTGGTGCTATTAACATGAAACAAAAACGTCCTGCAGGCAGAATTCATTCAGTAGAATTCATTGATGTTATAATTCATTTTTATTGCCATTAGTTTTGAAGTTATAAAATACAAACTTTCTTTTTTTTTAATATAAAACAACAATTTCCATAACAAATGAAAGCGCTCAAGTTTTTCCTTTTCAAAAATATATAACAATGATATATGAATTTCTTATCAAACTATGAAAATCATCAAGAGTTTAGGTAAGTTTCACACGGCAATACAACCAAGTGGCTAACTATAATTATCTGTGAACTTCAGATAATTGAAATATCCGGTGGCCACCAAGGTCTCCGGATTGAACATCGCTGGAGTTTTTCGTTTGGTCTCATTCGAATAAAAACATTTATCAATTTGAAAATGTTCAAGTGCTGAAAAAATCTGACGATTTTGAATACGGAAATATTAGTGGCCACCGAATATATTAATTAACTGAAATTCACTGTGAAACTGAAACTTTTGATGATTTTTATAGTTTCTTGAGAAATTTGTATATCGTGTTATACAGGGTGTTTCCTAAACATGCGGCAAAAATTCAGGGGGTTGTTCCTTGGACTATTCTAAGAATATTTTGTCCTTTGATGATTTTTGAAAAACCTATTTGTTTCGAAGATATAGGGGAAACAAAATTTCAGATAATAACATTTTATTATGAAAAATTACATGAAAATTCAACTCAACCTACAAAAACTGTTGAAAATGACCACCTCTAGCCAGCACACAAGCATCCAATCTTCTCCTCATTGACTGCCGAACCCTTTCAAAAACACCAGGATCATTTCTTTAATCTGTATTCCTTTACCATCTGCACTTATCAATTTTTAGTCAGAAAACTGGCCGTTTTTAGTAATTGGAATGTTGTTAAACAAATTTAAAAATAAATTGTACCTACTTAGTAAACACAGTGCGGTACGCATTTTTATTTAAACTATTATTAATTTTAAAAATATGAAAAATGTTGTTCGCCCTGTATCTTCGAAACAAAGAGGTTTTTCAAAAATCATCCAAGGACAAAACATGCTTAAAATAGTCCAAGGAACAACCCCCTGAATTTTTGCCGCATGTTTAGGAAACACCCTGTATATTTTTGAAAAGAGTAAAATTCAGCGATTTCATTCGTTATAGAAATTGTTATGATTCACATTTAAAAAAACACAAGTTTGTATTATAACTTCAAACTTGATTGCAAAAAAAAATATAACACCAAAGGATTCTACTAAAAAAAGTGCCTGTAGGATATTTCGTTTAATGTAAATAGCACCAATAATAGAGGAGCTATGAGAACTTTTCATTTCGAGCCATTTTCCAATTTTCTCTCATAACTTGAAGTAGGTTGAATTTTTAAGGTTGCGGTCAGATCCATAAACAACAAAATTGAAAAAAAATGAGGGGAGCACTGAAATGAGGTTAGCAGCTTTTGAGCTCTGCTCCAAGTAGTGCTATCCTAATTTCTTAATTCATAATTTTTCTTTGAAATATTTCGAATAATTCCGTCCATAATATACTCATAACGTTAACTATTCAGATGGTGTCGGACATAATCTGCGGAAATATCTAGGACAGGCAAGTCCTTCGCTTGATGCAAATCAATTCAAGATCATCTTCAGAAGATGGCACTCCATCGTTCTGAATATTCTCACCTCTCCCTACCAGACCGAATCAAGTGTGCCCTTGCGAAACTTACTTTGTAGTATCCTGCAACAGGAGATGGGGTGGTATCCAGAACTTGACACGCAGCGAGAATCTTAAAGGAACGGCGTGACAGTTGACTTGTCGGTCGATTGGGTTCCTCAGATTGAGCCAGAGCTCTTCGCCACGGCTGTTCTCGTACTTCAGTCCGAAGTAATCAGCCTCATGGGTGATTCCCAGATACTCGCAGGCCTGAAACAAACGGAGAGGACTTATTGTACAAAATCGCCTGAGGAGCTATGATGGAAAATAAGTGGACCGGAAAATTGCCCGGAGTTTCTAACCCGGTTTATAATGGCTCGCAGATGATATTTCACGATAGAGAAATCCGACACATTTTCCTCAACGAAGTGAAAATCATTGTGCAAGTGATGATATGTTTCCCAAAAAAAATCATAAACTGAATTTAAAATTTGACTGGTGTATACTGTATCTAAATAAAATAAACCTTATCAGAAGTAAAAATTACCATAAATTATAAACAAATGTACAGGGTGTCCCGAATTCGGTGACACTGAGAGCAATATCAAACATAGAGAAAAAATCTACAAGGACACCCGTACCCTTTTTTCTAAATAAAAAGATATCAGATCATATATAACTTTAATGGTTCTCGAGTTACAGGGCGTTTCTGAAAAAATACTGTTCCCAAAATTTCGCTAAATCTTGTTTTCTGTTTGAGGTATTAGAAAAATTCTAACGGGTTTTATAAAACTTTGAATAGCCGGTCAACTCGTTGATTGTAGTTTGAAATCTATGGAAATGTCAAAAACGAACTGGAATTGAACACAGAAAAGATTTGATCAAGAAAATCATCAACATAATAGTTATTTATGCAACAAGTGCAAAAAGTGAATGTTGTCCAACTCGGCCTAACGGCCTCGTCGGACAATTTCACGTCGAGTGCAATAAACAATTTTTGCACGAGTTGCATACAACATTTTTTCTACGTTCATGCAAAAAGCAAAAAATGATTTATTGAGGTGCGGCACTAGGTGTAGGAAAATGAAAAGCGCAACTTGAATACTTTATTATTAATATCGATTTGCATTGAAACAGGAACTAATACGTTACGAACAATTTAACTCAAACTTTATTTTTACCCTCAATGTTGAAAGTGAATGAACAATTGGTGACAGCACGTTGAAGTAGAATGACAGATGAGTGCAATAAAAACTTTATTGCACTAGTGCAATAAAGAACTTCTTTTTCCACTAAATATAGTCAATAAAGTTTTGCTTTTTGCATGAATGTAGAAAAAAGTTTTTTGAAACCCACCATTAATAATTTTTTTCAGGGATTTTAATGGTTTAGGTATATAATGATATCTGAAACACTGTGTTGCCCACTTGGAAAACCTCAAGATTTAAGTGGCGACTTTTGAAGGATATCAATGGTATTAGTCCTTTTTCACTTGATTTCCGCATCTTTCCTTATGGCGCTCACGTCGTCTTACTGTCAATTTCGTTTTGAGGTTAAACATCAGGACAAAATTTTAAAATGATGCCGTTGATTGGTTAATTCTTTGTATAGCGCCACCTTTAAAGGGATTACCACCACATGGCTTTCCGCATATCAGTCAAACATTAGGTAACCATTCATTTCCTCTCTGGCGCTCCTGCGATGACCAAACTTTGTAAGAATTTTTAAATTCGCTTTATCTTCTTTCTTCATACGAAGCATATAAGTAGAGGGCAGCACTGAAAGATGGTCGATTATTTTTTCCACAAAATTATTTTGTGAATAATTTTTTGTAGGTTTTTTTACATGCTTTGCAATTTTTTCGCGCAAAACGAAAGCTGACAAACATTTTTTTTTATTAGCAAATTAAAAATATTGTCATTCTACAATGTAGTTCATTGTTTGAGGAAATTATGTAACAACCCCATAAAATCGGTGGTTGTAAGAATAAAAATCTATAATTACATTTTGAACTGAGCAGTCACATGGTGGTATTCTCTCGAAGGTAAATAGCTATCGGATTATTTCCAATCGATATAAACGGAAGTGGATTCATGAAAATTTGTTGTAAAGTGTGGAGGTTATTAGATTATACATTGGCATAAGTATATTATTTAAGAAAGGGATCACTTTGAAGGCGATAAAAGTTATTTATAATACAAGTTCAAAAAGCATTGATATTCTTCCAAGAGTTCAAAATTCAAAAACGAGCCACGAATTGGCGACTTAACGAGTGAACGAATGTTGAATGAACCTGTTGTAGGAGTATTATACATAATTTTCTCTAATTCACTGAATTTTAATTTAAATTAATGGAATATTTCCATAAATATCGTTTAGCGGTTTTCGCATTGAAAAATATTTTGATATAGTAATATAACAGTACATGAGTTCCACCGAGTGTATAGAAACTAAACTGAAAACTGAAATAATTCACTATCCAATTTGTTTGTCATCATGAATTAAAATAAACATAATATATATTAATATTCAACGCAAAACATATCCAATTGGAAGTGATCTATAGCAGTGTTTTTTGGAAAATATTTACTGGAATAAAACGAAATATTTAACTGTATATGAAATTCAATAATCAAGGAATGAATATATGATGAACATATCGTTTTCATTCGTTTATAGTGTAATCTTAAAACAGGATAATATAATTGTGGCAATTTCAATTGAATCATCCGAAAGTTAAATAGATTTCGAAATTAGAACATAAAATAGGATTAAATATTCTCTGTTGATAATTAAATTGACAGGAGGAGGGGAACAGTCTTTGTGAAGGGAAACAATATCCAACGACCCAACAGTATTCGAATGAACATATACAGAATATATTTCATTTCTCCCTTTAAAATTACCTTGGTCCTTCGAGGCAGCTTACCTATTCAAGAAACAAAAGTGTGTTTTCACAAGCCCACTTTTGTATAAACGAGACTGGCATATCTAGAATTATGTTTATTCAGGAACTTCAACTACTTACAATGAGGGATAAATAACCGTGTGAAGTTCATGAACACTAGCGCTCAGTAAAACAAGATGAGTATCTATTTCAGCGTATTCTAGACCAAGAGAAGCGCGACAATGCGAAACAATGATCACGAATTTTTTATCAGGAGGAATCTTTAGTTCGAGAAAAACAAATTTTAAAATTTATTTTCAAATTTTTAGATTTCGATGGAATAGGTCACCTATAATTCTTTCAAATAATCTGTTAATGGATTTGAAATTGATTACTTTAATTTTTCGATATTGATTACAATTGTTGAACCCTCATATAATTCGTGTACTAATATGACGCATCCGCCATTTTGATAAGAATGATGTCCATTTGTTCGTGATTCCTATGTCAGTTGAAATATTGATCTCTAAGTACATTAATACGATATCATATATCCATATATGTTTGTAATACCACATTATCTTGTTTAGATTGTCAGTTTAAGATTCGATGCGATGTGCATATTAGCAAGGGCGTAGAAATGGGGGTGGGGGTTTGGGGGAAGTCCGCTAACGCCCTGTTTTTGAGATACAGGTGTTAAAGTTCAAGTTTTTCTCACCTTCCCTTCACAAGATATTTAACTTGAATTGGCATAGATATTCCAATTTAAAGTTTTTATCATGTGATATCCTAATTTTAAATGCAAATCTACTGGGTGAGTTTTTTCTGGAAGAGTGTCCGCTTCATTCCTCCAGAATATTTTTTTGTGAACCACTGGTAGTTTAGAAAAATTCAAAAAGAAACTCTGATTCAGTACTACACTGTTTGGTTCGTTGTAGTTTTGTCGTATCTGCAACCGATTTCGAGAAAAAAATTCAAACAGCTCTCTATAGTAATTTTCAGGAAAATCCAAATTATTATGAATTAAAATCCAAATTATTATTATTATGTGATAAATGAATGAATTAAAGTTTTGGCACTTATTTGCGAAGATTAATAAAGATTCGATAAACTGGTTAAGCATCACAAAAAAAGGCAATTTTATTTTTAAAATTATTCAAGGAATCTCTCATTTTCCTTCGTAACTCTGAACAATTCAGGAACACCCAGTTTAAGATAAGAACAATCGAATTGGTAATAAAAAAATTATTTCAAATAAATTGGTTCAAAATTCGTTATCAAACTTCTTTTTCTCACATTATAGATAGGAGTAAACAATGTCGTTAAAAATTTTTTTTCGATTACCTACCCTCAAGAAAAAAAAAGATCTACGCTCATGTTTTGTGGAGATATCCGTGCGATTTTCACTATTACTAAGGTTTTGTAATGCTTATTTGTTTACAAATTGCATCATTATTTGAAGATCCATTCCACTTGAATTTATCATAGATCACTGCAAGTGTTTTACCTGAATAAACGTGCATGTTGTAGTTAAGTAGCATTCCTTTTGATAATTTGATAATCTCCTAGGCTACCTAAATTTACCTTGCGTCCAATAATTAGTTTCACCAGATTTAGTCATTAATTTATCACACTATAAATCAAACCGTAGATCTACCCTAGTTATGCTAGATTATGTGATATATGAAGGAAATGAAATACATAGATAAACAAAATAAGAATTATAATGAAAAGCTTGACATAAATCATAAACCAAACAAATAAAAAAAAATTGAAAAGAAAGGTGGCCTTCAATATTCCCACAAAAATTAGGTGTTGATCGGCCAGCAATTACCAGTACTTAATACAGGGTGGCCATTTGAAAACGAACCAGACGAGATTACAGACGAAATAAAGTTTTTCGATAGAAATGCTCGGACAGGTCGATTTCTGTTTCGAGGGGGACAACTTAAGATGTAGGTTACGGACGCATAGCGCTTCAACCCTTGCTACTACAACCCTCACCCCCAAATTTTGAATAGGGAAGATGGGGTGAGTGATACCTCATTTGAAAGGTATTTTTATACTGATTTCAGCACAGTAATTGTTTTTTCATTTTATGCATTAGTTCTCGAAATATTCTTAACTAAGTATTTGAAAATGAAGTGGTGTTTTCATGGCACTTGTAGTGTTTTGTGAAAAATCGACATTTTGAGCTTCAAAACAACCATGACTGTGGCTTCCTTCCTAACTAACTAACGCATGAATATTTCGAGAACTAATGCATAAAATGAAAAAAACAATTACTGTGCTGAAATCTCAGTATAAAAATACCTTTAAATTGAGGTATCACTCACCCCATCTTCCCTATTCAAAAATTGGGGGTGGGGGTTGTAGCAGCAAGGGTTGAAGCGCTATGCGTCCGTAACCTACATCTTAAGTTGTCCCCCTCGAAACAGAAATCGACCTGTCCGAGCATTTCTATCGAAAAACTTCATTTCGTCTGTAATCTCGTCTGTTTCGTTTTCAAATGGCCACCCTGTATATGGCATTTTTGGGACACAGTAGCAAAGCTTATACAGAACCTACCAATTCTCATAACTCGAAAAGCCCCGGATTGTCAAAACAAATAACATTGAAATTCAAATCTGCTCAGAATTCCTATCCCTCAAATTTCGCACGCATAAATTTCGTTTATAGACCAACCGCCAAATCCAGAGAAATGATATTCGATCCCGTTTCGCTGTTGGTGTAGAATAATCCATTATTCCCATAAATATATCTGATACATATACAAACTCTTATAAAGATGCAATATATAGCGTCCTGGTTTCCCCATAATTCCCAAAAGAACACAACAAAGCTCCCGGCATCTATAACCATATTTCATCAAGTCTGCATTCGACAATTCTCCATTTCCCGTCTGCTCTTAGATTGCATCTAACCGGAAACACGGTTGCATCTTTCCTGGTCTTTAGCTACGCGATGCAAATTACTTCATAAATATTGAGATGTTCCCTTTGGTCTCTCCTGAACATGATTTATTCTGGATGAAAATAATCTAATTTTTTAGTCATATCGATCGGAAAAGTTTCTTTTTGCCATTAAATCATTGCTACAGGCATACTTTTTATTAGGGTCGATTTTGAAATTTCTCAGTTTAGGTTTTCAGAATTATGGAGTCTGGAATTCGAAATTAAAAATTTGACCATCGTCTAGAAACCTTACATTTTCATAAAATTTGGAGAAAACCGATAGTTTTCAGTTACAATACTCGTAAGAATTTGGCATTAAGTTTGGTACAAAAATAATTTCCTCGATGATGCTGAATACAATATTTTCTACCCTATACCTAGCTTTTATAAATTTTTTAATCTTATTTAGATTTCGAGTTTTAAAATATAATTTTTTTATGAGCATATTTGTTGAGAGGAAATAATAAATCACAGTGTGAAAGTTTTTCTCTATTTCAGTATCGTAATGGGTTCATTACAGTTCTAAAAACATAGCTGTAATGAACTCATTACAGCATCGTTGTCAGATATTTTTTTCGTTTTGTGGTTGTCTATACTGACTTCCAATCCTATCAAATTTCAACAAACGTCAATAATTGTCAATATAATATAATTTCGATATAGTGAAATGATTTGCAACATTATTCGCAAATTCTCTTAATTCTGGTGGTGTTAAATCGATTTCGTCAGGCAGAATTCACGATTATAATGCGTAATTATAAATTATTTCGAAATTCGAAACGTACTATTCACATTAAAATTCCGTAATCTTTCAATTTTCGTAACAGTCACACCAACTGCCAAAATACAATACAAAAGTCACTAGGATACATAATCTGAATTTTTCATTGAATTTCGACAATATTTCAAAAAACTTGACTGACGTCTAATACTCGTTGCAGAAGGCGATTCCAACACTCTTCACATTCGTGTTGGAATAGGAGCTCATTCTGCAACTTGTTTTAGAATATACTAATTCATTGTAATAATTCATACAGAATAATAAATTTAAATTACTCTATTTCCTGTATTCCCTTTTGAACAGAAAGATTAAATCGAATAGCGATTCAATGATATCAATCCAGTATATTCTTATTTTTGGTACATCCCATCAGCACTACTTTGAAGAGGGTTCTCATCATACCCAAAACGTTGGCACGTATCAAACCTGCTTTGCGCAGCAGAATGGATTATCTCTTCCTGCCAGAGGGTTTTCAGCAATAATCCCATATTGTTTCATCAACTGACATAATTTTCAACACATTTAGCAGGATCAGCTAAAAACAGACTATGAACGTTTTGTGATGACCTTTTGATTTAACTAATGCACGAATGGAAGCTTCGAATATAGATAATACGACAATCATTGTGGATATGATGCGAAAATTTTTGATTATATGTGTTCATGGAAATTGATACGGTATTTTCATAGTATTTGTGTTATGTACTTAGAATTATTCTCTCGATATGCCTGGCTTTGTATATAAATAAAATGGAATAGTATTGACTACAAAAATTTTGTAAAGCTAGAGAGTAGGTATACCTATTAGAAGAAGATATTCGTGAATTAATATTACAGGTTGAATTTTTATCTTGGTTTATTTCTACTTCTGTACTTTTTCAAGAGAAAATAAGAATAAAACCTTATAATCATGAAAAACGAAAGAAAAAATTGGTCAATATTTCATCTGGAAATTTTCTTGGGAAATATAAGGGTTTTTCACGTGAAACTCGGCACAAATATTGACTTCTGAATTTCTTTGATTTGAACCTTAAAATTGATCAAATTGATAAAATAGAAGATCGGTAGAGCGCGCCGAGGAACGGAATCAAATTTTCTTGTTACGGTGGACTGTCCAACTATATTCGCTGTTGGGTGAAAAATTCATAGTGCTGAACTGGCGCAGACACGCTAATTAATCCTACACAGAACACTACGATAAATAATTGATGGAAAATTGTCTAGGCATACTGGACAGTTCAAATAGATTTTCCGGCTATGCACTCTGCCACAATCACCTGTCTCTTGCAGATGAAACGTTAATTTCACCACTGATTATTCCTCTAAAAGCGGGATAAAAAATCGAGGAAAATACTGGAGTGAAATCAGAAGCTTAAAAACGCTCGTCATTTATGCGTTAAAAGAACTTTTGGAAACCACATACTGGTATTTATTTATATGGTTATGACCTCCAAAGGCCCAATTAACGCATGGATGCTTGAATTTTTGAGCGCTTGTTCTCCGAACCGATCTGCCATATTTCGGCACATGCCTGTTATTTTCGAATTTTGACTCAGTGATTACGAAGCTGTCCTCAAATTAAGTTCTGTCTGTTCGTTCGGACATCTGTATATCGACGATAACTGTCGAACTAAGAAGAACATAGAAACTTGAAATATGCAGGTTAGGTTCGGCTATTGAATGTCGAGGTTAATGGTCAAAATCCGACAAAGGGTTCCGTAAAGGTAGCTGTTCGAAATTTTGTTTTTTTTTTGTTAATTCGGAAATTACTGAGATGAAAATTCGTATTTGGATTAAGAACGACAAAAACCTCCAGCTAAATGTCATTTTGATAGCATACACAGAGACCTAGAGAAATCAAAAAATGTACCCAATATTTTCGTGATAAATCTGATACAATAATGGTATCAAGGTTCGTGCAGAATCACGTGTTTTCGATATTCATCGAAAAAAAAATGGGGAGCTCGTTGAGCGCTTGCCATTCAAGCGCTAATTACACCCTTGGAGACTCCATATATAAAGTTATGTGTTATCCAACTGGCGCATGAAAGGGCCATCACTCAAAAGCTCTAGAATTCACGTCAGTATTCTCCTTTTTATGGTTTTGAATGTTTTGATGATGCTATCAATACGAATTTTAGACGAAAATTGAAACTGTTAAGCTATTCCTACATATAAACCAGCAAATTTTCAACTCAATTAGATCTGTAATAACGGAAATATTGGATATCAGTATGAAATTTTGCAAGAAGTTTGAAATTTTGGTTTTATATCCACCCTCAAAAACCCAAACAGAATCGTTTTTTTTTCTTAGATAAATCAGGTAACGTTTTTTTATATTCTTCTTGAATTTTCTCTGTTTATAGTTATTAGGCCAATTGAAAAGTCCCCGGTCTGATGCACAGATGGTGGTACTAGTATTAAATCCATATGATTTTTAGTTAGTACCAACCTTTAAACGATACGTGTCAAAATTTGACAGCAGTCTGACCATTAGTTTGTGAGATATTGCGTTGTGAGTGTAGCTACTTTTGTTGTTTGAAAAAAGATTGAAAACAATAATTTCGTGTGCTACAATATTGCTTTTTGAAGGGAAAAAATACCGTTGAAGCAAAATCTTGGCTTGATGAAGATTTTCCGGGGTCTGCACCAGGAAAATCAACCATCATTGATTGGTATGCTGAGTTTAAACGTGGTGAAATGAGCACCGAATACGACGAACGCAGTGGATGTCCAAAAGAAACTATCACCGACGAAAAAATCAAAAATGTTCACAAAATCATTTTGAATGACCCTAAAGTGAAGTTGATCTAGATAGCAGACATTGTGAACATATCATCTGAACGTGTGCAAAATGGGTGCCGCGCGAGCTTATAATCGATCAAAAGCAACAACGTGTTAATGATTCAAAGCAGTGTTCAAGTGCAATAAAACTGAATTTTTGCGTCGATATGTGACAATAGATGAAACATGGGCTATCATTTCACCCCGGAGTCCAATTGACAGTCTGCTGAGTGGACTGCACCCGATGACCCGAATCCAAAGCGAGGAAAAACACAACAGTCAGATGGCATCAGTATTCTGGGATGCGCAAAGTATAATATTTATTGATTATCTCCAAAAGTGCCAGACAATCAACAGCGATTATTATATAGCGTTAAAGGATGAAATCTATAAAAAACGGCCCCATTTGAAGAAAAAAAAAGGTGCTCTTTCATCAAGACAATTCGACGTGTCACAAATCAATGGGTTTCGAATTGCTTCTGCATCCACCGTATTCGCCAGATCTGGCCCCCAGCGACTTTTTCCTGTTCTCACACCTCAAAACAATGCTCGCTGGAGAGAAATTTAGCGCCAATGAAGAAGTAATCGCCGAAACTGAGACCTATTTTGAAGCGAAAGACAAATCGTGCTACAAAAATGGTATCGAAAAGTTGGAAGATTGCTATCATCGCTGTATCTCCTGCATGAATATAATATCCCATTTCGATGAAATCAGTTAAATTAGATAAAACAAAATTTCCATTTGCCAGTACGCTTAATATTCGTGTAAACAAAAACTTTAGCGAAATTCTGCGAATACATTCGCGGATACATAATTTTTCACAGAATCGTCTACAGGTTGAGAGGTAAACAGAAGTTGGTGGTAAATGCGATATTGATTCCACACACGGAATGACTTGTGGACGTGACTGATCTCATGCCGACCGGTATTCTGTACGTTCAGAGTCGCTGACCTAATTACACAACGATGACTGTGTGGGTCTGACCTCCGAAGGATCCGGGGGGTCGTTTATCATTTCTTAAGCCTCTTGGTTCCACTGACTTATCTTGCTCGATCGAATTGTTTTGATGACATCGAGAAGGCTTCGGTTCCGATCCAGCGTATCCAAAAAAGTGTTCTATTTCATGAAAGGGATGAGGAAGATGAGTGCTTTGCTCATACTTTCACTCTCATTATAATTTCTTGAATAATTTATTCGAAACGATGAATATCAGATAGGGTATGATGAAAAGTTAATAAGATTTCACAGTTAGTACGGTAGTACATGGCTGCTTATAAATTTTTGTAATAGATGTTTTGGGTTTTTTAGTCGCTATAGTCGTCAATGTTATCGACCCTTCGGCGATTTAAGGTTGAATTATGATCTTCACAATAATGATGTGGTTAATTGATATAATAAAGTCTATTCATACCAGTCCAAACTTTCAATAATTATATAGTATCTTCCAGGTATGCATATAGTTGTGAGTTGTCAGAACAAGATATTCATCAAATTTGATTTCTTTCGACATTTCAGATCTGATTCTAAATGCAGCTTTATTATTGAAAATAGCAAACTAAAAAGTAAGTTGAAACTCCTATATACAACCCAAGCCATATAGGTACAAAAATTGTATTCTGCAATTGACAAGTTTTCTATCATTAATAATAATAAAAATAATGAACTTTATTCACAGGAGAATAAGTACATTGTGAATAATTTTTGAGATGGATCTGCGAATAAAATGAATCACCTCTTACATTTACACTGACTTATGTAGCTGTATACTGAGGCTTGGTTTGAAGTGATCCCTGGCTCTGAAAATAATCTTATAACCTTGGGATAATTATATTCAGTTGACTTTCTGTCTTGCTCATTCGAATTGCTTTAATATCACATGGAAAAATATAACAAAAGCTAATAAACACAACGTAAATCTTGAGGAAATCAGTCTTTTTATATCCTTTTTATTATCCTTAGGATCAAGTGTAAGCATAAATGAAAAATGACGCACGTTAAGGATTTTCTGACCAAAAAGTCAACAAATTTTATAGAACAACCGTTAAATTCGCGGAAATGACTTCGATCGACTCTGTTTCTTTCCAAAACAAGAATCATCACTTCCAGGAACTGCATCTAGTCGATAGGAGAGAATTCTCGCAAATGAGTTCATGATATGTTTTCCCTAATTCTTTGGAAAAACCGTTCATTTTGCCATACCTTGTAGAACAAAATCGAGAATATCTTCACCCAGATTTCAAAGTTATATTCATTATCATATGTCGGCTCTCCTGTTGAAGATGTATCTATTATTTATCTGTTGAAAATTTGTGATACAGAAAACTATTCTGCCAACCAACATATTTCAATTCAAAAGTCAATAAAAGAAGTTGTAAATGTATAAATATTCCATCAATTTTAGTAAAAATTCAGTGTATTAGAGGAAATACAGTATAATACTCGTACAGAAGGTACATTCTAACACTGATTCATTCAAAAACTTGCCACGAATTTGGAATTTCTTAACTTATTGTATTATAAACATCTATTATGTCATAGCAGTTTGTTATTTTGATTTTATTGCTTAGTTAATGTCATTTTTAAGAAACTACATTATGCCCTTGAGCATAATCACTTTATCTTGAGCATAATGTATATGGATAAATAATATTGAAATTGAAATGCCAAGTCAACGCGGCAAAACAACTTGGTACATAAATAACGATTGACAACAACAACACTCTTTCGTAAAGGTGAATTCTTTATTTGTTCGGGGTCTTACTTTGGGAGTGAAGTAATATAATATGATGATTTATATGAATAATACCTACAAAACTTTGTATTGGGATTTTTATCCAAATTTTTTTCGGTTTATTTTTTTTTTTCATATAATGCCTTTTAGTTTTAACGATATTTCATTGAGGGGGTAAATAAGAGTAATAAAACTAATGCATCAAAAGGTTGATTGGTTATAAACTTAATCTCTGAAGACCATATATGTTTTCAAACTTAAATTGGAGTAGTAGGTCTAATACGTAGTTACGTACTTCGATTTTCGCCTTTGTTCAGAATGTGTCAAGATTTTTGCAATGTTCAGAATATTTCAGACATTTTTTGCAGATTCACAGCTCGACTACATATTCAAGCTACTTGACTCGGCTTGACTTGAAATCAAGTTGCGTAATGTAATGTGGTTTTTGTAACAATAAGAACAGCTCTGCAAAAATGTCTTTCAATAGAACCTGAAGATGCTAATGTTGATTTTTAGCCATTTTAGTCAATTTGGAAAAACGTTTTCGTGCCTCTTCCACCATTTCAAAATATACTCAGAACTGTCAACAGGTGGTTTAGTAAGGAATTTGTCTATTTCGTTACACCAAGCCATTTCATTTTCTCGATTTACAGGAGATTTCTTGAATAAGGCTAAGTTTAGTTGATCGCGCGTAAAGGCGCGATCTACAGACCGTGCGACTAAAAACACAGAGGAGTCATACGCGCGTTTACGCGCGACCATCTGAACTTACCCTAAACTCAGGAGATCGATGTCAAACATACCCATTTATCCTTTGAAGATTATTATTTTGTCTAAGCGCGCACGAGCTTGCAGTCTGAATAAGGGGATTCCTCGAGCGCCGAAAGACTGAAGCATTCGCCAGTGTGACTTTATCAGTAGTTTTCTCACATTTCTATGAAATCAATTGGTATATTTTAGTAGTTTGAGAAATATCTTTCCAAACTTGGTAAAAATGGCCAAGGATATTTTATCAACGCCAGCATCTTCAGCTGCTGTTGAAAGACAATTTTCCGGAGCTGCTCTTACAATTACAAAAACCCGCAATAGGTTGATTTGAAATCAAGTCAAGCTCAAGCCAAGTAGTTTGAAAATTAAGCCAAGCCGTGATTCCCTAAGCTCAAGTCATATGAAGTAGCTTGATATCAAGTCAAGCAATAAATATCTCAAATCAAGTCAAGTGTCAGCATGTACTTTTTCACAAACTCGATTTTCAAGTCAACTAGTTGGTTAAAATATCAAACTACTGGACTTGATGAACCCCTAGTTCATATGGCTTCAGACCACATTTTGAGAGTAAAAACTACCACCATATTTTGCAGATGTTTTCTTAGGATATCCCTGAGAAATGAACTAGGGTAAAAAAGGAGGAATCTATAAAGTTCAGGTCCTTCAAAGAGTTCATGCGATCCATCCATTGATAAGTTCATAACCGCCATAATTCTTCATCCCGCGGAACTTGCAGAACTCGTGAAATCAGCCAGGCGTGACAAAAGCACGTTTCCTAATGTTCCTCAAAAACTTCCACCATTCGGTCGGCTCGAACCAGACGGCCAGAACCCTTTCAGCTCTTTGAATCCATGCGGCAAAATCAAACCGACGAATTTAAACGAATAGGGGTAGTTTCTGCCTGCTCTGCGAAACACATAGCGGTTTTAATTTTGTTCGAACTCGAATACGTTGAATTGTGCGAAATTAACAGGATTTCCTTCCACTTTGATCCATCAAAGGATCCGGGCAACTGGAAAGGATTCACACATCGGTTTATTCACCGGCTGAAAAGTGGAAGAGGTCTGGCCAAGGGCGTAGATCTTTTTTTTTTCATGGGGGGGGGGTTAATCGATGACATTGTTTACTCATTTCCATAACGTAAGCAAAAGAGGTTTGATAATGAAGTTTGATCCAAATCACTCGAAATATTTTTTTTTTATTACCAATTCGATTGTTCTTATCTTGTACTGGGTGTTCCTGAATTGGAGTTACGAAGGAAAATGCGAGATTCCTTGGATAATTTTAAGAATTTATTGGCAAATAAACATTAGCCCGCAAGCGCTTTGTTTTCAAGATATAGGGTGTTTCTTGTAGTCTTACTATTTTGTGATGCTTAACCAGTTTATCGAATCGTTATTATCCTACACAGCTACAGAGTTGGTAAATGAGTATCAAAACTTTTAATTAATTTATTTACCACAGCTACCTAACTGGATCTTTATAATAATTTGGATTTTCCTGAGAAATACTATAGAGAGCTGTTTGAAATTTTTTGCTCGAAATCGATTGCAGATACGACAAAACTACAACAAACCAAAAAGTGTATTACTGAACCAGAGTTCTTTTTAAATTTTTCTAAACTACCATTGGATCACAAAATAAAAATTTTGGAGGAAAGAAGCGGGCACCCTTCCAGAAAAAATTCACCCTGTAGATTTGTATTCAAAATGACATGATGAAAACTTTGAATTGGAATATCTATACCAATTCAAGTTGAATATCTTGTGAAATGAAGGTGCTATGACATAAAAACTTCAACTTTAACACCTTATCTCAAAAATATATCATGTTATGGGACTTTTTTCTTGAAATGATCCGAGAAATCTGTCATTTTCATTTGTACCTCCAATTTAGGAACACCCTGTAGATATAGTCAATTCAAATCTGATGTCTTCACAAATAAACTACAATTTGAATAAAACACAATAAATTGTACAACACAGCACATACGAATTACTTAGTTCAGTTCTTTGACAACTACACTATTGGAATTTTGTGACGAGAATGATACAAAAAACCGAAAACAACGGGTAAATGTATACCGATGACGAATGTAAAAATCACAGATGGCAAATAAGGGGCTATGCCGAGAAAGCGGATAGATAAAGGAAAATAATAAACCTTGGACAAAGACGGACAAAGGAAAGTAAAATAATTATCATTGGTTCATTTTTTGGAGAAATTTTCGTTCTTCGTCTTCGCGAGATTTTTGAAATTTTCTATTTTGAAAATCTTGGGGGGGGGGGTAATTACAACCAATACCCCCATTTCTACGCCTTTGGGTCTGGCTGTAAGCGACTAACAGAAATAATCTGAATTACTTACCCGGATGAAAAACTCCTCTATAACGTTATTCATGTGGGGTAGTAAAAGGGATAGCTGTCTGGCGAGTACTCCTTTCATATTAGATGAGGAGCGAGAGCATTTGACGTTGTAGCCGTATTAAAAAGTTTGCGGGTTTCGAATGAGAGATATACGGCCAGGTTAATAATTTAGCATTCGCCACTCAGCAGATATTAAAAATTCACGTTTAATATACTGTTATTGCAGCTTTGAGAAATTCTGATACTTGTTGGACTGTTATTTCAGGCCCCACTGAAAAATATACGGTGGCGCTGAGGCGAAAATTATGTCATTTTATGTATGTTTCATTCGCGTTTCTTTTACGAGTGGGAAATTATATCCATTTGAAAAATGATTAGATTTGTTGCTCCCCTGAGGTACTCGCGAATAAGCAATGAAGAGGTTAAGTTTTGAAGGAAAATTGTGATAATGTATTCCATTCTTTCGCTTGAGGTTAGAGTGTTATAAAAATATGAATACAAATTGTTTTAATGAATCACACTCTTTTATCAACATCAACAGGTTATGGTAGCTTAATAAGATAGATAAGATGACGTGAGGGTAGACTACAAAGCCTTCAAGCTCACTTAGCTGCGCTTGACACAAGTGTGAAATTAACCTTTGTGACAGTAAGTGAATTCATCTCTTGACTGAGGAAAATTATAATAGACACTATGGTTAAAGCCCGTATTGACCTTTCTCTTCACTGTTGCGAATTATTTTAGAATGAAAAAAATAGTTATTCAGGAGAGATGAAAGACCTAATTGATCACCATCTAGTTCCTATAAAAATATTGTAGATTTTACACTATTGTTTTTATTTCCTTTTATATCACATAACATAATATTACTTATTAAAAAATCCATATTATGAATTGTTTGTAACAGGGTGTTCGAACTAGGTTTTTTGTTCCGAATTTAGATACAATTATTGAAACTATATCATTATGAGATTTTAATATAAGTTCAAAATACGTGTATTGAATTTTCCAATTGTATATCGTTAATTTCTGATGAGAAGACATTTTGAATTATTGGTTTTGAACCTTTGAAATGGAAAGATTTTATTCTCTAGTTATGAAGATTGATTATTATTTGTCTTAAACGCCTTTAAAACAGTGTTTTTGATGTCTGAAGAAAAATAATTATGTATGTGACCATCTCCGGAACAAACTGAACGTCTATGCCACATTTTATTGAAATCAGATGAAGATTGTAGAAGTTAAGGCTGTGCGGATACAAACAATAATAATTTAGCAAGTAGAAACTTCGAAATTGGATGCAATTTTTTTTTTCATCACAAAAGAGGTCACAATCACCAATCTGGATAGTGTACAATAAGAGCATGAATGAACGAACACCCAAAAAGCCTTCGAAGCCAAATCAGTGTTCTTCTGGAATTTTTGTTCAATGATTTATAATTATTCCTCCCACATAAGCATCATTTGAGGTGAATTAATGAGACTGCGTATCGATTAATGATAAAACATACATGTTTCGAATATAAACTTTGATAGATATGCAAATTAGACTGAGAATAATTTTCCGAATCATAATATATCCCAATATTCTAGTGGATTTACGATATTAATAAAACTACGACATGATATTTCATGACCTTCCTCTATCATATCACAATACTTAATCAGTCAATATTGTTTAGGTTATTCTGGTTATGATAAGTGATTTGATTTGTTTCGAAATTGTCTGGAAAAATGATGGAATATCATGAAAACTCATATTACAACATTTCTATTAAACAAACAGCGCTCTAGAGAGATTATTTTATCTTTTCTAAGATTATTATTAATTTCTTCACGCTAGTTTATCCTTCAATGATTCACTATAATCGAATATTCTGCGTTATTCCTAATGAGCAAGAATATTATGAATTCACAGCAGGATTTTTTTCGAAGTGGGTGGTTTGTTGAAAATTATTTAATTTTTTCAAATGAGAATATATGGATTGTGAGAAATCAAATGAAAGGTGGACAGTGTTCGGAATCGATGATGCGTTATTGGTTTCAATACAATAAGGTGGTAAATATACAAGGTGATTCACCTAATTTGAAAATCTTGAGTTTTGATGAATTTGAGTTGTTCAAGTTCATGATTTTCCTATGAACACCCTGTACATTTTTGGTCCAAACCGCAAACAATAATACTACGTATTTGCAGAATCGAAAAGAAACAAATTTTTTCGAAAAAAGATTTTTCTACCGAACAATTCAAAAAAATGTCCTCAAAGCCACCATTTTTTCCATAAGAATCGAATTAACTCATGAACCGTTGAGTTTTTACCAAAGGTATGGCATATCGCCGAAATTGTCATCGAAAAAGCTATCTAATGGTGCAATAATATACTGTTTGTGCCTTTTGAAATAAGGAAGTCTGTTTCCGGTATAAACGGTAGTTGTAGAGATCTGAAAATATTTTAGGGAGAAAGATCATTATCTCAAACTCTGATATGAAAATTTTCATCTCAAAATCATGATTGGTTTTCCATAAACGTCTAATAGGCCACCCCGTTGAATCACCCTGTGTCTTCAGCTCCATCGCAATCTCACGTAACCTCAATTTACCATTTTTTGGTGATAAAATACCGAATGTTAATAAGCAAATCATCAATCAAGATTTATGTGAATGTGTCAACCATATACCATTAAATTAAATGAAAATTCTACGAGAATAACCATCAGAAAAATGAAGAAGGGCACATTATCCTTTCACCAAAACCCCACCAATTATCAACGAGCCTTGCCGAAATTCCTTTATCCTAAAAGATTCGAGAAGATCCAATTCCGAACATTTTTCAAAATTGTATTCTCATCAGGATGAAAGCTTTTTTATGTTTCTATTTCGACCCGTAGCAAATTATAGAAATCCACTTAAGATTACCCTTTTCTTATTACTTTCCGAATATCCAATGGATGTCTGGATGTATCCAACTGATTTTGCCTGGAACCCGCATTTTACAATAAAGGGAAAACTCCAACCCGTTTCCACATGTAGTTTCACGGTAAGCGTGCAGGTTTAGGTGAGCTACGCGATTGAATACGATTCGGAAAAATCGGGATTGGGAAAAAGGTTGGCTACGTGCATAAAACGCAATGTGGGTGATTAGAAATAATCATAGAAATTAAATACTTTGGCCCGCGTATATCCGGTTACTATACAGTATGGCGATATGTGTAATCCGGAATAACAAGCGGCCGAATTTAAGCCTGTTATGCACTGAATTTCGTCCGGATTTTCATTTTACACCGTAACCATAGCAGTTGTTTTCTGACATTATTTCGAACTAGATGTTAGAAAAACAGGCTCGTTCACAAACACAACAAATAATCAATGTATATTCCCCCTTCAATCAATTATAACGGAAGAGTTAGAGTTGAATGTATGGGATAGTATTCTGATAATTGATGTTGGATATTCATTCATTTGGGAATCCGTGAATCATAAACTCCAGTTCCCTTTTCTCAACTTCAGTGGTATGAAATAAAATTCTCCTGAAAATCAGCCATCAAGTTTTCGGTCTTCAAACTAGTATATTGTGTAACAAGTCGGGAAAGTCCAACTTTTCCCACGAGTGAGAATAGTTATTTATAATACAAGTGCAGAAGGCATTGATATTCTTCCACGAGTTCAAAATTCAAAAACGAGCCACGAAGTGGCGAGTTTTGGAATGAACGAGTGGCAGAATGAGTCTTCTGTACTTCATGAGTCTTCTCTAATTCATTGCATTTTCATTGAAATTAATGAAATATTTCCATAAATATAATTTAGTGATTTTTGCATTGAAAAATGTTGGTTGGCAGAACTGATTTCTTTAAGGCAATTTGATGAATTGACAGATAAAGCCGTAGCGGAAAGTTCGGAGTGCCAACATAGAATAATAAAATATAACCATGAGAACTGTGCGTTTCTGATATATTCTCGCACGATTTTGTTCAACAAGATGTGGAAGAATGAACGGAATAACCACAGAATTAGAGAAAAGGACTTCTTCTACAACTGCTAAGGAAAATAAAGTATTCTTCACAGCTTACTCAATTTCCAAACAGCCTTTCAGGCTAGTGCCACAAACTTCCAAACTCGTGAGAAAAGTTGGACTTTCCCCACTTGTTGCACAATATATGTACTATTCTTCACATGTTGCACACTATACTTTTCCTACAACTACATAAATTTAAATAATTCCAGTACAAAATGTACCTAATTCAATTCAAAATGGCCTTCGTTGGCAGTATCTATTCATTTCTTGCGTTTCCGTGTGGAACAATATTTCTCACAGTATGAGCAATACATAGTTTTGAAATTGACTGAGCTATGGAGAATACGCTACTTTCCATTGCAGTTGTAGGAAAAATAGTTTGTATGGGACCATCTACATCCCATACTAATGACCCATATGAAAAGTTTTTGAGATCGGATATAAGAATTGTAGAAGTAAGGGCTGTGACCTGAAATCAAGGTTGTCTTGGAAGGTCTGAATACTTATTTATAATACAAGAGCTGATGGCATTGATATTCTTCCACGGGTTCAAAATTTGCAAACAACCTACGAAGTGGCTAGTTTTCGAATGAGGCATTCTTTACGTATATTATCCATTACTCATTCACTGAATTTTTATTGAAATCGATGGAATATTCCCTTAAATATCGTTTAGCGATTTTTGCATGAATATAAAATAGACCCAACCATGATATGAGATATTCCCGCACGATTTTTTTATCCTACACAGATTTGATAAAGGATTAGACAAATGAATGGAAATTTTGCAAACGAAGACGAAATATTTTTTTCTTCGCAGAAGTGATCACAGCAGTTTCGGTAGACTCGAAAGTAATACAATGTTATCTTCACATCTCCATCTCCCCTCCATTCTTTCATCGATAATTCCGTTTATAAAGAAAATTAATACATTGATCTTTTGTCGACTGATTGTGCTACGAAAATGTGTAATAAACTTCTCGATAAATATTTTACTTTGTTTTTATAGAATAAAAGAAAATTATCCATGGCTCATGAATAATTTCAATGCTGATAACGATATCTCTTTGTGTAACCCAATATAGTAAACAAATCTTTCAATTGAATGAATACGTCGGTAAAGATATGCGTTACCAGTTGAGAACAAATCTTTTGTAAATCCTGACATCAAAAATGTTTATCTCATTTATGAAATATTTGCAGAACTAACTTGAATGAATAAGCCAATGAAGGGCAACTACCAAAAATAATATCTTTAACATATTAGTATTGTTCTTCCACTAGAATTGAGTAGTGAACTATTCCTAGGATTATTGTACTTATCTATAAATATAAAGTGTTTCGCTCCCTCGTCGCTCGTTTTCGAATTTCGCATTCGTGTTGGAATTGCCTTCTGCAACGAGTATTAGAAGATATTTTCTCTATTTCATTCAAGATTTGTGAAGAAATCGTCGAAATTCAATGAAAAATTCAGATTATACATCCTAGTAATATTTGTATTGTATCTTGGTAGTTGGTGTGACTGCTACGAAAATTGGCAGATTACGGAATTTGAATTTAAATCGTACGTTTTGAATTTAAAAATAATTTATAATTACGCATTAAATTCGAGAATTAAGTCTGACGATATCGATTTAACACCAAAAGAATTAAGAGAAATTGCGAATAATCACATCATTTCACTAAATCCAAATAATATTATATTGACACTTGAAGTGTGTTGAATTTTGATAAGATTGCAAGTCTGTGTAGACAACCTCAAAACAAAAAATATAACTGAAAACAATGCTGTAATAAGTTCATTACAGCACTGTTTTTAGAAATGTAATGAACTCATTACGATACGGAAATAGAAAAATTCAAGTATTATTTGATAGCTTTGATATTACTTCAGACGCAGACAAGAGTTGAGAAATTGGATGTATGACTTCTTTTAATTTGTTTCTTTAGGGAAAATAATTAAACTTTTTATTCGATTTCGCATTCGACATAAAAGATGATTGAGATAGAACTAAATTTACCTACTTCATTATCTATATTGTTGTTTATATACCGAAAAAACATGTTGTGGTAAGATTATAGGTACCTATTCTGAGACAAACGTAATTAAAATGATGATTACGATGATGAATAAGTGTGCATAAACTAAATTTTATGCATTGAATTTCTACAATTGCCAACAACAAAGAGACCCCCTCGTCTGTTATCGAATTAACATAAAACATAATTGAATGAGCGCGATATTTTTGCCACTTGTCGGTTCTCAGCGGTAACGAGGCATTTCCCAGAAAGCAATTCTTAATCAAGTTGGCAACCTTGTCTGAGGCAAGAACTCCGGTCCAAAGTCCGTTGTTTGTTCGTTAGAATTCGATGACATAGCCGTGCGGACTTTGGACCCGGTGTCGATTGCGGTTTCCTCGCTCGGAATCCCCCTACACTTCTATCATGATGACTGCGCGTGCAAGGCCTGCTCCAATTATGTCTAATTATATCCGAGGAATAGCTCAAACGCTCGGTTGGCTAGCTGAGAATCGAACTCTGGGCCAGTGCTTTGTTGTTTCAGGTCGGATCAACTTTAATTGGGAAGTTGAGATAACCTGAAGGGAGGATTCCTTTTTCTTGGAGGTTTTGACACTGATTGCTTCCGTGCTTAGACCCTTGATTACCCCTTGTCAGTTGTATGCCTTCTGGGGAATCACGAAACATTTCCTTGCAATTTCGAAATAGCAAAGCAGTGGTTATATTGACCAGACATCTGAAATTACAAGGAAAGAAAAATATATGTTAGGTACAACATCTTCGACCAGCCGTTGTTACATTCTATTCATAGACTTATTATTATCCCAATACGATGATACGTCTATGGTTCTATTCTTGGTGGTTTTAGCATTCAGGACGTATACCACTTCAGTAACTTCAAGTTTCTGTTGCTAAAAGATTCAGATAACTATTGAAGAAAGTATAACATCTTTACTAATCCGGACATAGGTTTCATTCGCTTTTGTAATCCAGATGTAATGAATGATACATTTATAAAATCAGCTAGGTAGCTGGATTTGATTCGAGGATAATTTCTCTTGGTATTTTCATTCCAGAGAGAATTTCATAGTTAATAAGTATAGAGCACTGCACATAGTAGTACAATCCTGAAATTTTCATATTCAATGAATATGTATTCATTTTCAATGTCCTACATATCCAATTTTATTGCATTCAATGAGCCAGGTGTGAAAATACAATTGTAGCCCAAAATAAACAACACAGAAATATTGAGACAATAGGTTCACATGAGTCATTCCTTTCGAGTTTGAATGAATTCAAGGTAATAGTGATAAGTTTCTTCCACATTCGAAAAAGTTTTGGGTACCTACATAATTCTGATTCTGATCGAATCTAACCTAATATTCTACTCATACAAAGTAAAAAGGTACCAACTATAGGTCTATAAAACGTAAAATACTATTAATTCAAATTTATTGTATCGCCTCAACTGTATTCTTCTTCAGAAATAATACACGCCATCGATAAAAAATATTAGAATCAAGATAATTTTTAAGTGGATTTTCAGTAATCTTCATCTATTCTATATGATCTAATAATGGATGTCTTGAAAAATGTAGAATGTGTGTGGTCGAAACAGAAAATGTCGACTGAAGTCATATCATTGGAATAATATCGTACAATTATTATTATTATTTATTAATTAATATTTTCATGCATCACCCAAACACCCTTGACGCGAACTGACAAAATAGAGCACTGTCTACAAATTAAATTACCATATGGCACTGAAATTTCGCGTAAATTTCGGCAATAACTAATCGAGAAGTTCATAATTATGCCAATACATATTTTTATCCGTGATAAAATGCAATGAATAGTAGGAACTTTTATAATTTATTTCAAGATATATGAATATCTATAATCTTAAAAGATGAAAATCAACGATGTTCCCTAGTATAATAACAATCATTATCAAAACTACTCTGTTCTGTGATCTCCAAGAGGTTCATGAACGACTTAGCGTTCAAAGGCTCTCGACACCAAGTCAGTGCTTTAATTTTTTTAATAATTGAAGGTCATGAAAACATGTAGAGTAGACCCATTCTTTTCTCTTCATAATAGAATATATTAATCTTAATCTGCGATCAAGAAATTCACTATTTTCAGTGAATTATTCAGTTCCCTTCATTGTATTGGAGGAGATATGTGATAATAAAATTAAAGGTGGCCATTTGAACGTTGCGAAAAATGGCGATGGATTTGTCAATAGATGAATTTCGTCTGAACGGTTTGAATATATCAAGGTTGCAATATAACCAAAATAAAACCGGTCGTAATGACCATGACCGTTACAAAGAATATCGTACATTGGACTCTGGAGGCAATGTGGCCATATTCTTGAAATATTGCACGAAATTGTGCAAATAATCAGTCTATCCAGTTAACTGTATATTTTGTAATTCGATAGAATCATAGATACATATCGCAACTTTTTACACTCATGATTCATTTCGTTTTAATTTTAATTTAATGGAAATTGGTAACATAACCTCCTTGGAATTAATCATCAGGGGTATAGAAGAAAGTTAGTTGCAGGGAAATATTTACTCAAACACTTCTCCACAAAGGTTTTCCAAATATAAATTAATTTCATATTTACGGGATAAAAACGTTTAGATTACGATTATATTTGCTTAAATGATTCCAAGACCCATTACTGTTTTATAAGCTCTGAATAATTAAGCGATAACAAGTTATGAATTTTCCAAATGCCTTCCAGATAATATGAGACTGAAAATATACAGGGTGGTCCAGATATTAGTGCAATAACTTTGGCGTCGGATAGAACAAGTATTTTCATAAAAAATTCCTATAAACTATATGTCCTAACAAACTTCGTCTCCAAGATACAGATTGTTAAAGTTTGAAAAATCATTTTTTTACTTATAACCCTAGTATTATTACATTCATTGCTTTAATTTTCAGGTATTGAAGTCTCGATAATGTAATGTTTCGATTTAGGTAGTGTCTCCTACCAAACTTATCCAGTGGCGTAGATATGGGGGTGCAATGATCCTTTTCTTTTCAAACTTTAACACCTTGTATCTCGAAAACGAAGCTTGTTAGGATATGTTTATGGGAATTTTTTTCCATGAAAAAAGTTGTTCTATCCGATGCCAATGTTATTCCACTAAAATATGGACCACATAGGTCCCTGTATGTTTTCTTATTCAGACAATATTCTTGTCTAGTCGAGAAATTATTATTGAGGACCATCATCTTTCGAATGACGTTGAAATTTTGAGTGAGTGAAGTTACGTGCAATTAGTCAACATTCTGGCTAGGGCTTCAAATATGAGACAAGGAATTCAACCACTTGTTCGTTAATTATGAAGCCAGCAAGTTGGGAATTTCTTGAACTTATTCCGGACCTTTCTGCAGTATGTGTGTTGACTTTTGCCTCTTCAAACATAAATACTCGTTATATGTCGGAGCAAGAGCCCGAGAATGCAAAGGAAAGTTTGTTCGTTAAGATGGAATATTGTATGTTGTTTGATTGAGCGGAATGATTAGATCTCGAATTTAATGGGGCTAATGCTCCAAGTCTCTAACATTCCGAGTTCCAGAGTTTGGCTGTGAATAACTTTCGTGATAACAGTGACATTGCGCATACGTGAGCGATATTTGGGGACGGAACTTATGAGATTATTACTCCGAAATGGTTCGATATTTTCCATGAAGAAAATGGGTACAATACTCTAATTGAGTTCATTGACTTGGAAAGATTACTTGATTTTTCTTCAAGATTTTCACTTTAAGTAATTACAGCTTAGAGCAGGTTTTTTATTAGGCATAGGGATTCATCAAGTCAAGTAGCTTCATATATCAACCAACTACTTGACTTGAAAATCAAGCTCGTGACAAATTACATATTTGACACTTGGCTACTTGACTAAATCTGACCGTAAATCGAGCAAATCAAATGGCTTTTTTAGAATGGCGGAAGAGGCACGACAACGTTTTTCTAAACTTGGCTGCAATGGCCGAAGATTTTTATCAACGCCAGCATCTTCAGCTCCCGTTGAAAGACAATTTTCCAGAACTGTTCTTACTGTTATAAAACCAAAATAGATTAGGTGAAAAATCTATAAAAGATGCATCATGTGTCTTAGATCCTGGATAGAAAATTATGTAATGAATCAGTGCTTGCAGTTTTCCCAATATTGAGAAACTATATTTTTTTATATTTCATATTTTGTTATGTTTTTCACTGATTTAATTTGTGTTTTCATTTTCAAATAGCTGATGTTTCAGGTTCTTTTATACACTAAGTTTTATGAATAAAAGTGTTTATAGCAAGGTTCTTTCTCATTTCATCATTTTTTTATTGATACGGACACTACACAATGAAACTAAAAATCAAGTAGCTTGATAGAATGTACAGTGCATCCCATTTTGGGTGAGACAGCCAGGTTTCTCGCTTGTTATTTAAGATAGAGCCTTGCGGTTTTCACGTTCCTGTCCTACTTTTTCGTGAAACTCAAGTTGGTCTAATCAGATTTTTCATAACTGTTTCCGTTCAAGGGATACAGGGTGATTTTGGAAATTGATACTTTTCGGACCCCTCCTTTATCTCCGAAATTATTAGAAATAATGCTGAGCTGAAAACTACGTCTGAATCACAATTCTGCGTAGAATACAGTGGCGTACTCAATTTTTTTTTTCGGGGTATGGTTTTGAAGATTCAACACAAACCTATATTTTTTTTAATGGAACACCCTATATATCATTATTTCGTTGAATTCGTTATTTTTTTCCCTTATATATATGATACTATGTAGGTAGGATGTTCAGAAATGTTAAAAAAAACCCTAAAACGTCAAATAATGTTTTTTTTTTGTAAATGGGCCATGAATTTTCTATGTTTCAATAAGAGGATTATTACTTTCGATTTTTAAAAGTAGTAGGTCTTTGATGACACAAACATCCTTGTTGTTATTATGGCTACTATGCATTTGGGAGCATTGTTTTATCAAGTAGGCATTGGAGGGAAAAAACAAATCTGATCTAGCTGTCATCGCTATAAATTATTGTTATCATTATTGATTCTTCTTTTCTATGGGAAATCCATTGCCCATTAACAAAAAATCATCATTATTTGATGTTTTAGTGTTTTTTTAACATTTCTGAACATCCTACCTACATAGTGTCATATATCATTTTGAAGGGAAAGAAGTAACGAATTCAACAAAGTAATGATACACATGGTGTTCCATTAAAAAAAACATAAGTTTGTGTTGAATCTTCAAAAACATACCCCGAAAAAAAATTGAGTACGCCACTGGATTCTACGCAGAATTCTGATTCAGACGTAGTTTTTACCTCAGCATTATTTCTAATAACTTCGGAGATAAAGAAGGCTCTATCTTAAATAACAAGCGAGAAACCTGGCTGTCTCACCCAAAATGGGATGCACTGTACTTGATTTTTAAAATACTTGATAAATAAATACTTGACTTAATATTGAAAATCTACTACTTTACTTGAATTTGAATTGATTTCAAGTCAAACCAAGTCAAGTAGCTTGAAAAACAAGTCAAGCCATGAATTTCTGATCAATAACAACCCAATATGAGGATATGAAGCGTTTGATAATAATAAAGAAAAATAAATCATCAACTATCGAAATGAAAGTCGAAGAAAACATATCGAAAGCGAATAAAAAAGTAAGAACAGTGAACAATCAACACTTCTGCTCCAAGAATCTCCGAGAATGATTTAATACAGTCGGTGAAGTACCAACATATAAGAATGAAATATAACCATGAAAGCTGTGCAAATCTGATATATTCTCGTAAGATTTTGTTCTACAAGATGTAGCAGAATGAAAGCCTTAGCTCAGAATTAGAGAAATCTAATTTAAAGGTAATTTAAGGATCTCCAAAAAGTATGAATTTCAAAACGTTTGAAAAAAAAATAGCATATTTCATTCGGAGTTGAAGTGACTTTTCATGGCTCGCTTAAATTACCCGCCTCACACCGTTCGGCGGGTAAACATAAGCTCGCCATGAAAAGTGACACTTCTCCTCCTTATGAAATAATATACTATTTCATAGGAAGAAATTTACTGAGTACTGAAAAAGATAATTCCTTATTACTGAAAACCTGTTTCAAAAATCGGACATGATGCTATCTTAAAACTAATTCTTTCAAGCTCAAATTCATAAAAATCTGTAATGCAACGACACCTCAATCCAAGAAGCCCCATTTTCATGAATGACATAAGGAAAATTGAAATAAATTCAGCGTCTTATGATAATTGAAATTCTTGGAATAATATCCCAATTTTATGTCTTCACGGAAGATGAGATATTTGAAGCTTCAGCCGTTTATTGACTATTCCCCACTCTGTCTCGAATCAATTAGAATGTCGGGATCTTTTGGAAGTAGCAGCGAATTTGGAACAACTGTCTCCAATCCTTGTGCACAATGACGGATATATCCAGCCACAGTAGGTTGAGCAACGCTCGTTTGCTCCTGAAAGGATGAATGCAGGCTTGTTCGAAGATGATACAGCGAGATAACCGGATATTATAGTTCCAAATACCTCTCGAATTCCATTCTGCTAGAAATAAATCATCCGTAATTTCACAGATATATAATTTTAATCTCGATCCTCCAATATTTCATATCAAACTTGTCTAAACTATTACGAAATATTTGCTCCATTCCCTAATCCCGTATACATCAAAATCAATAAGTTGCCTTCGATATTTATGGGTTTATGGATTTCATGAAGGAAACTGAGTATCTTAATCTCGCGTGATTGAAAATTCATCCAGATTTGTTTCGTATATCAGAATTCCAAATTCTAACTTATATTGTGCCAAAGACTGTTTTGAATAGAAGGCTTCTAAATATTATGCATTCAGTATTTGCTAAAAGGCAGCAATGCAAAAAAATAACGGTTCAGAATAGTTATTTATTATACAAGTGCAGAAGGCAGAAGCATCTTCCACGAGTTCAAAATTCAAAAACGAGCCACGAAGTGGCGAGTTTTGGAATGAACGAGTGGTAGAATGAGCCTTCTGTACGAGTATTATACATTATTTTCTCTAATTCATTGCATTTTCATTGAAATTAATGAAATATTTCCATAAATATAATTTAGTGATTTTTGCATTGAAAAATGTTGGTTGGCAGAACTGATTTCTTTAAGGCAAATTGATGAATTGACAGATAAAGCCGTGGCGGAAAGTTCGGAGTACCAACATAGAATAATAAAATATAACCATGAAAACTGTGCGTTTCTGATATATTCTCGCACGATTTTGTTCTACAAGATGTGGAAGAATGAACGGAATGACCACAGAATTGGAGAAATTATCGTTCGTTAACACAATTTGCATTCTCGACTTAAGTATTGGAAAACCAAAAATGTTACATGGTTCAAAGAATGATTACCTCTTTCTCAGAGATGTAGAATATTAAGTGATAAAAAAAAATTGTCATAGAATATCACACCGCAGAGTTCGGAATAAAAGAGCTATTCTGTATGAATAATCCACTTTACATTTCTACGTTTTCTTAGTGCTGAAGTTTTAACTATTTAAAAATACAGCATGAAGTTGATGATGAGATTCAACATAAACTAAAACTGAAGAGTGTGGAATATAAAATGAAGCATATTGATAATGGTTCTCACTAGGGATTCATCAAGCCAAGTAGCTTGATATTTTAACCAACTTCTTGACTTGAAAATCAAGCTAAGTAGCTGACATTTGAACCCACTACTCTACTTGAAAATCAAGCTGGTGAAAAATTACATACTTGAGCTTGACTTGATTTTAGATATTTATTGCTTGACTTGATATCAAGCTACTTGATATTACTTGAGCTTGATATGCACGCGTCGCACGCCATATATTTCTGCAATCTCGTGCACGCTTAGACTTAATAAGGGGATTCCTCGAGAGACTGAAGCATTCGCCAGTGTGACTTTATTAGTAGTTTTCTCACATTTCTATGAAATCTATCGGTAGATTTTGGAAGTTTCAGAAATATCTTTCCAAACTTTTTAACAACGCCAGCATATTCAGCTCCTGTTGAAATACAATTCTCCAGAGCTGCTCTTACAGCAATAGGTTAGGCGACAAATCTATGAGATGCTTCATGTGTTTTAGATCCTGGTATAAATTATGAAATCAAACAAAGCCTGGAGGTTTTTCAATATTAAGCTACTTCGTTTTTTTATTCTGTTATGATTTATAGTGATTTTATTTATGTTTCTATTTCAAAAAAGTTGATTTTCGGTTCTTAAAAAAAATAAGCAAATTCTTTAACCGGTGAATGATTTATAACTTTGAGATACACCCGATCCATCTGAAGCAATCTAATAATACATAGATGTGCCCTAGAGTGGATGTGCAGTGCAGAGCATTGACTCTAACATTAGAGATAAAAAGATTAAGCCCTGAGTCACATGACCACGAGGGATGGGATAAAAGTATTTGAATTCCAACCAATGATAAGGGAAGCCTTTGAAAAAGTTCAATGATTTAATGATAGATTGGTTCAACGAATCAAAACATCGCTTGGTTGAGCTATGATGTTATGAGGTGTAAACATCGTGCTTCTCACCTTCCTGTTAGAGTTGATTCTTCTCTCTCTACGTGCTATCTACTTATTATTAGATCATTGATCTGAAGCCAGGGAGCCCAACAAATCAAACGATTGCACAACAATTCCAAATAGCTTTTCCATCTAGGAAACAACATTCTCATCTTCAATAAAAAGAGCTGATGCCGAAGTAACTTTCAATCATACAATAAAAAAGACCTTATTATATTCCACTGACGGTATTATTCGACCCTTATTACGATACGTCAAATTATTATTACCTTCATCATAGATGGATGAGAAGCATAAAGACTCAATACGAAAGAAGTGAATCTGGACAATGAAACTCATTGTTGATATTTCCGATATTCGATTTACTGGATAGAATTCGAGATATCGGGCATCGGAGGCACGGGCTTCTGATCGAAAAATGATGACTATTATCGCCCGGATAATCGGGAAGAAAATGGAAAACGTAGCCGGCTTGCTTCCAGAAACCTCATGAAAAATTGCCGTACGAATCGCGTAGCCGGATTATCTACGGTATAACAATACGCGATAGCTCTCCATGTTATTCTATAAATCACGCTTGTCAACATAGAAGTCTTCTTCCTGCTGCTTCCTTCTTTATAATATTCTGAATAGCAGACGTCGCAAGGTTCCATCTCGGCTATAAATCTCACTGGAGAGCAATAAAATGGGTCCTTCGTGAGCCCTGTAAAAATGGAATGATTGATTTCAAGCAACGTCCTACTGGATAGGAGAAGAGAGAGTGGATACGGTAGCCGAGGAACGTGTTGACTTAGTGGTTTATTGTGTGCATTTCCAATTTGATGGATTCGCATTAGATTCGATGATGGAGAGATTTGAGTTGTGATTTTCGTGTGTAACTGGCCACAGGTAGGTGGAGACAGTGATTCGGCAGTATTTGGGCAGATGATTATTAGGTTTGCTTTTAGAGTTACATTTTGGCTCTTCAACCAGTGGCAACGAGTCAGTTTAGAGTACACTATTTAAACTAATATGATTATTAATGACCTAAATTTTCAAACGTCATTTTTTATTCAATTCATTAGTGCACCAGGAATTTTTAGCAATAATCAAGAATGCAGAAATAGTCACAAATTTCACAAGAAGTTTCATTAGGTTGAGACTTACCTCTATTTAACAGACTCTTGAACTATTGATCTACAGGGTGTTCCTAAGTTGGAACGATTATGACAGATTTCTCGGATCATTTTGGGAAAAAAATACTTTAGGTACTATATTTTACTTTCTTTTACTGTATATTATAAACATGCCACATGGCCGCCGCCAGGAGCGGCAAACCGGATATTTTGCCGGGGCACCAAATTTTAGGGACGCAGTCAGTTGATAGAAGAAGTCATACTTTTTTACACAAAAAGTTTTCTCAATGAGAATACCACTTTTTATTTTTTTTTATGTTCTGGTTCCCACGAAAGGAGATATCCTGTAATGTTCAGAGAACATCGTGAGAACAAAGGAAAAGTATATAGTAAAATAATACAATAATTACAAATAGCCAATAACTTTTTTGAATCGAATAGCCGCTCTCAACTATATTTATGAAAATACAAATAGTTACTTAAAAGCACCTTTCAGAACTACTATAGACTTATAGAGCGTCGTACTTTTGAACAATGCTGGAAGGCATTTTTCGATGAAATCGACAAAACATTCTTTGATAAATTTAACAAGGTGATTTTTAGTTAAAATATACGATTTCATATGAAATGAAAAGATACCTGAGAGAAATAACACAGAATCCTTCAAAGAAAATTTGGATAAATTATGCAAAGCAGGGCGGCAAAATTTCATTTTGGCGATGCGCCAAAATGTCTGGCGGCGGCCCATGTTACATGGGCCCACAAACAATTTGTTATTGTATTCAACTCAAATTCGGCATAGATATTCCAATTTGAAGTTTTTATCATGTGATATGCTAATTTTGAATGGAAATCTACAAAGTTATATTTTTCTGGAACAGTGGCCACTTCTTTACTCCAGAACTGTTTGTTGGTGGACCACTGGTATTTTAGAAATTTGTGAAAACCGATTTCGAGAAAAAAATAAAAAATTCTGTATTTATCCTCAAAAAAATCCAAATCATTATAAAGATCCAGATAGTGAGAAGTGATGATTAAATTAATTATGAGTTTTGGTACCCAATCTGTAACGAAGATTAATAAAGATTCGATAAATTAGTATAATCATCACAAAAAATTTGGACTACAAGAAACACCCTGTATCTCGAAAACAAAGATTGCGGGCCCATGTTCATAGAACTTTTTTTCTTATATGATCCAAGGAATCCCTCATTTTTTTATATCTCCAATTTAGGAAGACCTTCTTCAATTAATACCTACACGGAAAAAAATCTATTCTCAAATCAAGAAACAGGATATTCTTGAAATATTAAACTTGATTCAAGTATATATTGAATCGGAAAAAGTAAAGTAAGAAATTTGGTATACTTGGAATGAATAAATAGAATACCGAATACATATACTTCATAGAAATATATAATACTCCATACAAGTAAATGATGTATTCAAAATGAAGGAATAAATTTATTGATTCAAGAATACTGCTACATTTTGTTTGAACATACGATATTGCGATTTCGAAGATATCATTTACTCATTATGAAAATTGGAATATACTCATTCCAAATTATATTTTTGAAGAATTGGTTTACACATTATAATTATTGCGAGTGATACATTTTAGTTGTAATTAGAATATGCCCAAGTCACAAAGATGAATTGGAGACATATTTGCCCATTTTACATGTTCGAGACTAATCATAATAAATGAAAATATGAAATTTTGTGGACAAAATTTCGTCATAGTGAGACATATTTCATTTTAATATTTAAATATTAGGGTTTGAGTGTTAGAAGGGGAGTGAATAATTCATCTGAACTCCACCCTGTGATTGAATTAGCAGATAATATGAATTTTATTTTTCTTTTCGTGTTCATTGTAGCTAACCAACTCTATAAAGGCCATACTAGATAATTTGTTAATATACCGTTTCACAATACATCTAGTTTCTGACGCTAAAAATTGTCATAGCGGTACCATATTGAGGTACCTAAGTTATGTGATTTTTTTAGATGTGTTAATAATACATAAATATAAGTGAAATTGATTTTGGTGAGCAATCATGAACCTAAAAAATGATAAGAAAAACACATTTTTCATCTTATTTGAATTTTGACCAGTCTTTTGAAATAACTTTTGTTTCAACATTCAAAAATGGATGAGGTATACTAGCAATCAAACACCTGGGATTGCCCCAGATAGCAAGGTTCTCGTGACACAACATGGGAATAATCGTTAACAGTTTACGTTATATGTGTGATAAAGAATAAGCCAAAAATTATTTAATGGATATAAATGTATTTTACAAAATATAATTCCTTTGAGAGGTGTCTAATGACCCAAGTGCTTGATGAGTGAAATATTTAAATAAAAAAAAACTAAAATATTTTGATCACGAATTTCGTTTTGAATAAGATGAGTGACAAAATTTGTTTTGATTTTTGAAAAATTCAAATGATCCAGTTCAGAATGAACCATTCATAATCTGAATTATATTTTCATGTACTAGATCTGAGTATATTATACCGAAATATACTAAATCGCGAGTTCTTTTCCCTGCATCTTCGTCAACATGATTCGACTCGTTTGATATGCCGCGCCAATGAAAACGTTCTTATCCACCTGTTGGCAGTATTTATCGTAATACAAGTATATAAATGCTTTCATCCACTAGATTCAAGAATATTATTCGAAGATATACTAAAATGCGCCCTCTGTGCAGTTTGCATTAGAAAATATTTCTTTCGATCCCCATCAGTCACATTTAGGTGATAGGACTGATCGGTCTACGGAAGTTTTGATTGTGTTATAAGTGTTAGATACTGAATACATACTGCAGAAAGCAAAATTCAATTAGGAATTAGGGATACATGGAGTGTCTGATTGGAACATTTCAAGGTAAGTTTTTATTGAGAAATAATTTCAACTCATTTAATGTTTTTTCATTAATTCGGATTTCATTTTCCTTTTCATGATGCTCTTGGTGTTTTTTACTATTTTAATTCAGCTTGATATCTTTGTATTATTTCTTTGAGGACTAGGTATTTTTGAATTGATATTTTCAACAAAATTCTTCCTTTTTCAGAACAAATGCGTTAATATTTAATAGGGTCTGTTATAAAGATTTTCTAGAGATTTCTAATTATTTTCGAAATATTAATGCACTTTTTGAATACAACTTCCTGTTCATAATTGATGCATGTTAATTGAATTTGATTCTTTTGCAGAATATGGAAATTGTTCATGAACAATTGGGAGTTACGCTATCATTTGCTGATGAAAATGCAAATCAAAAGATATTTATCGATATGAGTGAGATACAATTTTGGAATAATTCTTCAGGACCAGGTAGTATTTTTCATTCGAAAAAGTCCATGATAAAATTTATTAATCACAAATTTCTTCTTTCTTTGCAGATCTCAAGTGATATTGGACAAATCATTCAAGAACAGAAAAATAGAGCAACACAGAGGAATCAAACCGCCAAGCCCAACTTGTTTTTGGTATCAAGGGAAAATCTATTATAGCCGAAAAGTTTCCAAATTATTGTATAGATGTAGATGAACTTTTAAGAATGTATCTCGAATTCTCTCCACCTAAATAATTTATTCTTTAGGAGGTAACTATGTTCCTTCAATCCTTAGTATAGTACAATGTTTTATCCTGTATTTGTATAAATGTAATACAATTTTTTTCCAATATAGATATTGTTTATATGTTGGTTTTTATTTATTTTATGATGATTTGAGAAATAAATTCGTTTTTTATATATGCTGTATTTTTTTTATTATTCAGATTAAGAAATCTAATGGATTGGATAGATGCATTTATTCTTTCGAATAATTTCAAAGAATTGATTTGAAATTAATATTCATTTCAAGTAAGTTTACTGTTTCTTCGGAACAACCATAAAATTAATTTTGAATTTACCATATTACATACTTATTCTAACACTAACTTAATTTTGGTTTGAGTATATCAATTCTTTCATTCGAGTATATGATTCACTACCTTCAAACGAAGAAATGATTGAAATTGAGGAATTCAATATCTTGTCTTGAACATATTTTATATTCAAAAGAAATTTATCAACCACTCATTTCAAGTATAGTCATTTACTCACAGCAAATATAAGAATTTTCTTTGGACCAATAATACTGACTTTATTAAATTCAAGAATATCATATACTTATTTGGAATACTTGGTATATTTAAATTTGGAGAATAAAGTATACTTGACCCAAATTTATTATATTCTTGCTTATATATGAATCTATCATATACTTCAACCAAATATTATTCACTCAATTTGAGAATAGATTTTTTTGCGTGTATAAAGTTTAACTGTAATTCTCGAATTTTCATTAAGGACTGATCTCAAACGACTGATGACGAATTCGTCCTCAAATTCGATTATCTCCGTTCATTCGGCCGTATACTGAGTGCCTCTACTTACTCGTTAAATATAAGTGAATTTCCTCCTCTGATATCTCTTCTCATACCAACTAGATGACTTCCTATCCCATTTCCGATAATTCCAAATAGTTGAAATTAGCGAAACAGATCAAATTATCAATTATTCTGAAGCCTATCGAAAAGTTACGCTTAAAACATTGCAATTTTTACACATTCGTTCATTTTATTTCGTAGGATATTGAAATGATTGAAAAACAGTGGTTAGTGTCAACTCGAAATATTGCACTACAAAGTAGAAATGTTACAGAGTATATACAGTTACTCCCAGGGCACCCTGTATAAAGTGTAGTAAAAAAAATGCATTATTTCTTTTCTTCATAAAAAACAAGGCTTCAATTACCATAAGTAGAATGATCCGATTAAGGTCAAATATTGTTCGATAAGTTGTTGCCATTTTGAAAGTAATCATTATGCCTCTCTCATAAAAAACTCCTTCCCTATTGGCAAAACATTGAGAGAGTTGATTTTCACAAACCTCTATTGAAGCGAATTTTTCCACCAGCAAAATTGTTAGCCATGGACAGGAGAAGATGGTAATCACTTGGTGCCAGGTCTCCAAGCTCTGGCGAGTCACAATTCTTCTCCAATTGCCCAAAGCTAGCCGATTCTGGGTGATTGCTTTCTTCAGACGGTATAATTGTCGACAGTACAGTTCCGAGTTAAAAGTTCTGCAGTAGGCCCATAGTAAACAATTGTCTGCCAATCCCATCAAACACACAGCAAAACCTTCCTGGCCATTATTCCTAGCTTGGTCCCGTTTCCGCCAGCTCATCACGTTTCAACCACGACCGTTTTCGCTTGACGTTATCGTAAGTAATCAAATTCTCATCACCAGTCACCAACTGCTTCAAAAATGGGTCGATTTTGTTCCGACTCAGTAGTGATTCGCATCGAAATATTTGATTGGGCGTTACAGTACCAGGACCATAAACACTATTTACATTTTCAGCCGCCTGGCTTGCATTTTCGCCTTTATCGAAGAAAAACTGTGAAATATAGCGTATTTCATATTTTCTAGTGTCCATCTTTGGCGCGCGCTCAAACTGAACTGAGTCAACTAATCACAAAACTGTTGTATAAGTTTTTGTAGTACGAAATCTCATTTTTCTAACGCCATCTAGTGGAACCCAATCGGACTTATACAACGCGAGATATTGGAAAACTAATGGATTTCTTTCTACCAAACCTATACATAACCGAACAAATATGTATTCTGACACTCTTCGTTCGATGGATGAACGTGAACAAAATGGAATACAAACACTGAGTCGAGTCATACTTCATTGCATTTGTGGTCATTAGGCTGAAAGCCGCAGCGCAAAATTTGAATATATATTTCGGCTCGCATTTCTCAGTAACACCATCGTTTTATACTCAACGGAATTTCATATTTCACCGCTCAAATTTCAGCTGTCGGTTGATATATCATGTCGATTAATTCAGCGGGCATAATGCTGAAATATTCGAACCCATTTTCAAAAATTTTCTGATGGATATATGTATTTGCCAAATTTGACAGCTGTCCCTAGGATGACTGAAAAATAAAGGTTTCCCTTTTCAGGAAATCAATGGTTCATTCTACTTCGTAATGTTCACCACCGTCTTTTACATTTCTAATTTGGGTAGTACCTAATTAAATACTGTTTTATAGTCTATAAATTATTTTATCCACTTCTACCTCACTAAATTTTGTTATGGTGATGATTTTTATGAGTTGATGTATGTTTATGTCTGGTTTGATAATAAACATGTGTGGCAGGCTTTTATATTTTCGGACAAGGGTACCATCAACATCACTTCAAATTTTATGAATTATTTTTCATTTTTTTTACACTCAAATAATTATCTGGATATTAAATATCATTTGACAGATTTCGAATTTTGAGTTACCACTGCGAATAAGGAATCAAGCATGTTTTATTGATCGAAATTACATATTGTCTGAGATTGGTGCATCTCAATGTATATGATGCTTAGAGCAATTTTTTATTTTAAATTAATTAATTTCCACCTATTTACTGAAGAGACAACATTGATGTTGTACAAACTATAGGTTTTTATTTGATGGGTCATTTTGTTGATAAATATATCGAAATTTAGTTTCAGTTCTTAGTATGTGTTATTAAGGACTCGTCGATAAGTAATTTTAGCGTCAGTAAAATACTTTAACGACGCTTTTGGCCTATCAACCCCTAAACAAGAAATATTCTGCATACATCTGGGAAGCTGAAACTAATATCTACATGAAATTATGAAATTGGATATAGGATAGGGTAAATGTGGGATAGACGCCGTAGGGAGATAAATAGGTACCTTAATTTGATGAGTAGCGGTATGTACCCCATTCCTCCAACCACTATATGCATTTACCTAAAATGAATCTGTTGTCATTTGTGGCGAGTAAACTATTGGATTAACCTTTTTGTTCCCAATTCTTTTTATATCATAACTTGAGTGCATATATTTTTCAATTTATTATCATTAAATGTATCAAATGAAAGAAATTAGATAGTATTTAATTATTTTTTCTAACGGTTTTTTCATAAAACCGAAATACTATCCTCACCATAAAGGATAGATCCCTCAAATTTTGTTAGTATGGATGCTTTTAAGACATCTATCTCACGATACGAAGAATAAAGGTGAAGCTATTCCTAACCTACCATGCAAAAGTATCAAACAAACAACAAAAGAAGGGAATTAAAGAATCTTCTGAGGAAACAAAAATGGAAGTATGACATGCGCTTATGATGATTTTTCAGTTAATCTTGATTAAAGTTGATGATATCCAAATATTTTCAATTTATTCTTCAGGATAACTATCCCACGTGTCCAAATATCATCGCAACGTCTATAACCCACACAGTACTTCAGTTAGTATATAGGCATGCATCCTCTTTCATATAGGGTGTTTCCAAATTAGACGTAAACCTTGGAGGACGTGTTAGCATGACTCATCTGGTGTCGTTTGAGCCATAGTTAGTTATAACCAAAAATCAGCAGTTTACGAGATATTTGAGTTCTAGTCATTTTTGAAAGATTTCTCACTTTACTTATCTCTAACTTACTCATTTCTCATAACTTTTTGCTACATCGACCAAAATTCGATTATGATTTCGTATTAGAATAGACGAAGCAGCGAGAAGATGAAAGTAACAACTGAAGAAATAAGGAAGTGGGCAGGTGCTTGTATAAGAAATAGTGGAGATATTTCCAAACATAATTTATGAATACATTTTCTACTGAGATTTTGAGTTTAGTTGCAATGAAAAAATATTCAATTCATCACATTCTTTGCACCTTCCCCCTTTCAAATCAAAATATGCTGAAACAAAACTAGTGCCTGCATTCTAACGAAAACTTTTTAAGGAAAAAAGAAGCAATTTGGAAAGTTCTCAAAATAAATTTATCATACATAAATTATGGCATTCGAAAGTTGCAGGCAGAATCATATCAGAAATTTACTATTATTTCTTCATATACCAACTTTCAAATAATACTAATTCTTATTCAACTTTTGATAAAGCATGTTTTTTCATACATATCAAATCCCTTCTGTTGAAAATAATCCAAAATTTAAATCAAACTAGGTCACCGTAAAAAAAAAATGAAGTAAGGTAAGAAATTTTTTGAAAAACACAAGAATTCAAATATCTCGGAAACTGTTGATTTTCGGTTACAAATAAATATGGCTTAATCGACAGCAACTACTAAACGTCCTCCGAAGTTCAAGTCTAATTTGAGAACACCCTGTATATGGAACTTGTTCAGATTGTTTGCCATTTGAAAAATCAAACAAATATTATTTGAACTATGGATTTTCTTCAGTGATGAGTAGATAAACCAATTTCAAAGTATGAAACTATTAAATGTTCTAATGTTCATCTTCTGTTTTATAATCATCCATTCCAAAAAGAGAGCAATTATCCCTTAGTAATCATAATGATACTGAATATTTTCAACTTGGAGTTCGTCAATTTGACATTTTGAATATTTCATTTGGAACAAAAAACATATTTTTTTTATTTTTGGACGTGAATAGATATAACCGAGGATATAACTGAAATAAAAATAATAACTGGGCTTTGCCTAGATTTTGCATTGTTCAGCTATGGAATATGTTTAAGTTTGTGTTCAATATTCTATTTCCGACAATTCATAAATTATGCTCTGGATAACAGGCATTGACCGGATAATAAATCGGAAATTTTTCTTCTTCTTCTTCTGCCTGTTAATAATTATTTTTCAGTGAAATAAAAATTTCTGTATTTATAAGAATATTGCTCTGTGCAGAAACACCATGTTGGATAGTAATTCGTAATATGAAAACAAAGCAATATCGTTTTATCCGAACGATTTCAGTCCAGCGCTTGTTTTTGCGACTAGCCATTTCCTATGTGAATAGGGCTTTTAAATAGTTTTCAATTATTCTAGATAAACGAATAGTCTCTTTATCAGTTTGCAGACTGAATTCCACTTTCGAAAGAACAATTGATATGGGCTGAAATGGAATGATTTCGATTTCCATTTTTTTTTATATATATTCATTTAGTAAACTTGGAAATAAAAATAATGGAACAGTCGTATTTATTTTGAAATTCGCCAACGATATGACAAAATTAACAAAAATTTCGATCTTGATCCAGTATTTGAATTGATGTTCCTATATATTCATCCAATTAGGTTTTTATGAAACACTACAAAAGCTCAGATATTGTTCCAGTTACAATGAATTGAATGACTCAGGTCTTAAAAAGAATAAAATTAAATTGAATATTCTGGAAAAATTAATAGTTTTAGGGGAAAGGAAAGCATACCCTCCAATTGAATAGACAGATAAAATGGTAGGAAAATATCTATTATTTTGACGAAAAGTGGGAAAATTTCCCAATACCCGAAGACACAGACAAAATATTCTTTCAGTAATGAGAGTTATTGAACTCAATAGAACCAAACAATCCACTTCCGATTCCTGATCATAAGGGGGGGGTGGGGTGGCTTCTTGTTTATACATATGATTTTTTCTCGAGGAGTAACTCAGAGACGCAAAAGCCCTGATGTCCTCATTAGTGATTTCTGGAATTCATGTTGTGAATATTGTCTTGATATTCGAGACGGCAACGAATTTATCGGAAAACTCCCTCAACTTCTTTCTGGAAACGACAAGCTATTTTCATTTATGGACTGGAATCGAAGAAGGGGACAAGCCTATGGAGAAAACAACGAAAAAAGCTAGTCTATCGAATTTGTTTTCGCGATCTGGCTAAACTAGGTAAACAACTTTTTATCCGAAGGGATTATACTCAGCATTGTTGATTCGTGCCAACGCTGTATCAGTTTTTTTCCCAAGATTCCATGCATATTTCATGAAATAACTCGGATGAAGTCATTCGATTATGTAAAAACGGCCTCATCAGAAAACGAGCCCAGTTCCGGAGTCCAAACTTGGGCTTTTTTCTCGATAACTATAAATATCTTCCCTCGGAGGACCAATGAAAATGGAACCCAACTTTGGAAATCTAATAATAGGTAAAAAAAGAAACATCAAAGGGAAATGGAGTGAGTCGGTGTCATCGAAACGAAGAAGTTCCAGATTTATCCACTTGCTGCCATATTTGTGCTTCGGCTCTGATTGTTTGATGAGACGAGATGTTTATTTTCAATCTTGGGAAGTTACTTTAGAGATGAGGTCGGAAAATTGTATTTCTTGAAAAACAGACGAATAAATAAGGGGGGCTTTCTGATTTAGAATTATAAATGTCAAGACATACAAGATCAAGGATGAACGAAGTGTGGGACGAAAGGAATAAGAAACATATTCGTACCGAAATATTTTGTTGCAAAAAATTCATTTTTCCTACAGCTGCTATGAAAAGTAGCGTATTCTTCATAGCTTACTCAATTTCAAAACTATGTATTGCTCATACTTTGAGAAATATTATTTCTTGTGGCACTACGGCTCACACCTCACTTGATAAACAACTTTAGAAAATTCACGCAGAATATGGAAAAAATAAAAAATATACTTTAATGAAAATTTTTGTTTTAGTAAAAACCCAGTTGAATCAGTTAATTTGATGTCATTTGATTGGACACAACCAATTAGAACTACATTATACAGAAAATAGATCTCATGGACTGTTTTCATTCTATTATGTTGCTATGAATACCTTTTTATTATTGATTTTGATTTTAACGTTTCAAATATTCAATATCCAAAATGTCAAGTTTTGGTTATAATATTGACAAGAATATTAATGAAATTATAGAAGCATAAGATTTTCGATGTTTCTGCTTAATATTTATTATAGCCTGGTCTATTCCCACTTGTCTTACAATATTCTTTTGTGGGGGAGCTCTTCTGGCGCCAGTAGAGTTTTTATATTACAGAAGAGAATCTTGCGCATGATCTTCAGGGTGGGTCCACGTACTTCTTGCAAGAGTTTGTTCTTGGAAAATGACATTCTCACATTGCCTTCTATTTTCATTCTCAAATGTCTTATCTATACTAAAGAGAACGAAAACAAAATAAAAAAACTATCTAGTTTTCATGGTTATAATACAAGAAATGAGGGAACATTGTTTATACCTAAGCATAAAACTAGTAAGTTTGAAAAATCTCCATTATATCAATGTATAAAATTGTATAACCATGTGCCAGATTATATTAAATCTCTTAATGTAAATAAATTTAAGAAAGTTGTTAAAGCATTGATGTTGAAAAAATGTTATTATTGTGTAAATGATTATCTTTGTGACTCATTTGAAACTGGTTAATTATGTTTTTCACTGACTTGTCCTATGCACTTGTTTGTTTTACAGGATTAATAAACTATTATTATTATTATTATTATCGGCAGCAGACTTCCGCCTGTGGAGTCGATCTATATCTAAGCAACAAGCTTTCGAAATCTTTAATAGACTTTTTTTGGACAATTATACATCTGCTTGGGCTATTGCCACTGAAAACAGATCTGGTGAAAATTTCGCATGTAGATGTGTATTTTTGAACTCAAAAGTTCATGTTTGTCGCGTCACCCAAACCATAGAAAATTCAAGCAAGAAGGATATTATCTACCGGATCACTCATCTAGATAAACTAATCGACAAAAATCACATTCTGGTGAATCATAAGGCGTTAATGACGAGCGCCCAATAGTTCCTAACTCCAAGTCACTAGATTTCAATTTTAAGAGATGTCTTCCTTGAAATATTGGTTCAGATGTGCACCAAAAGAGTAAAGTACTGTTCTTCTTCATGAATAACAAAAATGAAGACAATAAGGTGAAATTAGGAAGCAGAAAATGACACCGTCTTTTTTGACAAATAAGTAACAATTCTACTGTCTAAGGTGGAGTGAGTATACAGTAACAAAACCAACCCAGAGCACAAAACTAGTAGTTCAAAGAAGTTTTATCGAAAGTTTCACAGGACATAACGAAAACATTATTCTGCTGAATAAGTAACTGCGCATAAAACATTTCAGAGCGACCAAAGCTCCACAGAATGGAGATGAGGAAACAACTAAGCCGGTTTCGCCACAATGCGGAAGAAACTTTTTTCGTCCAACAGCAATTCCTACCTGCCTCATTCGAATTAAATGCTTAACGAGGCCCTAAAAATTTCGCAAAACCGTACAACGCATTTGAATGAAGGAAGTTGGGTCAATGGCGAGATGTAACTTACTTTTTGCCAAATCTGATTAATTAATCCGATGTTTCATGCCACGAGCGGAATTTCTGAAGCGTCGTCGTCCTCTTTGTGAGGGCGCCGTAGAATATCAGTGACTGGCTAATAACGAAATAGGTGAGTGAAATTCGTTTATGAAAACGGTTTAAACGTAGCCTCGGAATTCATAAATTATTCCCGTTATAATTGGAAATTTCACTAACGGATGACTCCAACAAGGGAAGGGGATAAATGGATTCATCAACCTCGAAACACGTCAAAGTTTCTGCTGTGTACATGTGGAGAAAACTTTCGGCCGAGAAAATATTATGGGAAATTGATGGATTTATGTTAGCTATACGAGCTTATTTCATTGAAATACTCAGATTTTTTAGTCAAAGATGATACAGTTAATTGCAAGTATTATTTTTTGAGTTCATTTTAATGTTAGTTGTGGTCAGTTTAAAAAAGAATGACAGATAAATGTGGAAATGCTAGAAACAGGTTTTCAATTGAGTAAATATATATAATATTGCTTCGCGTACTATACCACAAAAAGGCCTTTTATTCACGATAATTTACAGGGTTAGAACTATTCAAAGCGACACTACAAGTTGCAATTACAAAAAAATTACGTTATTTAGGGATGAGTGTGTTAGTGTAAGTAGATCCAAAAATTTTCCAATGGTTCCCGAAATATCTAGATAAAAACTAAAATCGAGATTTTCTTTTTTTCTGTATAACTCATTTGTTTTTGGAGTTAACTTCACGAAATTTGATTTGAAGCTATTATCCAATATAGAGATTTTAAAGGTGTCTTCAATTTTTTTTTGTTTTCCATTGTTTCAGAGACACAATAGTCATTTTTTTATTCTTATGGACGTCATATTGGATCACCTTATGGGGCAATAAGGAAAAAAAATTAAGAATTTTACAATGTATCACACTCTACTCTAGCTACGCAAAATGAACTCCGTTTTTTATGTTTTTGTAGTAGGCTGGTGCCAGAATTTTCAAATAACTTGTTACTTTGTTCAGTTGTTATGTGAAATCATCACTTGAGTTTTGTAAAAATCTGAATCCTGTTTGATAAGTCTGGCACCAGCGTACTTCTCAAACAAAAAAATAAAAACGTTCAAATTTGCGTAGCTAGACTCGATATATTTCTAGAGCGTGATTTATTGTTGAATTCGTAATTTTTTTATTTATCATCCCATAAAGAGAATCAATATGGCGACTTTATAAAAAAAAACATCGACTATCGCGTCTCTGAAACAATGGAAAATAGAAAAAATCTGAAAACACCAATAAAATCACTATATTGGATAATGGATTCTGTGAAATCATCTACAAAAACGAATGAGTTAAAAAAAAAATCGAATTTTAGTTTTTTCGCGTTATCTCTGGAACCTTTAGGGATATTTTGGATCTGTTTACACCAACACACTCGTCTCTAAAAAAAGTAACTTTCAATGAATTGGTCGTCCATAATAAATTCGTAACCTTACCAGAACAGGAACATTGAAAACTTAGCCACCCACCTGAAACAGAAAAAAAAAATAGTTGAAACACTGGTATCGATCTATTTCAATATAAGAATCATATCAAGATTTCATTAATTATTAAAAATCCCAAAAACGGAAAAAATCCATGCCGTCCCCTCTCCGGCAACGACTGAAACAAAAGAAAACTCCGGCTTCGTTCTACATTATTATCCAGATTCGAGAATATTAAAAGCCATAACAATTATCCGGCTCGAGGGACCAATAGTTGCTTTGTTCCGCGGTGTAGTCTACGGCGCGCCGGATCTGAATGAACGAAAATCGGGATATGGTTATGAGAAACCGGGCCGTGAGCGTGATTCAACTTGACAAAAAGAAAATGCCTTCGTAGATTATCCGGGAAGTTTATCAGGCTCAGTTATTTAGGCCCATTTGAAGGGATTCCTCCGCGGTTTCTCTTTGATTTTATGCAAGAGTTTCGAATAAACAAGTCGCGAATTTCAAGTATTTGGATGAGCAGAAGAAGCTCGAGTTTATTAGAGAGTTTTAAACAAATATTTTATAAGGGATATTTGATCAGAAACGAAGGACAATTCGTTTATCTTCGTCGATAGAGATGTAATATGTCACAATGAAAAGCATAAAGGAGTTTTAACACCAGTTTTCATTTGTTTACTTTAAAGCATCTACGATAATTTTTTCAAGATAAAGATTAAATTTTTGAGCTCAAAGTGAAAATGCCAAGCTATTTATACAAGTTGCAATGTTGCGAACCCACAAGAGTCTATATTCAGGCATTATTAAGAATTTAACCATACATGAGAACGGTTTTCAACGGACAAGAAACTTAATTTTACCTGTATGAATTAGATACCACTTCAGAAAGAATTGACTTCTCTATTTCGACACAATGCTTACTAAAATATCGTCACTGTTCATTCGAGAACAGGCCAATTCAAAAGTCCCTGGTGGGAGCACACTAATCAAACTGAATATCAGATTATGTTTGAACTCCTTATGAGTAAAAACAGAGTTATGTCAATTTTGCGACAAAAAAGTCGATAATTCTTTTAAGGGAAAAGATCGATTTTCTGTATTTTCTCGAACGTTAACGAGGGTTGAATAAAACCTTCTTCAAATAAGAAATAATGTGGAAGATATAATCAAGGGTTTTCGGTTTGAGACATCTGGATTTGAAATGAAAGCACCTCACAAATTCTTCTTTGTTGTTGCTTCAACTTCATCAGTTGTTCTCATTTCGTTTAAACAACGTGGCCTGTAATGAAGCGATTAATAACTGAACTCCAGGCTGCAACTTGATGAAAAGGAAACATTTCTCGTTAGTTACGACACTTGAGAGAATGTATTATTATTTCAGGTAATATTTTTTGCCTTCTCAGCTAAACGGGTTGTTTTTAATTTAGTTCATGAGAAAATTAATTATCCAGAGGAATGGAAGCAGCAGTTATTTTGAGGTAGAAGTGGAATTTCAAGTGAAATGGAGTTTGGTCATGACTATTGCCGTCAATAAGAAAAACATTGAAAAACCGTCTGAAAAGATACGCTTGGGTAAGTATTCGTTAACGTCGAAATTGGACATAATACACTGATCAACAATTGCTAGGGATCACTTATGAACTTCTCTTCATTTGTATTTTTCCAAGTTATCTCGTGAATATCTGTACATTTTATGTTCTCTAAGGAAAAAGTAAGATGTTTTGAGTTGATTATATCAAAGTCTTCCTCACTTCATCGGCTCTTGTTCACAAAATCGATTATTATCTGTAGGCTGTTACAGGTGGAGTGAAAAGCAATGTGGTATTTGTTATTAAATCTGTTTTTTTCTCTCGTTCAAACACATAAGGTGACAATAATTGAAGAAATGAGAACAATATCAGCTTATTAGTCATGCCGAGAAGACGTTTGGCTCCTGTGCAACTGGACCAAATCATACGGTGGATACAGGAAGGTTTGTCCCAGCGAGAAGTGTCCCGGCGGTTGAATGTTTCGCAAAGTGTCTTGAGTCGGGCTTGGAATAGGTTCATCCAAAACGACTCAGTAGCTTACGTTCATGGGGGAGGTCGGCAGCGCAGTACAACAGCTGCCCAAGATCGTCTTTTGATCCTCAATGCTAGGAGGAATCCCACTTACCCGGCGTCGCGGCTCAATAGATCACTGAGAGTTGCAACAGGAGTTCTAATTTCGAACCAGACTGTAAGACGACGACTACATGTTCGTGGTTTGAGAGCACGTAGGAGGGTACAACATCCCCGTTTGAATAGGGAATACTGGGTTCATCGACGGCAATGGGCTGAGGAGCACCGCAATTGGACACTTGAAGATTGGAGCCGATGTTTATTTACGGATGAGTCTAGATTTCGTTTGGTCAACTCCGATGGACGTATTCTTGCTTGGAGGAAAAGAGGTCGAAGGTATGCAGAACAGTTTATGGTACCCACAACAGCTTTTGGCGGAGGTTCTATATGTGTATGGGGAGGCATTTGTTTGAACCAACGCACAGAGTTGGTTGTTCTGCAGAACACCGCCATGACCAGCCAGAGATATCGCGATATGATTATTGAACCCATAATTGTTCCGTTTGCGGCTGCCGTGGGCGAGAATTTCATTTTAATTGACGATAATGCCCGTCCACACCGTAGTCGTCTGGTTAATGAAGCGCTAGAAACTCATGCTATTGATAGGATGGACTGGCCAGCTCGCTCTCCAGACATGAATTGCATCGAACATGTCTGGTCTGAGATTTCTAGACAATTGTCAACCTTAGAACAACCGATCAATAACCTGGAGGACCTTTCTAACATAGAATTTTGAGTGTTCCTAATAAAATCTTTTTTTCTCCAACTTTCCATTTTTTCATTCTTTTCTCAAGTGAACCATATTATCATCTGAAAATACTCTGATATCTGACTAAATTTATAATCTTGGAGCGAATATTTCAGAAATAAATTTAGAACAAGTAAGTGATGCCTATCAATTGTTGAGCAGTGTATTTCCATCAGGCTGAAATTCGTGAATCAAATCTGCTTCAATCCGACTCGAAGGACCAAAATGCCGTGGCCGTTTCAACTGAAAATTTGAAAATATTTTGAATTTTATCGCTTGTGGTTGCCGCCCAAACATCATTAAACTTGAAGAATAGAATATGCTCATTCAGAACTCATTCTAGGTAAATTGATCACTGAATATTACGTGATAATATCTTCAAAATGTAATGATTCCGGAGTTCCTTGTAATTCCAGTTCTATGCACGTTCCACTGAAGTCGGATCAAAATTATCAATAAGATACTTCGCAGAAATTATTCTCATTAATTGACGAAGATCGAGATCCCATAAAATGAATCCACTGAGGGTATATTTCAACGAACGTTAAGCCCCCTTCATGGTTGAATAAGCAATTGCTCTACAGAATAATATTCCTATTCAATTTGCACGTTCTCTTACAAGAAGGGTTTAATGCATTGTTCTATTCGTACCTCGTTTTGACGGAGAGTTCATTAGAAAATGGAAGGGACTAACTATTGCTTACGTAAGTCACCCTCCTGCATATTCTTTGGACAATTAGTAGGGTATGTGGTTAACTCATAGTAGAATATTTAGAGGACCTAATAGGGTCTAAGTGCCATGACTACCTTGGTAAAGCACAGTGCCTTATTCCAAATACGAAACAATAGAATTATTCAACGTCATCTTCCTAGAGGGCCTCACCCAATAAATTCTATATTCAACTCAAGATCCATGTTCGCAAAAAATTGCTCAAAACTAATTAATGTTTGACAATTACTTCAATCGATAGATAATATTTTTGATGCTGAAATTATATGAGCTAAAGGCAAGAAAATAGTATGAATATTTCTCTTCAACTATGAGCTGAGAGATTATAAAAAAAATTTTTTGACAATAAGTCAATGGTTGCCAGCAGAAAAAAAAAATTAAGGTTTATCGGAAAGTTTTTGAGATATAATTTTGCGTTGAAACCCTTCAGGGTACACGATTTTACACGTATTAGGTTGACTTTTTGCTTCCAAATATACCGAAGATGGAAAAAATGTTTGGTCTCCGATTTCGAAATTTTCACTTGCAAAATGAATTTTACACCAATCTTCAGACCAACTTTGATTTCGACAGTTCTTACCCTAATCTTCAGACCAACTTTGATTTCTATAGTTCTTACCCTAATTCAATGAAATCTGGTACAGGTATTCAGTTTGGGCCCTGAATGGTTCTATAAGAAATTCAACTTCAAGAATAGAGAATAAATAATAAATAAAGAGAACACGTTCAGCATGCGCAGACGTGAATTCTGGTATTTCTATATCTCGGGTTCTACTCGTTCGATCTAAAAGAAAATTGATGATTATAATTGGACTGGTTAGTAGGTTGTTTGATAAAAAATTCAGTTTGCTCTGGTATATATATTCGGGTTGGGACCTTGAAAATCCTACAATAATTTGAGCTTTTTTGAATATACAATGTGATTTGCGTATGTCTAAATTAAAATTTCTCAGGAGAACTAGTGTAACAAGATCGAGATAATGTACCTACTATAGACTGCTGAAGTTTTAACAGCGAAGGATGAGGAAGCAATTGACAGATTTTTTACAATCGATTATTTCATTCACTCGCATAAAACCCGAACATCCAAAATGTCTGTGTTACAATTTGATTCAAATGGTATGATGATCTGATGAATATTCAAAGATATTGAATTAAGTATCGACAATAAAGATCGGTTACGTGATGTGTGAAAAAGTAAGATGCTACTTAAAATTTCGAGAAGTATCGAATAACAACTACAAAAACCGACACAATTGAATTTCTCAATGAGTGTTGAGATTTTGAATGCCTAAATGACGTTATATTAATATATGATTGAAAGTTTATGTGTAATAGAAGGAAGTTACAAGAATTTATCTGACCTTGGGTATGCCTTCAAGGTTGATTATGTCAATTTGGATTCCTCCTTGTTCTCTTTATTCTCCGGAAAGAGTCATAAAGGTATAAAAAGGCGTTGCTCCAGGAAGTTTCCAGAGTGAATCTCTATAAATAGAATCCCACAAATCCTCAAGCAGGCACTTTGGAGAGGTTATATTTCTTCAGAGTGTCATCCTGAGTAAATCTCCCAGCCATCGTTATCCTCCAAGAGATACGCTTTGATATAAAGAAACCCTTTGCATATTTTATAGGCATATATTAAAGGAAATTACTGTCATGCTGAATTTTTTTTTGTAATATAGGTAGATCAGTTAAGATGAAATATTTCATTTCGTATACGGGGTGAGTCTTCAAGTAGTACATTCAATTTGACTGTATGAAACATGAAACTCCTCTCATGAAATGAAACACCTGTTGCATTTACCATTTTTTTCAGATTCAGCTCAGATAAAAAATATGAGATTGAATAGTTTCCTAATGGGCTAATTCAGTCCTGCGTTTGTATGTTTGCACCAGCAAGACAAAATAACACAGAACTCAATAATATTTAATAGAAGTAATGAATTATATATTCTTTATTTAGTTTAATATTGCTAGATTCACAAAATTAAGGTTAATTTTGGAGTAGATCACATTTCGCATAATGAGGATTTATTGTCCTATATCATGTGATATAAAAATCTATCATTTTGTGATCAAATTCCACTTTACAATTATTAATTCTTTATCAATCTAATGAAAAATCTTATTTTGCGTGTCTCTCGTAAGGAAGTAAATTATTGTGTCTTTGATTATACAAAAAAAGCGGGAAAACATTGCCTTAACTGTGTTCAGGGCATTCAGACGAATATACTTATCAAAAAATGGTCTGAAATGAATTTTTGTGAGTGAACATTTTGAAATCAGCGACTAAAAATTATTTTCATACGTGATAAGTTATAAGTGATCAGAATACTTCCACTACCTATATAGTAGGTAGACTCGGAAATGAACTCAAATGATTTTAATTGGTCTGATGATCCATTCCAATTCTTCTTCATACAGAAAGGCAATGATATTCGAAAAGGGCAAACAAATATAAACGAAAAAAGGTGAAATAGAAGAGAGATAACATCCCATCAATGGAGAATTTACTGACCAAAGGATTTAGAGGATTTACTACTGATATATCTTTCGAACAGAAAATATTCAGTAGTTTCGATTTTGCAGGATAATCCACTGTGTTTCTGACACGGTTTATCCTCTGATGAAAGTCGATGAGCTGAATTTTTACGAGCAGGTTCTAGCTAGGATACGCCGCATTATCATTTTATCCATGTGTGCCCAGTTTGCACATTTCGTGCTGAATAAAATTCCAATTGATAATCTGCACTGACGATGCATTTATATTCGAATTGAGTATTCAATTAGGTATTTCAATTCATAAACAAAACTAACAAACAACAATATTTTTTGGGTGAACTGGCGGAGGATAAGTATTATAATATTCATGTGGAATATCAGCAAAATATTTTTCCTAATATCGAAAATACAGTGAATAATAATTTCACAATTTTTTAGGAAATCACCCAGTATTACTGAAACTAATATTCTGGGGCTGTTTGAACTCCTAATCCCCATTAGTTTGAGGCCCTCTATCTCTTCTGAACCGTAGTCACTTACGACACCAGTCACCTGTATAATCGGAAGGGACCTTCTTCGAGCACTACAATTTATTTCAATGCCTGAATATTTTGTGTTCTTTTCATCAATTCAACGGAAAAATTATTGAAACGGACAAAATTTCAACGAAGTTTGTACTTTATTTTCTTTTTTTTATTGTTGCTTGATTCATCAGGAATGAAACAGTTCAGATTCTGGTCTCATTTACTTTTTTTTTTGTTATGATATATACAGCCTATACAGTGATGAATGAAAAAATATATCAAAAGTAAGATTTTATTCAGAAAATCCTGTTGAGTGATTCGTTGATAGACGAGATACACTGAACCAAAAGAATACATAAATTCCATGAGAGAGTTGATTGTATTGATGGATTCAGTTATCATTTTTCAACCAACGAACAGAAACATTAATACAATGAATATTGATGTTATATTGTTTTCAATTTCTATTAAACCAATGATATGTTTAGTATTACAATGTTCGGTTCATTATTCGATCGGTCGTACTTTGTATCAATAATGTATTACTGTTCATTGAAATTGTCCGATACAGTTAATGTAATATTTCATCAAAACGACGAACACTTAGCATTAATTTCAGATATTGATGAACAGGAATTCATCATATCAATGAATAGGGGTATACGTTAAAGAACTCAATTTCATTATATTGATGGAAAAGTACATCGGATCAATGAAATCAAGTTGATGATTGCAATTCTTTAATACAACGAACACAATTTTTTCATTCAAAGGTCTGTAATTTTCTGAAAATCAAGATATCAAATAAATAAGAAGAAGAAATGTTCGAAAAAGATGAGGTAACATATAAGTGTTGGCAAACATTCTGTCAACGATTCACTGACACTCCACAGGGTGTTCTGAATAAAAGTTTACTTTTCATTCTTTTTGTTCTCCCCTATATGTACCTATATAACAAAAACAAGGTAACTGAGGACGGTATTTGAACAGTTATGTTTCAAGTACAATTTAAAAAAAAATATATGCCAAAAGAGAAAATGAACTAGAAACTTCGTTGAAATTTTGCCCGTTTCCCTAATTTTGAGTGAATATTTTACACAGCGATTTTCAGAATGCACGAGAAAGCGAATTTAGCGGAGGAGTACCAAACAAGTAGCACCAAAATCATAGAAAATGTGAATGATGGATAATCATCACTTCAAGTTCCCCATTTACAATCTTTTACGTTCTTGTTGAAATGGGGATGGTGAAATCCAGCTTCCCTAAGACATAATTCAAGGAATTATTTATGGTGTCGCTTTCGCAAACGAGCTCAAAGGAAGAATCGACGAATCAGCTACCGAGCAGCATGTAGCACGTCCTGTGGATTACGATGTCGAGTAGGAGGCTGGGAAGCAAAGTCCACAAGATCCTCGGCTCTAGGTGGAATGACGAAGTCGTAAATACTTGTTGCTCATGATGGTGCTGGGAAACAGAGGCTCAGGGAAAAATATGTGCATGTATGTAACAGACTGCGGTCACCTAATCCGTGTGGCCATGGTCGAAGAGATTAGAACCCAAAGAAAGCAGAACCGCAAATGTTATGGAGGTGGACTTTGGATGGTCGAGAAACTCCACGAATGAAACATGGGTTGGTACGATAGGCTTGTCACTTTAAAGTGGAAAACGATGTAGGCCGTTCAGTATGAAGATTATAATTCCAAAGCGAGATTGCAAATGTAACGGTTTCTCTTCAATCGATTGATTCATACTGGCCTATAAATACCCGAAAGAAGTTTAAGGCCAAATGCAGTAGATCTAAGAATATTTTCAATTTACTACTTAGCATGTATGAAAAGTTGACGGTTACCTATAAGTTGAGACTCATTGGTTAATTGTATTATCGACTTGAGCTCATTGAAGCAATCGTTAATCGAAAGTTAAAGAAACCATCCAATTTCCATCTTCCATGGTCACCAGATATAGGTATTTCAAAGAAGACACATGCACATTATTAATGATATCAGGCCCAAAATATTCTTTGAGATGCCTCAAAATCTACATCTATTATTTCATCCTAATCTCCCTGAATACTTTCTAATCGATGGATTGGCGAAAGCTGTGTCATGCTGTGTATTCTTAACTCGAAAAATACCGATTCGATTGATTTTAAACATAGTACCTACATAGTTAGTTTAAAATAACGACGCTTAGGCCTATATTGAATTCTGTAAGGATTATTTCACTAGAGTATTAAAAATTCAAGGAAAGCACTGACTTTGCTTAAGGAGCTTTTGGAAGCTCGTTCATTGCTGGTGCGTTGGAAACTGAATATAGGTATACTTATATGACATGCGATTTATAAATTTATCGGGAAAATAAAAGTTAAAACTCTGATTGAATTTTGTCCAAAAATGAACTTGACTGTGACATTCGAGATCTGAATCTACCAACCTACCCAAGTTTCTAGGATGTTCCGTTCGAGAGTTACCGTGATTGCGGCCAGAAAGCCGGCAACTGTCACCGTCACGAAACGATAGAAAAGATGTAAAAAAAGATGTATTCATAAGATGTTTTTGAAGACAATTCTTAGGTTTTGTGCCAAAATTAGGGATTCACGGCTTGACTTGATATTCAAGCTGCTTGACTTGGGCTTGACTTGAAATCAACTCAAGTTCAAGTCAAGTAATAGTTTTTCAATGTTTTATGTACTTGATGAATAAATACTCAACTTGACATCAAAAACTACTACTCCACTTGAACTTGAGTTGATTTAAAGTCAAATCCAAGTCAAGAAGCTTGAATTTCATGTCGATCCGTGGATCCCTAAAAAATAACAAATAAATATCTTGTCTTTTTCGATGACTGAAATGAACGAGACCTCACTTCAACACTTCAAATCGAATTTTTAACAAATATAAACCACCAGGGATAACCACTACTTGGCTTTCCGCGTATCAATCAAACTTTGGTACTCATTCATTACCCCTCTGGCACTCCTGCGATGACCAAACTTTGTATACCTAGTGTACGAAGTTGTACATACACTTTCTTCTTCCTCTTTTAAAGCAAATAAGAAGAGGACAGCACTCTACGGCGGTAGATTATTTTTTCACAAAATTATTATTTTGCCTCTTTTGTAATAGTTGTTGGAAGGTTTCTTCACGAATATTTCAAAAATATGTTAGTGCATCAATTCTTTTGCGATAAATGAAAAGTTACTAGACATTTTTTTTTCATTCGCAAATTGAAAATATTTACTTTCTACAATGTAGATTTTGGTTTTAAGAAATTATGTGAAAACCCCTTGAAAATCGGTGATTCGTGAGAAACAATATCTCTAAATTCGTTTTGAAAAGAACAACCACGTGGTGGTGTTTCCTTTTAAGCGACTGAGTAACAATTGAAAATGATCCGAGCGATGTGTTTCTTTTATTTATTATGATTGAGAGAAATTTGCACAATTCAATTTCCATACTACCATCCATACAAAAAGGTTCTACATACTTTAAAGCCTCAAACCGAATAATTATACGAAAAAGTATACGGAATTGATTAAGAAATTCGATATTAGAAAATACTCCGACTGTTTTCGATATTTAGATTCCGTTTTTTCTGCAACAGATCTAGATATTAAATATCTCGTCACACAAAATTGCATTTCTTCTTCTTCTTCATCAGCCTGATGAAATTGCATTTACAATTCCAAATTTAATAGGGAACCTTTGCTCGATATTATCTCTCATTATAAAAATTGATAAAAATAACATTTGAACGAACTGTTAAAATGGATCTCTGTTCACAAACCGAATGGGAGATGGAGCTCCTCTTAAGTATATAGAGGAAATATTAAGCCTTACAAAGAATTCTGACAATCATATCAGATTTCAAAATGAAGACCGTATCAATACAAATATAAAATTTTTTGAAGGTGAAGATATGTGATGCATTTGTATCATTTTTCTGAATTCAATTTCCCATTCGTAATATTATACGTAGGTTCATTCAACTGAATAATTCAAAGGAACTATACAAAACAAAATTTAATATCTATATTTAAGACCCACCCAAACCCGTAGGGGCCAAGCCGCAAGATAAAACCTTTTTTTCTTCGTTTGTCTTTCCCCACGATTCTACTCCAACACACGCACATTACAGACCCGATACCAATTCATTATCACGTGAAAGCAGCGTGAATCAACAGCACGCTCCATTCCCAATGGTGCTCTATTACCTACATTGTTGCGTTTTAATTCAATGATTATTATGGGTATTAAAGTAATACACTGCAGAGTTGAGATAAAGAAAAGGCAAAGTCCATTTGTTGGTTCCGTCGATATTACATCACGCTTCTGGCAGTAGTAGGATGGTGATTCAAACGAAACGTGTATTGCATGCAACTGATAGCGTTAAAGGTGAACGAAAATAACGATAAATTTATGGAATACAATGACAGTTTCGTCACTTAAAAGTGACAATTAGTACTGTTGCGCCAGTTGGGAAGTACTTCGCGTTTTATTCTCTATGTGAAAAACCATTTTCATCTAATTCTGGGAATTTACACACTAGGAGATTTGCATAAATAAGTATTGAATTGTTTGGTAAAAATACGAGAGAATATAAGACATAAAAATATACAGGGTGTTTCCAAATTAAACGTGAATCTTAGAGGACGTATTAGTATGACCCATTTGCTGTCGTTTGAGCCATATTTAGTGATGATCAAAAATCAACAGTTTACGAGATTTTTGAGTTTTTTTGAATTTTGAACGATTTCTCATCTTAAATCATTTTTCGTCAATTATCTCTACGTTGTTCAAATTTGATCATAATTTTGGATTATTCTCGTAGCCAGCGGATAATCCGGATCTAACACCGTTAGAATAGAAAAAGCAGCGAGAAGACTGAAAGTAAATTTCAGGCGGAAAGTAACAACTGAAGAAATAAGAAAGAGGGCACGTGCTTGTATAAGAAATTGTGGAGGTCATTTCAAACATAATTTATGAATACAGTTTTTACTGAAATTTTGAGTTTGATTGTAAAAAAAAATATAAAATTCATTACTTTCTTTTCTCTGCTTATTTCTCTTTCCAATTAAAATCTGCTAAAACAAAACTAGACATGCATTCGAACGAAAACTTTTTTAGGGAATAAAGAAGGAATTTGGCAAGTTTTTGAAATAATTTTGTCATATATAAATTGTGGATTGAAAATTGCAGGAAAATTTATATCAGAAATTTACCATTCTTTTCTTCATATACCAACTTTTGAATCAAACAAATCATTATTCAACATCTAACACAGCAGCAAATTCATATAGAAATTTATTATTCTTTCCTTCATATTACAACTTTCAAATCATTTGTATTCAACATCTAACACATTATCGTTTTGCCTTTTTCATACACATCATATCTTTGTCTGATGAAAATGATTCCAATCAAACTTGGTAAACGTAGAAAAACTTGACAGAAAATGAAATAAGTTGAGAAATTCATTGAAAAACACAAGAACTCAAATATTTGAAGTATTCATACATTTTGGAAAAATATTAATTTGACATTTTCAAAACGTCTTATTGGGGATGTTATTTGGGAAAATAATGAAAGAAAATTCAATTTTGAACATATGAATTTTTTTGTTCGTGAAATAGGACACCATAACTGATTCTAGACGCCCTTAATTACCCCCTTATGGGGGGCACTGCGGAAAGGTATCTGAAAGAAACACTGCTGACAAGGCTAAAATTTAAGTAATATCATCACTCTAAAGTTCATGCCGTATTTCAGGAGTATAGTTCAATCAAAAATACTTAACTAGTTGAACAACAATGACTTTATTATAAATCATATATGAATAACTTTATGCAGGTCTGTGGTTCCCAAAAGCGCAAAAGCTCCTAATGCCAAGTTATTGCTTTTTGGATTTTTTTTGTAACTTTTCAACTTCGAACAAAAAATTATGAAAACAATCAAGGTGACCTAAAATTGTTTTGCAGAAAGTAAGGTGTGAAAATTGCAGAGAATATCTGAACTTATTGACGTGGACGGATATTATATTTGGTTTATGTTAGGTATACATTCCAAAACGTAAACTGTAAATTTCAATTGGAGATCAATGACGTTAGCACAGCAAATAAATTTTTTTTAATTCTCTCTTTTGCGCAATAAAAGAAACTTTCAAACCATAAGATAGGAATATTTTTTGGAATTTTTCAAATTGAAGTTCTATTTCTATATTTCCGATTTTTTTCATTGAATACACGCTCTAACAACTAGGTCATTAGCGTTTATGATACATTAAGTTAAAACATTATAATATTACAGTAAGATACTAACTAAATAATCATATTTTAAAATTGATGTCTCTGATGAATTTCAGGGTATTCTGCACGATTTGAAATTGTGTTGATATTGATTTCTTTGGCAAACATCCAATTTAAAATTGAGGAGCAATTAAGAGTTAGAAATGAATAAACGGAATCTTCAACCTGTAGGTAAGCATTTCAGGCACTTCGAATTTATATACGAAACAATTCCAGACTACTACGAGCAGAGATAAATCTTCTAAAATAAATCGTGTTATGGGTTTTCGTAATGGCCATCATGATAAAACGTTTCCATTCGCCATTATAGGAAGAAACTTAATGTCACTCTAACCCTCAGAACGGTTGATATATATATGAAAATGTTTCATAAAAAGCCATGCGAACGATAAAGGTGAAATAAACGAGTGCTTGCCGCACTAGTGTGGTAATCTCAGCGTAAATTGGAAATTCGTCGTTGAATTTCCCCCCCTGAGTGAGTCATTAGAAAATATGATAAAATGCGGCATCAGATGGCATACTTTCATTTTACTGTCACATCAGGATAATAGAATTACCACATTTCGTCGTTCTACGCCCATTACGAATGTGGGGGACTTGCGTTTTCCAGACATTCGTAATTTGTGCGAAGGGTTTGATCATCCCTCATTCTCAGGGGCGTACACGAGGTAACAAACCACTTGCAATGATGGGAGCTATACCAATTTTCAGTTGGCTTGCAGAGGGCCTTCTTTTCGATATTCTATGATTCTGGCGACGCTTTTATCATAAAATTTTGCACGAAGCTTGAAATTGTCATTTTAAATAGAAACCCAAAGATTAAATCTGTTGTCATGGTAACATTGGATACGCTATTCCTTTTCTGTAATAAGCATGAGACAGTAATTGAAAATCACTAAATTATTGTAATAATTTGATGAAACTTGAGTCGTGGAATACCAAACAGGAATTTATTCTTTATTAATTGCATGATGAATCATTATTTTCATAAAATAAAATTCGCCATGATATACTGAAAACCAATCAAAGCGCATGCCGTCATTCATTAGTAGAAAAGTAAACAAACATCTGGTTATGTTCTCTGACAGATCTATTATAGGTTATACGCTACGTCACTAGCAATGCTAGTGACACTTCCACGCGTTTTAGTGAGAATTTTAAATCTGAAAACTAAATTGTCATTTTTTCCTACTAAAACTTCACTAGCTGGAGAAAGATTGTATTCCTTTTGAATAATATTCGTTTCTAAACATTATAAGATTATTTTTAAAAATTGGTCATCATGCCTATTTATTCTGTCACACCTTGTAAAACGAAATCGTGCGAGAATATCTGAGATTCACATAGATTTCATGTTTATATTATATTTTGGTACCCGGAACTCCTCTGCCACAGATTTATCTATATTATCTGTCGAATTTGTGAAATAGAAAAACGTTCTGCCTACTCAAATTTTCAATGCAAACATCACTAAACAACTACTACTGAAATAGAGAAAATAACCAATATTCTTTTTGAATTTCTCATGGTTCTGTTTCGATGAATATCCTTAAAAAAAAATAAAAAACCTTGGCAATCTATGAAGAATCGCTTTTTTAGCTGCAAATCAGCGAAAGATCTATTTATATCTACATGTTTCCTGGTTCAAAAGTTACGCTAATATTTGTCTACTTTGAGCACCCTATAACTTGGAAACCAGCATCGACCAGAGTCTTCTGACTTAGAAGAAAACAGAAAAAAGGCGAGACAATTGCACCGGAGACTGTACCCGATGCTCAACCCTAAAAGTAAACTTTCCTTGAAAAACAAGGTGAAGATGAAAAAAATAGTGCTAATACCAAGCATTACGTATGCAGGAGTAACCTGGTATAATACGAAAGACAATAATAAGGATCAGTTTCAAAGTACGCTAAATACAATAATCAGAACAGCGGTTGGCGCCTCATGGTATATAACCAACCAACAAATCAGAGATGAACTAAAAATTTAAACAATTGAGGAAATAGTTAGCAAACAAAGAAAGAAGATAATAGAGACGCTGAAATAGCATGAGAATAAGGAATTAAGAAAGATACTACAAATCAAAATAAGAATGACAGATAAAAGGAAATACCTCTTTCAAAGGACCAAATAGAAGAAAAAAAGTGACATGCAGTAGGAACGAAAGTCTCCCGATCAGACAACAGTAGGAAGAGGAGAAATGAAAGTAGTGACTAAGGGAACAAAATTCCAGTCCTCAAGCAAAAAGAAGATCTGAGTTCGAAATTAACCGGTAACAACATACATTCAGGTGCCTGGTCCTTCGCAATTTTTTTCACATCGTAGATTTTGCGCATTTTCAAGACCATGAAAATTTCAGATTTATCGCCAAAAAAATTACGAATGCAACCAAATGAACATGTCGCGCCTATGTTTGGATGACCTATTTGGGATCCGATGGGACCGTGTTTAAAATTGAAAACACCCCTATCGCGAACGATTCTGCCGAGCGATTTCAATTTCCTGAAAAGCGTCGAGAAAATCCAGCCAGTTCGAACATGTCGATCAAGATCATCATATTTCCAATTTTTTCCTATAGGCAATCTAATCATGGGAACGAGGGAAGTGCCGACCCAATTAAAACTTGGGTAGGGGAAAGTATCCGAGGATATGCCAGTTATGCTTTCTAATTTATTTTTCACTCGGAAAATGTCGAAATGAGAATAATTTATTAGATTATTATGCCTCAGGGATATTCGAACGAAGGATAGGTTGTAATATATGATGATGGAGATGACTCATCGTCAGTTTTTTCAGGAGAGTTAGAAAATGAATAATAAGTAAAAAACATATCATTATTCATTCAGGTGTAAAAAAACGCAACAAGTTGATATTTCGTGAAATTTTTATTTTCATGGTTTTTTTATTTTTAGCTCAATTTTCAAAATTTCTTCAGTAAACTGTAGATGAAATCATTAATTTCAACTTGAATATTCAATATTTTGTGAAATGCTGGCTTATTAGTCGCTATACGGTGTAATCAGAAGTTTGTTGATAAACCCTAATTTTGAAACATCCTGATGTGGAATACTTTCGTGTAGTGAAAAACATTGAATATGTTTGTTGAGGTAAAAATAAAAGAAACTTCAAAGTTTACTTAATACAAAACTTGTTGGGTTTTTTACACCTGATTGTTGTTTCGTATCTGATTTGGAAGAGTTAAAGATGGATATTGTGGCCTTAACCGAAACTAAGAAGAAAGGATTCGGTACTTGAAGCCGTTGTTTCTACGTTGCATTCAGATAATTCATCGTTGTAAATCAAAATATCTAGTTGTGTATGGTAGAAAAAACTTGAAGTGTAGTTTTGGTATTCAAATTTTTTTTGTAATTAATTATAAAAGTTTTCTCATGTATGAATTAAAGAAATACTTCTATATGTTCAGTATTGACTTCGATTTGTTGGTTCATTATACATTATATAACCGGACGATTGGAAAATGTCCGATATCAAGGTTTATGTTCGCAGATTTCTCATTTGCAAAAAACTTTCATATAGAAATCCTGATTAACTCTCCATCCTTACATATGATTCATATTCATCGTATCAAAGTCTGTAGAATGACGTTCGTAATAATGAGCAATTTAATTCTCTTTGGAAAAAAATTGGTGAATACCATGGGTCTTTCAGAAGACCGATGTGATTCTTTTGAACTCGAGCAGTTTAATATGCTCCGCAGCCTTCATTAATTCATTGAGCTTTTTTGCAATTTTCAACTCCATAAATGGGGTGTTTTTCAATCCCAATAATATTGTGTGTGTGACATGTTCTTCTCAAAAGAAGATATATAACGTTCGATTTTTCGAAAATTCATCTGATTCCATTATTACGTGACTATTGCAACATTTTTTATTTAAGGTTTGAAAATAAAAAACGTGTCTTTCTATAGAAAGACATAAAAGAGAAAGAAGTCAATTTCTAAAAAATCGTTCGAAAACTGTTGTGATGATTGGTTTACTCGACTGTATAAGTGTATTATTTCGGATTTCCAAGGTAGATCCTACTTCATGGATTACAAAAAATTTGAATGAATAATATCTGGGATGGTTATTTCCCGAACCTTTATGTGATAATGTTTTATTGATATTAATTTAGTAATTGAAAGTTTGAAGTAGAAACCAATGGCATAAATCGCATTTTCAATTAATACTGATTATTGGGTTTTGATATATCATTCTTATCTTCTTTCGTTTCGTTGGAGAAGTAAAACACAAAGCCTTCCTAGGAAACTTCATAGTTACACATTCTAGAAGGTGTATAATCCAAAGATCGAATGAAATAAATCCATCCGCCGGTCTAGAGATTTTCTCGGAGTCATCGGCATGAAATTCGATACCCCGCATTGATTTTCCTAGCTCGAGAATATGATTTTGAAAGCAAAGAAGTAAGAATAAAATTTATATCTACGGAAAAAGTTTCTGATGTTTCAGGAAATTGTCAACATCTAATGAGAAAAAAAGTTCCTATAAACATATGTTCGAAAGTTCTTTCTCTTCGAATTACAGCCATCCGAAGACTTATTACATTTATTTAATATTATTTTTTTATTTTTATTATTATTATTTAATATTATTTTTTATCACATTTTCTGCGAATTGCTATAACACTTGAACGCTTCCATTAATTTTGATGGAGAAATTTAATCATAGGCGCAATTTTTCACGGCAAATCTAAGGCCTATAGTTACCTATAGTTTCTCTAAAAAAAAATTTTTTTTCCTAAAAAAATTATGGGTCAATGTATGAACTCCCGTTTACTATTTTTCTGACATCCGACAAAAATTTCGACCGTTTTTTCTGAAAATCCAAAAATTCACGTAAAAAATGTACGTTTTTTCGATAGGATGAGCCATTCTCTAGATATAGGCTCCGTTTTAAATTCACTAAAGAAATTAGAAAAAATCATCTTAGTAGGTATAATATAATGAATATTTATTATTATTTTTTCAGAAGCCTATATCTCGATAGCGATTCATCTCATTGAAAAAACACAAGAAACATCTTTCACGTAGAATTTATCGGATTTTTAGAAAAATCTATCGACATTTCTCGCAGATGTCGGAAAAAATAGTAAGCGGGAGTTTTATGCATTACCTCTCACTTTGTTCGAGAAAACGACCTGGGAAACTTTTTTTTGTGAAGAAAATATCATCAGCATATGATTTGCCGTGAAGAGTTGCGCCTATGACCAAATTTCCATTAAAATCAATCGAAGCGTTCGAACATTATCGCGGAAAATTTATGATTAAAATATAAGTCTTCGGATGGCTGTAATTTGAAAAGGAAGCATTTTCGTACATATGTTTGTCCGGGAAGTGCTCACTTCCCGGACGCTTTTTCTCTGAGAAAGTAGCATTTCCCGGCCTAGTCCGGAAAGTACGTACTTCCCGGACTAGGCCGGAAAAGAATCATAGAATCCATAGCAACCGAGATAACGGCTGACAGTTCATATGAAATTAGTTGTCAAAAATTTGCATGTTTTTTGATCGCAATCGCAATAAAATATGGAAAGCAGCAGCGATAGTGTTATTTTACATGGTTGCCGAAAAAATATTGTACGCAACACGCCCGAAAATGGTTTTTTTGGACTCACAGACTTCCAGGACTCGCTTACGCTCGTCCTGGAATTTTGTCTATTCGTCCAAAAAAACCCTATTTTCCGGACTTGTTACGTAAATTACTATTATGGGAACTTTTTTCCTTATTTTGATGAATAATATCAAGTTTTGACCCACAATTAAGAAACATCCCGTATAATTCACAAACCACCACGAGAGGTAATACACTCGGTAATACATAATTGATCAAAGCAGAACGATATGTTAACACTCCGATTAACTCTTCACGTTTCAAGCATAGATCGAAAAATTAAACAAACGAAACAGACAGTTGCAAATTAATTCATGTGTCCAATTGAAATACAGGTGTTAATCCATATCCCGTTCAGTTGTAGCTGTAATATCCATTTTCGCGCTGTTTGGACTACAATGCAGATTACAATTCATATACTGTTTCAGTAATAAGCCATCCTCGCGGCAAATTGCTTCCAAATTACTTTTGCCAATAAAAGCCGAGGTCTAGCTGAATGGCTTCCTCGCTTTGAAAACGGCCAACTCGCCATGCCCATTTTCCGGATAGAATGACCGAATACATTCGCAAACCCGGTTTCATAATGAATAGACGAATGTTAATTCAGACTGTCAGAATTCGGTTTCGGTCATTCTTCGGGATGATCCCAAAAGGTCCCAAGTGCAATATATAACATCCAGTTAATTGAAAACGACGAACAATAGTATAGGAGATTCGATATAATATTTCATATTCTAACTCTGATGACACTAAGTTATGAGGTGGTTTCGGAGGAAGTTAACATTTTTTCTCTAATTCTGTGGTTATTCCGTTCATTCTTCCACATCTTGTAGAACAAAATCGTGCGAGAATATATCAGAAACGCACAGTTTTCATGGTTATATTTTATTATTCTATGTTGGCACTCCGAACTTTCCGCCACGGCTTTATCTGTCAATTCATCAATTTGCCTTAAATAAATCAGTTCTGCCAAACAACATTTTTCAATGCAAAAAGCACTTTCTTATATTTATGGAAATATTTCATTAATTTCAATGAAAATGCAATGAATTAGAGAAAATAATGTATAATACTCGTACAGAAGGCTCATTCTACCACTCGTTCATTCCAAAACTCGCCACTTCGTGGCTCGTTTTTGAATTTTGAACTCGTGGAAGAATATCAATGCCTTCTGCACTTGTATTATAAATAACTATTTCAAATTCAAAAAGCTGTAAAGGCAGCATATATGGAATACTCAATTGTGATGTTATAACGTGGAAACTAATGTTATCAGCAAGGCTGTATTCAGGGGGGGTCCAAGCATTACAGGATTTTATTTCTCCCAAAAATTCTCTCAACTGTTTCCAATTCAATGAGACACCTTCTAAAGGGTGTTTTTTTTCGAGGTATAAAGGTATGAGTTGGCATTACTGTTCAAGATGGCGACCGATTTAACAGCTGTCAAGTGATTTATTCTCAGTTTGGTTTGGAAATTCATCATGAATAGACTCACGCCTGAACAACGCTTGCAAATAGTGCAATTTCATTTCGAAAATAATGGTTCTGTGCGGATTACGTATCGCGCACTACGTCCATTTTAGCGATGAAGCGCACTTCTGGTTGAATAGCTACGTCAACAAACAAAACTGCCGCATTTGGAGTGAAGCTAATCCTCAAGTGTATGTCGAAACACCGTTACATCCAGAAAAACTGACTGTTTGGTGCGCTCTATGGGCTGGTGGAATCATTGGTCCCTACTTCTTCAAAAACGTTACAGTCAATGGTAATCGGTATAGAGCCATGATTACTACTTTTTCATTCCTGAATTGAACAATCATGATGTCCAGGAGCTGTGGTTCCAACAAGACGGCGCAACATGTCACACAGCTCGTGCCACAATCGATTCATTGAAAGACACGTTTGGTGACCGCTTAATTTCACGTTTTGAACCTGTGAATTGGCCTCCAAGATCTTGTGATTTAACACCGCTAGACTACTTTCTGTAGGGCTATGTAAAGTCATTGGTCTATGCGGATAAGCCACAAACCCTTGACCATTTGGAAGACAACATTCGCCGTGTTATTGCCGATATACGGTCACAAATGTTGGAAAAAGTCATCGAAAATTGGACGTCCAGATTGGACTACATCCGAGCCAGCCGTGGCGGTCATACGCCAGAAATCATATTTAAAAACTAATGCCACAAGATGATCTTGCGGATAAATAAAATTCATGTCAATCGAATAATCCATCGTTGTTTTATTGCAATTTAGAGTTCTATAGCTGTAAAAAAACACCCTTTATTTCATTCCATATTCAGAAGTATTTCTAAATTCATACATGGTGTACCGGGTTTGCACCATAATTTGACCCCTCCTTCAACTTTGTTACTGAAAGAGGTACAAAAAAATGTTTTCCACAAAAGTTTCACAAAATCGATTAGTCTTTTTTAAAATGATTTCACAAAACGAAATATATACAGAGTAGGACACATATTGATTGCAACTTCATTTTTTCAAAAGGAACACCCTGTATATTATTCTATATTTGACTAGCTCTTTTTCCCCCGATTTCGAATATATAACATATGTTTGGCCTATCTCTCTTATTCTGAGTACCACAGAGTTTCAAATTTTAAGAACCACTTGGCAAGCTAAGTAATCAGTTTTCAAGTGGAAGGCTGTGATAATACAAAATGCCTTTTTTTGAGTTATCTCGTAAGCAACGATATGTAACATTCGTTTGTCATATTCATATTCATCGAATATTCACTACACAAAAGCGGAAAAATTTGAAATATTTATGTGAAGAACAATAAAAATAAGAAAGCTACAAGGAGAGAATATATGGAGTTGCATCCAAATCATCCAGTTCCAATTTATAGTGAAAAACGTATGTCATATCGTTGCCAACTCAAAAAAGGGAATTTTGAGTTATCGCACCCTTCCACTTGAAAACTGATTACCTAGCTTACCAGGTGGTTGTTAAAATTTGAAACTGTGTGGTTCTCACAATAAAAGAGTTAGACCAAACATATGTTATACATTCGAAGTCAGGGGAAAAAGAGCTAGTCCAATATAGAATAATATACAGGGTGTTCCATTTGAAAAAATGAAGTTGCAATCAATATATTGCCCACTCTGTATATATTTCGTTTTGTGAAATCCCTTTAAAAAAGACTAGTCGATTTTGTGAAACTTTTGTAGAAAACATTTTTTGTACGTCTTTTAGTAACAAAGTTGAAGGGGGGGGTCAAATTATGGTGAAAAACCCGGTACATTTCCTAAGCTATCTTGAGTAGTACTCGAGTTATTTGGCATTTCTCGAAAAGAATTACTGACGGAAATTATGCATATCTCGAACACAATGTATGAAATCAGATATGTCTTATGAAATATGTAGGTTATCTATCTTATCATCTTCATATACTGTGATCCCAGAGTTTTTTTTTAAGAATAGCCGAGTATTGAGGACGATTTCATATTACCTTTATATCGCACTTAAAGCCATAAATCAAAAAACCAAATTATGGGAAGGAAAGGGTCTTGATGAAAATTGGCAATTTGAAAAAAAAATTATCAAGTAATTATTCCACAGGATATTTCAAAATCAGTATTCAACAACAAACTTCTGATTTACCCTAGATAGTGAATAATAATCCTGTATTTAACAAAATATTGAATATGCAAGTTAAAATTAATAATTTTATCTACAGTTTACTGAAAAAATTTTGAAAATCAAGCTAAAAATAAGACTATACTAAAAATTCTACTAAATATCAACTTGTTGCATTTTTTGCACCGAAGTGAATAAATTATATGATTGTACAATTATTGGCTGCAAACTCCCTTTCTAGAGCACAAGTCAATTTAAGCTGACCGCAGGAGAAACATTTTTATTTTTATTCTTTCTCATCGAATTATCCGTCTATGTGCAGCAAGAGCTTGTTAGCTAATTGATAATGGATTCATGGAATGGATATATACCATTATGGAAGTGGAACGGTCAGAGGAAACACAACCTTAAGGGTTTGAGTTATAGCCTCGACAAAGTGGGAAAATTGCAGAAAATTGAGTTAGGCTACTTTTCGCACGAGCATGGGGATGAATGACCTGGAAATTGTTGAAAGTGGCCTTGATAAATTACCACTGGTGTGTATAAGAGAGATTCGTCCTCAGAAAAATGAAGGGACATCCCGAAGGCAGCAGGATGAGATGAATTCCTAAAGCTAGTTGCCAAAAAGAATATCCGTCAAGATGATATATGCATAGTTCCAGAAATGTGGAATAAGAAATTAGATTTTCTTATAGTTCTGCCTTCTCATTTTTATGATAAGTCAATATGAATGTGATGTTGATTCGAAATTATACGATTCAGTTATAGAATGAAAGAAAATTCAATTTTTCTTGACGTTTACCGAATTTTGGATAATCTTCTGCAACAAAACATCGATTATCATTAGTTTTCGAAACCATTTGATAGATTATTATTATTATTATTATCAAGGTCTTATATTCAAAATGAAGTTGATGAAATTTCCAACCAAACCTACGAGATTATTACAATAGTACCTAGCGAATAGAAAATTTAGAATGAATATCGATAGTATCAGGTCGAGGATCAGAGAAATTTATGCTGGAGTTCCCCAAGGATCGGTGATAGGACCGCTGCTGTTCTTCTTATGTACATGGTAGACATACCAAAAATTAATAGATGCAAGATAGCCCAGTTTGAAGATGACACCGCTATTTACTATCACAGTGGAATGCCAAAAACAATTACTAGGCAGTTACAGATAAACCTAGATAAACTGATGGAATACTTCAAAAATGGAGATTCAGAGTGAATACAACGAAAACAGTCGCGATCTACTTCGGAGGAACAACAGTTAAGAAAGACGAAGTAGAAAACGTTAAAACAGAAAATCAGACGATTGAATGGAAAAAGGAATCAAAACACCTGGGAGTAATTCTAGATGAAAGAATGACTTTTAACAAACAGATACAAGAATACAAAAAAAAAGACAATTGCACGGGAGACTGTACCCGTTGCTCAACCCAAAAAAAAACTTTTCTTAGAAAACAAGCTGAAGATAATAAAAAGTGCTAATAGCATTACGCATGCAGGAATAACCTGGTATAATACGAAAGACAATAATAAGGATCAGTTGTAGTACGCTGAATACAGTAATCAGAACAGTGGTTGGCGGCCCATGGTATATAACCAATAAACCAAATCAGAGAAGAATTGAAATTTGAAACTATTGAGGAAATAGTTAACAAACAAAGAAATAAGACAATAGAGACGATGAAAGAGCATGAGAATAAGGAATTGAGGAAGATGCTACAAATCAAAATAAGAATGACAGATAAGAAGAAATACCTTCAAAGAACCAAATAAAAGAAAAAAGTGACATGCAGTAGGGAGAAAAGTCTCTCAATTAGACATCAGTAGGAAATCGGAGAAATTAAAGTAGAAGCGTAGGGAATAAAATTTCAGTCCTTATACAAAAAGAAGATCTGAGTTATTTGATAGATTTTGTCGTTTAACGCACTCCATCCGCATCCTTCAACCTCACTGTTGTCTGTTATTGCTTCCGAATCTACCAAAGATAGAGGTAGCTTTTGGCATTAGTGTCATTTTTAATGATCGATTTAAAAATTCCGTACATTTCAGACCTCTCTGAACAACTTCCGTATCTGTATTGGTAAATCCTTTTCACAGCCTTATCTATGTATGTTTGTTGCTCCGAGCCGAAAATATCACAGTGTATGAGAACCGTTTTTTCTTTGGAGATAATGTCTAACACATGCACGAAGTGAGGTGAATCGACCACACCGTCAGCTATTTCATCTGCTTAAGTTTCCTTTTTGGGAAATAATTAACAGAATATTCATTTTAGGGGTTCTCGGAATATAATCTAACATGTTAAAATGGGAGTTATTACATCTGGTGTTAGAAAAGCCGTTGCCTCCATGAAGATTCACTATTTTGTTTATGTTTGAAGTGATTGCATCAGATCATTTATAAATATAGCAGAAGTGTTAGGATAAATGAAGTGATGAATGAAGAATGAAATCATTGATTGTTGGTGGCCAAAATTCACAGCAGCTGTGAAAAATTGATCTTCAACTTAGTACGCTGTAATTTTTTGGTTAGTTGCTTTGAATTGGTGCTCGGATGGTTATTTATAGAGAAATGTTGGAAGCTGACAAATTTCCAAGAGAAAATTGGTCATAACAAAGAATCATTTGGAATTATTCAGCAGGGTGCAATAGTAAAAAGAAAGCGACAATAAAACTGGCTGCCGAAAGCCTAATTTCTCGTGTATTCCTTTGAACTTCACCACGCAACAAAAAAGCGAGCATCAACATCAATTGTTTCTCAATCTAGAAGAATTGGAGAACGACGAAGAAACAATCAACAACAATCCGCAAATTAACTTGCTTATTTGGCAAAACAGGATTTCTCGCTCATCGCCCAATGACACATCGTGCACGCCTGAAGGCGTATTGAAAACATTTGAAATTCAAATTAGAGAAGCGCGAACGTAGCATTGAACAATTTGCATTTTTCATTTGCCGGCAGTGAAACAAAATAAAGTTGAACACCACTTCAGCCGATATAGGTTACTTAATTTTAATGAATCATGAAAGGGCTTCCAGCTTTTCATAAACAAGAGATGCTGGAATGGAAAACAAAAGCGTGAATTATACCAAACTTCGTTAGAGCCTTTCGCGAACGACTCGCGAAAAAGCGGAGGATTTAATTAAAAGGCATATTCCTTGGGAATATCGGAATGAATATTACATTTAATTGATGGAAACCCCCAATTTATTATGGTAGGTTAGGTCTCAATTTTCTTAAATCAGGCGGAATGAAGAGAGAAATGGGGTAGGTGGTTATTTCAATCTTCTCCTTCTTCTTTAGACTCGACAGATTAAAATTCCAGAAAAAAAACACCAGGGAGTCTCGAATGAGGATTGAGATTTTCAAGGAGCTTATTAAAGTTACCTGAGAAATTATTTCAAAATCCCTAAAGAGCAAAAAAAAACTTAAAACGAGATATTTGAAGGAGTTTAAAAACCAGAGTAAATGTATACTCAATATTTATAGGTATAAATATTGAGTATACTATCGGAAAAAAACAAACATTTGATTTCAGTATCTCAATCAATAAACATTAGTTAAGTTCGAATTGTTTAAAGAAAATATTTTCTTTTTAAAAATGTTACCTGATAAGGGCAAGTAGACCAGTCAGTCACTAACCTGTAAAAGAAAAGATATATTCAATAAATGATAAATAATATAATCCACAAAAAGCAGATTTTTTATTGGTGGTTATTAGTAGTTATTTTTGAGAGTGATTCATAATTTGAAAATCATGGATATATATACGGAATGATCATATCCTCCTTTGTGTCCAAGCATAAGTATGTTGAAATGTTTTCAATTCAATTAAATATTATTTTCTAATTATTTTGAACTACTTCTGTTCAGTTGCTTTAAATCTAAAGAAAAAACTAGTTGTCTCTTCTTATATAAGAACTTTCTCAACATAACCTCTCATTTTTGCCATTTTAAAAAAACCAGTATATATGTATTTGTATCCCTTATTTCAGCTTGCCTGATGATGGTTCCACTGTAAACCGAAATTGATCGTTGAAGTATACGTTGAAAATAAATAAAGTGTGTTTGTTCTACCTTTATATTATATACAGTTGTAGTTTTTTTTAAAAGCAATAGAAACTGTATAGTTTTTTATCTCGAAACTTCCTCGGAATATTTTTCACCGAATTTTTGAGTAATGTTTGCAAGCATCCGAAGAAGTTGTAGTGTTGCGTTTGGTTGAAATGAACCCCTGGTTCAAGAGATGAATATTGATAGATTTGCATTTCGAAAACAAAAATATTTTGTTGAAATCATTGGAGTAGCTGTCAAAGGTAATTTGAATAGTTGTTTGCCGTTTATTTATGTTACATATTTGTATAGGGTTCTCCAATGAGAGGTTTCAATTTCAATAGTCCGCAACCAAAGAACCGCAATTTTGCAGGAAAAGTCTCCTGGTCATGTTAATTTTCGGAGGGGTGGCCACAATTGACCCCCTAGATATTGTGATTTAACACCTTTAGACTTTTTTCTTTGGGTACACGAGAAAAATAATGGATATGCCACAATCAATTCAACACCTTAAAAATGGAATTCGTGAAGTTATCGAGGACGTACAGCCTCAAATGTGCGAATCGGTTGAGGAAAATTTCATGGAAGTGTGCTCCAACTGTAGCCGTGGCGGCTATTTGGCTGATATCGTTTTCCATCGTTAATGGTATACTTTCTTTTCTTGTTTGCAATAAAATGAACATCCCTTGATATCTCTCAAATTATACTGTTTTTTTCGTTAAAAATGAAACCTCTTATTGGAAAACTCATTATTTTTGTTTGTGATTACATACTTTTGAGATGAAAAAAATGTTTAATTCAATTAATAAGGTTTCTCATTAATTATAAATACAAAAATATTCAACTCATTCGTTCGAATTTTTATTTATTAACTCATTTCTAAAACCACAATCATCTAATCAGATGATAAATAATAAAGATTCAAAATTTCATATTGTAATCACAATATGAAATCTGGAATCTTTATTGCAAGAGTCGTGATATGGAATTGAAGATGCCATCTGAGCCGATCCAGAGAATGGACTAGTTTAGTGATGTTGATAATACTATATTTGACACGATAGAATTAAAATATAGAGCAAAACCGATAAATCAGTGAGAACATTTTGAAAATCCATCAATAAAAGAGTCAGAAATAGATTATTTAAATTTACGTATTTTAGCACGGAACCTCTTTGGTCTGTGACGTCACGGCACTTGCCTGTGATCGCTACACCATAAATTACGTTTAAATACTCAGCCCCGCCAAGGCTCTCGCGCCGTTTGTAGTTGTACAGTATAGTTTTAACTCGAGTTTTGTTTTTATGTCACCATAATGGAAGAAGGCTTCGTGAAAGGACAAAGTGACAATTTGCCTAAAATAGATATATTCGCAGTGATGGAGTTTTTTTCTTCAAATCCATCTTATGTCAGTGCTGAAATAAAAGGAGTTAAACTTTTCAAATAAGTATCTACTTTTGAGTTTGCTCCATCATGGTTCAACTTATAACGATGATTTATTTAAAAAACGTTTCATAAACAGTTTGTAGTTGAGTACTGGTTGTTGAAAAAAGTAATTTATATGTATGTATAAAGTAAGTTATTTCAACCATTGTGTAACGAACATAACACGACACGAACGGCACAAGTGATTGTACACCAATGAATTCGTAAGCACTCTGCGAATACCAGTCGTCTAGTGTGTGACGTCACGCCACTTACACGTACTATGAAATTATTCTTCCAAGCGCAACTTCAAAGTCCCATAATTTTTTCATTTCTAGAGATATTTCAATGATTCTTCGACATTTTTGTTTCATTTTACTTAAATTATTAGAATTAATCCTTAACAAAAAAATGAAAACTAGTCCATTGTTGGAAATTGCAAACGAAAACCTGAGTATCCATTGAGGAATCCTATAAATATATTTCTTTGGTTTATCTTAACGAACATTTCCAGTGGTCGAATGTCCCGAGATTTTCCGTCGAAATTATTTCCACGGTCCGAACAAACATTCAATTACTTCCAGAGTGGCTTTTTCAGGAGGGAATATTAGCATTCGGCCCAGAAACTTTCGGTCGACTTAACTCGATTCCCGAAAAATGGATTCTTTCAATTTGGAGCGGAAACTTCGGCTCTCCGAGTCTAGGAAACCGACAAATGGAACGAAAACTGCAGTAAAGATTCCATCTAAATTACAATTAGCGCAGACAGAAAACGATCTGGCCCGCTCTTTGGATCGCTGCTAGCGGAAGAGTCGAATGAAAAGTTTCGATTGCCGAATTTTACCGCCGAACTTTGATTAGGAGTGCTTTAATCAGCGCTGATAGCCTACCGGATTACATCCCGTTACAATTTCGGGAAAATCGACGACGACGACCGCCCGATACGTGCCCTTTAGGCAAAACTAGCGAGCCTTGAAGTTATCTGGAAATGTTGGTAAATTTCCAACTACGAACGTTATCGTAGTTCGAAGCGTCGAATTCTCGTGCTATGAGTATCTGTAGGATAATTTCAAAGAATCACGATTATTCTACTTACAATATTCAGTATAAGCTTAAGATAAGATACAGGGTGTTCCATCATTGACAAGACTCTCCATTACGGTTAAGTGCTAAAATTTTCGAATTTTTTGTCGTATCATTAGGCTCCATTAAAGCTACATTATGTTATTGTTTGAAAATACATGGGTGTACCAAAATAGTGTGAATAACCATACCTACATGTATGTTTCTTTTTATGGAACACCTTGTTGTTTATTGAATTTTCAGATTGATGCTATAATATAAATGAAACAAGGTTGTTTCATATGTAGGGATTCATCAAGCCAAGTACTTTGACATTTCAACCAACTACTTGACTTAAAAATCAAGCTCGTGAAAAATTACATACTTGAATCACGTGCGCGCATAGACTAAATAAGGGGATTCCTCGAGCGCCGAGAGACTGAAGCATTCGCCAGTGTGACTTTATTAGCAGTTTTCTCACATTCCTATGGAATATATTGGTAGATTCTGGTAGTTCCATAAATATCTTTCCAATCTTGAACAAAATGGTCAAGGATTTTTCATCAACGCCAGCATCTTCAGCTCCTGTTCAGGACAAATTTCCAGAGCTGCTCTTCTACAAATCTGTAAGATGCCTCATGTGTCTTAGATCCTGGATGGAGAATTATGAAATCAAACAAAGTCTGCAGGTTTCTCAACATTAAGAAACTTTATTTTTTTATTATTTTTTATTTTGTTAGTGATTTAAGTTATGTTTCTATTTCAAAAAAGTTGATATTTTCAGGTCTTTTATACAGTTTTTTTTATCAGTTGAATAAATAAAAGTGTTTTTTGCAAGGTTCCTTCTCATTTCATCATTTTTTTTTATTGATGTGGCACCACACAATTGAACTGCTGAAAATCAAGTTGCTTGGATATGATTGAAGTACTTGATAAATAAATACTCGACTTGACTTGATATTGAGAAACTACTACTTTACTTGAGCTTGACTTGAAATCAAGTCTTGACTGGACTTGACTTGAAATCAAGTCAAGCTCAAGCCAAGTAGCTTGAAAATCAAGCCAAGCCGTGAATCCCTATTCATATGCTTAAAAATGATTATTTTTGAAATATTTCGATTTTTTATAAATTGAAGGGTCTTTGGAAAACCTAATGACACCAAAATGAATATTTGAATGAGATTTTTAGAATGAATTCTAAAAAATTGAAGGTGAGTACTGATTTTTCACTAATTTAATAATCGTTGAGAACTCTACAGGGCGTTAAAAATCATACAATATATATGATGACGCAAACGATATTATCGGGCTTATTCCAAATGGCATGAACTGTTTTTTATTTTTTCATCAAGTAGTAAATTTTATTATCTTCCAAAAATTCTCTACCAAATCAGAAAATAAAATATAGGCTGTACCATTTGAAATAAACGTTTCAATTCAATTCAAGACTCTTCAATTCATGAAAAATCAAGACATCTCAAAAACGTTCTATTTCAAGCATATGAAACTTCGAACAAATTTGGGTTCCCTTTTAAACCATCTATCAAATTAAATACAAAACAAGGGGTTCAATAAGAAAAAAATATGTTGGTACTTTTTCGGTACACCCTGTGTACAACAATTAATTTGAGAGTACAGCTCAAATGGAGCCTAATAATAATGTGTAGAAAGAAATTCGAAAATTTCAGCGTTTAACCGTAATAGAGCATCGCTTATAAGTAGGATTGAAACATATCTATAATCTTCCAGATATCTTCATGAGAATTCTGGATTCTACTCATTCCAAAATAAAGACAGAAATTGTCGGAACGATTAAACAATCCCATTTTCTGTTCGAAATAATCAATAATAATTTTTATCACCAATTCTTACCCATAATAGTATAAAAGTCATGACATTTTTCTTAGAATGCCTATCTGCAATATTTGCAGTATTTTGGATAATAATTTCCGTTAATAAATAGTTCATATTTTGGAATGTGTTGACTCAATAAATCGAATGGATGCCCTGTGAACCCCAAATGTTTTCATCAATTTAATGGTTTCCAACTTGTATAAGAATTTTCACAACAAATTCACACTAAAAACATTGCAGATTTTTGATTGATCAAAAGCTAACAAGAAATCGGACTCAAATTAATTCCATTATTATTTTCCTCTTGCGACTGAAAGAAATCATCTCGTGCTTAAGAACTCAGTCATATTTCCAACAAGATAGTCCCCCTAAACATCGCATAATCAGCTTGAAAAAGCTCTTTATCTGCTCCAACAAATTCACAGATCGAGTTTATCCATTTTTTCTGAACATCTGTTCATGAAGGAGAAATATTTCCCACAAGGCGGCGCTGGAAATGCAGATAAAAATAAGAACTCGCAATTTCAGATTCAACCGAGAAAATCACGACGGAATGCTAATCCCCCCGACAGAGAATAAATTTGAAAATAATGAAATAACATTATCTCCGCAGTGGACTACGTAGTTCTGTAGGGAAATTGCAAAATTAATGGAAACTGATTAATAATGAGCCAGCACAAGATACTGCGGGCAAAAATTAATGTCTGGTTCCGATGGTATAATTGCAAATGTTTTCAGTAAGAAAAAGTTTCATAATTTTCATGTTAACGTAATATACCAAATAAATATTTACATAATGTAGTTGCAGCTACAAGAATATTACATTCTGAAAATGCAATAAAATATGGTAACTTGTGAATCCGAGGCGAGAAATGTGTTTTTATTATGAAGTAACTACATAATTGTTTTTTTCTGAAATCGCATTAAGTATTATTCAATTGATTAAAATCGTTTCAAAGGGAGTAGATATTTATCGTTGGGGCAAAAGTCAGATAATGATTACTTACTTCGGTTTAATATAACTTAATTATCTTCCTAAAATATTTGACAGGGTAAGTAAAAATGATTTTCAGATGAACGGGATACCACTAGAGTTGGTAAATACTGCTGAAAAGGCCATCTTGAATTTGTTACTGAATGAATCCAAGGAAAAAATGGAATACGCTCACTAACGTTCCACGGATCATTGCCAAAAATAATGGGAATTTATAATATAGTATCAGCGACAGATATGGAACGGAAACAACAAAATAAATAACTAAGCTGGAAAACAATAACAAGAAAATTATAAATGCATTGCAACAGCTGTACCTAAACAAAAAATAACAGAGTATGATCATCGGATGCACATTGACGACAATAAGTATTTTCATGAAATCAAACAAATTAATTCAAAGGGAACTGATGATCGATGTAGAAAAAAAACCGAAATCAGATACAAAGTCCAGAAGAATGCCTGAAAACATAAGCTCCCGATCTGAAAATAAAATGATTCCATTCCATACTTCTTCCGTACTGAGAGCTACACATTTTAAAGTTACCTATATATTTATGAATCTTATTTATTTAGGTGACCCTATTATTTTATTTTGAAGGAGCATATCGCCGTTATGTATCTGAATTATATTGAAGATTTTATATCTAACCTTTTGGTTCAAATAACCGATTGCAAAACAAACAAGATAAGATCATTTATAATAAACGAAACTTATGTGCCACTTTACAGAATTATTTATTTGTCACAAGTGGAAATACATCAATTTGATAAGATTTTGGTCGTTGCTAGGGCATATTTAATAGACTTAACGTCAATAGTTGCTTAAGGTATTGTGGAATATTTGAGAAATGAAGGGAAATAGAAGATAAAATCTGTTAGTCCTAGGTATTATTACCTAAGAAGAAAACAGAAAAGTCACTGACTAGTGAATAAATATAATGGATAAATTCTAGTGGCTAACGAGAAAGAGAATGACATAACTATGAATAAACAAACAAAAATAGACATTATAAGCGTTCAATATATGTATTTAATAATATATTCAATGAATGTATGTTGTGTATAAGGGTTGATCAACTATCCAAAGTAATCTATATGAAAAACCAGTAGAGATAAATTTGACGTTCTAAGCCAGATAAGTATTTTTTTCGGACCGAAAGTAGTCCCAGAAACTTCGTTGCATAGCAACGAATCAGAATACTTGATTAACGTATTTTGTGATTTGAATTTCCTCCGGAAATGTAGGAATTCTTATATTGAATAATTTTCCAGCTGGTTAAGCATATGATGACTTTCTTCGCTCGATACTTTTGCCTCTTTAATTTCACTCGTCAACTCAAGTAGATAATTATTTACTTTATTCCAAACTACTCCACTAAGAGATTAAATATTCCAAACTTACTAATTTTGTGGTGTAAATTACGAATCTAAGGTGAACAAACTCTGATCACCTCCTAAAAAAAGTAAAAAAAAAATTTTTGAATCAACAAATATTCACCAAGGTCCAAGGTCACTTCACAAACATCAAAAATCATTTCTGACCTAATCTAAGCTAACCTAGTATCTATTAGCTCAGCTTAGGCTGGAAATGATTTTTGGTGGTTGTGAAGTAAATCGGTCAGGGGTTCACGGCTTGGCTTGATATTTAAGCTACTTGGCTCAAGCAGCTTAAGCTTGATTAGAAATCAACTCAAGTTCATGTCAAGTAGTAGTTTCTCAATGTTCAAGTCAAGTACTTAATAAATAAATACTTATCTTGACATTGAAAAACCACTACTTGACTCGAGTTGATTTTGAGTCAGGCTCAAGGCACTTGAGCTTGAGCTAAGTAGCTTAAATATCAAGCCAAGCCGCGAATCCCTATTGGTGAATATTTAATGGTTTTCTAGGATTTTTTTTTGAAAAAGGCGATCAGAGTTTGTTGACTTCGGATTCAGATTCTACACTACATATTTGGCAAGTCTGGAAAAAATTTATTTCATTCAGAACAGTTTAGCATAAAGTGAATAATTGATTTTCCTTAAGGAATTTGACACAAAACACTAAATTTAAAAAAACTCAGGATTTCGCATATTATAAATGATAGAAAATCGAATCACACCCCTTCAAGAATTCATAGATATTCAACTAATTTTATTAATTTCAGAAAGTATCTGAAACATAAAATATCCCAGACTTCCTTTCTTCGTCGTAATATCTGTTACCACTTCATCTTGCTCTTTCGTTGAGAGTTCAAAAACTCCCCCCAAACCACAATTTAGTGTTTTTTCATGCTTATTACCAACCTCTTTATCGCCACATTCCGAATTGATTACCCAAACAAACCTTGGCTGAACAGTATTAGTAGCTTTTCGTCCACATGTTTCTCCGATATCTATTTTCCCACATAATACACCGTATTTCCTTCAAGATAAGACCAGGCGATAAAATTGTTTTTGTTTACATGCCTCTGAATTAATGACCGAATAAAACTGAAACTGCGTTGAATTTTATTTGCGCAACCATTGTGAGTTGGCGGAGAAAAAAAGATGCGACCGAATTTTACCTCCCATTGAATTCAACGACCTAGCCATCTGGTCTGTTGACTGGGAACGACGAGGACAATTGTCCACAGGATGAAATGTTCATTTGTTGATAGTAATTGAATAATAAGTAATGACTTCCCACTCATAGCACTTCGATAATATCCGTTGTTTATTGTATCGATCGACGTCAGGATATAGTTTTGTGCAAACCAAACTCAGGATAGGTACTTAGTGGACTACAAAAATGTATCTTTTCAATTCTATAATAAATATCAAAATGAAAATATTCATCGGTATTATTACACTTTTATAAGTTTTATATCAATAACTCGCTTTGATCCCCGAAGGGTCTCCTCCCCTTGAACCCCGGCACTATGCCGGTAGATCCCTCACTGGGTAACCGTCGCAAAAAAAAATTTTTTTGCGGACACCCAGGATCGTGAGCTGATTGTAGATGATCCACCCGGTATACTCGTTTGATTCTAGAAATCTATATGACTTTTTTCTAGGACCTACCGTTCGTCCCCTACCCACATGAAAATATTTGATACTAATAACTTTTTAATCTGACAAAAATGGTTGAAAGAAAGAGTATCAAAATTTCCATCAATAAAGAAAACATCAAACCTCAAAATCGAGATAATAACTAATCAAATATCAGATTGTGACCCTCAGTAGATTTTTCATCGTGGTACTTTCAAATTGTCCACAGAGGAATGAAACTTGAATGTCAAAATAATCCGTAACACCCCGTATACTCGAAAACCGCGAGGAAAATCGAAGGTGTGGAAGTTTTCCTGGGGGTTCGAGACGGGGGGTCTTATTCTTGTCATTTTTGCTCTAGGTGGTTCCGTTTAGACTGTGATTTTGTGTACCTACATAACTGGATGCTTATCAGAAGGGCTGAATCTATATAAGATATGAACTTTACGTAAACGGTAAAATCATTGTAATCACGTTCAACAATGATGTCGTCATCTTCTCACACTTTTAGTTCCTGAAGATGGCAATATCGTTGTCCAAAAGTTCGTTAAAGGCTTGTAATATAGTAGAAGACTATATATTATGTCTTAATATGCATTTTACATAACGTATGCAAGTTGAAACTGCAATTATTTAATTTCTTATTACTTATTACTACAGCAGTTCACTGAAATAATAGTTGGTAATCTAATATACAGTGACTTCACAATCGACCCGTATACAAGGTATTCCTAAATTGAAGGTACAAATAAAAATGAGAGATTCCTCGGATTGTTTTAAGAAAAAAAAACACAAACATATGCCCGCAAACGCTTCGTTTTCGAGGTACAGGGTGTTAAAGTTTGATTTGTCCTCATAGCACATTCACTCCACAAGATATTCAACAAAGAAGTAAGGTTACAAGAAACACCCTATATCTAGAAAGAGAAGCGTTTGCGGGCCCTTGTAGGCGTATATAGGTTTTTTCCTCTTGAAATTATTCAAGGAATCTCCCATTTCTCTTTATATCTCCAATTTAGGGACACCCTGTATTGTCATTAAGTTTGCATCATTCTCAGTTTTATTACAAGAAGTTTTGTATTTTCTATTACGGATAAAATATCGTCTCAAATTATGCATTCCATAAGGAATTTCGCCAGAGCACTGAAATGCTTTAATAAAGCTTCGTTAATTAGGTTATTTCTTGGCGTCAAAGTATTATTTCAGGAGGAAAATTAATTTGAAGGCGATAACATAAATTTGGATGAAAAATACATATTTTGCCTTTCATCTAGAAATTTCCTGACCTTTTCAACAGTTTTCAAGGAATGAGTAGGACAGTTTTTGGAATGAGATTAATTTTTGCGATGTCTCAAACCCTGAAAAACGTTTTATCTACATAGCACATTCAAGATAAATTTTGAATTACTGAATTATTTATTTTTTATTAATATTCATTGAATTCTGCATCATCTAGACAGTTACCACATGGAAGTTAGAACTACAAAAAATAGATAAAAAAAGACAAAAATATAAAAGAACATAAATCTAGACCACAGCCTTTAAGATTTGGAAGCTAGTATTCAACAAATCCATTTGGAGCTCATCAAGTATTTCATTAGTTAATATATTCATTTCATTCAAGGGAGATTGAATGATTATGAATAAAATTCATCAAGGAATTATACCGAAGATGAATTCTGGTAGCTTATTTTTCATCAATCTAATTTGCAATAACCAAGATCAAATATTGAAGCATGACAGTCGAAGATGTCTGCACACTCGAATATTAGCAGAGTAAATATCCTTGTTCAAACATAGATCGATATTAATGAAGTAATTTGTATTACCGATGTTAGTCACATCGAGGACTTGGTGGCTTTGTCCAATGAGAAATACATAACTATATGCAAATGTGAGTGTCAGTTTTGAAATTCCAATTTATTTAAATTTTGTTTACGTGCTATTTTCAACCATGAGGGAAAGGCACCCGATAATACTGCCTCGTGTGCTTATTTAAATAGGATTCTGTTTTACTGCATATTAGAGTTGGAATCTGGTTTTCTTCCGAAACAAAGTTGATCCTTTCCGCTGATGAATATGTTTTTCCACACAACGGAACTATTTGAATTTAATGTCCTGACCTATGGCGCCAGCTTCTGACAAAAGAAGAAATGGAGTACCTACATTTATTCAGAACTTAGATTAGATTGTCGTCTATCTAATCATTTTCTTTGTTGATGGCCTGCAAGTCGCAATTTTGAAATTATCAGCTGAAATATGGTTGCCGTCATATCGATCTGATATGCTATATCTACTATGTCGGAAAAGAACCGTATCATCAAGATATCTAGAAATACTGATGTGCCAACTCATACTCGAAAGAGTTTAATGTAAAACTGGTAACTTTCGAAGGGAGCAGTCTTTTTGGATTTTACAGAGCTTATCAGTAATCATTAGTAACACAGGACAACAACAAAAATTATTTTTTTCGGTGCCTGGGATTATAGAGCTGATTTTAACTATATTTGGGACGCTAAATCTGTACAAGCAATTTTTCTCTATCAGCTCTACTTTTTTAGATGAATCAACTTATCTACCAAAGTGGGTTTCATTCAGTATAATCATTATGAGAGTTTTAAATTTATTATATATTCATTAATGTGAGTACAATGGTTTCATTGTCAGTCTGTGATTGAGTAAATTCCAGGTAAATCTATAAATAGTGGAACCATTGTCTATCAGGTATATGAACTGATCCTTTTAATCCCCTAACTCGGGTAGGTGAGAAAAAATCTTACTTCCTCCGTTACATATAAATTTGGGCTTAATGAAGCAATTTTTAAAGGCTCTGGTTAAGAATGGGTATCTTTCGCATATACATATAGGGCAAAAAATGCAACAGTTGAGCACAAAAAAACTCAAAGCAGGAATATTTGACGGCCCACAAATAAGACAATCAATAAATTCAATGATCATTGTTCATTCAATCATTTGTTGCAGTTGTAGAAAATTTTTTAGACAAACATAAAGCTCAAATCTATGTTGAAATGGTTAACAAGATGCTTAATAGTTTCAATTTCGTAGCCAAGGAAGATGGGACATGCACATGATGGCAGATTACTGCTGGAGTTTAAAAAGGGGCTGTTTAAAAAAACATTCAAGAATGTTGCGGAAATGAAGCTTTCGAAGTGTTGAGTGACTATTTGAATTCTTCAATGTTTTTTTTGTACGACATAATATTGTATTTTGTCTAACTAAAACTTTTAAACCATAAGAGTTAGAAGGTCGGTCAAATGGAGAAAAAGTTGCATGCATAGAAGCATTATCAAGCAGTTCAAACAATACGAGATTATCAAGGCCGATTATTGAGATAACATAAAAAAAGTAAATTCTGTCATTTTGATTTTTCTTTTTTCCCACTTTATTTCGAATATTATCAAAAAATGTTACAGGAATTTTTTATTCGATAATAAATTGTTCTCAATTTGACGTAATCAGATTTCGTATCCAACGTTTCGTGCTCTCTGGGCCACCCTCAACCTCATTTTTTTCAATACGGACCTGTATATTTTATGACACTTTTCGAAATAACTTTTAACGCTGAATTCAACGATATATCATACAATGTCATTCAAAGTTGATTTTCAGGTGATTTTGACCCTTATCCAATTTTCTTTGGGTCGGATCTGTAGTGAATGCAATTTATCAAAAACTGCTGTTAATAAAATAGTCAAGAGACGCGAATACAATGATTTTGAATTTGAATACCAAGCCTTGCGAAACTTATATCGTAATGATATCAAAATAAAGTTCGATTCTGGAACAAATGACAAATCCAACAATAGTGATTTCTCGCGAGAAGATTGAAAATGTATTGGAAGGTATTCAAGAAGACGAAATAAGCAAATGTATAAGAAGTATGGGTTCCCGAACCGTTAAGTGCATTTTACAAAATGGTGGACATTTCGAACACTTACTTCATTCATTTTCATTTACTTTCGAATAATCATTCGATTTTCCTTTCATTGAATGATAATTCGTTTGATTATTATGAATTGAAATATGTTAATAATTATTACTTGTTTCTTGATTTGATTCTGATATGTTCCATTTAGTTCAAGATGAGTAAGTTGATTGTCTCATTGAAATGTATTGCTTGTTGTTAATTAAACTAAAGGTACCGAAATGTAATACAGATCCGACCCAAAGAAAATTGGATAAGGGTCAAAATCACCTGAAAATCAACTTTGAATGACATTGTATGATATATCGTTGAATTCAGCGTTAAAATTTATTTCGAAAAGTGTCATGAAATATGCAGGTCCGTATTGAAAGAAATGAGGTTGGGGTGGCCCAGAGAGCACGAAACGTTGGATACGAAATCTGATTACGTCAAATTGAGAACAATTTACTGTCTAATAAAAAATTCCTGTAACATTTTTTGATAATATTTGAAATAAAGTGGGAAAAAAAGAAAAATCAAAATGACAGAATTTACTTTTCTTATGATATCTCAATAACCGGCCCTGATAATCTCGATTTGTTTGAACTGCTTGATAATGCTTCTATGCATGCAACTTTTTCTCCATTTGACCGATCTTCTAACTCTTATGGTTTAAAAGTTACCAATACAATCCCATTGAAAAAGTGGCCACCCTGTATACTATTGTTTACTACACTTTCGGATTTAAAATAATGTAACTTATATTTCTCTGAAATTGTATATCTTAAAAATTTGAGCTCCAAGGTAAAAATGAATACGTTATATGAATTAAGGACATCAAATTGATATAGAATCAGCTCAAAAAACCTCGACACCAAAACAGTTGTTCCCCTGTGTAACTAATTATTACCGATTTAGCCTGTAGGGCAGAAGTGAGGGTCTGGTAGGAGAGTGATCTAATTTCAAAAGTATTGCTAAGTGAGGGTGACACAAGATCGATAACGATTTGCCGAAAACATTCTATAAGAAGATGGCTCTTTCAGAAGAAGAATTAGCCTTCAAAGTAGACTTCATCCGAAGTAATATACTTTATTTCCTTTATCGATTGACATAGGGTACTTCGAAGAGTTAACTTGAGCTTTTAGAAATTCTTGCACAATGACAGCCATGAGAAAATGTGGATTTTACTGGGGCAAATTCTATGAACTTTCTTTCCACAAAGATTTAACATCTAATTTTCTCTCTCGATCGCTAAATAGCGGTTTTTCATTTACTCTTTCAACTTCTGGCAACAATTCAAGTTCTCATGATCGGTAAAGTCACAAAAAATGACAAAATCGACTCATTTTCTGACTTTTTCCAGAGTGTGAAGCAGAAATTGACTAGTTCTAGCTTGTCTATAGTGATCTTTATATGTCGCTTGGTCCAGGGGCAACTCGTTAACAAACAATCATTTACTAAACAATGTTTAGTAAAAACATCTACTCAAAAAACGATTTCAAGCTAATGGTAGCTTTAACTAAATACAACATAGCTAAAATTCGAAATTATTCCAATTTCAGTGGTGTTGTGTTTTGTTGAAGACGTTGATGGTGGGTCAGCGATAGACGATTCTTCCAATTCATCATTTCTTGACCGTATTTGAATGCACTCTACCATTCATACGCCTTCACCATTCACTGTGAGCCTTTTGAAACTTTGACATACTTAATGAAATAGATAAGAATAACAGGGTCTTTTTAATCTGGGTTCCCAGCCACTCGGGAATTACAGGAAATGAAGAGGCCAACACACTTGCCAGAAAGGAGCACAAACTCCTTTCAACGGCCCAGAACCTTTCTGTGGTGTAGACAAATGTACCTACAAGAAAGAGTTTCAGGAAAAAGAGGTGACCGAAGGAGAAAAACTCTGTCGGAATCTTCCTGGTTTGGATCACTACAAAAAGTTTCTTCGAAACTTTGACTCTACAAGATCTAAGAAGTATCTGGATCTTAGCAAAAATATGCTCCACCTCCACACTGGATTCCTCACAGGGCATTGTTGCCTTAGGAAACACCTCATGAGAATGGGTCTAACAGAAAATGTAGAGTACAGATTCTGTGGAGAGGAGGAAGAAACTCCGGATCACCTGGTGACGGAATGCCTCGCCATCGCAAAACCTGCCTTGGACACGAAACGTATAGAAGTGAGGAATTAGCCTCCTTGAAGCCATCCCAGATATTGGAGTTCATCACATCAGAACTCTGGAACTGGAAGGCGAGCTGTAGATTACGTTATGTAGAGAATAGCTCTGATGGGGGGCACAATAGACCATTTGGTCGCAGTGAAACGAAAATTCCTTAATTAAATCTAGTCTAAATCTGATCTAGTGATTTTTATATTGAAAAATGTTGGTTGGCAGATATTTTGGCGGAGTTTACTCGATCAATTCTGGATACTTTCTTGAAGCCATATCCTTCACTGATATCGATGAGGATTCTTGATTCTCCTGCACCAAAAAAAACCAGAATCCATCACAAAAAAAATTGTGTATTCAACGTCAAACTGTGGCAACGCTGGTTATAAATGAATTAAGCAATAATGTCGGTCGATTTAATTCAATGAATTATTCTAACGGTATCACCCCCGACGATATCATAAATTACCCCAGTAGTATTACGATTGAAACTGTCCGGTTTCCGATTCTCTGTCGGAATAGCCAACAGATTGGCCCCCAGATGGAACGCTGTTTGCATAATCAAAGCGTTTCTGGTGATTCACTGTCTGTTTATACAATAAATCAATCAAGAGGCGAGCATTCCCGACCTCACCGTGAAATTTTCAATCAAGCCTTAAAACCTCCCACAATCCTCGTATCCTCCAGGAAATCGAAAAACTGCACTGTGTACACAAGCAGCAGCTCTATTCAATTCGAATGCGTAGAACGAAAATGTTGGACAACACAATTTTCCTAATTGTATTTGTCGAAGCGACGTATCGAACGAAACTACCTTTCCCAACCTTATACAGGGTTTTTCACCATAAACAGGACTTAAATAATATATAGTCGAATGACAGCATCAGGAGAATCATTTTTGCTTATTTTGTCGAGTGTGGACTGTGGAGAGTTATTTATGACTTTTCAGGTCACAAATGACAGAAAACAAAATTCGTTATTTTTATTCTTGGTTGTTCAATTAGATTTCATCCTTTGAATATACTCGATTTCCTGAAAATATCAAGATGTGACCAAAAGCCATAAATTCAAAGGTTATACGAGTGGTGTGGAAAATCATCGAGTTTCTCTTCAAAATTTTTTTATTTGTTCTCTTAGATGATGAACATTCACAATCACAATATTCCGAGTGAATTAAGCCCCGATTAATAAAACACTTCTTAATCACTTTCAACTCAAATTGACTTGAGCGTGCTTCTTTGAGCGCTAGATCACGAAACAAATTGCTGTTTTCATTATACAATCTCTTCAATTTTCACACGCATTTTGAGTCACAAAGAGTTCCTTTCCTGGCATCAAGTCGAGTCAAGTTCAAGCATGTAATTTTTCACGAGCTTAATTTTCAAGTCAAGTTTAGATATTTGTTGCTTGACTTGATATCAAGCTACTTGATATTACTTTAGCTTGATATGCACGCGTCGCACGGCATATATTTCTGCAATCTTGTGCGCGCTTAGACTAAATAAGGGATTCCTCGAGCGCCGAGAGACTGAAGCCTTCGCCAGTGTGACTTTATTTGTAGTCTTCTCACTTTTCTATGAAATCTATTGGTAGATTTTGGTAGTTTCAGAAATATCTTTCCAAACTTGGCCAAAATAGCCAAGGATTTTTTATCAACGCCAGCATCTTCAGCTCCTGGTTAGGCGACAAATCTATGAGATGCCTCATATGTCTTAGATCCTTGATGGAAAATTATGAAATCAAACAAAGCCTGGAGGTTTTCAATATTAAGAAACTCAATTTTTTCATTATTTTTTATTTTGTTATGATTTATGTTTCTATTTCAAAAAAGTTGCGGAAAGTGTCTTTCTTGCAACTGCAACTCAACGGCAGTTTTGTGCGGGAAAGCACCAGTTTCCCCACTTGTTAGGGAAATAACTATTTCCACTCATTGATGAAGCCTATTGTTTTATCATAAAACCATAAAAATATTTGTGTACAGAGTTGAAAGAAAATAATATTTCAGTAACAAATTCGGCTGAGTTGATATTTTGTGTGTAAATATGAGAACACAATTTCATGCTTTATTCTAAATTTCATATTAATCACGTCATCAGGCCTCGAGAAAATTAAATTCGAGTATGATATCGAATAGATCCGACCAGGTTGAATATAAGAACAAGAAGAATACAAGAATGTTCAATTCGAATTTCAAGAGGATCCGCTCAACTAGAATCAGAACTTCTCATCTAGATAGAATATTGAGCAACAAAGAAATCATAATGAATAACATCTCATATAATTCAATATCAAGCAACATTTATGTGGTCTTCAATAGTCGCGTGAATGACGTGCGCTGAAAAGCTTCTGACGTCAGACGACTGATTTTCCCTATTCGCCTCTAAATTTAATCGATCGTTGTGTGTTTAGTAATAGTTGAAAGACAGAAATAAAATGGAATACATTCGAGCATATTTCTGAGAATACCTATTATTCGAAGAGTCATTGTGTCCGCAGCTTATGTTTTCTGTCGCGTGATCGCATCCTGATCGCCCATTAAGATATACTTATAAGAAGTATAGGACCGTGAATAGCCGTAATTCAAATGGATTCCTGAATCGAAAGAGATTAATTCCCAACCATTACTGAGGCAGACGAAGAACTAAAAGGAATATTTTCATTTTTCAGCGTTCAGAAGAGCGACACAATCAAGCTAATGACGACAGCTTGTCTGCTCCCATTTATAAACCGCCATCAGGGCCCGCTTGTGCTTCCTCACAGAGGAATTAGACCAAACGGCAACGATAAAATATCTTTGTTAATGAATAAAATGATTGACAACCATTTTGAATATGAGTGCCATCCCATTATTTTTTTCGATTAATTCTGCTGAGATATATGTATAGGAAGGCTTTTGATTACACTGTATTCTGCTGAGATATGTAGGAAGGCTTTCTCTACAATAAAACAATGAAGATTTTATACTGCGATGATTTCATTAAAGAGCAACATTGCCCATTTTTGAAAATCTTTCATCATTTGAATAGAAATTTGAATAATTAGATAAGATCTTTCGAAAAATAAGAGAAAAAAGAAAGAATTTTTCAAGCTGCATCACATAGTAATAACCATAGATAGTGGGAGTATACGCAAATTTTACATGTCCTCAACACGGTCAGATTACGTTGTCGGATTGTGATATATTTTCAAATCCACAATTTTACTATATTGTTATGGATGTATATTATATTGAATGAAATATATTCATTTGAATGATTCCCGATTACAAATTCAAATTTGAATATTAGGAATCCGATATTTTTTCTAATTATCGAATTTATAATAAGCAGAATATTTATTATTCTCTGTATCTACCTGCTGAAATCCAAGGTTTGGCAACTTTTGCTCTCCTAGACCTAGTGTTATCGGTTGTTTCACGTCATTCGGCGCGCTTGAAGTTTATTTTCTGAATTCATAATATACTCGTTTTTATGTATTCATTTCAATATATTTGGAGTTCGCGAATTGAGTGAAATATTGTATCACTGATATGTTTTCATTTCCGCGCGCTTCATGTCAAATTTGATAGTTCATGTTGGGGACAAAATTTGCTTACTGAAAATGACATATGCTCCCTCCATCTATGTTCATTACTCTGAGAGTTTCGATGATTGTTGTCTATAGTTTGACAATTGAGATTGTCAAAATGTGTTGACATTTCCTTCAGTGAGGTTTGACAATTCACCATGAATCGATTATAGACAGAACAACGCTTCCAAATCTGGGATATTTACTAGGAAAAATTAAATCCGAAGTTCATAAAGCATTACGTTCAGTAATTGATTGTTTTCGCACTAATTCTGCTCTTCTCGATTCAAAACCATCCACAAGACTAAGAAGTGTGCGTACCGAAGAGAACATTGCTGTTGCAACGCGAAGTGTTGAAGAAGACGTCCAAATGTCGATAAGTCGCCGTTCTCAACTTGTTTGCCTTTGTCCTTTGAACACGTGGAAAAATCTACCCAAGGATATTTGTAGATATAAGTACAGCTCGTGTTAGAATATACGCCAAATGACCATCGCTAACACACAAACTTAACCATCAATTTATTGCAAAATTGGTGACAACTTTATTTGCATAAGTGGTTCTATTAACTGGCCCCTCGTTCGTGCGACTTAAAGCATCTCGATTACTTTTATGGGGCTATGTTAAGTCATTGGTTTATGCCGACAAACAGCAATTCTTAAAGCATTGAAAGCAAACATTCAATCCACCAACGACGCCATACGTCCAGATTTATTGGAAAAAGTACTAAATAGGTCAACTGATCGAATGAAATTATCTTCCAGAACCAGATTATAATAATGAAAAATTAATTTCAACAATATTTTTGTCTTGTATTATAATTTAAAATTCTCAAGATGTTAAAAAACATTATTTGCATGAAAGTAGTGTAAATATCTGATACTACATTTACGGAATCAATCTTTCAATTTTGAAAGCTGAAAACCAGTGATAAACCATAGAGATATTCATGAAATGTATATTCCAAAACAATAAGTTGCAGAATAGGCTCCTATTTCAACACGAATGCGAAATTCGGAAACGAGCGACAAAAAAGCAAGCTTTCGAAAGCATGAGTGTTGGAATTGCCTTCTGCAACGAGTATTAGACGATATTTTCTCTAATTCAGTCAAGTTTTGTGAAACATTGTCGAAATTCAATGAAAAATTCAGATTATACATCCTAGTGACATTCGTATTGCATCTTGGTAGTTGGTGTGACTGTTACGAAAATTGACAGATTACGGATTTTGAATTTAAATCGTATGTATCGAATTTAAATATTCATTTTGAATAATTCATAATTACGCATTAAATTCGTGAATTATGTCTGATGACATCGATTTAACACCATCCAAGATTAAGGGAAATTGCGAATAAGGTTGCAATTCATTTCACTATCCAAAATATAATATATTGACAATTGACATTTGTTGAAATTTGATAGGATTGCAAGTAAGTGTAGAGAACCACAAAATGATAAATATAACTGAAAACAATGCTGTAATGAGTTCATTACAGCACTGTTTTTAGAACTGTAATGAACTCATTACGATACTGAAATAGAAAAACACATTTGTAAAATAAAAAAATTATAATGGTAGATACTGAACCCAATATTTTTATTTAACCATCAGAGTTCAAGATTATCATTCTTTCACTCTTTCGATATGAATATAAACACACTTCTGCCTGTCTAGTTAACTCACTTACCATCGGCACAAGAAAGTCACACAGAAATCCTGTAATCGAGTCCTCAAGTTTCCACGCTTCTAATAATTATGGTTTGAGAGCAAAAATACGGAAATAAAAACGATATTTCAATAGAGTCATTTCAACGTAACTTATTCTTCAGGTGATGAAAACCCGCAGCTTCCCTTCCTGCATGCGACGTATCATTTCTGCCAACCTAAAAACTGTACGGTATCTTTTTCATTTCCTATGAATTTTTCATTTTCGAAACAAACAGTAATTCATGACGGGTTTTCAGCGATAACGGAATACAAAAGTGTACAGAAAAATATTCTATTCGAAGTCGTTCACCTAAAACATCTATCCAGTGCTTTTCCCGCATGTTCGCCAACTTGTTCTTCTGTTTGAATTCCCGGGTCTCCGATAAGGGGAAACATTATTCCAAGACACGCAGACCACACTGCCGTTTTTCCTTTGTGAAAAACCTCGTAGAACTATATTTAGTATCATGCAACTTTTGCAGTTAATGCATGAAGTGGGAGATAAGTTCAGAAACTGTAAAGTTTCCACGTCGTAGAAAAATGAGACCATATAGGACGGCCCTTAGCAACAATATAAATTCATATGTAACTACCGAAAATGATTTCCTTATATGATAAAGGTGGGATGAAACACTTGAACGAAAAATTTCCATTGGTTTACGAAGTCGAAATTTTATTAGTTAATTGTTCGTTTGCGTTGTACAAGGTACAAGGTTTTTCAAGATATCGAAAAAATGTCAAAACAAAATTTGAGAATTCAAATAGTTATCACTTTCCAATTATTTTTTGTATTTGTCGTATCATTCCCTAATAAACTCAACGAAATGACAATGGTCTATTTACTTTTCAAATATTTTGAAATAACAGTGGAAATTTTATTGAAATTTTATTTCATTAAATTAATTAATTATGATTTATTTAAATCATTTTCACGAGTTTCTCATGATTCGAAGACTTTTGAGAACAACTTAAAAACAATTTAGAAAGATAATAAATAATAACCAATAATCATAGCGAAGGCCGACAAAAATTTGAATAAGATTTAATTATTTAAGATTTAATAATTGAAAAATGAATAATTTGTTATCTTTCAACTTCACTCAGTGCAAATGTGAATAGTAAGGTGGATTATTTTCATTTATTTTTTGAATAAATGCTTATGTTTTCCTTTATTCTTGATTCAGAGTTCTTTCAGGCCAATTAATTTATAAATTACTATTTCTTTTTTCTATTTTTTAATTATACTAATACACTGTTAGGTAACTGGTATCTGGTAACTATTTTTTGTCTCACATGAAAATAGTAGTGATATGTTTTAATAAATTCACAAGAAGAAAATAGAATAGGAAAAGTGTGATGAAATAAAAAGAGCCAAAGATATTTCTCATTTTTATCTCGATTCCTCATTTCACGAGATGAATATATTATCGAGTAATATAAATGCCTTGTATTCAATAAAAACCAATATTAGTAAAATCATTATAATCATTGGGTTTTGTATTTTATTTCATAATATAGAATTCAATACCAACAATATCTGCGCGATAATAAGATATGTTATTTGTAAAACATTACAATCAAGTGAATTTCAATAAAGGTCTAAAAGTACAAGAATTGAAGCACAGAAATATAGAACCCTTATGAAGTAATCAATCTGAGTTTTAAAGTGTATTATATAAACAAATCACATCAGACAAAATAAGTAGATAACGTAGAAACGTTGATTTCACAATGCCTTCTTCAACCAACAATAATGTGGATTATCTCATTACTTACAGATTAGTATTGTAGTAAAGTAATAAGTATTTTTGTTATTATATCTATGAAAAACGTACTTTATTCCTCATGAATTCCGATCTCAGAGTAATAAACTTAGATAGAGGGAGCATATGTCATTTGCAGTAAGCAAATTTTGTCCCCAACATGAACTATCAAATTTGACACGAAGTGTGCGGAAATGAAAATAATCAGTGATGCGATATTTCACTCAATTCCCGAGTTTTTCCACGAAGAACGCACTTCTTATGTCCCATAGTGAATCAACATTTCATATTAACTCAAAATATATTGAAATAAATACCTAAATATATCAGGAATTCAGATAACAAACTTCAAACGCGCCAAACGACGTGAAACAACTGATGACACCAGGAGAGCAAAAGTTGCCAAACCTTGGATTTAAGTAGGTATATACAGAAAATAATAAATATTCCGCTTATTAAAAACTCGGCAATCAGGAAAAATATCGGATTGCAAATATTCAAATTTGTACTTTTAATCGGAAATCAGTCGAACAAATATAATTTAATTTAATATACATTCGTAACGAAATAGTAAAATTGCGGATTTGAAAATATATCACAATCCGACAACGTAATCTAACAATGTTGGGGACATGTAAAAATTGCGTATACTCCCTCTAAGTATGTTTATTACTATATGATTCCAATAAAGAACCTTTGAAATCGTCCGAGGAAATTACTTGAACTCCGTTAAAATTTTCTCATATTATAGGTACAATGAATTGTAAAAAATCCATGAAAAAAATTAATAAGTCTAGCATATGCCGCTGAAAAGTGTAGTACCTAGTATGGCAGCAGTTTATATGAAATTTTTTACAAACCATATTGTTACGATTTGGACGAAAATCAAAAAATATAAAACGATAGATATACATTCAAGACGAAAAAAAGTGTTAAATACTACTAGACAAAACAGATATAACACCCAATTCCTCTCAGAAACATATATACTTATTGAAAGAATCGATAAAAGAAGGAATAGAGCCCGAAATCCAATAAAAAATCATATTGGACGCAACAAGGTCGATGTATATATGTGAAAATATTATTTTCAGACGCACCGCGCGCTGGGGACAATAAACACCATACAATCCAGACTGTGGAACAGACCATGAAAAATTCATTTGAGAAGTGTGTTCCCCTGACTCGGGACCCGAGATCCCTCAGGACACATCTAACGTCCTAGTATACTTTTTTGCTCACTACCCGAATTTTTCATCCACGAAACAATTGACGTGAAATTGGACAAACGGTTGTGCGGGGTTTTATCCTTCCATGTCGCGCCTACTTTATTTATTGCTTTCATCACTTCGAAATTAGGATGTAATGTCACTCCCGCAAGGAGAGGCGGAACCCCTGGCTCAACCAATAATTCATCCCCTTCCACTAATAACACCCCCACCTATTAGCAGAGGGATTTCGTCTCTCAGAGAACATTGATAATGTTATGATATAAATCAAGGTATTGCCGTTGCAGAGATCATTCTAATATACGAAATGAAGTTGATGAAATTTCCAATCAAACTTAAGTTCAATAGAATCGTACCTGGCAAATAGAAAATTTAGAGTAAATATCGATAGCTCCAGGTCGACGATCAGAGAGATTGAAGCCGGAGTTCTTCAAGGATCGGTGATAGGACCGCTGCTGTTCAACTTATTCATGACAGACATTAAAAAAATGAATAGATGCAAGATAGCCCAGTTTGCAGATGACACTACCCTTTACTATCACAGTAAAATGCGGAAAACAATTACTAGGCAGTTACAGATAGACCTAGATAAACTGATGGAATACTTCAAGAAATGGAGATTCAAAGTGAATACATCGAAAAAAATTGCAATCTACTTCGGAGGAACACAGCAAAGAAAGAGAAAGCAGGAAACGTCAAAATAGAAAATCAGACGATGAAATGGAAAAAGGAAGCAAAATATCTAGGAGTTATTCTAGATGAAAGAATGAACTTTAACAAACAGATAATAATAATAATAATATTTCTTTATTTCCTTAAGACAGAGTACACTGTATAGAAAACGTCAAAATGAATATGCATACAACAATAATAATAATACGAAAAAAAGAAACAAATTAGTAACTGAAACCGAAAATTTGATTCACAAAAGATTCAAATTCCTTAAACGAAAGAGTAATCCAAGTATTCGCTGACACTATAGAAACAGTTCATCAACAACAATTCCCTAATGTCATTCTTAAATTTTCTGTACTCCAAAACTTTCAGTCTCTCCGGAAGATGATTGAACAATCTGATACCATAGTACGTTGGCGAGTGCTGAAAAATAGAATAGAATAGAAGAAAACAGAGAAAAGGCAGGGCAATTGCACGGAAGACTGTACCCGCTGCTCAACCCTGAAAGTAAACTTTCCTTAGAAAACAAGCTGAAGATAATAAAAATATTGCTAATAGGTACCAAGCATTACGTATGCTAGTAACCTGGTATAATACGAAAGACATTTAGGATTAATTGCAAAGTACCCTAAATACAGTAATCACTAATCAGAACAGCGGTTGGCATCCTATGGTATATAATCAACCAATAAATAAGAGAAGAATTGAAAATTGAAACTATTGAGGAAATAGAAGGAAGACAATAGAGGTGCTGAAATAATGAGGAATTAAGAAAGATACTACAAATCAAAATAAGAATGATAAGAGGAAATACCTCTTTCAAAGAACAAAATAAAAGAAAAGAGTGACATGCAGTAGGGAGGAAAGTCTCCCAATTAGACAACAGTAGAAACTAGGAGAAATTAGAGTAAAGGCGTAGAGAATAAAATTCCAGTCCTTATACAAAAAGATCTGACTGTGCAGAGATCATCGGTTGGAATTGTTTTGTCTATTGCCGCAATCGAACAATCTCTTAACGAAAAGCTGGTCGGTTCGGTAATGAATAAGTCTACGATCAAGAGATCGCGGGTTTGATTTTTCAAGTTAGAGAAAATTTTCAACTGAAGCGTCCTTTCAGAACTTCTTGGTTCTCGTGTCCGAATGACACAGTCAAAAAATTTTGTGATTTAAATTCGAAAATTTCCAATCGAAATTTTTTTGGAATGTCAATACGCACGGTCATTTGCTAATTGTAAAATAAACTTTACCTTTACATTGTTAGTACAGTTACCTACTATTTTCTTAACTTGAATTTGAACGTTCTTGGAATATCAGCGGCAAAACCTGAAATCGACGAATAATATCGTTTGTAAGCGAACAAGATGAAATTATATGAATAGGTCATTCATTACTGGTTAAATGATAAGATATACAATTTACACAGGTCGTATATCAAATTTTCAAGGTAATTAATTTTTTTTTACTTTTCAAGTTACTTCGTACTAGATCGGAAACCAAATCGTTTTTTGGCATTTGAAAAGTGTCCAAAAGTTCTTGGAAAACGTTCAACTCTGAGTCATGAGGTCGATGATCAGTATAATAATAAGAACAATATTCTAAAGTTTTCCTTCATTTGAAAACAGAAAGCATTCAAACAGAAAATGTCACAAAGTTGAAATTCTTGATGAAATTGGCAAGAGTTATGAATGTAGGTATCGCCAAATTAACGTCTAATCAATTGAATTATTGGAATATTGATTCAAACATCAATCCCTACCCCTACCCTCTTATATAAAATTACGCATGGAAATGTCATTCGAGAAACTCGAGAAGGTCAACAACTAGAGGCTATATTACAGAAAAAGAGAAATGATCACATTCCTCTACAAAAAATTCAACAAACCATTCCAAATGTCCCATCACTTTTCAAAGGATATCAAAAAAGAATTCGAGAGTCCTTCAACAGAATGCTCTCTCTGGACCTCCGAAAATTCATGTGATTCTCGACGACTGATCACATTTCTTGTGAAGCGCACTCGAATTGTATAAAAAAAAATGACCCACTACTGAACATATTCAACCTTAAAAATGACCGTAGCATTCGAAAGGAATACCCTCTTTTCGAATTAAACATCGATAAAATAATATATGGGACCATATGTCTATGTTGCATTAAAATTTACATCCATTGTATTTGAATTTTCATTCGAAATTTATTGCCATGACCCCGAGCGATGGTTTGAAGTGGCTTTCGCATCATTCATTCTGAACAAATCCATTCGGTCTCATGGGGAAGCGCTTTTCTCATTGAAACTAATATTACGTTATCTTCCCTATCAATGTTATTCAGGATAACCGCAGAGTTCATTGTACTGGAAAAAATGGAGTACACTACGATAAAAGGTTAATGCAAGTTTGTTTGTCGATTCATATCTCGAATATATCGGAAAGAATTTTATCATTTGAAGTTATACTATGTTGCGATGAACATTTATTCTCTTTATAAATATCAAAATTATGACACCATTGTACCTTCACTATTTGATATATTTTTTTTTGTCTAGAAATAAAATTGAGAAAATATAGAAACCAACCAAAAAGAAGAGTATGTATTCTTTCATGAGGAGGACGAGTGTCACTTCTCCTCCTGACTCTAACCAATAAAATTATGAATAATAAAGATTAATCTTTTTAATATATTCTCTTCTTTTCAAAACTGAATTGAGATACATCTTAAATGACAATAAATCTAACGTACATTTGTTAATGCCATCCTATATCAGCCTCCAAACTGAAAACTTTTTATGCGATATTGCTAACATCATTTGATAAAATTTCTTTTTACAATTCTATTTGTAACATTGAAATAAGTGATAGATGTACCAAAATTGAAAATGTATTGAACCTGAATCTGAGCCATATATACATATATGAATATGTATTAGCTATAGCGTTAGAAGGCAAATTAGCCATCTTCATCAAACACGAATCATGTTTTTCAAAACATGCAAGATGCTTCCATGGAGACCGACGTTAAATTGGATTTTCTGATGAGAGTTATAGGAATGATAAAGAAAGAGAGTAGCTGATGATATCTTATGAATCAATCGGCACGTTCTTTTTCAGTAAAACAATACACATTCCTATATTGCTCGGTGAACTACGGGCTCTCTCCAAGAAGCTGACATTAATGTTCTGTCGTGGATATCAGATTTAAAACCCACCGAATATGTGTGTGATATTATAGGGAGATGACTACGCAAATAATCAATAATCGACAAATCAGGAAAAGGCTTAAACCACGAAATTCAAGAGACTTGAAAAGGTTTGCAAAAATTACATCAGTTCATCTTCAATATTTTTCCTATTGTAAGTTAATGAAATTTATTGTAAATGTAATCATTGCAATAAATTATTTATTCAGGTTATAGAATGCCTCTGTTGTTCTGACATTGTAAAATTTTTCGGAAAGCAATTCTCTTATCCATCAAGATATATATCATATCATCTCTTTTTGGACTATTATGACTAAAAGGGCTGGAAAATGTGCACTTCTTCAACGACTTCTGCAGCATTCAAGGGATATTAACCATATGGTTGAAATAATGCAGACCAAAAAGCAAAATCATTTGTCATTGTCATTTAGTACTGAAACTAATGAGCAGGATTGTCTTGCAACGTAAATTTCAATTTTGGTTTTAAACAATTCATGTGAATCGTTCGAATACCAATTCATTCCGATGAATCCTCAATAAATCTCGCTGATAGGAAATATATTGGAATAAATTTACCCAAAGCCTTCTCTAATACGGATTGATTTCTCGAAATCAATCCCGTTCTTGCAGATGAAACGTAGGCCATTTTTCAGTGTTCTGGAGAAAAGTGACTGCGTTCCATTAGTTCAACAGTACCTCTCATTCACCTCCCAATAGGAAATTTTCAAGGAAGGGTTTTGCTTTGCTTGACTTCCAGTAACCGTACAGCGTTACGATGAAAATGATTGATGATTGGTCCCGGAATACCCTCAGAAATCAGGCCTTATGTCATCTATTCACCTCAAGGTTACATATCCTTTATGCGTTACTATTATATAGACTAACTATCACGTGCAAAGCGATCCGGATATGGAGGATGGTCTTTGAAATCCAAAGATGATGTATGTTGGAGGCTTTTGTCACTCCCGTTTAGTATAGGAGGGCTTTGGAAATTGAAATTTTTTGAGATCAACGAAAATTAATTCATGGATGATCTAGTTTTCGGAATGAGATTGAATTCCCGAAGTAGGTCGAAACTTTAGAAATTTGAATTGTTCGAAATATTAGTTCTGGGACAAACTCGTACACCTTTAACTAAGAAATTAGGCTTTCGCTAATAAAGAAAAACATATAGAATATAGAATAAAAACCAGTCGACCATTTCTACCATGAGAATTTGATGCATCATCAAGGTGCTATAAACATGAATTTTTTCTCTATAAGAAGAAATGCTTTCTCAAATGACTCATATACCGCTTAGATATATTTTTTTAACGTCTTTGACAAGTTAGTGCAGATTTTCAAGTTCACAACAGCACGTTATTCAAAAAACGTCTGTCAACATTATATTCACTTCCGATCGATTTTTTTCAGTTTTGGCTCAGTTGGAAGGCAACGTTCCAAAGCTTGTTGACTGATTTGAATGTCATAAAATCGTGGACCCAATATTATTAGATATACAGAGTCAGAACTGACATGTTCTAGCATGTCTTGAGAGACTATTACGTATTTTTTTCAGAAACCTTGAGCGGCATACCTAACAAAAAATTACATATGCAACAACTGATTTTTGAGAAATTCCAGCAGCTATCGCTATAACCCTTTCCTCTATTTTAACATGCTAAATTGAGTTGGAAACGTAGAATTGGACGTAGCAGTAGAACGTGCTATCAAGTTCTTTGAGTAAAAAATACAATTCGAAAGTTAAATGGTGGATTTCATAGTACAAAATAAGGAAATATATGAATAACAGAATAAGGATATGGAAAAATATTGACCGCGGTGATGTTAGCTCCAGGCTGGCAAGCTTCAAGCGTAGCTTATTCCACCACGGTCAGTTTCGTTCTGCCAAATCGCTGCTGGAATTGATTAATTTCTTCACATGCTGTTTAAACAAGTGATCAACCTTTTGAATGGAGAGACCAGCAGATAATTAGATTTAGAAAGCTTCAAACAACACCAAGCTTCATGTTGGTTGCCGCTCCACAAGAAATTTCCTATTTGTTTCTAGGTTTCGAAATGGGATGTTTTTGATCATATAATTTCTATTAATTGATGAAAGAACTTTTTTCATAAATTTTTTCGTCGTCTTTAGAAAGCCTTAGAGCGCTGGCTCCGAGGATCTACATGAAAAGTCATTTCACTAGCGCTCAACCAATTTTGTATGGTTATTTGAAAATGTCCGGTCAAGGAAATTGGAGAGTGAAATGGAAGCATTAATGGAAAAGCTATTCAAATAAATTTTTTCCTTTCATTGGGTGTGCCCTAAAGCGCCAGCTCCAAAGATCTACAGGGTGTCCCGGCACTACATGACACTTTCACAGTTATGAATAAAGTATATAAACACAAGTCGGGAATGCTTTGATTTTTTTTTCTTTTGATTTTATTGCTGAACATTTAAAGGTATAATAACTGTTCATGAAGATCCTTGGAGCTGGTGCTCATGACTTTTCAAATGCAAAATTTATTAAGACAGGTAGTTATTTTAATGAATCAAAATAGCCAGGAAAATATCACCTTTCGAAAACATTGCTGAACAAAATTTGGTTGAGCGCTCTTGATGCTGACGCCTTGAGGCTGTCGAGAGTTCTCTCAACAGAAAGAAAACCAAGTCGAATTTGTCTCTGTTATTATTATTGGTCTCTCTATTGAAACCACTGAAAACTTGTGAAAACATTAACCAATTCGTGCACCGATATGACATAAACGATATTGGCCGTGGTGGAATAACCAATGCTTGGATCTGACAGGCCGGGAGTTGCCATCACCTAGATAAAATATTGAGATAGTGAAATCACAAAGTTGTAAACTGACGAAATTCAAAGAATAATGGAAGTTAAAGAAACAGTAGATTGACTTGATGGCTAGTTTTACGAGTGGAAGCAAATTCCATCATTCCGTTTTTTTGAACCATTATCTATTATATTCTATTTCGTAGAACTTGTAGCAGATTCATCGGTATCATCTACATTTGACGAAAGATTTCGAGGGAGCGTCCGCTGTCTGTGCGTATGTACCTTCTACCTACACGCATATCTCCAAAACTATTGAACGGATTTTTATACGGTTTTCATCACGCAGATTAGGTGAACAAAGTTATCGCCCTAAGAAAAACTTCCACGCGTAGGTATATTGGTAAAAACTGGAACATTTTATATGAGCTGTTTGCAACCCTGGTCGATTTCAAACTTCCCCAATGGTGTATAACTTTGATTCTATAATAATAAAACCACTCTTATACCTATTCCTTTTCCACCCGGTGAGAACATGTAGGCATTTATGTATCAGGAAGTGAGAAATGGGAGACGGAAGCACGGAACATTTCTTTATTCCCATTTATTCCCCGAGCAGTGGAAAGCACCAGACCCTCGAAAATCACGCACAGAACGAGTGAAAGCCGCATTGAGAGGCTCGAAAAGTATGACGCGGGCGAGTAGCTCGAATTTGGCCGACTGTCTAAACGCTCTCGGCTTTATTATTAGCAGTAAATTGCTGAAATTTATAAGGTCGTGACAATTTAATATACTGTTTCCTTTTATGCCACTCATAGCGAATGCCACTTCTCTCCGAAAAAAATGGGACCGAAGGCAAGAGGTGTCTACAGGGAGGCATTTATTCATGGCTACATTCAAAGGTATAAAGGGAATGAAACTTTTCTAATGGGGCTCTTTTTCTCTCTAATTCCTTCCTAAATAATTCTCTGGACGACTTAACGTGCGGAATCAAAATAAGTTGACCTTTTTATGAATATCAACAACGTTTTTGTAACTGGCGGTTAAGATATTCGCTCTCATTCGCATTTGTTTACATAACAGTGGCTTGTGTTTGAGTTTGGTAAACAAACATAATGGTTATTCTGGGCGGCGTCGATTGGCCTATAATTTCAAATCACTTTACGTATTAGTGTTAAATGTTAACTATTAATATTAGGCCATTTTCAGATTACCTACAACTACCAAAAAACTGAAATTTTACTTATGGTTCATTATTTCTTCCTTCATAGCAGTTTACCTCCAATCATAAGAAATCATGCTGTAGGGTTCAATTATGCTGGGATAATATGATGCGACAAGCGAATAAGCTTTTTGTTCATTCCCTCAAGAATTGTGGTAATTGCATAATCATCGTAGCAACTGTTGAACTACATAGGCGTACAACTTTGCTTCCGCTGTCTTTTTTTTTATTCGAGGCTTTATTGTGGGAAATTGGCTATACAATTATGATTTAAAGTATTGTCCATCGCTGGCCATCTTTTCGCCAGCGTACGATTTCTGCCTTGAAAAAATTGGTCATCTTCCTCACTCATTTCTGAACCCTTCTCATGATTTTCAGGAGTTTTGAAATTGCTTGTTGCGTCACTACCAATGATCCTGCCAATTCTTATTGCGTTTGACACGAGTCTTATTCAAGTGATTTATCCAATTCTGCATTTTCGAAAACCTCCTCTCTTTCACCGCCATGCAGGTCTTCGACGTCAAAATCATCGTTCTTGAAGCGTTCTTTCACTAATAGCGGCCTCATTCGAGTGCATGCGATGAGCCTCAGCCGCGAATTTCTTCATATTAAAACAGAAAATTAAAACCTCCCGCAAATGACGAAAATTTGGCTCGCATACTGACATGTTTAATCGAAAATAACTTCATGATGCAGACACAAAACGACTACTATTTTGATAGTTTTAATCTAAAAAATAAACAAATAAGGACCTAAGCTTATTGAATGACATCTACAATCTTTTTATTTCGACTACCATTTACCGCTGAAGCCATCTATTGTAAAACTGCGGAAGCAAAGTTGTACACCAAATACATTTATCTTTAATTGTGTTTTGAGATTCTCTAGAATCTAAAACGAGGGCTGTAGGCATTTCAGGAGATATTGATTCGTTTCCATGATTATTATTGAAAATAATGAACCGAAATTGAATTTTCTTGTCCTACAAAGTTGAGAACTTCTTCATAAGCTCAAAATTGAGTCCAGTTCAAGATAAGCGTGAGTAAGTCACAATGGTTATGTGACTTCTACTTTCACCATTATATGCTAATTCTGGTAAAACAACTAAACGATGAAGGTCATTTTCAACAACAGATCATTTTTGAGATAAAAATAAAACATCAGCATCAATAATGAGGCGCACTTTCATTTGTTCGTATCAGCTAATGAACTAACTTACTGCAAGAGCCGGAAAAGGCGTCGCAATAAGAAGAGTACAATAATAAACACTGTTTTTTCGTGGGACGCTGATGTGCAAGTTTATACAGCTGTGAATTACCAGTGAACGTCGTACGCCGTATCACTGAATATCCTGAAATAATTCTGCGCAATCTGTTCACTATAAAATATAAGTGATGTCATGAGACGTATATTTCAGTTCAAAAATTTTGGTGAAGCGAAACATAAACTAAAATGATTTACTAAGATATAACAATGATCAAAACAATAACGACAATATTAATTGAGGTATTACAATACAATTGAAGAAGAAATAAGCGCCAAACAAGTTAAAAGTCGTAAAATTTGTATATCCTCTTCGATATCATAAAAGTTATTCATCTATACATATAATAGTTTCATAATAAATCAATAAAAGTAGTATTCATGCCATCTATGAATGACCGTATTTACGTTCTATTCCTTATCAATGATTTACTACGTTGGTGTTTGTGTACGCATAATGGCACACGACCCACAGAATAACAATTCCTTCAATTACATAATAGTATTGCGGAATTAAGTTGTTTATAATGGAGCTTGTTTATGAATATAAAAACATATTTGGAAAAACGAAAAATTTCGAAAAATTTGAAATTGTGAATCGAAAAATATTTATCATTATACTCTTAGGATATATCAAGCAAGAGCCTTTATTCCAGGCATTCCAGTTGAAAATTTTATCAAATATGGAAAATATCAAATTCCAATACTTTTTCAGTAAAGGTAAGGTTTTATTCATATTTCCTATCACTCCACATTTTCTTAGTGAATATAGTTAAAAACATACCAAAGAGGAAGCTATATATATACGTTGACAGAAAACAGACCATTTTCATAAACTTTTCCAAAAATTTTGATGAAGGTTTACATGATTATTCTCAATTTTTTGTGACAATAAATCTATGATATTCTGTCAAAGGAAATTAAAATCCCTCATGAAAAATCGTCATCTTCCCATAAAAATCAAATTAAACATGGATAAGGGAACCCTCGCTTCTCCAAAATCTCAATTTTTCAGGTGACGATATATGGTATGAGATATCTCTTTTTATTCCCCTTCCTTTTTATTTGATATGCGAGGAATCTCTACACCTCAATTTCGCTCTTATAAAAACAGAGTCGCCACAACGGGCCCTACTATCAATAGCTTATGGATCCATATTATAGCACATTCAATTGAATAATTTAGTTAGTTAATTAAATTTGAGATCGAAAACTATATCTGCTCGACTATCTTTAAATTTTCCCCATGACATTTCTTATCATTCAAAGTCATTCCGTATTTTGCAAATCTCCCCTGCTTTGCAAATATTCTAAATTAATCTATCTACATTCTTATACCTGAAATTTTTTTAACTAAAACTTATTTAAAACGAACTGATATTTTATTTTATATTTTATAAAATTACTTTCAATAAAATATAATGATTTTATATAATTAACAACCAAAAACCCATTTCCGAAAGAATCGGAGATACGAATTTCCTGGTCGATATTATTTCTCAAAATGATTAATGGAACATAAAAACATACCAAATCTCCATAGGCAATACTGACCTGAAAAAAGAAAACAATAATTAGAACAATTCACTTAGAGCAGCTAAAACGTTTAAATTCAGATTCAACATCATTCGATTACTGTCATTGAAGAGTGAAAACTTCTCCATCAATCCTAATGGGATCAAATTGAACTGTCGGCTAGAGTGATCGAATTGGATAAGTTAGTAATGGTTATTTGACGCTGTTACAATTCGTGGAAAATACGACATTGGCAACGAAACGTATTCTTCAGTAACAGGTAAAGCCAAATCGTTTCGGAATCGAGAAAACTATTTGAAACGAAAATTGAAAACTATCACACGGATATGTGTTGTCAGCGAACTGATTGAATTCGCCGGAACATTGTGGAACATTTAAAAGTTTACTCATTCTTACGGCGAATTGGGTTTGCTCTGGGAGCTAGAAAGAAAGGGCTTAAATTTGTAGTATGCATTTAATTGAATTGATTGATCTGGTTCTGTGACTGATGGATACAAAATTTGGGAATTTTGTTCTTTCTATTTTTTCCTATGAAAGAATATAATTGGTGTAATTCAGTACATATGTCTTTGTGATGATTGAAGTAACTCATCGAAATAAAATAACCATCAAAACATAATAACTGAGGAGATAATCCTTCTTTGGACATCTATTGCCTTTTACTTCATTTTGCCACGATTTTGCATGCTTCAGTTCATGTTACGCTACTGAAATGTTCAAATGTTTGTCGATTCGTCGTGTGTGGTTGGTCGCCGATGAAGCACCCACGGATGCGCGTATCTGAAGAAAGAAACAGAGAGAATTTTCTGAAAGATTTTCAATAATTATCGAGACTTCAGGAAAGATACGTACCTCGTTTTAGATTTGTCATTACTAGTTTAATCTGGGATTTAGAATTTAAATTATCGGCGAGAATTGTATCGGGATTCTCGGTAAGTGTTGACATGAATATTTGCATTCAATAATCTCACCAGGACGAATTGATTAATTTTGAAATAGTAGTTTTTTTTTAAGTCATCCATCTAGTAGAAACGTATTTTAGGTTTGGTAGAATTCTTTTTGTTTCAAATAATTTTAACAAAACTCCTTCTCGAGTTTATTTTATGATAAATTTAATCATTTCTTTACAATTTTTTGGTTAGAATTTCGAGAAGGAGTTTTAAATTCAGGTTAACATATTTTAATATCGTTGTTCATTATCCCAAAGCACCTCCCGTGGGATTCGAACAACAGAAATCTCTCTTCGGATTGAAAAATATCAAGAAGTACAACCTCCCTTGGGATTAAACAAAGGAAATCTCCATTGGGATTGAAATATCATAAAGATGAACTTCCTTGAGAAATATAAGTTGGAATAGTACGTACGTTAAACCACTTTAGTTCCTGAAACTGAGAGAATACCTGCGTAATGCCTGGAATTATTTAATCAACTTCGATGAATGGGAATTGGAGTACTATAGCTTCCTGCTAAGATCTAGTGTTAAGAAGGTTGAAAATAATCTACAGAAGAGGGTCCATCCTAATAGCACAGTAATTCATTTAAAACTGATTAAGTTTTTTTGTATATTTCAATTTTATTGAATTTTTAAATACCTGGGTAGGAGTTTTGTTTCCAAATGAGCCAAACCACCCATAGAAATCAGTCTTAGAGTCTTATTGGCAATTGTAACGTTACAATTTCTCTAAGGACTAGGAACTGCAGTTCTTAGTAATGACAACATCGTTGTCGAAACGGCATAACACAAAAATATGAATCCGTGGAAAAGAATGTAGTTTCTGAGCGTTTGTTCTCATAAGACATGGCTCTATCCTTTTCGAATTTACAGTGACAGTGAAAAAAATTCAGCACAGATATTCGAATTGTGCTCCGTGGATCATTTTTCGTGCTCGATTTCTGGGAGAATTTATTTGGTGAAAAATGTAACCTCATCAATTCAACTGTTTAAGCTACAAGAGAAAATTGGAAAATGACGTGAAAGAAATTTTCATAACAAATACAATATTGACGTGAGTATCAACAGAAACTAGTCGGTAATCCCTAATATCTCTGCTTTCCACTACGAATAGTTTCTCCAACAACAGGTTATTTCAAATCCCGAAATTGCATCCTCGCGTCTTCTTGAGAAGCGCCACATTTTAATTTAGATAAAACACCGAATCCATTTCTGACCCGTTGAAGCAAGACGCTCGAAGTGAGAACTACAAATGATTTCCGCTCAAGGAAGATTTTCGACATATATCTTCTTAACTGAGGAGCCATTTCCCGTGTAAGTGTCCGAATTAATTTAAAACTTGGAATAGATGACGTAAACTTTCGGGACATTGTCACTACGAATTCCCTGGGGGAACTACGTGACTAATCCGCGATTCTCGAAGTTCGATACGGCTGGAATTCTGAGGAATTAACTCTAGTCATTCATCATATCTCCTGCGAAGTGATTCCGCAGACATTTCTAGCCGAAACGGCTTCTTCCATCAGACCCTTCTCTCTAGAAAGGGAATTTATTTTGGCCTGTTTTCCCAGTCATGCTTTGTCATGAGGATGCCCTTCCGAAAGTTTCACGTAAACTGGGTATACACCGCAACCGTCAGTCAAGAAAACTTTTCGTCATGTTCTAGGACAGGGTTGGAGGATTAGGCTCATTTCTCGAATTATTTTAGGTACGAGAACTCTACCAATATCCAGAAGAACTACTATTTCTTGAAATAATTCGAGTTTCCAGGAAAATTCACGAAAATAAATGATATAATGAAAATAAAATGAATGCATAAAACAAATATACTTTCTCCTTAAACATGATCGATCGTTCGAAAACTCTCGGAAATTTTGGCTAGGAGAGATTGATTCAAATTTTAACGGAATCGACAGCACTCAGCGCATAAGCTTACGATTATTTTTGACTCTACAGGCTGGTCCTATTTTTTAAATGTGAATGCCCAATTTCTATATCATACTCATAATCTCCATGAAATTCTGATTTTGACATGCCCCACTTTTCGACGTAAGCCACTTTTTTCGAAAAATTTCATGGTTATAATGGTTTTAACTAAATATCATATCTTGAAAACCGTTCGAGATAATTGTACGATTTCAAATTTTCAAATCTTCTTCGAAGGACCAGGCAGCCTAATGGAAAAATTGTCACTGGTTCATTTTTCTGAATTTTTCTTATGTTGTAAAATATGACCCCTTGAACAAGAAAGTCTATAGGCCCAACTCAATCCTATGACTAGTTTTCGAGATACAGAGTTAAGAAGTTTGAAAATGGCATTTCTTCAAAATAACATTTATCGTAGGAAAATTCTTAAATGAGACAATTTTACGCGACAAATATTGCTTACACATAAAGTAATGATTTTAGATTGGTTTTTAATAAAATATTATTATTAATAATCATGAGAGCATATCAAGAACTATAAGATTCATAACTTTTTCAAAATAATTAGATATCGGAAAACCAATCATAGATTTCTAAATTCGTTCTCGAGTTACACAGATGTCATTTATTATTATTATCATTATAACTTTTTAAAATCAGAATACCAAAAGAAAAGAGTGTTATTTATAACATTTTGCGAGCTAATATAGCAAATATTTCCGTAAATATGAATTTTTCGGAAAAACACCTGTAAATGTGTTTTTTCATTTGAAGACAGACATCTTGCGATTCGTTGGTGTACCTACGATCATCACCTTGAGCAGAGCGCAAACCCCTAATAAAATAATCTCAAATGAAAGTATGAGTCGAGGGACACATAATTCTCTTGCTTGCTTTTCGTGCTTGAAAAGATGATCGTACACCTACGAATGAGCAATCACAAGATGCTCCCTCCTTTCATGAAAAATTCATACTTCTATGAGCTTAAATACTTTCGCAAACACCTCTGAATTGTAGGTAACAACTTCAATATGAATTCCTATTGAATTTTATACTATTTAACTGTTGCTGCAAGTTTCGTTGAAATAAGATAAGTCTGTGCTCATTATTCAAAATGAAATTTAATATTGCATTCATGTTGTTCCCTACTGTATAATAACGGTTGATGGCTATGCTCTAAGTCAAGATAGGAACTTTGTAAACAAGAGCTTGGTATATAATCCTTATCATTGTCCTTACGACAGCATCAAACCTCAAATTCCAAAATTTTGTTCGAAGTTTAAAATAATCTAGCTAAATAATCATTCTGTTTTGATTTCTGTTCTGTGTAGCTTCTAGCATACATCAGGACCATATCGATTGTGAGTTTCTTGAAATTACACAGACCAATAGGTATTACTTTTTCGATTCACGCAATAAGCGATCTTCCTGAAAGATATTTTTGCTCTGCACAACTCGATTAGCCGATCTTTCCGAAACACTATGAATGAAGCGTTTACGAACATTAAGCTTGATGATGTTGTTCATTGAATTATTATTATTAATATTAGCTACACTTTATAATTATTGGTACTTTGAGCGAGATTTATATTTTACAAAAGTTAGGCTGCTAACCTGATCCTTCAACCCCTCTCCTCTTTCCAGGTTAGGGTCCATTTAGAGAACGCCCCCCAGACAGAGTTCACAGATCAATGATCGACTATATGGTGACAAACCGTCGTATTCGCCCCAGTAGAATATTGGATGTTAGAACCTTAAACTCGGAAAGTTTTAGAAGCGAGCAAAGTCTAACTACAAGGTAAAAACAAACTCAAGATGAAACCTAAAAAAAAAACTATACCAACAGAAATAGAGGAAGAACCCGATCAGAGAAGAGAGGTATGTTAATCTCAGTCGAGAAAACAAAGTATATAATCACGTCAAGGAAACCTTTAAGATGCAAACTGAAGATGGACGGTGAGGTTATCAAAAAAGGCATCATTTAAATATCTGAGTGTGAGTTTGACAAACTATAGGAATGTGGAAGAGGAAGTAAGACAGCAAGTAGCTAGGGCCAATAAGGTGGCAGGATATTTAAACAACACTATCTGGAAGAATAGAAATCTACGAATGGAAACAAAGTCCGCAATAATGACATACACTGCAGAAACGAGACCAGACACATCCAAGACTAGGCAACTATTGGAAACTGAAGAAATTCGGAAGACGAATAGCAGGCAAAACATTGAGAAATAGAGAACGATGTGAAAACATCAGAAGGACATATGGAGAAAAAAGTATTAACGAGTGGGTGGAACAGAGGTAAGTCACCAAGTGTGCAGCAAAGTTTTGGTCATCCTAGAAAGAGATGGGGTGATGATATCGACCTAAGGATGAAGTGATTTTTTTTATGAAGAAACTGGCCTTTGGACTAAGCTGGAAGATAGAAGAAGAAGCTACAACATAGAAGACACTAAATAATAAATGTAGAATCCAGTTATTATTTCCTGTAACGAATTGAGATGGTCAACCGGATGCTTGGAGACCTATTAGTCTCTTCAAGTGCCAAGGGCATGACAAATTCAATGAATTTACAGGGAACGAATTGTTATTGTACATAATGTAAAAAGGATGTGTAATTCTTCGGGGTGTCGAAGAATGTGTCATGTCGGTTGTAAAACTTAAGAGATTTACTGGGGTTGGGAAAGTTCTAGAACAAGACGGTTGTACCAGATGTATTACATCTTTTTCTCAGGTTCTAGTCCTTCTAGAATATTCGATTGCCAGGAATCCGCGAAGATCTTTGGGGGCGGTACGGCAAAAGCCCTTATTGGACTAGGGGATGGTACCTTCCCCTGAAGGTGTGGTCAAACCGAGAGAAGGGAGATCTATATTCGATAGAGGGTAGTTCCAATCGACAGAGAAGACAGTTCAAATTAAACCGAAGACGGGTACAGACGGTACAGTTCAACTTAAGCCGAAGACGAGTCAAGTTCGGTCGATCAACTTAAGACGTACGACGTAAAGACGGTTCGCGGACTAGATTAAGACGAGTCGCGAACAAATCAAAGATGAGACAACCGAAAACTTGAAGTACGACGAAGACGTGATAAACGAAGACGTTTCGAGTATTAAAACTAGAGTTGAAGACGAAATTCAGTACCGTAGTGAGAAACTTGTTATTAGGACGTTATTAGGATTTTCTCAAAACTGAGTTTGTACTGTATAATTGTGGCTTTGTAAATAGATGTCAATAATTCAAAAGAGTTTAATTATTACAAATCCAACAAAGTCACGGAGAAAAAGACGAAAGGCCAGGTAATCGAATCATACCTCTAGACGATCGATTAACCAAGTCTACATAAATACTGAAACTAACACGTTGATTTTGTGCATTCAAAATGCCTTAAAAACATATTAATGTGTACTCAAATGCAGAACAAAATGTTCACGCACAGTACGCATAGAAATACAATAAATAATGACTAGTGTATATTCTCTTAATTTAATACCCCAAATTCGCGTGATACTCGCGTGAAATTCGACTTTATATCGCAATCTGGGATTTCGCGCCACCGCGAAATTTAATTAAAGCAGTAACATAAACAAAAACAGTTGGAATTCCGAATAGGGCAGTGTATCCATTGTATGTTTGACGCCTGGAACCTGAAATGGAGGTGTAGAGTCGACTCCAAATCTCAGATTCGTTATTTCAGGATCGTCTCTTACGACTGCGAAACAGATTCAATTGTATTTGGAAGTTTTTAAAATGCATGCGGCGCAATCAGAAGTAAACGGATCAGTCTTCGCTTCAGATGGTCGTGCACTGAATATGAATGTACGTACGTCATATACAGCAGGATTGGAAGAAACATTACTTCCAGATTACGTATGTCAGTCAAGAGGCGAGGGAAATGCATTCGTTACATGCAAATAGTTTCTTCGGGTCGAAATTCATCTCGCTGGCTTTGCACAATGCAGATCCGTGAGGTCGTACCGTCGTAATAATGAACGTATCCGCAAGATATAAACCTTTTGGGAATAAGCGCATACGGCGCGCTGCTTTGCACTTAATATATATCTACCTCAGCATCTGAATTTCTACCGAAATCTGTATTCCTTGGATTATGAATCGATGGAGAAGAAAAATATATATTCTAGAGGGATTTTTATTCTCTTTTCCCAGTTCTTTGAATACTAAGGTTTCTTTTTCATTTGGTTCCTTACTTCCAATATGAACGCTATAGAAAAAATTGTCAGTGAGTCAGCCACAGTCTGAAGTTCAAAGCATACCACTGAAATTAGGACATCTAATTACGAGAAATTTGCGACTATCATTTATTATCTGAAATAAATTATCATTAAAATTGAGGGAAACAGTCTTCGTTACCATAATATAAAGTGTCTCAAAAGAAAGTTTTTTTTTTCATGACGAAAGATTTAACCTTTTGGGAATAAGCGCATACAGCACTCTACTCTGCACTTTATACAGGGTGGCCAAGAGATTGACGTCAAAAAGAAAAAAACAGGTCCTTCGTGTCATGGGCTATTCGAATTACCCCCATATATGTTATGGGATTTTTCACGGTTTTCAAGTACATTATGATGTGTGATTTATTGCCAAACCTCTTGCTCATTTTTTTCTAAAACTTTTCTTGACCAACATCTGAAGCTAATTTTCATTAATTTTCAGCATTTTCTATCATAACTTAATCAGAAAAATCTTAAAATGGCAAAAAATAATTTTTGAGTAAATGTCTAGTTCCTTGATTTTCTCCACCTCGCTGACTTTGAAGGCTAATTCTAGCAAAAGTAGACTGTTAAGTACCATTTTTCATTAATGATTCTAAAAGCTCACTGTTGAGCGCAGTTTCTAAGCATACTAAGAAACCGTGAATTAGCCTTTTCACATTTTTAATTTTGATTCGAAAATTTAGATCATAATCCAATTCACGTAACTTTTTCACTTGATACCAAGATTTCCATAATTTTCAGCTAAGTTACGAAGCTGGTTATTTATGGATAAAAGTACAGTTCATGAAGATCAAGTTACAAACAAAATTTCACATTTCTTTTGTAAGAATGTCAAGTCGAAAATTCTCAAAGTTCATCAAAAAATTCATAACTCGAAAACCGTGAAAAATCGCATATACACACATACATGGGGGTGATTCGAATAGCCCATGACTCGAGGGACCTGTTTTTTTTTTTGACGTCAATATCTTGGCCACCCTGTATATACCCACCTCAGTATCTGAAATTTTTCCGAAATCTGTGGAACGAAATATTCATTTTTGTTTCTTGGATTATTTATGGACGGTGCAGAAAAATATATATTCCTGTCCTTCTATGTCAGGTCGTTGATCAATATCTGGCGGGGACGTTCTTCCAATTTTTTGTCGTTCTCTATTAGTGAAAAAGCGGAGGATTTTAATTTCTGTCGTATTGCCGATTGTTTGCAGCATTGCACAACGGGTCGATTGTTCAGAATAGTTTTTTGGTCCACGCCAGAGGAGTATTTCATTTAGTCCAGACTCATCAAGAAACGTTCTAAATTTTCGAGGATTATCTCACATTTATCCCTCATTATACGACTGTATAATTTTACCACAATCTCCTAATGTATCAGATAAAAAAAATATTTGACATTATAACATATATCAGGTGTGTGAATAAGTCTTTCCCGTTTTTTGTAAGAGATGGCGCCACCAATACTGTGCGAGTATTTAATGGTTACATATGTCATAATCAAAGCTTATTCATCTGTCAACAATTCCACACTAACACATTAGTTGAAATTTTTTCGCATCATAAATTTTTGAAATCGTGAAAATGTCGAAATTTGAGCCGAGTCGACGTCATTTGCGGGAAGTTTCACTTTATTGGTTCAATTTGAAGAAATCTGCTGCCGAGGCGCATCGGTTGCTTCAGGAAGCTTATGGAGAAGGTTGTGTCGATGATTCAAGTGTTCGCGGATGGTTTCGACGCTTCAAAAGTGGCGATTTCGACGTGGAAGACAAGGAGCGTTCCGGGCGGCCGCAAATCTTTGAAGATCAAGAATTGGCGACTTTGCTTGATGAAGATTCGTGTCAAACGCAAGAAGAACTTGCTGAAGCATTGGGAGTTGACCGAACAACCATTTCCAAGCGTTTGAAAACCATGGGAATGATCCAAAAGCAAGGAAATTGGGTGCCGTACGAACTGAAGCTGAGAGACGTCGAACGGCGTTTTTTCACTTGCGAACAGCTGCTTCAGCGATATAAAAGAAAGGGTTTTCTGCATCGTATCGTGACTGGCGATGAAAAGTGGATCCGTTACGATAATCCGAAGCGAAGAAAATCATGGGGACTACCCGGCCATGCATCATCATCGACGGCCAAGCCAAATATTCATGGCGCCAAGCTCATGCTCTGTATATGGTGGGACCAGCTAGGTGTGGTTTACTATGAGCTTCTGAAACCGAATGAAAGGATCACAGGCAAGGTCTATCGACGACAATTGATGCGTATGAGCCGCGCACTGCGAAAAAAACGGCCACAATACTCCGACAGGCACGACAAAGTTATTTTGCAACATGACGCTCAAATGGGAAGTCCTACCCCACCCGCCGTATAGTCCAGACATTGCTCCGTCTGATTACCATCTCTTCAGATCGATGACGCATGGCCTGGCTGACCAGCACTTCCATTCCTACGAGGAAGCCAAAAAATGGGTGGATGACTGGATAGAGGCCAAACCGGTCGAATTTTTTCGCAACGGGATTCGTATGTTGCCAGAAAGATGGGGAAAAGTTGTAGCTAGCGATGGCCAATACTTTCAATAATTCATTTGTAACCATTTTTTCACAATAAAGGCTCAAAATTTGAAAAAAAACGGGAAAGACTTATTCACACACCTGATATATAAATAGTAATGTATGTATATGTATACAATAATTTTGGGAGAGAACAAAAAGACAATTAATAATGGAATAGATAAATGAAACATATACCTATAGCTCTTTTATGTACACCAACAAAACGTTTGCTATATACCTTTAATATAACTAATATTTGCGACGTTTCTAGATGTATCTGGGTTTGAAACTTTCAAAAAAACAACAGTGTTGAAAACATAATGTTACAAAGTAACACAAATAATGAAATAATAAAGATAGAAAAAATAATATATTTCTGCTATTCACTCACATTGATTTTGCTTCAAATTCTTTGTGCACATGACAAAGGAAGATACCAGAATCAGTAAATTAATTCAAGGAAAAGGTCGAGTGTGTATTCAATTTTGTTGATTTCAATTTCAAACTCGGAAATAATTCGAATGCTGGTTAATGAGAAGTGGTTCAATTCACCAACTTCATTGTCTCCCAAAGTACCCTCCATAAGAACATTTCGAAGTTCCATCGTCCCAATTCGGGCTTCTGATGAGCTCTATTTGTAATTCAAATTGGACACGAAATTAACCCCTCACCCAGATCCTAATGGGCTTGTTTTTGTGGATGAGTTTTAGTCGCCATCCTAGCCCGACAAGAAAAACTCTTCATTCAGTCAACAAAATAGCGTTAGATAATTTTGAATAGGTATATATGAAAGTCTATATCCGTGATTTTTTTTAGAGTTTTTAGGATTTCTCTTACTTGGGAAAATGCAGCTAAACCCTGGTATTTTTCATTATCCAGTGTTGATTAAAGTTATCAATTAAAATTAAGTGTAATTTAGAGGTATCATAGCTATTTTCCAGTTGTCAATAGATTCATAAATGATTAGTTGTTTGTCTCGTCTTTAGTATACAGGGTGTTCCAAATTAAGTCGGCATTATTGCCAACTCCGTTATTATTGATGCTACGATGACGGTTAAAGGGGCAAACTAGTAGCATTTTTAGTGGTCTTCTCGATGCCGAAAACAAACAAAAAATTGACAGTCGCGTTGTCATAATATTACATGAAATGATTTTTTTTCAATGGGACACTCTTTTTCATGCATTTCGATTCGTAATTACATTCTCAACAACAAAGCTCATATCACTTTTCTTCCTAAAGTGGAAAATGAGCGACTTATTTTGAAATATTTATTTCATTCACTTGTACAGAAATTTATTTGTTTTGGCGAATAAAATCTCATGTATGTCCAATACAAACAACCATTTTTTGTACTTATACGAATGACAATATTTTGTTACTAATAGCAAAATAAGACAGTAAAAAGAAAAAAGTGCGCTAGGATGTGAACTCGTGAAACCCGTGATCCTCATATCGCACCACTTAATTGACACCACTAAGCTTCTTGGTATTGATATACAAAACGATAATTTCTATCTTAAAGCCATTCATTTTGTGAATCAATATGAATCAATAGTGTTAATAGAAGGGCCCAAATATGTGTTCAACAAGAAGGCGGTGTTTTTAAACATTTATATTTATTGATATTTTATAGCACTTCATCAAATCCGTTTGTTATAAATGTTTCCTATTAATACAATTGTCTTATTTTCACCTTTACGAAAAGAAGTCAAATGAGCTTTGTTGTTGAGAATGTTATTACGAATCGAAATGCATGAAAAATTATCAATTGTCAACTGTCAATTTTTTATTTGTTTTCGGCATCGAGAAGACCACTGAAAATGCTACTAGTTTGCCCATTTAACCGATATCGTTGCATCAATTATAACGGAGTTGGCAATGGTGCCGACTCAATTTGGAACACCCTGTATATTTTAATTATTTCTGATTTTGATTCCTTCAAATGAATAAATTATTATAAAATATAATATAATAATTCATATGAAAAAATAAATGTCATTCAGAGTAGTTTGAAATTTTTTCTTGATTTTTTATTTTTGTTATAATTTTCGAATATTGGGCCGGAAATGGTTCCAACCAATAAGGTTGATAGCAAATGCGTCTTCATCATTATAAAGGATTCTGTACATCTTTATGTAAACACGATAACTCACGAACGAAAATTTAAGAAGAATATCGTGCAAGTTTCAATAAAATAACAAAGAACTCGAGAGGAACATTAGGATAATTTTAGTTAGTCCTGTTTATAATTGTCTCTGGCAGTATGGGATACATTTCAGATCGAGCTTATTTGCGTGAGAACCATGAGTTGAGAACGTGTTCAATGTGTGACTGCTTCGAGTGAAGCTGTCCCTGATTGAATAAGATGGCCGAGCAAATAGCGAACGTGATGTCGAAATGCAAATACATTAGAACACATGTGGTTTTGCGATAAAAGTTATTACTGTCTGAGTGCATGGCTATTTTATCTAATTTTCACCAGGAAAACAGAACGGTGTCTGTGGAATCTTATCTGGCACAAATAGTTTCGAGGTGTCTTCAAAAAAATCAATTCAGAAAAACTGCCTCCCTACTTTTGTCTCTTATATAAATAAACGATGGAAACAGATAAATCGAATCATTTTGAGAGTTTGCCAAGGATCTACCTGTTCAATTTGCCTTCAAGCATCAATTTAGTAAATATTTTATCACGAAAAATTGAACGTAGATACTACTGAAACAAGGAAAGATTTCTGCAACCTTTAATTTATTCAGAAAAGTGATCATTATCCAGGATATAATGTTTTGTGTTGTTTAACAATGGAGAATAAATGAGAGTTTCCAAGAGCCTCTAGTGTCAAAACTAGCCTATAGAAAAACTTGGGCCTATTGAACTTTTTGTTAGGAAACAAAAATTCAGCCAATTTGATAGGGGTCCTATTATAAAGTGTCCAGTATCCTTTGTGGGAAACTCCTTGATTTGCAAGGTTCTAAATATCATCGAAATTGTCTATCTTTCGAAAGTTCTAGGTTTTAATCTACTTAGGAAAATTTAGTGTATTTTAATTCGACTTAGGACTGGTCATGGTCGTTGTAATATTATGCTCTTCGAATGGAATTCTATTGATAGCCCACTATGTGAGTGTGGTTTTGGTGTAGAGTGTTTCCACTTGGTGAATTGTCAAGTTTATGAATTTCTTGGTGGTTTCCAAGCTATCCATTCAGTTTCAGATTCTTTCTTAGAATGCTTCGCTAACTATAATATAATGGAAACTAACGTTTATTACTCTTTTCTGGTTCTTTTCTTTTTTCTTTTCAGGTTTAATTATTATTAAATTTAATTCAGTCATCAACTGTCGGCGAAAAGAAAGGATGAAGAAGATTTTGTTCTGGATGAAGAGGAAGCCCTTCAATATAAATAAGTCAGCTTTTTCTGTAAACAAATACACAAACCAGTCACGACACCTATACGGGGAGACAGAGTTTTTGCTGAGGTTTTTATCTGTGCCCTTGTATCATACGTTGAAATGTATATGATGTCAATAGAGTAATAAACATAGATAGAGGGAGTATACACAATTTTGTCTCCAACATGGTTAGATTACGTTGTCGAATTGTGATCCACAAGTTGACTATATGGTTATGAATGTATATTATATTGAATGAAATATACAGGGTGGCCACTTTTTCAATGGGATTGTATTGGTAACTTTTAAACCATAAGAGTTAGAAGGTCGGTCAAATGGAGAAAAAGTTGCATGCATAGAAGCATTATCAAGCAGTTCAAACAAATCCAGATTATCAGGGCCGGTTATTGAGATATCATAAAAAAGTAAATTCTGTCATTTTGATTTTTCTTTTTTTCCCACTTCATTTCAAATATTATCAAAAAATGTTACAGAAATTTTTTATTCGACAGTAAATTGTTCTCAATTTGATGTAATCAGATTTCCTATCCAACGTTTCGTGCTCTCTGGGCCACCCTCAACCTCATTTTTTTCAATACGGACCTGTATATTTTATGACACTTTTCGAAATAACTTTTAACGCTGAATTCAACGATATATCATACAATGTTATTCAAAGTAGATTTTCAGGTGATTTTGACCCCTCATCCAAATTTCTTTGGGTCGGATCTGTATTACATTTCGGTACCTTTAGTTTAATTAACAACAAGCAATACATTTCGATGAGAAAATGAACTTACTCATCTTGAACTAAATGGAACATATCAGAATCAAATCAAGAAACAAGTAATAATTATTTACATATTTAAATTCATAATAATTAAACGAATTATCATATAATGAAAGAAAAATCGAATGATTATTCGAAAGTAAATGAAAATGAATGAAGTAAGTGTTCGAAATGTCCACCATTTTGTAAAATGCACTTAACGGTTCTAGAACCCATACTTCTTATACATTTGCTTATTTCGTCTTCTTGAATACCTTTCAATACTTTCTCAATCTTCTCGCGAGAAATCACTATTGTTGGATTTGTCATTTGTTCCAGAATCGAACTTTATTTTGATCATTACGATATAAGTTTTGAATAATTTTCTGTAATTGGGTGTTTACCTGTTGAAAATAAAGATCTTATAATTATTATAAGGCTTGGTATTCAAATTTGAAATCATTGTATTCGCGTCCCTTGACTATTTTATCAACAGCAGTTTTTGATAAATTGCATTCACTATAGATCCGACCCAAAGAAATTTGGATAAGGGTCAAAATCACCTGAAAATCAACTTTGAATGACCTTGTTTGATATATCGTTGAATTCAGCGTTAAAAGTTATTTCGAAAAGTGTCATAAAATATACAGGTCCGTATTGAAAAAAATGAGGTTGAAGGTGGCCCAGAGAGCACGAGACGTTGGATACGAAATCTGATTACCTCAAATTGAGAACAATTTACTGTCGAATAAAAATTTCCTGTAACATTTTTTGATAATATTTGAAATAAAGTGGGAAAAAAAGAAAAATCAAAATGACAGAATTTACTTTTTTTATGATATCTCAATAACCGGCCCTGATAATCTCGATTTGTTTGAACTGCTTGATAATGCTTCTATGCATGCAACTTTTTCTCTATTTGACCGACCTTCTAACTCTTATGGTTTAAAAGTTACCAATACAATCCCATTGAAAAAGTGGCCACCCTGTATATATATTTGAGTGATTCCCGATTTAATATGCATATTTTAATATTTGGAATCCGATATTTTTCCTAATTGTTGAATAATAAGCGGAATAATCCTTATTTTCTGTATCTACCTGCTGAAATCCAAGGTTTGGCAACTATAGCTCTCCCAGTGTCATCGGTTGTTTCACGTCGTTTGGGGCGCTTGAAGTTTGTTTCCTGAATTTCTGCTATATTTAGGTATTTATTTCAATATATTTTGAGTTAATATGAAACGTTGATTCACTATGGGACATAAGAAGTGCGTTCTTTGTGGAGAAACTCGCGAATTGAGTGAAATATCACTGATATGTTTTCATTTCCGCGCTTCATGTAAAATTTGATAGTTCATTTTAGGGAAGAACAACTTCTCATGCTTTGTTGTTTGAGGTTGATAATTTTTTGTATTGTTTCATCTCGAAAGAATTTATATCAGCACATTTTTATGCGAATTCACCGCATGTAGTAAGAAGCATGAATCTTCGGCCCTGTCAGAAACGCCTCATAAATTTCCGTAAATTCATAGAAAAACCTAATTCCGATCCATTGTTATGGAACTGATTTCCTTATAGTCCATCGAGCGCATTCGTAAATCATCTGGATTAATGGAAAGGAGTAATAAAATCGTTCCCCGCGACCTGCCTGTGGGCCCTACACCGTTCGGAACCTTTTCATTAGTTTCGGGGCAATCGATCCTCGCAATTTGCACTCTTTTTCATTAACGGGGCGATAAATAAATTCGTATCTGCGAACAATGTAGATTTCTGAATGCCGCCGCTGGAAACTGGATTAATTTCATTATAGGTATGGGATTCCGTCCGACTGGGACCAGTTCAATGGATGACGCTGCTCCATTTACAGAGGCTGTACGTCCGCGCGCGGGGTTGCTGGCTTAATGTCCTTTCGCACCGTAAATCAGATTGATTTAGGACATTTTTAACCCTGAATGGACTCTGCTTAGCGCTGAAATTGAAATGATCCCGCTCTGGTACATTAATAGCTTAATGGGTTGTTCGGGAGTTGCTACTTTTCTCGCTCTGCTCGCCCACTGCTGCTATCGACATAATGTGCCGTCTCTGCAGTCTGTCGGTCGGATTTTCCACGGATTTTCTCGCATTCGAACTCCGCACGATTGTTTTTATTTCTTATTTTGGTCATCTCTGGTTTCATCGCGCTTCTTTATGCCTTGATAACTGCATCCGATCATTCTGAAACGATCATATGGCTACGTGATGAAATAACAATGGAGGAAATTGCACATAAGGTGCGGTCTAGAGACATTTCATTTAAAATCATAATTAAACTTGAACACTGAAAAAGATGATTTCAGTCACATCTTATACGAGTAGATAATGATTATAATATATTGTTCAACGAGCGGTAATGTAGGTCATAACTCACGCAGATGAAGTTTTGTAATTCAACAAGTGAGTTATGACCATTACCGCAAATTGAATACTATACTTCATCTACGACTATAACAATAAATACAAGAATAGGGAAAGAACGTTATTGACAAACCCCAAAAGTTACCCATAAAGTCGAAATTATCGAAGTGACATTCCTCCCCTCAATAACAATAATGGAATGTTCCCTTTCGGCTAACTGAATAGAAGCACAGAGTGTAGAAGCACAGAGCCACCTTTTCCGATTTATTATAGTGAGTTATAGCAGTGAGTTATTATAACTCACGTTGTTTGTTAATAGATACTATTAATTGCTCAAAAGCAGTTGAATAATGAATATATAATTCAATAGAGGAGTAGATAAAATGTATTGATCCTCTAAGAGATTTCACGAATATCTAGGACAAGTCGAATTCAGTAAAAAATACAATTAACATATTTATTGAATCGCCTTCGAAATAGGTCTACTCAGAAATAATTAAATCACGTCGACGAATAATGAAATCATCATAGGTATTTATAATACAAGTGCAGAAAGCATTGATATTGATATTCTTTCACGAGTTCAGAGTTATTTTCTCTAATTTGCAAGGTTTTGATTGAAATTGATAAAATATTTCCATGAAAATCGTTTAGTGACTTTCGCATTGAAAAATGTTGGTTGGCAGAACTTTTTTCTGAAACACAAATTCAACTTAATCCACTTAATTAGAAGCTAATATATTTTGCGGTGTATAAAGAGTAAATTTTATGTTCATTACTGTGCACAGTTCATATTTTTATAAAACTCTACATTATTATAGAGTTTATTGAATGTATTTTCATGAATAAACTCTCTTATTATCATTATTAACAGACAGTTCCGAGTACCAACATATAATAATTAAATATAATCTTAAAATCTGTGGCAAACTAAGATATTCCCGCATACCATAAAACAGATTTGCCACATAATCAAAGAAAAATATTACTCAAACTCATTTGTAGGAATCCATTCAATAATCGTCATGAATTTTTTAGGGTTTAGGTGAGAGAACGGGTACCTCGGACTGTTCATTTGAGTTTTGGAGAAGGGTTTTTGTTGAGTTTTTCGCCTGAAATTCATTCACAATGATGACCAGTTGAGGACCAGTCCCGATATACTTTTTTTTTCATGAATCTGGTCTTTTTCGAAAAATTTACTTTCTTCAATGCCGGGTAACTCTCAGAGTTAGAGAGATTCAAAGAGAAAATGTTAACATCAACTCCACATCCCATAAACTTCAACTTGCTTTTTTTAGTTTCATTCCATATGAAAGTTATCATTTCGAAGCTTCTAGACTAATTTGCTGGCCAAACTTGTTTACCCATGTTTCATCTACAATTACACTGCGTGTTATTCGTTTCAAGGGATTATCAATATCAGTGTATGAAGTGCATGACTACATCAATAATACCTCTGAAATGTAAATTGGTAGTTGATGACAAGATAATTAATACACCAGGAGATGGAGCTCCGTTACTTGGGCATGGAAATTTCGAGCTTTGGCGACTTAGAATCTGAAGTGAGAGGGCTAGCTATGAATGCAACAAGAACTATAGGGTGTTTATTTCGAGGTATATAACTTTAAGTTGGCATTACTGTTCAAGATGGCGACCGATTTAACAGCTGTCAAGTGATTTATTCTCAGTTTGGTTTGGCAATTCATCATGAATAGACTCACTCCTGAAGAACGCTTGCAAATAGTGCAATTTTATTTCGAAAATTATGGTTCTGTGCGGAATACTTATCGCGCACTACGTTCATTTTATTTTGTTTAGCGATGAAGCGCACTTCTGGTTGAATGGCTACGTCTACAAACAAAACTGCCGCATTTGGAGTGAAGCTAATCCTCAAGTGTATGTCGAAACACCGTTACATCCAGAAAAACTGACTGTTTGAAGCGCTTTATGGTGGAATCATTGGTCCATACTTCTTCAAAAACGATGATGGTCAGAACGTTACAGTCAATGGTGATCGGTATAGAGCCATGATTACTAACCATGATGTCCAGGAGCTGTGGTTCCAACAAGACGGCGCAACCTGTCACACAGCTCGTGCCACAATCGATTTATTGAAAGACACGTTTGGTGACCGCCTAATTTCACGTTTTGGACCTGTGAATTGGCCTCCAAGATCTTGTGATTTAACACCGCTAGACTACTTTCTGTGGGGCTATGTAAAGTCATTGGTCTATGCGGATAAGCCACAAACCCTTGACCATTTGGAAGACAACATTCGCCGTGTTATTGCCGATATACGGCCACAAATGTCGGAAAAAGTCATCGAAAATTGGACGTCCAGATTGGACTACATCCGAGCCAGCCGTGGCGGTCATATGCCAGAAATCATATTTGAAATGTAATGCCACAAGATTATCTTGTGGATAAATAAAATTCATGTCAATCGAATAATCCATCGTTGTTTTATTGCAATTTAAAGTTCCATAATTCTAAAAAAAAACACCCTTTACATCGCAACTGAATGGCTCAGTATTAAACAACAAACATCAAAGAACAGAAGCAAAAATACGTATTTACAAGACTGCAAAAAGTTCTATACTGACATATTAGGCCAATTGAAAAGTCCCCGGTCTTTTGCACAGATGGCGGTGCTATATTAACTCCATATGATTTTTAGTTAGTACCAACCTTCAAACAATACTTGTCAAAATTTGACAGCAGTCCGACTTTGTTTGTGAGATATTGCGTTGTGAGTGTAGCTACTTTTGCTATTTGAAAAAAGATGGAAAAAAAGAATTTCGTGTGAAATATTGCTTTTTGAAGAGAAAAAATACAGTTGAAGCAAAATCTTGGCTTGCTGAATAGTTTTCGGGGTCTGCACCAGGAAAATCAGCTGACAGCTGGCAAGGTTATGGCATCAGTATTCTGGGATGCGGAAAGTATAATATCCATTGATTACCTCCAAAAAGGCCAGACCATTAACAGCGATTATTATAAAGCGTTATTGGATCGTTAAATCGTTGAAATTCAAGACCTATCACAATCAAAAAATGAAGTTCGCATTGGTATGGGGAACTTAGCGACAGAATCCCGTTTTTTCATTGAAAAAATAGCTGCAGATTCACGGATCTGAAACTATTGTTTATTACAGTAATTTTTCTCAGAATAAACTATCATTATTATTATTATTTCCTGTTCGGTATTGTATGAATATTTTTCAACAGGCTTAGTCTCTGTGAATTGGCGCAGCCAAAGCAATAACCGAAATTCTATACCATATGAGGCCACATTGTAAGTGAAAATCTATTAAAATGGAAACACCTTAATCATCAAAGTCTTGTTGAACTAATGAACAAAGTTTCTCTTGCAAGTTTCGAGTAACTTAATGGGGGAATTTAATAATTAGTAATTTCTCGGCAATATTTCCTCGGATCTTTATGATTCAAGATGAAACATGAATTATAACAAATTATAAGAAAATTCAGCTACCACGGTAAAATCCCGAACAGGATTTCCACATAAATTCTACTTATATTACATTACTTTTTTCTTAAACCTGATTCTCCTCGAAGTGAATTGTTTCATTTGCCTCAAATCTTTCCGGGAAATGGTAAAAATAAACATAAAAATGTCACGGAATCGATTTATTTAAACAAGAAGCGCGAAGTGAGCGTGTCGGAAACATCTTGAAGGAAAATGCGTAACAAGGTCAACCTCAACCCCACGCAACCTTTTGGTTGGGGCAAATATTCAAGAGTCGGGATCGCAAAAAAACTTCACGTAGGAGAGCCAACTTCCCGATAATTGAAAAGTAAGATCCTTCTTCCAGGAGTTTTTCCCACCGGAAATTCCGTCCTCCTCGTTCGTCCTGTTACGGAGAGCTGATGAAAAATGATGTATTTCACGTAAACGTTATTATTTTCATTAATTTTTCCAGTCATTATTCTCCGTTGGAAATGATGGCGCTTCATTTTGTCGGATTCCAATTCTTAACTCTAACCCGTATTAGAACTAATGCTTCGAACACAATCGATCATTTTTCCCTGTCATCGTCGAACAATTCTACCGTGTATCACGTCGACTGAAGTAGCTAGATCCATTTTTCTCACCCTTATCGCAGTTTTTATATCACGGAATTCGTTTCATCAGTCTCTTCTAACTGTTTCATATTCGGCACTGAATAATAGCCTGGCAGTTTAAAGCATTTGCGGAAGAACGAGGACGACACGACCAAAGTTATGGATTCTTCGGTGAAAAATCAGATAAAGCCGTAAAGGTTTACCTTAATCCTATGACAATATATTAGAGCACAACATTCAATTGAATGCGAGAAGGGCACACTGGAAAACATAAAGATGCATTGACATGAAGTCAGGAGCTTTTGAGTGCTCGTTCATTCAGGGTCAATTGCGCCTTGGGAAACCACCAAACCGTATTTAGGTGTTATTCCTTTTTCTTTCTTTCTTTTTTTGATATTCTGATTGAATTTTCTATGGTTTTGACGCCGTCATTAACACAAAATTTCGTACGAAACTTGGAACTCTTATGTGGTAAATCCGTTCATTCTACCACATTTTTGTAGGACAAAATCGTGCGGGAATTTCATATATATTTAGTTATATTTCATTATTATATGTTGGTATTCCAGACTCTTCAAACACGGATTCATCTATTATCTGTCAAATTTGTGATACAGAAAACTGTTCTCCCCACCCAAATTTTTCAATGTAAAAATCACTAAACGATATTTATGGAAATATTCCATTAATTCTTATGAAAATTCCAGGAATTATCGAATATAATGTATTCCCATACAGGCTCGTTCCAACACTCGTTCATTCAAAAACTCATCAGTGTGTCGCGTTTTTTAATTTTGAATTCGTGGAAGAATATCAATGCCTTCTGCACTTGATTATTCGATGTTTTTAACTTTCCATGCTTCTGGTTACACTCCAACATCAAATAGTCATATTTTACATCCGAATGCCAATTTTCATCTCGATCGAATTGGAAGGAAACAAGGGAAGAAAATTTTGAACATCCATATTTACGGAACCCATAGTTGAACGTAACGTATTGAAGGACTTAGGCCCGGTGCACACATCCGACTTTTGCAGTTACGACACCCGTTGCGGTGTCGTACCTATTCAATGCACACTACATACGACACCGTCGTGGTTGCGGAGCCGGATCAATTCACTTCAATGAAGAGCTCAATATCCAATTCCCTCTCTGCCATTGTGCGAACTCACGACAAACGTCGTATGTGTGCGCAGGCCAATTTGGAATAGAGTACTGAGAGATCGCATGTACGACTGCGGCACAGTTGCGGCCTAGAGGGACATGCTACCAAAAAACGACCGTATGCTGGCAGTTACGACGTCGCAACTGCACGACCGGTAGTGTGCATGCTCCCATTTGATTCTTTGTACCACAGGCCGCAAGTACGACACAGCAACGGTGTCGTAACTGCAAAAATCGGATGTGTGCACCGGGCCTTATCTACGGAACCTACACTGAAAATGTTGAGTTTGTAGCTCTTTCCGTTCGGGAGTTATCGTGTTTAAGGTTTCAAGGACAGACAAAACCGTAAACGGATTAGTCGAATCCATAGAGCAATAAACATAGAGGGAGTATACGCAATTTTTACATGTTCCCCACATTGTTAGATTACGTTGTCTGATTGTGATATATTTTCAAATCCACAATTTTACTATATCGTTATGAATATATATTATATTGAATGAAATATATTTATCCGAGTGATTCCCGATTAAATATGCAAATTCGAATATTTGGTATCCAATATTGTTCCTAAATATCGAAAATATAATATGCAGAATATTCATTATTTTCTACAGAAAATAATAAATATTCTGCTTCTTATAAATTCTACCAGCTGAAATCCAAGGTTTGGCAATTTTTGCCCTCCTAGTGTCATCGGTTATTTCATGTCGTTTGTTTTCTGAATTTCTGATATCTTTAGGTAAGTGTTTATTTCAATATATTTCGAGTTAATATGAAACGTTGATTCACTATGGGACATAAGAAGTCCGCTCTTTGTGACTTTCTTACTGAAAATGACATATGCTCTCTCTATCTATGTTTATTACTCTGAGGTCGAATCTTATCACAAAATTGGAAAATTACGTGTAATTAATTTTTTGGTTTCATCGAAAAGTATCGAGGATTTTCGACAATCGCATCGTTTTATATCTACTCATAACATAACCAAGAGAACCTATAAAGAATATCCATTCTTTATACTTTAGTGAAACCTACCAATTTGAGACACTTTGTATAGGGTGTGAGCTGCTCAAGAATAACTGAAAATATTTCTAGCTCGAAGCGTCGCAGTTTTACAAAAAAAGTTTCCCGGCCTCGACGAGGTGATCACAACAATTGGCCACCAAGATCTTGTGATTTAACACCTTTACACATTTTTGGTGCTAACCGTAGCCATGGTGGCCATTTTACCGATGTCGTTTTCATCTTTAATGGCATATCTTCTTCTTCACAACGAAATAAACATCCATCGATTCCTCTCAAAATATACTCACTTTTCTTCAATATCAAAATGAAACTTCTTATTGGAAAACCCTCTACTATTGATTGAACACACCACATTTTATTAGTCATGAAATGAGTAACTTCTGGCAGTCCTGCCCTACTTCAAGAGAACTATTAAAGAACTTGTATGAAATGAGGGACTGAAAACAATCCGTTTCTACCATCCGCATTTCTCAGAAAACGCAATTTCCTCCTCTAGGTGTCCCCCTCATCAGAAAGTGTCGATATCAAGGCGTTATTAGGAAGTTCTTCGGGCGTTTTCATCGTTATCGGTGTCGGGAGGCGATTCCGAACTTTTCAATCGTCTTTGTTGTTTGAGCGACAGTCGGACCGATAAGTCAAAGGACTATCAGACGCTTAATAGACTTCTTGTGTTCCCTTCTTTTATCTCGAGTCCGTAAGGAACGTCCGTCATATCTGAAAGATTCCCGAACTGGCGAAGAACGCTGACTACGGGATCGTAGGGATCACGATTCTTTCAGTTCGGTTTGTTGCAATATGCTTCTCGAAAGATGCGGACGTTGCCACTGGACCGTGTTACTTTTTCTGGAGGGAAAAATTCGGGTTTGTTTTTTCCATTATTCTCCTTGTACCAACTGCGTTGTTTTGACAGCGCTCGCAAAAATTTAGGCAAAGTTGTCGGATACGAATCTTATAATTGTTACAAGTTCTATACATTATATGCCACTCTGCCAGAGTTTATACAAAAGATTGTTTCTGCACTCGACTATGATGTTATATCAACGGATCTTTTTGTTGATTTCTCTTAGGCTTGGATATGTGGCGACAAAAGCAATTAGACATAATATATGTGTCTAGCCGAAATTGTCGTCACAATATCTTTTCCACTCATCAAATTAGTGTGCAGGTATCATGATACTATTGCACAGGCATACAGATTAGAGAATAAGAAAAGGTAGAAGAAATTCACGGTGTACAATTTGATTTTATGTTTGTAACCCAGGTATAAAACTGGGAGAAGGAGCGTTCAGAAGAGTTACGAGGTGATGACCAGTTGAGTTAGTAGAGTGTTCAAGGATATTTTCAAGTGCTGTACCACAATAAAATTCTCGTCTGTCGTCCATCAGTGTTTTAATAATCCCCACGAAAAGACGTTACCCCAAAGATACTATTCACCACAATATCTGAAAAAGCTAGAGGTTTGTTCGGAAAATTAATTTATTATAAGGAGTCCTGCAGGGCACTATTCTGGGTCCTATTATTTATATAGTATACATAGATGACCTGCCGGTTCATATTCAGAGTGAAGAATCAATCATGATTGAGGAAGAAGATATAATGGCAGCAGAAGTTTCCTATGCAATTGAACTACTTGAATTACTGCAGGAGGAATATCTGATGGTTCAAGACCAATTCGATGTCGATATTAACACCTATTTATAAACAGATGACACCAAAATTCTCATATTTTCCAAAAATGTCGAATCAGTGACTAGTCACCTTAAAACGGCAATGGCAAAAGTTGCAGTCTAGTGTAACAGGAGGGGTTCAGGATGAATACAGAAAAGACCAACATCATGTATTTCCCCAGCTCAACATCGAACACTCTCAAAGAAATATAAAGTTTTTAGGAATCTCAATTGATAAGAATCTCAACTGATGGAGATCTCATAGTACCTATAGTCAACTTATATTCAGATTAGGGATTCATCGAGCCAAGTAGCTTGAAATTTCAACCAACTACTTGACTTGAAAATAAAGCTCGTGAAAATTACATACTTGAGCTTGGCTTGACTTGTTCTTAGATATTTATTGCTTGACTTGATATCAAGCTACTTGATATTATTTGAGCTTGATATGCACGCGTCGCACGACAATCTCGTGCTCCTCGAGCGCCGAGAGACTGAAGCATTCGCCAGTGTGACTTTATTTGTAGTTTTCTTTCATTTTTATGAAATCTATTGGTAGATTTTGGTAGTTTCAGAAATATCTTTTCAAACTTGGCCAAGGATTTTTTATCAACGCCATCATCTTCAGCTCCTGTTGAAAGACAATTTTCTAGAGGTTCTCTTATCTAAGTATATATAAAACCGCTTGCACATATACGTCAAACTTTAAACGTAAAATCACAGCCCAAACGGGACCATCTAGAGCAAAAATGACAAGAATAAGACCCCCCTCAAAATCGTCTGGAGATCCCGGGAAAAATCCCAAACCTTCGATTTTCCTCGCGGTTTTCGAGTATACGGGGTGTTTCGGATCATTTTGACATTTCAAGTCCCATATTTCTGTGGTATCTGTGGACAATTTGACTGTCAGTGTCATGTTAATAATAAATATTCCATTTCCATATATTATGAAAGTTCTTGAAAAAGTTTGCAGTTTCCAAAATTGTTATTCAATATTTAAATAAATGCCGACAGATAAAATGCAAAGTCTTCGGCGAATCAAAAATTCGATAGATATTTGTCAAAATTTAGAAATGAACATTGATATCATCATCGAATGCATTTTCCTCAACTCAGGTTCGTTTGAAGGGTTTGTATTATTTGGAATTAATTGGATGAATGTTACTTTATTTCAGGAATTTTTCGTTTATTTTCCACAAACTATAAAACTACATTCTCTTTCGTGAGAATTTGAATCTATTGCGACAGAAGATGGAACTATAAAAGAGAACAGAAGCTTCATTCATCAATTCAGTCTTGGATTGGAGTGAAAGTTATGCTACTATGAAACAGTATTAAACAGATAGAAAAACTCCTTATAGATAATTCACAATTGGCTTTATTACTGGAAAAAAAGAGCCAAGTTAGTCAGATAACAGTCGAAAGTTTCCATGTGTTTTTTGAATATCTAAAATATACACTTTTACGACAGAGGAGTGCAAAAATATAAGTGACCACTCCGTTTTTGAAGAATTTGAGTGCAGTGCTGTTGAATTTATAATGAATAAGTCAAATCTTTCATACTAATAATTTCAACTATATATACCCTGTTATATTATTTTCCGCTCAACTGAAACATGTATTAATAAACCTTGGAAATTAGAGACTCTCAAACTTATAACCTGATTTCTCAAAAAGGTTTTACCAAGATAAGATATTATAGGTAATTGCTTATGAGGTAACATAGGCCATGGGTATTTGAAAGGCAAGTCTATTCATTATGTCTCTTTTTAGTTGGTTTATTATAGCTATACTGAATATTTCTAAAAAGAACATTCACTTTAGATGTGAATTAATTAAATTTGGACTTATGCATCATATCATATTTGACTATGAAATTGAGAAAGACATTCTTCTAAATTCCATTATTAAGTCTTTTGAATAGTACTTTGAAGATATTGATTTCAATAACGTATGGAATATATCAGTTGAAATACTAGTCAAAATGTTACGACAGAAATAAATTTTGAAGGATCATTCAGTATATGAAGAATTTTAACATGGCAGTCACTTTCGAAATTGGTATCAATTTTGCAGCAATTCAATGAAGGTATAAAATACTTTAAAAAGCAACTATTTATTGAAAATTTCCATGTCATGAATGATCAAATTTGTATACAAATGTAGATACCTACCTATTTGTTCACTAAAGTTTCCAATCTTTTAATCGTTATAGGAATAGGTGCTATATGGCCATTTCAAAAATGCTATCCTACTGATTTATTCATTGCTTTTCATTTTGGTAAAAATTAAATTTTTCATTGATTCAGATCCAAAGTTAACATTTGAAAAAATCAAGTCAAACCCACTAATATGGGTCAATAGTATTGGTCGATACAATTTTAGTACCGATTTCAAATACTCAGTTCCTTTTGACTGAAGTAAAAATTGAACAATGATCTTTGTATCTTGAAATGAGTTTTGCATTTTTCCAGTGTTCAACAATGAGATAATTATTAAATTGACTCAAGAAATTAACAGAGTATGCTATATCAGGACTAGTTAATACTGCTAAAGATGTTAATAAACCTATTAATTTCTTATATGGTTCATCATTACAACTCTCTTTTGTTGAATCAAAATTCAATTTAGTTTTCACATGTTCACAATCAGACATGTTGAATTATTGCAATACATATTTGAAGAATATAATCGATAGCTTTACTACCTTTTCCATAATTTCTAGTAATATTCATCCCTAATCATTTTTTAGCTTCCCCTAATTTCTTAATCATAAAATTTTCTATCAGAAAATTAATTCAGAATTAACATTAGTTGAAACAAAAAGTCATCCATGTACAATGCAACAATAGTAAGCCAATTATTTTTTGATTTATGTAAATACTATGATCAATTGTTGATCTTTTGAAACTTATATCTATCAAAATTTTATTTACTATATAGGACATAAATTGCCCTGTTTAATTCACTTCTGAGTAAAACCCAGAGCCACAAGTCTCGTTCTATAACATAGCATCAATACAATCTTCAGATACTAAAAAACTCCTCAGTTCGTCAGGAATTTCCAATAGGTCCTTCAAATTGTTGCAATTATATTGTATTTCTTCACAAAATATGGAATAGAAGAATAATTTGCTGCTCAACTGAAAAATGTATTGATAAACCTTGGAAATGAGGGACTTCTTATAACCTGATTTCTCAGATATGGGTATCCGAAAGGTAGATCTATTATTCATTCTGCCTCTTTTCAGTTTGTTTATTACTGAATATTCCTAAAACAAAAATCTCACTGTAGGTCTTTTCATAGATCTTATCGAACGATTATGTAAATTCAATATTTGTCAAAACTGAAAATAAACATTGAATGCAATTTCTTTATTTCAGGTAATATTTCTATTAATGAGTCAATTGAATAAATGTAACTTCATTTTAGGGCTCACAAGTAAATATCCAATGGAATGATAGCCCTTAAAATATATCTATTATTCATTTTGAATTGACTTACAAGAATATCAATATTTTCATCGGCAAGACATAAAACGACAAATTTTCTTTCAAAGTTGAAATTCAGAGAAAAATATGCTAATAATTGTCTATTGTAACTATTAAATAAACAAAAAAAGGACCATAAAAAGGATTACAACTTAACTAACAAACATAAACTTTTTTTGTCAATTTTTCCCACCCAATCATCAATTAAATTTGGACTTATGCATCATACATGTCTCTATAAAGAAGAAATGTGCTAATTTAAAATCTTAATGTTGGGATTATATTATTATTCAATATTCTCTAAAAATTTTTTACAAACCTATAAGCATGAATAACTTTCTTGAAAGACTGACGCTCACATTTTGATTATTCATTTCTCCCAAATTCTTCAAAGAAAGAAATTGCCATTTCTGGAAAAATGAGATCTGAGAATTTGGTTGATATCGGTTATTTTTTATTCATTATTAAAGAATACAATATACGATTTATATTTCAACAAATTTTTAAGACATGCGTATGACTGACATTATGATCATAGAGAAATCTTTGTTTATGGTTATGACTGCGTTCGGCAAATCCACACTAGGGATGGGCAAAGGTCAGAAAACTATCGATATCTATACAGGGTCTTTCACGAGGAACCTCACCTATATTTATACGTGAAACTACTGAACGTATTTTCATGAAATTCAGCACTTATAAGTATTTCACGATGCTGATGAAATCTAAAATATTTTCAAGGCATGAGCACCTCCGGTTTTTCCGGAAATGACGCCAACTTCCGTTTTTCAAATTAGAACACCATTTTTTTATTGCAGAAATAGATTCCTTAGAAAATTTCAAGTTATTTTGATGTAACATTTTTCAGTTTTGGTTGGAAAATTCTCTCTGAGCGGGAAAATTCGAAAAAAAAATCGAAAATAGAGCTCCGCTGAAACAAGAATAACTTCGAGGTTTTTGGATGGAAAATTTTCATTTTTGGGATTTTTCAGGATGTAAGATTGATGTATCCACTTTAAAAATCGAAATCGCGATTCATGATACAGGGGATGAAAAAATCGCTTTCAAAGTTAGGGATGACAAAATCGTGAAAAATCAATTTTTTCAAATTAGAACCCCATTTTTTTATGGCCGATATTGAATCTACGTTAAAAAATAATGTGAGTGTATGCATCACACCCTTGCCCTAAAATGGATATTTTCTGAGTTATTCACAAAAAACTGTTTTTCGTCTTGAATTTTCAGCTATTTCTTTTCCCTTCACGCCAAAAAGATGAAATTTTCAGGAACTGTTATCTGAACCATGCTGTAGATTTTTCACCCCTTCTTGAAACCGACTTCAAGTTACTATTAGGAGAACCAGGGCAAACTCTCGCAGTTATAACTAGAGAATTTCTCAAGTTTGTCATGGTTCTGTTAATGGTATCTCTCGTTGGTCTGGGTCGGTCAGGAAACCTCTCAATGAACAGTCGAATCGTTCTATCTACAACTTCATTCTCCATGAAGTAGAATGAGATTTAAATAATCTTCATTGGTAACATTAGGCATAGTGATTGATTTTATAACTTAATACGAATTATCACCAAATTAATAGTAAACACAAAATGCTACTGAATAAAGAGGAATTTGGCAGATGTAATTAATGATACTATTATTAAAAAAAAAGAATGTAAAACATGGTAGGTTTTTGCATATGGTTCATAAGGAATTATTTATTTATCACTGGAGAGAAAACCGATGGCCGATTAGTTGAAATAAAGAGGTTTCCGATACAAATTCGAATCAAAATTCGCCATCTATTTAGGAACAACCTGTAACTTTTTTCTCTTGCATATTAGGGTAGTAAAATCTAAAACATGGTTTAAGTAACAGTTCCTGAAAATTTCATCTTTTTGGCGTGAAGGGAAAAGAAATAGCTGAAAATTCAAGACGAAAAACAGTTTTTTGTGAATAACTCAGAAAATATCCACTTTAGGGCAAAGGTGTGATGCATACACTCACATTATTTTTTAACGTAGATTCAATATCTGCCATAAAAAAATGGGGTTCTACTTTGAAAAAATTGATTTTTCACGATTTTGTCATCCCTAACTTTAAAAGCGATTTTTTCACCCCCTGTATCATGAATCGCGATTTCGATTTTTAAAGTGGATACATCAATCTTACATCTTGAAAAATCCCAAAAATGAAAATTTTCCATCCAAAAACCTCGAAGTTATTCTTGTTTCAGCGGAGCTCTATTTTCGATTTTTTTTTCGAATTTTCCCGCTCAGAGAGAATTTTCCAACCAAAACTGAAAAATGTTACACCAAAATAACTTGAAATTTTCTAAGGAATCTATTTCTGCAATAAAAAAATGGTGTTCTAATTTGAAAAACGGAAGTTGGCGTCATTTCCGGAAAAACCGGAGGTGCTCATGCCTTGAAAATATTTTAGATTTCATCAGCATCGTGAAATACTTATAAGTGCTGAATTTCATGAAAATACGTTCAGTAGTTTCACGTATAAATATGGGTGAGGTTCCTCGTGAAAGACCCTGTATATTGTATCGATAATTTCTGACACTATCGAAATGTATTGAAATATGTAAGAGTAAAATATCGATATATATCGCTGTGATATTTTGGTGTGAGAAAATTCTGTTGATTTGAATAAAGTTTTTCTATCATAGAGGATAATAATAAGATTCAGATGACAAGATTCAGTGGAAAACGACATATTTAGTAGTTTGCTTCCATTTTTATGGAGTATTTTGTCCTCCTGAACATTTATAGGGACATTGATGTTGACGAGGACGCTGTGATTACAAGGTTTTCAAAGGGTTCAAAGTTTTAAAGACCAAATTAGATTTTGTGATGTAGTTGCCAATTGTCTTCTTTTTTTCATATTAAACAATCTAATTTTTTTTAAATTTCTACCTGAATGGTTAAAACCCTGATAAGTAAATAATGGCATTATAATACAACAAATACATAAGGGTACAACTTTTTTTGCGAAATTCGAGGCTTTATTGTAAAAAACTGGTTATACATTTATAATTCAAAGTATTGCCCATCGCTGGTCACTACTTTCTCCCATCTTTCGGACAGCGTATGAATTGAAAAAACTGGTCATCTTTTGAAGCGATCCACGAATCGATTCAAGTTTTTACTTCTTCATAAGATCGGAAGTGTTGGTCAGCCAGGCCGTGTGCTATTAATTGAAACAAGTGATAGTCCGTGGGAGCAACGTCTGGAGAATACGTCGGGTAGGGTTGTGGGGTAGGAATTCCCATTTTAACGTTTCCAAGTATATCTTGACTACTTTCGCAACATGGGGTCGAGCATTGTCATGCAGTAAAATCAATTCATCTTCTCTCTCGTTGTATTGCGACGGTTTGTTTTTCAATGCTCGGTACAAACGCATTTATTGCGTTCGATAACGATCGCCTGTGATTCTTTCAGTCATAATACACTACGCCGAGCTGGTCCCACCAAATACTGAGCATGACCTTAGAACCGTGAATATTCGGTTTGACCGTCGATGTGGAAGCATTGTCAGGATATCCTCATGATTTTATGCGCTTGGGATTATCGTAATGAACCCATTTTTCGTCTCCAGTCCCAATCCGATGCAGAAATCCCTTCCGTCTTTTTCTTGCAAGCAGCTGTTCACAAGTAAATAAACGTCGTTCAAACACCTCGCGGCTTCAACTCGTACCGCACCCAATTTCCTTGTTTCTGAGTCATTCCTATGACTTTCAGGCGTTTTGAAATGGCTTTTAGTGTCACTCCTATTGATCCTACAATTATTGTTGCGTTTGACATGAGTCTTGATCAATTATTGCCTCCAATTCTGCATCTTCAAAAAACTTCTCTCTTCTACCGCGATGCTGGTCTTCGACATCAAAATCACCATTCTTGAAGCGTTGAAACCACTCATCTATATCTTTATTTATTTAATCAAACGGAACAAGCCATTTTACAGATGTACCAGAAAATAACTAAACCTAGACATAAACAATATCGTTGGTACGTTCTTCCACCAATATCGTTCTCACTATAGGTATTTGAAAGCATTCGATGAACCTCAGCCGCGGATTTTTTCATATTTTAATGGAAAATTGAAACCTCCCGCAAATGACGAGAATTTGGCTCGTAAGCTAACATGGTTAATCGTGAATAACTTTATGATGCAGACACAAATCGACTAACATGTCAATGGCGTTATGTTCACAAATACCTAAACTTATTGTATGACATCTACGATATATTTATTTCTACTACCACTTACCGTTACAGCCATCTATTGCAAAACGGCGGACGCAAAGTTGTACGCCTTATATAAATATTCATATGAATATCTAAATATAAATATTTTTGAGAGGTAAGGCTTGATATCGGTATAATCTGGGATTTGGTCCCATAGAAATACTCGAAGCACATAACGGCGAACCCCCTCAAAATTTAAGGCTAGGACCGCCCTTGATTTGTCGTCATGGAAAGTTATTTGCATCAAATATTTTCATGTGAGCAAGGGCGAAACGGTATGTTCTAGGAAAGAAGTCATATAGAATTCTACCCTAGAATCAGCATAGGATACCGAGTGAATCGTCTAAAATCAGCTAACGATACAAGGTTTCCGAAAAAAATCTTTTATTTTCTAGAGGGATACCCATTGAAGGATCTACCGGCATAGTGACGGGGTCCAAGGGGCGGAGCCCCTTCGGCGAGCAGAGCGAGTAGTTACATAAACCCGCAATGGGTTAGGCGACAAATCTATAAGATGCCTCATGTGTCTTAAATCCTGGATGGAAAATTATGAAATCAAACAAAGCCGGTATGTTTCTTTATATTAAGAAACTTTATTTTTTCATAATTTCTTATTTTGTTATGATTTATAGTGATTTAATTTATGTTTCTATTAAAAAAAAGTTGATATTTTCGGTTCTTTTATACAATAAGTTTAATGAATAAAAATGTTTTTTGCAAGGTTCTTTCTCATTTCATCATTTTTTATTGATGTGACACTACACAATAAAATGCTAAAATTCATGTAACTTGATATGATTCAAGTACTTCATAAATAAATACTTGACTTGACTTTAGACTGAAAAACTAGTACTTGACTTGAGCTTGACTTGAAATCAAGTCACTCCTATTTCAACACGAATGCGAAATTCGAAAACGAGCGACGAAGAAGCGATATTTTCTCTATTTCAGTCAAGTTTTGTGGAATATTGCCGAAATTCAATGAAAAATTCGGATTATATCCTAGTGACTTTTGTATTGTACCTTGGTAGTTGGTGTGATGGTTTAACACCATCAGAATTGAGAGAAATTGCGAATAATGTTGCAGATCATTTCACTATAACCAAATTATATTATATTGACAATTATTGACGTTTGTTGAAATTTGATAGGATTGGAGGTAAGTATAGGTACCCAACCACAAAACGAAAAATATAACTGAAAACGATGCTGTAATAAGTTCATTACAGAACTGTTTTTAGAACTGTAATGAACTCATAAGGATACTGAAATATATTCCGTTATTTTCGAATGAATGTTCCACCAAAAAGATTCCAATTAAATATTGAGAAACTATGAATCAAAATCTATCATAGAGCAAATTTGCAATAAAATGTTGTATTATACATATAACATATATTATAAGGAACATTCGCACAGCAAAGAAAATTCGCAGATATTTCACGTAGACTTCGTTTTCCTGGCCGAAAGCACGGGCAATGTGGGTCAAAAGGGTAGTCGATCCATAACAACAGATGCTTAATGGAGCAGTGATAATGGGTCACATAATCGCTACCCATTCACACATCACGCCCAGATACTTTACCCCCCAACTAATTTCACTTCATGCCTTCGTGGACATGGGCCCCATATCTGCATAGTCGATCTAAATGCGCCGGCACGGCGTTATCCCTCGTTACTCTTGTTATTTTTATTTAATGGCTTCTGATAGCGGAACCTACATCGGTAATTAGATGGCACTTATCGCCTCTTCAGATAACATCGGTTCATTTCGAGTTCGATATGGGGATATCATCTCTGGGAGGATCCAAAATCGAGATGTAATATAATCACCGATAATTACCAAAGATGATATATTCTGCGTGTACATATTTGGCGAGATTGGACAGATTCCGTTTACATGTTATCGAGTACCCACTTCAGATTCCACACGTGGATGATCCTATTAAATGGTTAGTTTTTAAGGTGGCAGTCCAAATATGGCTATCAATCAATAAATAAATCTAACTTACTTGTTATCGAATATTTGTATATTTGAATTATCGAAAGGATATCGCACACTTTATAAGGTAAAGTGGCTGGCCTCCTCTCAAATTGCCTGAATTTTTGATAAGTTATAGTTAAGATGTCTAAAACACTGATATGCTCACTTACTCTTGAAAAACCTCAATATTAAAGTGGCGCCTTTTGAAGGGTCTAGCCTTCTTGGATTTAACGGTATTGGTCTCTTTTCATTTGATTTCCGCGTCGTTTCCTATTGGGGCGCTCAGTCGTCTTTCTATCAATGTCGTTTTGAGGTTAAATCTACCATAAATTACTTTTGACAAAACAAATGAAAACTCTGAAATGATTCCGTTGATTGGTTAATTCTTCTGTATACTGCCATCTTAAGGGAGAAAATGGAAAAGAGACCTATGCCATATATATATCTAGTCAGTGAACAAACCAGTATTTATGAGGACAACTTAATAATAGTCCAAGTTATTCCGAATGAAACAAAAAGTTCAACTGGCCATCTGAAAACATCAAAGAACAATGCTTTCAATAGTATCCCTTATAAATGACTGTCCATATCTTGATTACTCAGAATAGTGGAACATCTTGTTTTTTTCTTTGATATGATTAAATAAAACAACCGAATGATGCGGATGAACTATTATTTCAAATTGGAATGATCCCACGCCCAATACTAGTTCATTTGATATCATTATATTATATTATATATATTTGATATATTATTGAAAAATATTATAATTGTGTAATAAAATGTGGTATGAAATAACAAAATTTCCTAATTTTTTAAGGAGGATAAGTTGGAAATTATGAAATGGATTCATTTCTCATATAATTTCCATTTAATTCTGAGGAATCAACTTTCTGATCGAAGAATTGGAAAAAAATCCAGAAGCAGCCCCAAATGGCAATAAAATTCGGCAAAGCGAACGCCGACGAGCCTGATGAATGCATGTGCTTTTTTTAGCGTCAATAACTCATAAAGGGAATGGTGTTAATTAAATTTACCGGTATTCCTTCATGTTGTTGATGACCGAATTAAATCTTATTCGGTACTTTTAATTTGTACACATGTGATTTTTGTTGATCAAGCTGGAAAAGCCGCCCTAGGCGACCGCCTTGGAAAGAAGGCCACTTTCCCTGATAAACTGTGTTATAATACAAATTTGTATAACGAATAAAAACGCTTTTTTTCCATGTTCAAAAATAAATAACATATTTAAATTTCTTATCGAACTGTAAAAATCATGAAAAGTCTCAGGTTTACAAGGCAAATCAATCAAGTGATTATCTAGGATAATCTGTGAACTTCAGATAATTAAAATATTCGTTAGCCACCAAGATCTCCGGATTTAACACCTTTTTTTTCCTTTGCTCACATTTGAAGAACAATATTTATCAATTTGAAAATGTTGGAATGTTGAAAAGATCTAACGGTGTTAAATCCGGAGATCTTGATGCACAGCGAATATTTCAATCACTTACCGTTGATTAACCGTGTGAAACTGAAACTTTTGATGATTTTTATAGTTTGATAGGAAATTTATATATCATGTTATATATTTCTGGGAAGGAAAAAAACAGTGATTTTATTTCTTATATGAAGTTTTATTATTTACTTTTAAAAAAGAAACAAATTTGTATTATAACTTCAAAACTAATTGCAATAAAAAACATATGATTATACAAATAGATTCTACTAAAAAAAGTGCCTGTAGAATGTTTTTGTTTTATGTTTATAGCACCAGTAATAAAGAAATTATGAGAACTTTTCATTTCACGCCATTTTGCAATTTTCTCTTATAGCTTGAAAACAGTTGAATTTATGAGGTTGCGGTTTTCTGCAAATTAACTCTCTTAAATATCGAGCACAAAATGTGCCTCCATTTTCTTTCTGACCGCATAATGGGAACAATCAAACATTCAACGAAAAATTGTATGTACTGCTAAATATGAATCTGTAAGGAGTAAATCTTTTCCTTTTTTTTATTGACCATGTTTCAATATATCTTGAACAATAATGATCAATATAAGACACATCATTAAAAAAAGTACTAATCAAACATTTCAAAATGCAGTCAAAACGTTCAAAAAAACGATAAAATATCTGAACTGCTCAAAGGTGTTGATTTATCATTGAGAAAGTTGTGAAAATCTGAGTTGAATTCAAGGGTTAATCCTCTTCAACATTGAGTATTTCCAGGGTTCATGTTTTCATGTTATCTACTAGAACTACAAAGGATCGTTAGTCTTCAAATACAAGCTCCGGTTCATTTTCGTTTCTCGCTTTAGTAGTAACGAGCATTTCTCGTTGAAAAAAACTACTTGTTCAGCTTTCAACAGAAGGCTGGAATAGAATACGGCACTGTAATCAAGGCTTTCTATTTATTCGTAGCTCTTCAATTTTCGCAACAAAGTTACGGGATAATCTGCGAGGAACTGAGATATCAACCAAGGGCGTAGATCTTTTTTTTCTTGGGGGGGGTAATCGAAAAACTTATTCTTAAGACAACGTTTACTCATATCTGTAAAATGAGAAAGAAAGGTTTGATGACGAAGTTTGAACCAAAAATTACTCGAAATTTTTTTGATTCGATCGTTCATACCATTCGATAGTTCCTAAATTAGACTAATTGGAGGTACGAAGAAAATTGAAAAATTCCTTGAATAATTTTAAGAATAGTATGTTCTATATGTGGGCCAGCAAATGCTTTGTTTTCGAGATACAGTTTCTTGTAGCCCTACTATTTTGTGATGCATATAACAATTTATTGAACCTTTATTGATCTTCTCTACAGATTGGGTAAATAAGTACCTACCAAAACTTCATCACAGCTTAATGAATCTTTTTGAATTTTCCTGGAGATTACTGAAGAATTGTTTGGCAAGAACTGACAAAAAACCATAAAAGTGTAATACTGAACCTCAGTTTCTTTTTACATGTTTCTAAACTACCAGTGGTTCACCAAAAAAAAAAGTTCTGGAAGGAAGAAGCGGGCACTCTTTCAGAAAAAATATCACCTTGTTTATTTCCATTCAAAATTAGCATATCTATCACAGGATAAAAACTTTAAATTGGAATATCTATGCCAAATTTTAGATAAATATCTTGGGAAGGGAAGAAGCTATGAGAAGAAAACATGAACTTTAACATTAGTATCTAGAAAACAAAACATTTCCGGACCCATGTTGTAGGATTTTATTTCTTAAAATGACCCGAGGAATCTGTGATTTAGTCAATTCAAAACTGATGTCTTTAAAAATAAATTAAATTTGAATGAAAAACATTAAATTGTAAAACACAGCACAGACAATTTTTCGATGCGAATAACTCTGTTATAAGTGCAATTCAATAACTGCAGTTATTGAAGAACTGCAGTATTAAAATTTTGTAAGGGAAATGATACAAAAAAACTAGAACAACGGGTAAGTGTTTACCGATGACGAATGCAAAAACCACAGATAGCAAAACAAGACAAGGGGGACGCTGACAAAACGGGTTGATGAAGGAAAATAATAAACTTCGGACATAGAAGTGTTCGTAAGGCAATAAAATTAATCATCTTGGAAGCAATAATAAATTCGTAAAAAGCCCGATTTTTTGCTGCCGTATCGATTTTAAAGAAAAGTAAAAGAGTAGGTATTGGTTCATTTTATGGAAGAATTATCGTTAATTTGATATTTTGAAAATCTTGGGGGGATGGGGGTAATTACCCGCAGTACCCCCCCATTTCTACGCCCTTGATAACAACGCTAACAGGGCACCGGCCCGCTACCGCATTAACATCAGATTCAAGTTGGAATAAATGTTAAAACTTCATTGTAATCTGTCATTTTCTTCCCTGGGCAAATTACCGCTCGTTGAAATTGAAAAACATGCTGTCCTGAGGGATATGTTGATGACACTGGCGAAGATTCCACATCACATTTCTTTCCCGAGCGTCACGCACCAGCACTTAAATCAGCAGGAGGCCAAGCAGCACCAGCTTATAAATATTTACATCCTATGTTTAACTTTTCGACTGCGTTCCCGTCAAGTAGTAAATGGCCGGGCTAAATTTCATTTGTTTAGTTTTATGAGCGTGGGACCCACTATAAATTTCGCGGAACCGGGAAGTGTGTCCCATTTGATGCAGGCGTTTTGGTGGATTTATACTGTCATAAAGTCGGACGCACTTGGGTTTCGTGCTTTATATTATTCAGGAGGTCCGACTGTATTCTTAGAACTTTTGGAATCAATTTCAATTGGTTTTAAGAGTCACAACCATAATTATTCTTATAAAGCAACAACAAAAAATTTGCATTAGGGTTCATAGCCCAGTCATCTTAGTAGTATACCCAGCTATACTCTTATAAACTTTTTTGACATCCTAAAACTAGCAACAATCAGTTTTTTGCACATTTTTGAAAATATCTCGTTTCCTATGTGTTTTTCGCTATTTGTAATGATAATCAATAATGAAGACGATTGAATTCCCTACAACTTTTATTAAAAAGTTTTTTTATCTGTTGATTCTTTTTCGAAATTGTGAGCGTAGAACGTATGGTTCTCGGCGCACTTAGATCATCGCTCAACCAATAGTACTGGTCAAAATTACGCCATATAAAGTACATTAATTATTGATGAATCATTGATAATTTCTTATCAACTTATACTTTATATATAATTTTTTTTCATTTATTAAAAATCTATCTATTTAATGATAGTCATAGTCATAATTTGCGAGTAGAATATTATGGCTTGTCCATTAATTATTTTTTGTATAATCACAAATATTTAAAATCGAATGAATCATGATTTATCTGTCACATGTCACTTGTATAATTATATCTAAATATAGACGGATTCTAAGATTACTACTACAGAAACTTTACCGACAGATTTGTGACAAGTTGAGTCAGGTTAGTTTGAGCGCGCTTCAAAGATGGACACTAACAAAGACAAAATACGCTGTATTTTACAGTTTTTCTTCGATAAAGGCGAAAATAATACTGTAAGAGCCATTCACGCGCTATCAGAGCAATTTTGGTTTTGTCAATTCCGGTTCAGTAATTTCGATATCAAAGATGTACCAAGCACTGAAATGCCAATTATCGAATATGTCGATAAAATCATGGAGGTTGTCGAGTCCGACCGTCATGTAAGCACTGTTTCGATTGCCCAAGAGCTAAATATTACACGAAAAACCGTTTGGAACCATTTGCATAAGGCTGGTCTTAAAAGAAGCTCAATGTATGGGTACCAAACGAGTTAACGCAAAAATCCCCATGGACCGAATTTCCATCTAAGAGTCGCTACTGAATCTGGACGACATTTTTGAAGCGGTTGGTGACTGGTGATGAAAAGTGGATCACTTGCGACAACGTCAAGCGAAAACGGTCGATGTCGAAACGCAGTGAGCCGGCAGAAACTAGACCATGCTAGGATTGCTATGTGTTTGGTGAGATTGGCAGGAAATTATCAACTATGAGCAGCTTCCATACGGCACAACTGTTAATTCGGAACTCTACTGCCAACAATTGGAACGTCAGGACAGCGCCAGGCCACTCACATCAAAAGTGACTCACCAGATGCTACGGAAGCTTGAGTGGGAGATTCTTATGCATCCACCTAATAGTTCTGGCACCAAGTGATTACCATCTGTTTCTATCCATGGCGAATAATTTTGCTGGTGAAAAATTCGCTTCAACAGAGTCTTGTGAAAATGGACTGTCTCATTTTTTTTCCAATAGGGACGATGGCATTTATGAGAGAAGCATAATGATATAACCTTCAAAATCGCAACAAGTTATCGAACAAAACGGTGCATATTTGACCTAAATCGGATCATTATAACTATGGTAATCAAAGTTTTTCATGCAAAAATAATGGATTGATTTTATTACACCTTATAAAATATGGATTGCCACCATAAAAGTCGGTGATGTATAATGATTATTTACTAGTGAATAGGTAGTAAATGCAAGTTTGTGTACCTTGGGTTGTCTACACTCGCTCTATTCTATTCTGTACTTCTATATGAATCTGTGACCCTATGAATTTTGTTAGGTTGGAGAAAAGGGTATGTGTGCTGATCCCATTTCCACCTGTGCAGAGTTTGAACAAATGATAAAAGTGAAAATATCGATATCAAAACACGCCCAAACTCATTCTCTAAGTGAATTACTATTGATGAGAGCTCTATACAATAGTAGTCTACCAAACAATTTTTCATCGTACAAAATAATAATAATCGGTGATACGTTTCACGGTATCAAAATAATTAAACTATTATATCAAAGCAAGCGAGTGTTCACTTCGAGGCCTTAATGTTTCCCTCATTTTCCACAGTCTATTGTTAGGTTAGGTACCTAAGGCATTCACGTTTCCTTCATATTCCATAATCTATTGTTGGCGAAGGGTATAGATGGATAATCAGGGTTTACGAAAACAATGGCTTGAATTCATTTGACTTTTCGATAAAATCAATAATGAACAATAAATCTGTCAAATTGAAAATACCAGAACAGAGGCAGTTCACCACTTTACAATTGAAGAGCCGCCGAGATGTTTTTCTGAGAGTTTGTTAAAACAGAGGAGGTTCTATTGGATGGCCAGCTAACTTTCAGATGTCATGTCTCTCAACTTTGTTTTAAAACGATTTGATATGAACATTTCTCCACAAATATCTAACATTTCACTTATTCTCTTTTGTTTTTTATTTCGCCTGAACTTAACCCAATGAAAAACTCGAGGCTGTATTTGGATAGAAAAATATAGTAACATTCAGTATATTTTTTAATCATCCTAGTGCAAATAATTTGCAACAAATACAAAAAAGTCATATCATGCATAAGACCTGTTCTCTGCAGATTCTACAGGCTACCCGAGTGTTCGGATTATCGCTCAAAGGTGTAAAATTATACGATGATGGTGTTCATTACCATTTTCCAAGTATGTGTCCCCCGAGAACAAATTAGACATACATTTGATACGACTCCCCTAACGGTTATAGATAATTCAATCTAGAAGATAGAATGTCACACACTGCAGGAAGCATACACCGGTTGGTTTTCAAGTAACCAGAAAGGATAAGTCAGTTTAATGCAGGCTACTTTTTAAATTGCCATTTCTAATGAAAAAATAAGATAACTAGCTACGTTGAAAGAAGTTTAAAATTCAAACATGATCAAATAAAGAAGATGTGTTCGATTTCTATAATATAAAAGCTATTTACATTTAATTCAGTACGAAAATCGGTTGTTGTATCGCGTTGGTCCTTCTAGCTCATATATAATATATGTACAATGCACAAGATGAGTATAGTAATGCTCTGGTTGCTTTCATATCAGCCAGATCTTGGGTTCGATCAACGAATGATCATATTTATCTTCATTTGGCAAGCCGATTCAATACTGATTTCAGTTATACCATAAAATAATTATTAAGTGGAATGATAAAAAATTGTGAAATATTTGCATTACTTTCATGATTCACTTCAATCCGGTCCTGAACTAACAGACAAAACTCGGTTCGCGTTTTGCATCCGTTTCTTCAGAAACCATTTTTGCTCGTGCTCTGGATATCTCACTCTAACCTCCATAGTTATACCTATCTTCAATTCAATTGCGATAGGAGTCCTTGTTTTGATTGTTCATCTCGACTTGCCTTAGTAGAGTTGAGATAGTTCGATTGTGAAACAGGAAAATCAAGTTTGCTGGGAACGAAATATGGACGTATGAAAGAAGGCAGGACCAGCCTACGGCTGAGAGGCACAGTTAGGTTGTACTGCTCTTCAAGGATTCATAGGTCAATGCAAAAAATATATAATTTGATTTAACAGAAATCGTAATGAATAAATCTGAGTCGAACGAAAGTGCTGGAACATTTAACGTTTTTTGCTCTATGGGCGCTCGATTAATTTTTTGCTTTTTTTTCGTAGAAAGATTCTGGTTCACCTATTTGGATGACGGTCCAGAAACTATTGTACTAATTGAAATTGTAGCTCGCTTGTTAGCTCTTGAGGTTCAACGTAGGGGAATTATCGAATTATTGCAACTGTCACTGACGCGTGCTATAAACACTAAATTGACAAACTTGTTGCATAAATAACCCGAAGTTCGGATAACATAAATTCTCTTCGGAACTAAATCGGTTAGTTATTCGATCACGTAGACATAGGATGGAAAGAATCTATAGAAAAACTGGCTGTATTGTGAAAAAAGTGAGAAACAGAAGAACTAATTGGACCGGTATTGGTGAATGAAATGAATGTGAATCAGATTTAACGATTCGAATGATTATATCCAGTGCCGTATAATTTTATTTGGTTTCGAACTTCAAATCATTTTGATTTTTATGAATAGTTGTAGTTCACTCTACAAGTGGGATAAAGGCAGTTATGTAAGCACACAAATATATAGGGTGTTTCAAGTTCGACGGCCTATTAGACGTTTCTGGAGAACGGGGCCGATTTGAAATCTGAAAATTCGGAATATGACATTGTTCATGATGCTCTATTCAGCTAAAACATTCTCGGAGTTCCGGAACTTCCGGTTATACAAGAATTAAAAAAAGTTTTTTCAAAAAAAACTTTTTTTTTTCATTTTATGTCTTAGATATTATCAAGATTACCATTTTCAATTACTCTTTTTCGAAAAGTCCCCATGGTTTTCAAAATATTAAGGAAAAACCGAAAATAAGAGAGAATTTCCATAGTCACTATTACGTGAATTATTTTTACTGTGAATATCCTATGCGTATACTCAATTCACTTTCTCAAAGTAGAATGATGTAGGAATATCGTGCATTTCTCGAACTTTAGAAATATAATCACAGGGTGTTTCAAATATTGTGCCAAAAATTGTGAACAAAATTTGATCATAACTTTCGATTTTCAAATTAGAATCCTATTTTTTTGTGATTTCGTTGGATTCTACGGTGAAAAATAAGGGTAGTGTCCAAACATGGTTATGCTCTCAAATTCAATAATTCAAGAGTTATTCAAGATTTTATTAATTTATGTTATACGTAGGGTCAATTTCATTCGATCTGTTTCCAGACGGACTAGCAATAATACTCTATGACCATAGAAATTTAAATATCTCATTACTTTACATGTGATAGGTGTTTTCATTATCAAAGCTACACTAATTTGATTTCATGAATTGAATTTCCGATATTCAAATAACAAAATTCCCGATATACTTTTCTCTAATTATGTGTCAAATCAGTTCATTCCGGCACTTCTTGTGGAACAAAATACATCAACATTTTTCAATGCAAAAGTCACCAATAGATATTTATGGAAATTTCCGTTAATTTCAATAAAAAGGCAGTGAATTCTGGAAAATAATGTTTAAAACTCGTACAGAAGGCTCATTCTACCACTCGTTTATTTTGAACTCTTAGAAGAATATCAATAACTTCTGCACTTGTATTATAAATATCTAATTCCATATTCACGATGAATGCAATAGAATTATTGGTAGAACACATCGAATTTCAAATTAGTAATTGAGCACTAATGACTCTACGGTTTTGGCCAAGAGGACTTTTGTATAGAAAATCAAATTCCCTACAAAATAGTATAAATATAAAAGTCTCGGATAAATTAAATATGAAAATTTCAAACTTATTTAGCGGGTACTAAAATTAACATTATGAGCTCATATTTGGTGAGGAGTTGTTTCTAAGTGACATGAGTATTATTTCGTCAATGGAGTGGAGAAAATAGTAATCTAAAATGAAGTTTCCTTGTGCTTTTAGTAATGTTTTTTATTTTTGTAAGAAGACAACAAATATTTTACGGACAAATTTGCCACCCTAGGCTCCAGCCTACTTAGCCTGCTAGTAAATCCACGACTGCCTCACTGAAATCTGTTCTGTTTGAAATTCCAAAAGTTTACTCAACTCTGTTTAGTCGTCGACAAAATTTAAGAAGCAAATAGTACACCGTGAAATTCACGTAATTGGGACGTTGGATCGCATGCTGATTAAGGTGAAGTCACACTCTTGCTGAGGCAAATCTTTATTGACATTGTCTCTTTGTTTGACGCACATCGTGAAAGCGAACTCTGCCACAAATCCCTATCTATAGGCGCCTTTCGCTCATGTGCTCGGCTGAATTAAAATAGTAATTAGAGAATGATGCTGACGCATACCACGTCTTTGAATGCCGAATAATCCGAAAAGAACCTCAGTGGCATTGGGGCAACCCAAAGTCTCCATGGCATACCTATTTATTATGTTCTGTTTCTGTACCCCGGCGCAATGTTGCCTTCTCAATAACTGCGGCTTTTAATATTGCCTCCATCCTAACAGTATTATTTACCTACAGACTACATATAGCTCAATATCGTTCTCGTATGAGACGTTCATTTTAATTGTTGAGAATTGGTGGGTGCATCAAAAAATAAGCAAGTCAAGGGAAAAAATAAAAATTTGCTTAGTAAAGGGTGTTTTTTTTCGAGATATATAACTTTAAGTTGGCATTATTGTTCAAGATGGCGACCAATTTAACAGCTGTCAAGTGATTTATTCTCAGTTTGGTTTGGCAATTCATCATGAATAGACTCACTATTTGCAATTTTATTTCGAAAATAATGGTTCTGTGCGGAATACGAATCGCGCACTACATCCATTTTATTTTGTTTGACGATAAAGCGCACTTCTGGTTGAATGGCTACGTCAACAAACAAGACTGCCGCATTCGGAGTGAAGCTAATCCTCAAGTGTATGTCGAAACAGTGTTACATCCAGAAAAACTGACTGTTTGGTGCGCTTTATGGGCTGGTGGAATCATTGGTCCGTACTTCTTCAAAAACGATGATGGCCAGTATAGAGCCATGATTACTAACTTTTTCATTCCTGAATTGAACAACCATGATGTCCAGGAGCTGTGGTTCCAACAAGAAGGCGCAACATGTCACACAGCTCGTGCCATAATCGATTTATTGAAAGACACGTTTGGTGACTGCCTAATCTCACGTTTTGGACCTGTGAATTGGCCTCCAAGATCTTGTGATTTAACATCGCTAAACTACTTTCTGCGGGGCTTTGTATAGTCATTGGTCTATGCGGATAAGCCACAAACCCTTGACCATTCGGAAGACAACATTCGCCGTGTTATTGCCGATATACGGTCACAAATGTTGGAAAAAGTCATCGAAAATTGGACGTCCAGATTGGACTACATCCGAGCCAGCCGTGGCGGTCATATGCCAGAAATCATATTTAAAATGTAATGCTACAAGATTATCTTGCGGATAAATAAAATTCATGTCAATCGAATAATCCATCGTTGTTTTATTGCAATTTAAAGTTCTATTGCTTAAAAAAACACTCTTTAGTTGCCGCAAATGCGAGATCCCTCTGAAATTCTGCGGGATCAAAATTGCGGGATTTTACATGCGGAATCTGAGGGATTCAATATTGAAATTGCATATTAGACAATTAAAGCGCAAACGTTTTTTGAAATGTCCCAGAAATGTATATTGTTAACAATCCCGCATTCTTGCGGATCCGCAGGATTGATATTTTGGAGCGGGATTGGATTCCCTATGTGGCACTATTAGGGAATCCAATCCCGTCCCAAAATATCATTTTAGACTGATTTTTCCAAGGGGATTGAAAATAATTCGAGTTAACGAGAGTCCACTGTATTATATTTACGGACACAGTCCTATTCAGAATGATCTGAAATGAATTTTGCGGGCGAAAATTTGGAGTCAGGAACCAAATTTTTCATCCCACAAGAAATAACAAAGCTTCCTCTTCGGTACAATCGGAAGCTATTTTTGGCGCTGTTTGAAGAACTCCTAAGATATTCATATGATCCTCGAGGAATTTGCATTTTCCAGTGGTTTGAAACGAAAATTTCAATGGATATAACATCAGTAACATTAAGAAGATTTTGCCTATAAAATTTTTGTTCTTCTTTTGATGGATATTAATTATCTATAAAAAAGACATTCACGCGGACGAAGTCTCGGGCAGAACATAAGGTTCAATTTGTAATTTAAGTTGGTCAGGAGGTTGAGAATCTGTATCAAGAACCTGAACAAGGAAGTTGGAGCCTTCGGATGGAAAATGAATTGTATGGAGACTATACAGTCCAACCATTTGCTGTGGGGTAAAATATTAATTTCTGTGCCTAAATACATGATTGAACAAGTGTTTGATTGTCTCAGTCTTTACTTGTCGGAAATTCATCTTGATGATTAAAAAGTTAAATAACTTATTTCCGCTTTATATATTTATTTTCACAACAATTGTTTCGTCATGATAACATGACTTCGTCAGGTGAGCATGGTAACTAACTACATATTTGGGATACAGTTCTTTAAATAGTTGAAAAAATATGGTGTGAAATATAATAAAATCATGGAAATTCTTGGGTTTCAAAACTAATAATTACCATATTTCATTTAAAACTAGAAACTCATTAGGAAATTTAATAAAAAACAATAAAGATAAAGTCGCTAAAGATAGAAAGTCTGGAGTCTATAAGTTGAATTGTGGTAGTTGCCCATATGTATACATTGGTCAAACAGGAAGATCATTTGGGACTAGGATAGGAGAACATCAGAAAGCATACGTTATCGGAGCTTGTAATTCAACATATGCAGAACATCTGTTAGAGACCGGGCATGATTTCGACAACAATTTCGAAATTTTGCACGTAGAAAATAAGACCCTAAAATTTAACTTCCTTGAAGCAATGGAGATAAATAGGTACCATAAAAAACAGATTATCCTCAATGACCAAACGGACCTATGTAAATAAATCTCCCTTACTCAACCTGTTTTGAAACCCAAGAATTTCCATGATTTTATTATATTTCACACCATATTTTTTCAACTATGTAAAGAACTGTATCCCAAATATGTAGTTAGTTACCATGCTCACCTGACGAAGTCATGTTATCATGACGAAACAATTGTTGTGAAAATAAATATATAAAGTGGAAATAAATTATTTTACTTTTTAATCAACATGATTGAACACATCAACAAAATTAACAGAGAACACAACCTGTTCTCTCAATTCACACAACTCAGAAACTCAACAATCCGTTCCACAGACCAAAAGAGAATCGGAATTTGAATAAACAAACACATTAAACAACTCATTGCGAAGGATAATATTTTCAGAAAAAAACCCCGACCAATTACATCCTGAAATCTTAGAGGGAATGAACACATCAAATTATCGATGAATCCAAAGAAAACATCCCTAAAATTCACTCGAAAATTTGAATAACCACCAGCCAATTGGCAACCTTCTCTGGGCCTGGAGAGAAGTGTTGAAAAAAAACACATATGTATTCACGTCATTTGCATCCAATATAGATGATGTTATCTTTAATCTTGCAGCTTCCTTTGAGGTTGTTATTTTGGAATCGTCGAGTAGCGAGAAGAACGTGACATGATTCAGTTCTTGTAGGTGCACCTACGTTTCTTCATCTTTGTATGGAATCCGTATTTCGGGCTCCACTCAAAACGGAATATTATACTTCACTCAGGAGACGGATGAGAATTGATACAAGTGCACAAATAAGATTGGAATACAAACAACACCAAAATTTCTATGAATGACAAGCTGAAAAAAATTTAAAAAATTAGAATTAATTATTTATATACAGGGTATTCCATCATTGACGCTCTATAACGGTTAAGCGCTGAAATTTTCAATTTTTTTTTCGATACACTCACATTAGAAGAATCAGAGCTCTAATGGAGCTGGATGATCGAAAAAAAATTGGAAAATTTTCAGCGCCCAATCGCAATAGAGCGTCGAGTCAATAGTGGATCACACTGTATATCCACGAAAGCCCATCCGCCTCATCCTATTCGGTTTTACTTTCAATTGGCAAAAAATCTGGATTTGATTGATCCACCAAATATATTATTTTCTAATAGTGGGTTCCATAAAACTTTTATCGTGGTGATTTCCTCGATCAAATCATTTCTGTCTTCAAATTCAGTTCATTTTTGACACTACAACTACAACTATGTACCGGGTTTTTCACCATAATTTGACCCCCCCTTTAACTTTGTTACTAAAAGAGGTACAAAAAAATTTTTATCTGCAAACAATGCCGTTTCGACAACAACGTTGTCATCAACAGAAACTAATAACGTATTCGACTGGCAGCACCAGTGCGAATAAATTCGAATTTTTGTAGAGCTAAATGACATAATCAGCTCGAATTAATTCGAACTGGTGCAACCAGTCGAATACGCTATAAATTACGTTTGGGTATAGAATAATAATAGTGCCCTGTAACATTCTCAGTCAGTATGGAATAAAAAAAATAAGCAAATCTTGGCGATATCACATAAATGTTGATGTGTTGATCTTTCTATCAGATTACGACAAAAACGATCGAAACGTACGATTAATAAACAAAAATATATCTCTTCAGGCCCATTTACACATCATCGGGATGCGAAGAAAATGTTCAAAATAGTTTTCTATTCAGATATATGTGATACAGTATCGAGTGTTGTCTATATACCAAAGACATAAATTATATACACATAACAAGAGTTTATGGGACCATATTTTGTGGTTATTTAGATTAGGAGAGCGCGCCAGTGTTTTTCAGTTGGACACGTAACAGCCGTCCTATTTTCTATCCAGACACAATAACGGAAATAACCTCAATTTTCTTGATATCAAATAATTGTCTGCGTGATTTAAGTTTCAATATCGTTTAATTTCATTGTGATGAGAAAAGCATTGAGGGAAGTCAGGAACTTTCAGGAAAGTCAAAATTTCCTAGTCGTCTGTGATAAAACAACAAACTTTTCTCATTCTTCAATAGAATTCCATTCATCACTTTTTGGAACAATTTTATTCAGGATGCGAAAATTAACAGAAAAATATGTAAGTAAACATAATTGAAAGGTTTTCCTGGAGATTTTACCTTTCGAATTAAGAAATTTCTGTATAACTTCATATAACCACACACAAAATTTCCATGAAAATTGATAGATTTCGACAAATCAAAAGTTCACAAAAAGAATTGTATTCCAATGTTACAAAACAATATATTTGAAGGACACACATAGTAGATGTATTACGTAATATCAAAATTTTACAGAATATTCGATTGGTCATCAGGAACACAACTATATACAGATAATTTTAACGACTTCCAAACGTGCCAATCTTGAAAAACAAGCCATTCATCTTAACAGTTTTGTTTAGCAGATAGATTATTTTGTTAGATATTGTCATTATCCATGCATAGAAGTAATCATTTTCATAACAAATTATTGGCAGTTAACGAGATATTCTAGGCAATATCAACGGAAAAATTTAGAAAATATTGCAATAACTTGGGTTATGACATTTTGACCTAGGGGATAAATATATAAGGTGTGTGAATAAGTCTTTCCCGTTTTTTGTAAGAAATGGCGCCACCAATACTGTGCGAGTATTTAATGGTTACATATGTCATAATCAAAGCTTATTCATCTGTCAACAATTCCACACTAACACATTAGTTGAAATTTTTTCGCATCATAAATTTTTGAAATCGTGAAAATGTCGAAATTTGACCCGAGTCGACGTCATTTGCGGGAAGTTTCACTTTATTGGTTCAATTTGAAGAAATCTGCTGCCGAGGCGAAATCTGCTGCCGAGGCGCATCGGTTGCTTCAGGAAGCTTATGGAGAAGGTTGTGTCGATGATTCAAGTGTTCGCGGATGGTTTCGACGCTTCAAAAGTGGCGATTTCGACGTGGAAGACAAGGAGCGTTCCAAGCGGCCGCAAATCTTTGAAGATCAAGAATTGGCGACTTTGCTTGATGAAGATTCGTGTCAAACGCAAGAAGAACTTGCTGAAGCATTGGGAGTTGACCGAACAACCATTTCCAAGCGTTTGAAAGCCATGGGAATGATCCAAAAGCAAGGAAATTGGGTGCCGTACGAACTGAAGCTGAGAGACGTCGAACGGCGTTTTTTCACTTGCGAACAGCTGCTTCAGCGACATAAAAGAAAGGGTTTTCTGCATCGTATCGTGACTGGCGATGAAAAGTGGATCCGTTACGATAATCAGAAGCGAAGAAAATCATGGGGACTACCCGGCCATGCATCATCATCGACGGCCAAGCCAAATATTCATGGCGCCAAGCTCATGCTCTGTATATGGTGGGACCAGCTAGGTGTGGTTTACTATGAGCTTCTGAAACCGAATGAAAGGATCACAGGCGAGGTCTATCGACGACAATTGATGCGTTTGAGCCGCGCACTGCGAGAAAAACGGCCACAATACTCCGACAGGCACGACAAAGTTATTTTGCAACATGACAATGCTCGCCCACATGTTGCACAGCCGGTGAAAACATACTTAGAAACGCTCAAATGGGAAGTCCTACCCCACCCGCCGTATAGTCCAGACATTGCTCCGTCTGATTACCATCTCTTCAGATCGATGACGCATGGCCTGGCTGACCAGCACTTCCATTCCTACGAGGAAGCCAAAAAATGGGTGGATGACTGGATAGAGGCCAAACCGGTCGAATTTTTTCGCAACGGGATTCGTATGTTGCCAGAAAGATGGGGAAAAGTTGTAGCTAGCGATGGCCAATACTTTCAATAATTCATTTGTAACCATTTTTTCACAATAAAGGCTCAAAATTTGAAAAAAAACGGGAAAGACTTATTCACACACCTTATATCAAGAGCAAACAAAACCTATAACCTTCCTCAAATATCAATTATGCATTCACTGCTGAGTTTTGAAGTATTGAATGAACAGGTTTTTGCTGATTCCTGAACCCCGAGACTTGTTTGCTTATACGCCATACAAAAAGCTACATTATCGGATTATGCTCCGCGAGGATGCAAATATTTGTCGACAAATAATCGTCTCGCTACTAGCTGTATGATTTGCATTACAGGGGTAGAGATGCACATAATTCAACATCAAAAATATTACGAAGTGAAGAATTATGAGAGAATATCGAAAAACTGTTGAATTTCTTGGATATCACGACCCAAAATCTCATAAACACCTAAAATAGCTGACCAGATTAGATATTTAACAGAATGCCTTCAGAATTTGACGAAAAAATATTTGAAGTCACCCCTAAAATTTTTATTTTGTTTAAGGAATTTTCGTATCGAAAATTCGAAGAAGATAATGAGGAAGGCAATGACGCATAAAAATATTAAATTTAGTTATCGAAACATCGAATTTTAGTTTTTCACTTTGTTCTCCGGAAGTCACAGACTACTCAACTCAGTTAGAAATTGCGTTTTTTCCTTAGTTCAAGTTTTTCCTCGATAACTATTAAAGTTTTCTTTTTAGGTATAGGGTTTGGTTAAGTAATCTCCTTCTTTTTACACGTAGAGTTGACTGAAAGCTTTAGGTTACAATTTGCAAATCTTGAGTTTTGATGAATTTGACTAGTCCACATTCTTGATCTTCTCATAAACACCTTGTACATTTTTGATCCAATCCACAAGCAGTCTTACATGGGCGCCCGCAGGGGGGGGTGCAAGGGGGGCCATGGACCCCCCTGAGATTTTGATTGTCTCATTTTTCAGCACAACACCCTCAATAGAACTTTCCCAATCCAAAGGGCAAGGAAAAAAGAAAATTAATGGATTCACAACAATTTTCCGGTTTTCAATGACAATCATGGACGTCTTATCGTTTTTCAATAATTTTCATTTTGCCCCCCCTGAGAAAAATTTCTGCGGGCGCCCATGCAGTCTTATAATACTACGTATTTGCAGAATCGGAAATGAATTTTCTTTTTCTCATAAAAATCTCATCAACTCATAAATCATTGATTTTATACCCAATTTTTGGCATATTTTTGAAATTGTAATCAAATAAACTATCTAATGATGCAATAATATACTGGGTGTGCCATATAAAATAAGAAATTAGTAGTCTGTTTCCGGCATAACCGGAAGTTGTAGAGGAAAGAAAATAATCAACTTTCAGCGTAAAATTATGTTTATTTTTCCATATAAGTCTAATAGGCCATCGCGGTGAATCGAATTTTGCATACCTATGCAGGGCCGCCGCCAGGAGCAGCATACCGGACATTTTGCCGGGGCGCCAAAGTCAGACTTACTTTTCGACATAAAATGTTTTCTTATTGGAACTACCACTTTTTGTATTAATATAAAAAAATTGAAAGCGCCAATTTTATTGTAATCGAATAGGCGTTCTCAACTGAATATGAATTTAAAGATTTCTAGTTCAAAAATACGATTTCATATGAAATTGAAAAGATGCCTGACAGGAATAACTGAGAACACTTCCAAGAAAATTCAGATAAATTAGACAAAGCAGGGCGGCGAAATTCTTTTTGCCGGGGCGCCAAAATGTCTAGAGGCGACCCTGTGCAGACATACCTACATGAAATCGCGTTGCCACTTTGTTTTCATAAAGAATGTTATAATTTTGTTCCCAAAAAATCTGTCTGCTTACTCTGCATACACACCAGACTCTTCCGAAATTTTGAGTTGGAAGACTCACGATTACGTGGCTACCTTGCTATTGATTTATTTCTCCTTTCATTACTCCTCTTTTCTTACTACGTCCATTTCCATTCGATTGGTGGTGTCTACATTCATCAAAACGTGAAGTATCTAGATATTGTATACCTACACCTTAAGTTTACTAGACCACTGTATGCAACTAGAACTAGAGACAAATATATGTTTGTCTCTGCATAAGACTATAATAGTATATAATATACTCTTATGCACTGTTTAATTAACAATCTTTCAATTCTTTGCCGCATACACTGCTTCACAGCTGAATTTGCAATTCCCAAAATTATACTGGCGTGAATCATAACTAATGTCTTATTTGGGTTCAAAAGTGTGGAATTAGGAAAAGGTCTGTGATGCTTGGCATCAAGTATAAAAGCATAGTGAATCGGAAAAACAGCATGGAAATTAGCATCTGGTTAATTTTCAAGCGTCTATTAGTGAAAATACCAAATTAAAAAATAAATAATTGTGTAAGCACACCCATGTATAATTCGAAATATCAGTTGAGAACAGCCTCTGAATTACCTTTCAGCTCCAAAATGTTCGTTCCTACTACACGTTAAATGAACTGGATATGCATAATGAGAACTTATAAATTGTAGGTAATTTGTAGTGGTCACACTGTTCATCGACCATAAAATATCAGTTTACACTGATCAAAAGTTAATTATATCTGAACCAAAGACCTTTGTACATTTTCGTTATATAGGGAAATTAATTATCAATCCAATTACGCGAATGATTACATACCATGATTAATATACAGGGTGATTCATTAGCTCATCAAAAAACTTTGCCATATGAAAGACCATGTAATTTCAACAAAAAAATAATAATGGGAACATATGTCTGATTTCGAGTATTTAAGGAAATAAATGGCTTCAAATGTTTCATTCATTCTATTGACGTGATTAATTAATAACAAAATAGTATGTTCAGGAACAAGCGTAAAGACACTTGTCAGCCTGTAGTGGACGCAGTTGCATACAAATGTAGGCAGTCGGATTTATCCGCCCCGACCCGACCCGCCTAATGGACGTCTACCTCAAGCGTACACTTTAAGGTGTAACTTATTAACTTAGTACTAATTTGCTACAATTTTAGTGTAACAGAACACGACAATTAGAATACCTACTGTGACACTAAACTGACAAGTGTACCTATTTACGCTTGTTTCCGAACATCCTTTTTGTTATTAATAAATCATATCAATAGAATGAATAATTTTTTAAGCCATTCATCTCCATAAATACCTATTTGAAATCGGACATATGTTCCCATAATGTTTTTTTTTCTTAAAATTACATTATCTTTCATATGGCCAAATTTTTCGGTGAGCTAATAAATCACCCTGTATATGTATCCATTTATTGAAAAGTAGTTTAGTGGTATCCGTCAATCTTGTCCTCATAAATTTGAAATTTCCTTCGACATTTTTGAAAAAAACCTATCTAGGTATATCCGTTAATCCCAATGAACAATCCATGAAATTTACATCAATTTGTTATATACAAATGAATTTTCATTCGTAGTAGGCATCACAATCAAATTCAACCTAAGTCAAAATTAGATATTGATACATAATAATATAACCTACTACTCACTACCTGACCACTAGTGTCTGAACGTTGGACTTTGTACCCTACCTGAAAGTTGGACTTCGTACTGGGAACTTGTTGAACTTAGCGAGATACGAATTATTTGAGATCAGAATAAACAACGGGAGATGAGGAAATAAATATTAGTTGATTGTGTTATCTGTTTGCGAGGATCTCATTTTCCTTTGAATGAGAGTACCTATATATTTACGAATATATCTTGAATCATCTTGAATCTAGAATTCAATAAAATAACAAACATTTTCCATATTCCGGAAAACATTTGACAGTCCTAATGTTTCTGTTGTAAACAATAGAAATACTCCAACATAGGTATATGTTGGAATTAGGCCTAATTTTTTGGAGAGATTGTCGAAATTCCCTATTAAAACTTTAATTGAAGAAATTTGTGGAGATTGGAGAACTTGAGAAGATTCTGAACACTTTTCCAGAATACCGTTAGTGCGATTATGAGTGTGCAAAAGTTTCATGTTTCAATTGAAAAGTCGTAACATCGTAACAAAAGTCATGAATAACAGTCAACACAAATCATGATTTTTGAAATTGCTTACCTTTTCGAGGCATTCTTGTCCAATAGCCTTTGGATCAACTCTTACTTCAAAAACAACAGAATTTGGTTGACTGATCAAACACCACATTTTGTCGTAGAAACTTTTTTCCACTCGTTCAAAAGGTCTATTGGTATACTACCAAAATTCACTAATCATTTGATAAAATCGTAATATTTTGTTATGTTTTTTACACTGATCGGTATTCTGGCTAAAGTCTTCAAACATCTTACATCCACACTACACGAGAGTCCGCATGGAAATAGTGAGCGGAGCTTGTTTGACAATACTTTGTTTTGGTAAAGAACTCGAATACGACATACGTCGATTCCTTGTGCGGAGGTGTAGCGAACACGCGGTTATCGAGTGTGCAATTTCACCGACTGTAGAAATATTGCTCTAGCTACGACATCCCTAGCAGCTGTTCACCATTCGTTCATTCTCGTATGGCGAACTGTCCGCATGCTGCAACAGAACATCATAATCTCATAGGTGAAACAGGAATAATTCAATTAAGAATCTTGAACAGGAGCGTATTTAGTCCAAAGCAAAATGAACAGTTTCATTATTTCATATATATGTAATCATTTTCATAAATAGGGTCACTTATTATTAGTCGAAAAAAAATTAGTATATCAGAGAATGTTTATAGATCATATGTTGGCACGAAGTCGTAGAGGAAAAACAACTCTTTCTTATCAATTAATCATCATTTCATCATCCAGAAACGCGCTCTCCGTATCATTTCACGATAGCCAAAATAAGGTATGGTATTATGTTTTATGGTAGTGGTAATAACATGAAGCAAGTGCTAAAGATGCAAAAAAGAGCTATATTATTATTATTATTATTATTATTATTGAAATATAACGAAACATATAGAAACCATTTTAGAGTTAATATTATCCTCACTCTGACAGGTCTATGCTTATACGAGTTGATGGTTTTCTTATATAAAAATAAAAGTACATTTGACAGACTGAAAACACGTAGTGAAAGATATTCCCCCATCATAGGCTGTCTATATTTGAGAAAGGATGCTTTCATTCCAGAATATCGGCTTTCAATAAATTAGGTACCACAAAACTTGCAGGTCATCAACAAAGAAAAAATTTTCAAGAAACAAGTTCGAACTCTTCATTTCGAACTAGAGTCATACTGTTTGTCAGAGTACTATGAGCTTATTATATTTTTGAATGAAATTATATTTTTCTCTATTTTTATGTTGTATGACTGCTCTGAATATATTTTTGTGGCCAAATTTTGTTAGGTTATTAAGGTGGGGACATAATCATCTGTATATAGGATTGTAATATGTGAAATAAATGGATTATTATTATTAATCTTTGAATTAATTTGAATGAGCCACCCCTAAAATTCTGCTGACCCCCTCCCTAAAATTTGACATACTAAGGCTAAAAGACTAACAGAACTAAAATTTTGCTTCACTTTGCCCCCCTCCTAAAAAAAAATTCAACCAACTCTTGACCACCCTTGTTTTTGAAAGTCGCGGTGGCGACGCCAGCTTCAGTGGATTAGATATGACTTATAAATTGAACTTACAGTTCTTTAATTTTCATGTTTCTATATAATACCAAATTACCAAATTTGCAGTTCCGTTCTATCCATTCCGTTTTTTTTTATGGTGAGTGAACCTAGTGTCATTTTGAAGAAAAAAGTAGTCCATTTTGAAGTGAAAATATAAGTCAAATGAAAATTAAAGTAAAACTTTTAGATAAGATACATACAGGTCAGGTTTCCTGTTATCCGAGTGATAAATACCCTCTTTTCCTTTTTGTGGAGTCTACAGCAAAATACTCCTCAAATGTGTCTGAAGAATTAGGTTTTATTCGATTGAATAGAATAATTGGAAAATGTGTATGAATAATGCAAATTTTAAAAGCGAATCATCAATTTTGTGTCCAATTGAATTGTTGAATAACATATTCGTCATCAAGAAGATAGATGTAATTTTCTCAAATATTTGTATTGCATTGCGTACCTATATGTTATACAAATTGTTCTAAATAAATGTTCAGGGTGGGCAAATTTCGATGTTTTAGCACTACAACTTTTAAACCAGAGGTGATAGACAAAATCTGATACCCACTTCTCGATCTCTTTTTCTGAGAAACTATCAAGGGTAGTATTCATTTTTGGCCACCTTCATTTGTTTTCGTGTTATAAGCGAAAATTGGAAAAATGGCGATATCGAAAAACATTCATATCTCCGTTGATATTGATATTGCTCGTCTTTTCAAAAGGGTTTTTAATTACGAAGCTATGACCCAAAGTTATGTTTTTTTAAATGGGAACACTATATTTCTGTGACATTTTTTGAAAGCTTAATTTTTCCTGATTTCAAAAATATATAACATCATATGGTTCGTATCAATATAAATAATAGAAAATGGTCAAAAATCTTTTTTTACCTAAGATTCTCATTATTTCTATGGTTTCAACTGTTGATGAGCACAGAAAAATTGAGCTTCCTATAACAAGAGAAGTGTCCTTCCGTTAATCTGATTTTTTCTATGATTTTCAGTAATTCCCTTCGTAATTAAATTGTTCAATCATATATGCATTGTTTCATGTGCTATTTGAAATGGATTGGTATAGTATATCCAAAGTCACTTGGAGGAAGATGAATATTTCAATTATACAAGGTTTGTCCAAGTTTCCAGAAATTCCTTTGGGCCCAGTGAATTTATTGCCTAACAATACTTTTAGATAAACCCCGGTATTTTGCAGATCGCGGTATCCACTTCAAAGGTGCATCTATGGCCAAGAGTTTTTATGGAATAGTTCAAGTGACTTTGAATAAACTGTGCGTATTCAATCTGGAGACCTATGAAAATAATCTTCTGATGCATCCATCTCATTACAACTCTTTCGATTGAAACAATTATTTATTTCCGAATCTATTTTTAGATGAAAAATTTATAAAATATACCTCGATTCGAATTTTGTATAAATTAGTAAAAAGCATAGAAATAATCAGATTGATGGAAGGAGACTACTCTTGTTATAGAAAGCTCAATTTTTCTGTGCTCATCAACAGTTGAAACCATAGAAATAATGAGAATCTTAGGTAAAAAAAGGTTTTTGACCATTTTCTATTATTTATATTGATACGAACCATATGATGTTATATATTTTTGAAATCAGGAAAAATTAAGCTTTCAAAAAATGTCACAGAAATATAGTGTTCCCATTTAAAAAAACATAACTTTGGGTCATAGCTTCGTAATTAAAAACCCTTTTGAAAAGACGAGCACGCCACTGGATTCTACGTTAAAAAGTGCCTCTATAATGTTTTCATTTCAGAGCTCTATCATCAATATCAACGGAGATATGAATGTTTTTCGATATCGCCATTTTTCCAATTTTCGCTTATAACTCGAAAACAAATGAAGGTGGCCAAAAATGAATACTACCCTTGATAGTTTCTCAGAAAAAGAGATCGAGAAGTGGGTATCAGATTTTGTCTATCACCTCTGGTTTAAAAGTTGTAGTGCTAAAACATCGAAATTTGCCCACCCTGTTCAATCCTTTCATGTGATTCATTTTAAATCTACATCTGCATATACCTACTCTATGTTTTCCTCTTCCTCCTGCTTGTGTTTTCAGTAGATATTAAATAGAGTGTAATACGCAGATAAATGAAAGAAAAGCACTGACTTCGTGTCAGATGATTTTAGCGCATCTTTAATTCAAATAGACTTACAGGACAGTATTCGGTATAGGTATGAGATGTGATTTGATGTAATAATGATTAGGTAGGTAGGTACGGAATTATTTCATCTAGACCTGGAGTTCTGATATATATCCTTAAGATAATTCGCTGGGAACAATCGAGAGATTATCTAACTACATTTTGCATTCAAATATTAGAATGAAATAACCATTCGAAGCTTCGTTAAAATTTGGTATGAATAATTCCACCAGAACCATAAAAAACTCAAGAATACAATATCAAAAAACAAAAATCTAAAAGCTCAGTGACAACAGATACGACTGATCCAGAGATAAAAAAAATGAATAGCATATTTTCGAGCTCGATTTTTGGGAGAATATTGATTTGATGAAAAACGAACCTCCATGAATTCAACTGTTTTCAAGCTTTTAGAGAAAATTGTAAAATGGGGTGAAATGAAAAATTCTTATTACTTCTTTGTTACTCATGCTATGAACTTAATACAAAAACATTGTACGGGCAGTAGGCACTTTTATCAGTAGAATCCAATGGTGTAGTCCTGTAGTTATTTGTTTTTTATTGCAATTAGTTTTGGAGTTACATAGGCGTACAACTTTGCTTCCGCGGTTTGTTCTCGGAATTTGAGGCTTTATTGTAAAAAACTGGTTATAAATTTATGATTCAAAATATTGTCCATCGCTGGCCACTACTTTCTCTTATCTTTTTGGCCTTTGAAAAATCTGGTCATCTTTTGAAGCGATCCACGAATCCATCCAATTTTCACTTCTTCATAAGACCGGAAAAGTGCTGGTCAGCCAAGTCGTGTGCCATCGAAACAAGTGATAGTCCGAGATAGCAACGTTTGGAGAATACGGCGGGTAGGACTCTCTATTTCAACGTTTTCCAAGTAGCTCTTGAACACTTTCGCAACATGGGGTCGAGAGTAGTGCATAGACCTAATATCCATGGGTATTGTCGTTGTATTGCGGCCAATTGTCTTTCAATGCTCGGCTCAAACTCATTAATTGCGTTCGATAAGGATCGCCTGTGGTTTTTTCAGTCGATTTTAACAACTCATAATACACTACGCCGAACTGGCCCCACCAAATACTGAGCATGATCTTGGAACCGTGAATATTCGGTTTGGCCCTCGGGCCTCGACGTGGAAGCATGGCCTGGATAATCCCATGATTTTCTGTGCTTGGGATTATCGTAATGAACCCATTTATTGTCTCCAGTCACAAGCAATGCTGAAATCCCTTCCGTCTTTGCCTTGCAAGCAGCTGTTCACAAGCAAACAAACACCGTTCAACATCTCTCGGTTTCAAATAATACGGCACCCAAATTTTCTTGTTTCTGAATAATTCCCAAGACTTTCAGGAGTTTTGAAATGGCCTCTTGCGCAAACTCCCAATGTTCCTGCCAGTTCTTGTTGCGTTTGACACGAGTCTTGTTCAAGTATAAAGACTCCAATTCTGCATCTTTGAAAACCTATCTATATTCTAAGGGTCATAGTATAAGGAAATCCATTCCTTATATTATGATATGGTACAAAGCTAAGTGCTACTCGTCACATCAAGACGAATTTCTCCACAGCTCTCTTGATCACGAATTTAAATGAACGCTCGTTATATCATATTATATAAACATATATTTTTCAAAAGGAAAAAAAGAATTATTTGTTACAGTTTTTATGGTACCTATTATGGTTTACATTTAAAAAAACACAAAATTGAATTATAACTCCAAATCTAATTGCAATAAAAAACAAATGAATATACCATTATTGGATTCTTTACATATACAACAACTACTAATACAAGAGCCTGTAGAATGTTTTTGTTTCAAGTTATAAAGAAGTTATGAGAACTTTTGATTTCACGTCATTTTCTAATTTTCTCTTATAGCTTGAAAACAGTTGAATTTATGTTGCGGTTTTCAACGAATCAATTCCCTCAAAAGTCGAGCGTCGAGCCCGAAAATATGCTATTAATTTTTTTCTGAGATTCTTTCACTAGACAACAAATTTCGGACACCTGATACAAAAATTTAATTCAGTTTAATCTGTTGCCACTGAATTATTGTTTTTTATATCATTCTTGGAATTTTCATGGTTCTCGTGGAACTATCCACACAAAATTTTGTACGAAGGTTCAAATGGATATTCTATATTTGCATGCAAAATCTGATTCGGAATGAATTTGTAAGCACAGATATCGATAAGGGGATTCTATTAACTAGAATTATTAGAACTCTGAGGAATTCATTTGAATAATGATTGGAAAAAAAATAACTCCATTCTCAATGATAAGAGTATTCTTTGCTTTTTCCAGTGTAGGCACACTTATTTTCGAATAGTAATTTTAAAAGAGTCAAATAGTCTTAAAAAAGCAATATTCAAGTTGATCTTTATTTAATATTTTAGGAGGAACTAACAGCCTTATCCTGATGTTTTCGTAAGTAATTGCACAAGTGCATCAAAATTACCGATAATTTTGCATGACAGGGTGTTGTCATAAAAACTGCATGAGTTTTTCTCTTTCTCCAAAAATGAAAATGACCGAATGCAGTTTTCCAAAAAAAACACGCTGGAATGCGAAATTATCCGGTCATTTTGATGCACAAGTGTAATTCGGGGGAATATTTCCCGAATAAACTGTTACACTACACGTCAAACTGATTTAAAATGGAATTGCCATAGATTCGAACTGTGTAAGATGCATAGAAACTATGCATCTATGAACAGAACAATTATTGCAGTGCTGTTTCGCTTCCTACAATGCAATAATCGCTGTAATTTTCGATAATTGTTCTCCATATACATAGAATTTTTGACAGGAGGGAAAAATTCCCTATAAGTATACTCTAAACACCAAGTCAAATTTCCCCTACCCTACCAATAGTGTATTTACTGGCTTTTCCATGTTTCCTAAATACACATTATTTGAATAACATTTGATCTCAGTGTATATTAATTATTGCTAAGACGGAAAACTAAGTATTTTTTATATTGAGTTAGAGAAGTTGATTTTCCTTCAATTTAAGAAATATTGCCGACAGACACAATAGGAGTTTAGGTTTCAACATAAAAATGATACAACTGTAATAGTTTCCTCTAAATATAATTAAACATTGAAATATTAATTTCACGAGATTTCTAGCTCATTCCTATCTTAAACTTTTCTAGAATTCAACAGGAATCAAATAATCCCTTAGCTCTCATCTTTTCAAATTCTTTGTCGATATCATAATTCCTGAAAGAAAATTGATTGAATGTTGGTGAAAATACATAAAAGTTTAAAATAAATTACTCACTTATAGAAGTCAGCATACAATTGTTTCCTTCTATCATTAATAAAAACTTTTTGAAGGGCAACTGCACCAAATCCTATTACAGTCATTGCAACCAAATGAAACTTGATTTGTGATCTGAGGAGACCTTTTAGTTGGGGTTTGGGTAAAAGTTTTTCTCCAGCCATAGTGATTCCTGCAACATATTACATAAGAAATTCTCATATTGTTAACCTATTGGACATTTCACGTATTTTTTTATTATAACGCGATATCCAAACATAACTAGTTTCTCTTGAAAATAACAAAGAATCAATTATTCCGCTCATTACTTACAAGTTTTATTTAGAATATTAAGCAAGTAATTTAAGTTTTCACTATTTTCACGATTGGGATTGACAGGATTCTGCTAGGCCAGTGCGCTCAACGTCAACCACAGATTACTTTTTTTACCATGTCTTCAGAGTATGAGACCTACTGCTACAGGAACATAGAAGACAATTAGTTCACTCGGTAGAAATCAAAATAGTTTAAAAATCCTTATTTCTACATAAACATCATAATCATCACAGTATGAGAATAATTTAATATTACAGTATTACACTCAGATTTCTATAATCCAGAAATCTGCCAATGCCAAATATTTTTACTTTGTGTTGTTGATAGTTATTTTGTTTGATCATGAGTATCTGATTACATGTAAAATAATTGATTGATAAGGAATGTAATCAGCAAGTCTATTATTTTTCATATCAGATAACAAACTTCTCATTTTGTAACAAACCTAGCTGAAAAATTAATAAGTTTTCGAAAATGTCTTTGAATCCAGTATATTTACCAAATGCAATTCCTCTGCCAATAGCTGATGAAGAACTCAGGGAAATCGTTGATAAATCTAAGGACTGGGCTGTAATGCATGGAGCAGCAATGAGGAATAAAAATAGTTTTTGCAAAGATGCAGTACAGATTGCTCCTTTCAGTCTCATACCATCATGTTTTCCCAGAAAAGAATTCAATAAAGCTGTTGCTTTACAGCCAATTCTGAATGAATTAATGCATAGAGTTGCTCATGATCAGTTATTTTTAACTGAATGTTTGAGAGAAACTATACAAGTTGATGAATTCACTGGCAACCTCTTTAAAATATTTGAAACGGTTCAGAACGAGGGAATAACCCAGGTAAGTTTATTTCACAACTTTATATTCTGATGTCGAATGAAGTTGTTGGATTTGGTGGTAATTTTTTGTAATATTTACTTCTTTTATTTGAGTCCAAAATATTTCTTAATTCATAAAGCGGCATGGTGCTGAAGAAATCTATTGCTATTAAAGTAAATCGTGACAACTTGAAGACATATTTCACCTCTGTTCATCTTAGATTCCACTTTTACTTTTACCTTTGATTTTTCTTAAGCGAGATTTTAGATGAAATATAGGTTATAGTCATTTAATGGCTTATTCGACTGGCTGTACCAGTGCGAATTAATTCGAATTTTTGTAGTGCTAAATGAAATAATTAGTTCAATTTAATTCGAATTAGTGCAGCCAGTCGAATACGAAGTGAGGATTATAATTATTATATATGAATTATAATATGATTCATATTTAAACTAGTACCTACTATTCAATTTGTTATAAAGTATGTGTACTACAAAAAGAAACATAAAATTGAAGTGGAACCTGAAGTGAACTGATTTCTTGCTTGTTATTTCTACATTGTATCAAATTGTTTTGATATATTATTATTATTGTTGTGTATATCTGTAACATGAATTTAAGAAGTTTCAAAATAATAATTGCAATGATAATTATAATTTTGAAAGAGAAAAGTAACCTAATAAATCATTTATCAGTTTATAGACATGAACTGATATGATAAAGAATGCTTTATTGTGTTACTACTAGGTCTCTATATGACTTTTGAGAACCTCAATTCAATCTTTCAAATAATTCGAAAAATAGTAGCATAACCAACATGAAAACAATGAAAAGGAAAGTAAATTTTCTCCTATTGTATGTATCTTTTCCTGTCCATTGAAAATTATGGCATTCTTGAAAATGATGAAAAATTCTTCCAGATAATTTTGACCATTATTTATTTTCGAAGTAGTTCTTTGGTATATAATTATTCAATGGAATAATGTTTCCATATCAAGTTAAACTAAGCTTTTAATATTTTATGTAACTATTTTATTATATTAGCCTATCAGTTTGGCGCTTTTGCGATCTGATTTGATGCTGGAGACCATTCCCACATTTAGTTGCTGTAAACAGGTGGAAATCAATTCAATTGCATCAGGTTTTGGTTGGTTGGGTCCAGTGTCAGCTGAAATACATAGGTAAAATGAATATCTTCTCTATTTTTGACAAAAGAGATGAGAAACTGACTAACTCTCAGGCTAGAAATGATTTGTGTCTTCTAATGATTTATTTAGAACTCGCTAAAGTAATTCAAATTGAATCCCTATTCACAATAACTCTTCTAGCCATAAACTTCCTCTTTTGTTTACTGCTTTGGATTCTCTTTTATTTCAAAATAATTATACAATTTCTATAACGAATAATGTTGATACCTCATGATAAAAAAATTTCAAAGTTACTTATTTCTTCAGTACCTATTGCTCATACTAGTATGCTTCAGTATTGCTCATAGTTGTCTGCTTGTATATTTATATCTATATAATTTTAATTCTGCTTTAGTTTTTTTGAATTATGAAATTAAAAAAAATATATACAAATTGATGATTCCCATGAAAATTTCATCAAACTGGGGATACTCAACTATATTAAAGAATTGTTGTTAATGATAAATTTTTTCTCTGGAGCTTATGTGGTTTCGTAAACAGTTTTCTATTCCGCCTCTGGTTATGCTCTGTGCAGGCTTCACTTTCATAAACTAAGAAAAGCAGTTAATACTCAGCAAAAATTCAACTGAAACCATAAATGACTATTATTTTCAATGAACAATTAACTTATCCATATAGACTCCAATAAGTTACCATACTGCCAGAGGCCAAATGCTTATAATGATGTAGCAGAAGGCATTGAAGAAGATTTGTATGAACACGATCCACAAGATATTGAATCATCATAAAGAGGAAGAATGAAAACGAGGGATCGCCATTGAAAGTTAAATGATGGAACAAGTTTGATATAAATTGTTTTCAAATATAATTTAATGGGTCAATCTTTATTATTATATCAATATAATTACTTGACACATAATTCAACTTCGATTCTTCCTTTTCATTCCTCCTCACACTTCTTTCTGTTGATTTACTCTCTTGAAAATCGTCTTCACAGTCCAATAAATATTTTGTTATTTGCTAATAATTATTTTTCATTAATCCACAATAAATAATGACATTTTATAAATTTTGGTCCATTTAGACATTAAGGATGGATTTATATCATCGAAAAATAAAATATGAACTGTTTCAATTTCTTGCACATAGTGAAACTTTGAAATCGTAAGAGTATAATATATTAAGAACTCAATTTTTTAATTGTATGGATTTGATTTTATACAACCCAATCGTGATTAATTAAATACTAATTGTACTAAATATTAAATTGATTATTATTCGTACAGGGCAATGACATGGTGGGTTGGGTATCAAATTGTTGTTTGTATGAACCTTTAAAATGCTATATTTACACCAAAATCTAACTTGTCGATTTTATACGAGAAAATTCCCTCTGGTTTTGGTGATACAATCAACATTTAATTTTGCTCAAAATTGTTATTTCACATTTAAGTGAAAAGTTTCATTCTGATCGAAGAGATAATTTTGAAATTATCAGGAAAACAAAATTTCGAACTTCTATATTTACGGAACCCTTAGTTGGATTTTGCCTATGAACGAACTCAAACGCGGAATTCGAAATCCAGACAAAATCTGAAAATGTTGGGTTTGTAGATCTTTCCGTTCGGAGTTTTAGTGTTACGGATGTGCTCAAAAACAATTCAATTTTTTCTGATTAATAATGGTTTTTAAGACCAATATAGTTGCGTTGCAATATAGTCATGAGGCCTACAAGAAGTCAACCGGTTCTTTTAACTTTTAGTTATTACAGAGGTCTTATCAACGTGAATGTTATTGCTCAATATATACAGCAATGATTATTTTATTTTGGCACACCATTTATTACTTTATGCTACTCAAGGGCATTTAAAAGTATATTCCTAAACCATTAAGAATTATTTCATATTATATTTTTCCTCTTGCATTTTATGATCTCGGTGTATAATTTTTGTATTTCATACTTAACATTTATCTATTTAATTGATGGTAAAATGTTATAAACTTCTTACCAATTACTAGTTTTTCTCAGGAAAAATCCATAAGCATTTACAATTTATCACAAAAATTGAAAACAGAAGTTGAGGTAGAATTTCTGTATGATATTAATAAGGAATGTAATACCATTGTTTAAACAGTGCTAGTACAGATGGTAATTAGTATTGAAGATTGCCATCCAACTGTTTTACTTAATGTGTAATTGTGTTTATGTGTAATGTGCAAACTGAAGCAACTGTAAACTTTTGAAAATTGGTGTCATTGTGAATTGAATTACATTCCAATGGTTTGATCAGGATTGTTACTTAATGAAAGCGTTGTAGTGACTAACATAATTTTTTGGCACTACTAAAATAATGAAAAAAAAAAGTTGATAGATAAGATATTTTTTATAATGTTTATTTATAGGAATCAGCGATTTAATTGATTACAATCGATAATGTGGTCACAGCTGTCACCTTCCATAGCCAAAACCCTATTTGATGCCAAATCTTTCAAACTAAATCTGAATTATGTTGTAATATATATATATATATATTATTATATACAGGGTGAGTCTTTGACTTGTAAATATATTTCAATCGAAGATTCTCGAGCTCAAAAGAAACACTTGTTTCCTTTACTATTTTTTCAGATTCGATTTTTTTCCCGCTTGATGCAGCGGACATTTTGGAGTTTGACTTTGATGGAATTTTATGTTTGGCAAAGATTCAGATTAATAAAAAACTATATTCCGAAAATCATTTCCTTTGATTCCATTCCATTTGCGAGATATAACTAAAAATTAAATTTTTTTATGAATTTTCAACAGCCCTTATCTCTTCAACTGAACTGAATTGGAAAAAATGGTAAAGGAAAAAAGTTTTTCGTTTGACCTCAGGAATCTTCATGAAATATATATACAAGTCAAATACTCACCCTGTATATATGTGAAATTATATGAAATCATTTCTAGAATATTACTAATTCTTGAAACACCATAATCTCGATGAATTTTTATGTTTTCTTGTATGTGCATGCCTCTATTTGTTTGTATTTTGGGTTGTTATTGATTACTTGAATTGGTGAAAAAGAATGTAATCATAAAAATACTCTAAATCCAACAATTATTGTATCATTAGGTTAAAAACGTTGTTATATGCTGTACTCTGGAATTATCGCTTCACAAAAATTCCATTTTTTCCCCATCATATGTTTTTTCAGCGCATCAGCCTAGGTTTGTTACGTTCTGACTATATGGTGAATACAAAAACTTCTAATTCAATCAAACAAGTGGAAATAAATACTATTGCTTCAAGTTTTGCTGGCATAAGTATACGCAGATCCTCCTCTTCTAGGTATAGTAATAATTTTTTTTATTAACACCTCTATTATTTCAAAAACCGTCATCCTATGCTCTTCTCTGCATGAAATTCTTCTGTCTCAAGTAGTTAAAGTTTTTATGATTACATTTATATTTATTGTCTCCTAGATCTTGAATTTGTGGGATTCAACCATTGCATGTCACTGGGTAAATTAGTCAGTTTTTTTTAGTCTTCTTTGTTCATTAATTTTTATTTAAGAATGTTGCTAATTAACACATTGTGTTGGTGTCATTGTGTAATATTTTGAATTATTCATGATTAGCCTTCATGAATTATTTGGAGACCAACAATTTGAGGAATTTAAATTTGATATTAAACAAACTTTTATTATGGGTAGCAAATCTTTGTGATTAATATTTCTTATTAAAGATAAATTTTGAGAAGTCTCTCTCAAGGTATGAATACATTTTAGGTTTGTTTTGCATCAGCTTGGATATGGGGACCAGATTGTAAACGTGAGTATCGATAACTCAGTTAGTAGTGAATCATTAAATTTTACTGTTTCAGTTGCCAGAGAACAATGCCCTTCAGGGCTTATGTGGAGGTATGATCGAGGCGTGGAAAATATATGGAAATGAAAATGCAGCAATTCTATTTGTTATTGAAGAAGTAACAATCAATATTTGTGATCAAAGATTTCATGAATTCGAAATTTATAGAATGAGTCCCCAAACGAAAGTTGTGAGAAAGACATTGACTGAAATTGCTAACAAAGCTAAACTGGGACCAAACAATGAATTGATTATGTAAGATATCAATTTGAATTTTGTTGCTAATGCTAATAAAAAAATTCCGATTTTGTTTTCTAGAGATGGTATCCATATGGCTGTTGTTTACTTCAGATCAGGGTATGAACCTGAAGCTTATCCTTCTAAAAAAGAATGGGATGCTAGATTATTGATTGAAAGGTAATTATTATGATCTTATTTGAATAACCTGTTTGAAAAGTAATTCTCGAACGCAACTCTGGTGTTTTCATTTCTTTTCACATTTAAATTAAATTTTATTTATTTAAATTTATTTTCCATTCACTATTTGAGTTTATTGTTACCAATAATGAATTGTAATTGGTATAATTGAATTGATATTTGTAATCTTATGGTTAATCAACATGTTGGCTGGGTTACATATAATATGGAGATGGCTTTCAAGAATTGATGAGATCACCAGAAGTGAATAAGTTTTCAAAATCTCAGGGCATATGTATTGCAAACAACTAAAAAATTTTTAATCCAGTGTGACATACAGTGCTGTTTAGACCAATAAAACGTAAAAAAGAAATTTATAACAGTGACTAAAATAATCTAAATAATAATTTGGAGTACTTTACTCTTTAAACAATTCATAGAGCTACAAACAAGTCCAAAAAAGCTTGAAAGATTATTGTTAAGCACAACCTTTTCTATTGTATTTCTTCTCCAAATACCCTTTTTCTTATGCACACCTTCAAATTTCAACTGGTTCCTACTAGAACTAGATCCATCTCCTTGCATATAAGGTGTGATAAAAATGTCATCTTTTTTTTTGCTTTGCCCAAGCTTCTACTTCATCATTAATTTACTTTCCACAAATTTGATTGCAGATCTCAAGCGATAAAATGCCCCTCAATACAGTATCATTTAGCAGGAACCAAAAAGGTACAACAAGCTTTAGCTAGGAGTGGTGCATTGGATATGTTTTTGACAGAAGCTAAGAAAATAGAAGCAATTAAGGAAATATTCACAGGTTTATATAGCTTGGACTTTGATGAGTTTGGGGACCAAGCCGTCCAGATGGCTTTGGATGAACCAGAAAGGTTGTTGTACACCTATTCTTCTATGATATGTATAACTTGTCTATTTTACTGTTATCAGATTTGTTTTGAAACCTCAAAGAGAAGGAGGCGGAAATAACATTTATGGTATGGACGTGAAGAAAGCTATGTTAGAAATGAAAAATAGTAAGGAAAGAACAGCTTGGATTTTAATGGAGAGAATTCATCCACCTGTATCCAAGTCATATATTATTCGACCAGGAGATAAAAATTTACCAATTCTGGAAGATGTTATATCTGAATTAGGCATTTATGGAGTTGTGATTGGGTAATGATTTTTTTTTTTTTATTGACACCTTATGAAATTAGTTTAATTGTCTTTCTGTGACTGGATTGAACTTCAAAGAATTTTGGGTTTATGGAGGATAAAAAAGATAGTAATTTAGATTATAGTTATAGTTGGGTTAGCTAAGAACTCTCTTCCATCCATTCAAATGGATACAATGTGTTGAATAATAAAATAAAAATTAATGTCAAAATAATTATTGCAATACTGCAGTAATCCAGTTAAAATTAGGATAAAAAAAGTATAAAAGTAGGTGGAGCTATATGGGGGATATATATATGGGGGAGTACTGAGTTTTTTGATGATTTTTGTTGATTTTTGACCAGAAAGTTATTCATAATGACAGTCTCCTGGGATAGTGCAGTATTGGGTGCGAAATAAGAGTTTTCTTCACAAATTTGATATTTTTTGAAGAATTATGAATAATTTCAACGCTTCAGTATCAGAATTCCATTTGCATTGTAAAATTTGAAACATTTCTCTATTGATTCACTTGAAACACTAAGAGATTTCTCACTGAAATCCTTAATTTTTCTTTATTTGAACAATAAGTATGAAAATCACAAATGAAAATTATCCAATTGACCTTTTTTTATATGGAAAATCCATTGCTCATTAACAAAAAATCATCATTATTTGATGTTTTAGTATTTTTTTAACATTTCTGACCATCCTACCTATATAGTATCATATATCATTTTGAAGGAAAAAAAATATTGAATTCAACGAAGTAATGATATATAGGGTGTTCCATTGAAAAAAATATAGGTTTGTATTGAATCTTCAAAACCATACCCCGAGAAAAAAAATCGAGTACACCACTGGATTCTACGCAGAATTCTGAATCAGATGTAGTTTTTACCTCAGCATTATTCCTAATAACTTCGGAGATAAAGGAGGGGTCCGAAAAGTATCAATTTCCAAAATCGCCCTGTATCTTTTGAACGGAAACAGTTATACAAAATCTGATTAGACCAACTCGAGTTTCACGAAAAAGTAGGACAGGAACGTGAAAACCGCAAGGCTCTATCTTAAATAACAAGCGAGAAACCTGGCAGTCTCACCCAAAATGGGATGCACTGTACAATCAGTCCATAAAAATTTCGAAAAGACCTTACCCAGCAACTACAGACCTATCGCTCTATTATCTATTATTTCAAAGGGCATGGAAAAAGTCATTAACATCGAGCTCATGAAACATCTGGAATACTCAGCAATTATCAGCGATAGGCAATATGGTTTCCTTCATACAAGATCAACTGGTGATCTGCTTGCTTAGGTCTCACATATGTGGCAGCTATCTATGGAAAAATATGGTGAAACCTTAGCCGTGGCATCTTCAGGGCATTCGATCAAGTTCGCACCAGGGACTCCTCGCAAGCTTCCATTTTATAGCTTGCACTGGTAGATGCAGTTTTATTTGACTTTCTACCCATAAATGCTGCTTTTCCGCAGGTATCAGTTCTAGCTCCAAAATTGCTTTCACTGCATACATAGCTTCGCGGACAATTCTACCCTCCATACCGTTTTTTCTTCCGGGGCTCCAATACCAGCTCGCCAAATCAGAAACGAACAAAAAAGAAATATATACTTGGCAACAATTCTCTAATGGGGGTCCAATAACTTGGAAGAGTTCAACGCAGACAAAACACAAGCTTGTCTTTTCTCTAGAAAAGCCAATCTCACTGTGCCCAACATAAGATTCTCAGGAGTAACCATACCATTGAAGACATCCATCTCGATGCTTGGTATTGCTATCAGCAATAACCTTTCTTGGGAAAATCACGTGAGATCAATTGTTAAAAGTGCATTATTAATTCAAGTTCCTCCAAAGGTTTTTTTGAATACAACAAAACCTTGTCTCCGCAAAAGTGAAATACCTCGACTCGAAACCCATCACGTCCACATAGAGCAAATAAAGTATTGGACCCAAAGCTGATCCCTGCGATACTCCCATATTAATTGTACATTCGTATATTCGTCAAAATGATTCTATTCCGCAGATATGAAGTTGGTTGTGTTCGTTTTGATTACAGCACCCTGACCTACATAAGGTAAAAAGGGTGACCATAACCCACACTGTATTCAAGCAGAAGTTGGTTACTCGTGATTATTCCTTAAGGGCCAAAACCAAGGGCGGGACCAACAATACCCGCGGTCATTAGTGATTATTCGCTTGAAATCGCGTATGGTCCATTGAGCGCAGAAGATCAATAATATATATTATATTTATTTTAGGTAGGGCAAGCCGTCAGCGATCAGCAAAAGTTGTAAATAAGGGAACTTTGTCCTATCTTTTATTGCAAAATGTTGATGACACGAAATCACCTGGTTTTCGCGGTTTCGTGTGTTTTCAAGGTAGATACAGTTTGCATCATGCTGTGCTTCTTCCGATGTTTTCCTTTAAATCGCTTACGTCATGCCATACTTAGATATTATTACTCCGCAGCAAAAAATGTCCCTGAGAATCCTAAAAGCCCTGCCTGTAATGCCTACAAAATTATTTTGGTCTTCAAATATGATCAATTTAAACTATTGTTCAAACGACACGAGTTTTGATATAGATGCTCTAGATTAATTATATGTACTTATTTTGTTTTCTTCATTCCAGTGATTCCCAAAAAATTCTTGTTAACCGTCAAGTGGGACATATGCTTCGAACAAAATTGAGTTCTGCAGATGAAGGTGGGGTCGCAGCAGGATTTGGTGCTCTAGATAGTCCTTTTTTGATAGATCTTGACTGATAATGAAGAAGAAGAATTCAAATTATTTGTTATTTTTGTCTGCAATAAATATTGTATTTTGTAAACATATTTTATATACTCATTGAATAAATTTGAAGTTTTATTATATGTATTTTTTTTATTAACTCCCAAATTGAAGACACAGATATTTCAATTAACATTTCACACGTAAAGATATGATTTTTTAGGACCAGATGTACTCCATTGTATAAAATCTCTTACTTCTACATGTGGGACTCTGTAGAAATGACCTATATGACCCTAGCTTCTCGTGGGACTTATCATGCAAAAGGACCAAGCCATCCAGAGTACTCTGAATAACAAGGAGATCGCAATGTGTGCCTTCCTAGACATATCTGGGTCCTTTGACAACACAACACATGTGTGGGTCAGAGAGGCACTCAAAAGGCGAGATGTGAACAAAACCATTTTAAAATGAATGTATGAGATGCTGAAGACGGGAATAGCTGAGACACAAACCACCTCTGTTAAAGCCACTCACGGAACACCTCAAGGGACAAGCGCAGTCCCAGGGGGATGGGGGCTGTGGTCAGGGAGGTCATGACCTCCCCGAAAATGGAACCACCTAACACTCAATATGCCTTTCAAGCAGACAAGATGCGAAATGGTCCTATCAAAAAACTTGAAGCCCATAACGGCGACCCCCCAAAATTTAAGGCTAGGACCGCCCTTGCAAGGGGGAGTAAAATCTCCCCTTCTATGGAGCCTAGTAGTGGATGAATTACTTCACAGACTCACAGAGCTTGGCTTCGACTGAATAGGCTATGCAGACGATATAGTCTTAATAGTTAAAGGAAAATTCGAGAGCACCTTGTGCGATTTAATGCAGGAAGGCCTTAGAATAATTGAACAATGTTGCTTGTCAGTGGGGCTAAACATAAACCCATCCAATACTAGAGTAATTCCATTTATTCGGGAAAGGAAACTTCCAGCTATGAAATCTCTGTCTCTCTCTTAAAGGAGACATCATAAAGTGGAAATCTGAAGTCAAATATCTGGGAATAACACTAGACAGTAATCTTCTGTGGAGGAAAAACATTGAGGTTACGGCTAACAAAGCAACAAAGGCCTTGATGGCGTGCAGACGTTTGGCTGGTAAGATTTGGGGATGTAACAAAAAAATACTGGATGTACGTCATTAATTGTGAGGCCGATAATAACCTATGGGGCCATAGTCTGGCATGCTAATGCGAGTCAGAACAGCACGAGGAAAGCTCTTGATACAATACAAAGGTTAGCCTGTGTTTGTATCACTGGAGCTATGAGAATGTGCCCTACTAGGGCATTGGAGATCATTACAGATCTCACACCTTTTCATCTAGTAATAGAGAGAGTGGCCCACGAGGCCACTATCTAGGGAAGTTACTGGCAATGAGGGAATTAGGAATAAGAGAGCCTGGTCCTCCTTGACTAATTACATACCATCAGCGAACCTTCCCAGTGACGTGATGATAAGGAAAATTAGCATCGAAAAAACCTTCATTACGATACTAAGTAGAAAAGAAGATTGAGAAAAGGAGTCTTCAAAAGAATACCATCAAATGGTACACAGATGGTTCCAAAACCACGATGGGGACTGGCGCTGGAGTTTTCGGGATTGGTACCAAATGCTCAATATAGCTAGGCCGCTGTCTAAGTGTCTTTCAGGCAGAGATACTTGGAATAGAAAGATGTGTAGAAATCAACCTAGCAAGAAATTATCAGAAATGTGATATAGCGATACATTTTGATAGTCAGGCTGCAATTGAAGCACTGAGCTCACATATCGATTCTAAAATGGTATGGAGTGCCAAAGAAAACTCAATGAAATAGGCAAGAATAACAAGGACTTTTTAATCTGGGCTCCCGGGAATTAGAGGGAATGAAGAAGTCAACACACTTGCCAGAAAAAGGGCACGAACTCCTTTCATCAGCCCGGAACCTTTCTGTGGCGTAGAAAAATGTAACTACAAGAAAGAGTTTCAGGAGAAGGAAGAAACTCTGGCGGAATATTCCTGGTTTGGATCACTCCAAAAAGATTCTTCGAAACTTTGACTCTACGAGATCTAAGAAGTATCTGGATCTCAGTTAAAATAATCTACAACTCCTCACAGGGCATTGTCACCTTAGGAAACACCTCATGAGAATGGGTCTAACAGAAAATGACGAGTGCAGATTCTGTGGGGTGGAGGAAGAAACTCCGGATCACCTGGTGACGGAATGCCTCGCCATCGCTAGCCAACGCAAAACCTGCTTTGGACATGAAACTTGTTGAAATGAGGAATTAGCCTCCTTGAAGCCATCCTCGATATCGGAGTGCATCAGAACTCTGGAACTGGAAGGCGAGCTGTAGATCACGCTATGGAGAGAATAGCTCTGATGGGGCAATAGATGATTAGGTCGCAGTGAAACGAAACCTCCTTAATTAAATCTTATCTGAATCTAATCTAGTGATTTTCACATTGAAAAATGTTGGTTGGCAGATATTCTGGCGGAGTTTTACTCGATCAATTAGCCTCCTTGAAGCCATCCTCGATATTGAAGTTCATTAGAACTCTGGAGCTGGAAGGCGAGCTCTAAATCACGTTATGGAGAAAATAGCTCTGATTGGGGGCACAATAGACCATTGGGTCGCAGTGGAATGGAACCTCTTCAATTGAATCTTAATCTTGAGGTCGAAAATAATTCTCAAAGACCGTGAATTTTAGCCAAAAAATTAAAAAGGTTCTTATTTGTTAAGAATGGATCAGGCTATCCAAAATTAAATTTCTCATTGTAATCAAAATATAAATCTAAACAAGTTGACTTTTTCTACCCCTTCGAATCATAGAGAAACTGCACCAAAATTTTTTTGAATGCCTTCTTGGCCTCATAAATATTAGCTTAATTTAATTTTTGTGAATTTTTCGGTTTTTGAGAGACAAATTAAAAATTACTTTTCGGGCGCCATTTTCAGGGGGCTCAAAAAAATTTACATACATGAAAGACTCACCCTATTTTTTTGACAATAAATTATTCCCTAAATTTTTTCGCAACTATTTATATACACCCTGTATTTCATAAAATTATGTCAGCAGAGAGTTCAAACAGTCAGAATGAAAAACATTTAAAACACCTTTATTAATTACAGGAAAATATTTCAACATTTGAAAATTGAAGTAACACAATATGTCATTGTCAACAAATTAAATTCTTAACAAGATGTGAAGAGACCCTTCGCCTTCATTCTCTCGAATTCTTTATCAATATCATAATTCCTGAAAAAAAAAAATTACAGGAGTATTTCAAGTGGGAATGCAATATATATTTACGCGTGAAATTCGGCATATTTCTTCTTTTGATAATCGCAACGAAATTTCCAAAATAGGTATCCCCCCACAAGACCAGATATTCCTGCTTTCACTAGATTTCTAAGGGATTGTTCTAAACACATGTTGAACATGTAAGGTTTGTGAGTCATCTGTAAAAAGTAAATGAATGCTTTGCACAATACAGAATGTACGGCAACTCAATTTCGAACAGAAGTTTGCGAAAAATCTTACCTTTTCGATATTTAATTATTTGAAAGGATAATTTTATTACTGTTGATGTCGGAAAAATCTGTTCGTTTCCATAGTTTCAGTGAATAAATTCATTTTTGTGGTTTTCTGCTAAGTGGGTAGTAAGCATAGAGTAATAAATATACATGTATATTACTCTGAGGTAAGATGCATAGAATACCTGGTGTGTTTACTGATTCGATTTTGTTTCAGACTTTTCGAGAGACCCACCTGTTGCTTTGGTGGTCTGCTTCACCAGAGTGATGTAAGGTGGCGCTCTTTAAAATTTTTCGAATTCCCTCATCTGCCTGGTGCCGTTTAAAAAGGAAATACTGATTTTAGACACTGCAAACATTCACAATAAATTACAATTCAGTTCATATCGAATTTTTACTCAAATGAATGGAATATAATTGTAACATAGTCAACATTTTAAATAGTTAGTTATTAAGAATTATATCAAATGTGGCAACAACGCATCGATATGGTATAAATAACAAATATGTTGGTAATTCTTTACTTTACGATTCATTCAATGTAGAGACATAAATAAGATAGAAACAATAAATATAAAACTGCCTTATCAGCATAGACCTAATATCAAATGGACAGGCCCTTAGAGAGAAATTCTGGCATGCCGCATATGAAAGAGAGAGATGGAGCTAGATGAGTCAACGTCAAAATCATATGATCAAAACATTGAACTCACATTCAGAAAATCGCTAATTTTTCTCTCATTCTGAATTGAACACATAGTTAATCTGATTGATTCGATTTGTAAAAGTGTTGAACATTCTAATAAAAGGAATTAGCGGTAAGTATTCCGTGAAATCTTTATCGGATTTCAATAAGTTCATGAAACTTATTGAAAGGCCGATTTCATCTTGAAAATTAATTGAAAGCTCATGTTTTTCTAGAATCCATCTGCTATTACGAAATTCAAAGCACCAAAAGAACTAATTTTCAAATAAAATGCCTCACACTCGTGCAGCCTTCAATTGTACAGCGAGATTAGAAAAAAGCCAAAAGTTGAAATTTCATTCGTAAGTATTTATTTCTTTTAATACCCTCTGAATTCACACATAAAGGAAATATCAGTTCACAGTTTTCCAAAGGATGCGAATTAAGGGAACAGTAGATGAAAGCTGAAGAAGAATTGATTTCAACCCTTTTTCCTTGTTGAAAATATGCAGCAACCGTTTTCATCAACATAATTTATTAATATTCATGGTACAAAAACTCTGAAAAAAGATGTTATTCCTTCAGTTTTCAGTTTCTCCAATTATATGCCTGAGAGATTAAATTATGGAGATAAATGTCTTGAAGATAATATTGAAGGTACATTAATATTTTATTTTTTATGGATGTGAAATATCTATTTATTTTCCGTCCCTTATTTTATTCATTCATATAAATAATTATTGCAAAAGAAATTGAACAGGACCAGCCAGAGACAAAACAGCAAGAGATGGGGCAACCAGAGACGGTACAACTGTTTATAATATCAAAATCCTCTGCTGCTGCCATGGAAGATTTTTCCCCAAGATTGAATACTAATATTAGAAATACTAGAAATTAGAAACCTGGGAATGAGGATTTCCAAGAATGGAACACTAGACGAAGTAATATCTGAGAGAAACATCCAAAGAAAACCAATAATCTCAATGTTAAATAGGATATTATCGATTAAAAACATAAATGTGAATAATAAGAAAAAATGTACTTAATAATTAGGAGCATAATAACATACAGCTCTGAAGTGAACAGCAGCTGGAAAATCTGAAAGGGACATGATACCAAATGATACAATAAGACATAGAATGGAAATAAGACATGATATTATTGATCTTAAGAACACAACAGTTGGTTTGGTACAGACAAGTCCATAAATACTTATGATACTAGGTGTGATTTAAATGATAATAATGTAAGTTCAATTCAAGAAAAACCAAATATGAAGATCAAATAGTTTGAAATTTTCAGTTTTTTAGATTGCCATACTAAATGAGGAACATATTCTGTGCCGTGGCTTAAAAATTCATCTTTAGGGAAGCTCATTCACTGAAAGGCTGAAAATGGGTATCTTAAATTGTTATTTAGTTGAAAATTACTTTTAACATATGTGAACAACAACTTATAAAATTATAATATGTATTTTTCAGGAAAAATGAATGTATCATAACTGATCCTTGGAGAGATAAGGAGAAGAAGATTCATAAATTTCAAGATTTGGAGGAGTTTAGAACTAAGAAGAGGAAGAGCTCAATCCTGATATTTTTCAATATCCTGGATATTAAATGATTGGAAGAGTGAATATCCTCCTTAGTGGAGAGTGAGAAATCCGACTGCGAATATGTTCTTCCTCATGCGCTGATAGGCTAGAGTCGGACCATTTTTTAAATCATTTATTGTAATAATGTATTTTGAACAGCAATGAAAACTTAATGAATACAATTCTTCATAAACTTTTTTTTTTTTAATTGCCTGTGTTATCTGGAAACAATTTTTTGAAAGATTTTACTATTATCAAATTGATAAGTGACTTGAACTAAACTAGTTGGAAGTAATAGAAAATTGAAGAATGAAATGTAATAGACATAACTGCTTGTATTTAAACGCTAAAATTGTTTGTAAAAATGATTTTTCATTCTACCATCAATAATATTTGTACTTAGAATTTTGGTTGTCGAAAGCCAAAGTAATAAAATAGAACAACACAAATAGGTGATTACTAAGCAGTATACTTTCATTTTGAATCTTTAAATGGTTATATTTAAGAATTAGTCTATATTGAATTGATTATTCCAACCAAACATTTGAAAGAATGATCATCTTCACTCAATAATAACATAATATAACGATTTTTACTTAATAAAAATATATGAAAATTATTTTCATTTTAAGTTGCGATATAATAAAAAAATATATTTTTTCTACTATCTTAATAGAAAACTTCATTCTCGCCCCTAAAGAAGGAAGGAAAAATGTTTTCCTCCCGGCAGGAGTAGAAGTACCATTTTCCTCCCTGACTGATAAAAATGACGACCTTAAAAGTAGTAGAAAAGACTATATACATACCTAAGGAAAAAATGCTTTCCTTTCTTGGTATATAAATAATAAAAATATTATTTATTATAGCTTTTTCCATAAATTCTCAAACAAAAATTAAACGTTTGATAGTCGAAAATAGATTAATATAAGAAAGATTTCAAGCAATTCTAACCCTCGTTTACATTGCTAGAATTCCAATATATCAAAATAACAATGAGTTTCATTCAAAATAAAAGAAAAATTCAAGATTTTCAAAACGTAAGTCCAATGTTTTGGTCATATGATTTTGACATTGACTCATCTAGCTGCATCTCTGTCTTTCATATTCAGCCTGACGCGAACTCTTCGTGAAAGTCTCGTTAGGGCCTGTCCATGTGATATAAGGTCTATGCTTATCAGTCATTTGTGAATATCATTTAAAAACCTGAAGAAATCTCGCTCGACAACGTTACATGGTGTCAGGTGTAAAACACGATAAATTCATAAAACGTATTCAAGAAATTATTCATTTGAAAATGGAGGGTTTGAGAACTCCAACTACAATGGATTTTTCTGGAAACATTTCAAAGAATTGGTCCACGTGGATACAAAAATTTAACCTGTACATGAAAGCATCAGGAAAAGACAAAGAAGAGGATGAAAGTGTAAAAGTTGCGATATTTTTGCATTTAATTGGCGACGAGGGTATTGAAATCTATAATACATTCAAGCTAAGAAGTTCAGCGAAATTAGCAGATGTTATAGACAAATTCAAGAAATATTGTGAACCTAAAAAGAATTTGATTTACGAGAGATACAAATTCTTAAGCTGGAATCAAAAAGAGGGACAATCGTTGACGCAATATATATTAGAATTGAAAACCAAGGTAGCAACGTGCGAATATGAAAAGGACATGGAAATGGTGAGAGACAAGCTGATAATGGGGATTTGTGACAACCACCTTCGGGAAAAATTACTACAAATTGAAGATTTGACCATGGCAAAAGCAGAAGAAATTTGCCAAATTTTCGAGACAAGTCGCAAGCAGACAACGGAAATGGGCAATAAAGGAATGGAAACGGCAATGGATGCAATCCAGGAATATTCACGGAAAAATCGAGGAAACTTTGAGCGGAATAAGATAAGTAACTCAAATTTTAATAAAAAGAATCAGGTCCATTTCATTTGTAAAAGATGCAATTTGAATCATGAAAAAAATAAATGTCCAGCATATGGTAAAATATGTTGGTTTTGCATGAAAATGAATCACTTTGAAATTGGTTGTATAAAAAAGAAGTTCCTTAAATCCAAGAAAAGAGAGGTTAATGAAATAAATGAAGAATTCATAGATTCCGATTCTAGTGATAATTTTTCGCTTGAAACTGTAAATATAGTAGAGACATATAGAGAGATAGAGAGAAGAGAGAGAAATTAAATTTATTGATAAATCAAATGGCTATCGACCACAGTCTTCCAGCCAGTTGCATACATTTTTATATTACATATTATTAATAAGTATTAAAAAAAAAAATAAAAATAAACATCATCCTAGTGATTCCAAGTGTTCGAAAAGTGGCAAAGCTGGTAACTTTGCCTTTGGTGTAGTTGCTCTACTGTAATGTTGTATCAATGGCTCCATCATGTTGATATTATTTTGGTTATTGATGAATTTTTTACTTAGTTTTTGCATTCTTTCCAGTATTGGTTCTATTCCCGTTGTCTGATATAAAAGCTGATTGGATGGATTGTGCAGGGGGTTGTTGGGATGTCTCATTTTTGTAATCTTACGTAAGCAAGTTCTTTCAGCTACCTCAATTGCATTCAGAGCTGTTTTTGTCGAATTTGAGAAGATTATATGTCCATAGTCCAATAAAGGTCTGCATATCATTTTATATATGGTACTAGCTGTTTTAATACTGATTCCTTTGTTTTTATATGTAAGAGATCTAAAATGCCCAGCTCGTGTTATGGCTTTTTTCTTTTGAAGTTTCAAGTGTGCTTTGAAGTTCAACTTGTTATCAATCTTTATGCCTAGGTATTTGCATGAATCTGTTGGAGTTATTGTGTCACTTCCGAGTTTTATATTAGGAGAGTTGGCATTGATTTTATGGTTAAAAATGACGAGTTTTGATTTCCTTGGGTTAGGTTGTATTCTCCAACGTCTCATCCATGCCACTGTTATATCCGCCAACTTCTGTAGACCTTTCATACACTCTTTCAGTGTTTTATGGTGGGATATTAGAGTTGTGTCATCAGCAAATTGGAGAACATACTGTAGACTGTTGATGTCCTGGTTTCTGAAATCAGATTGTCTGTACAAGTCACTGCAGAACAAATTGTAAAGTAGAGGAGAGAGTGGTGAGCCTTGTGGTAGTCCTTGTGCTGTTGTAAATTTTTCTGAGGTTTCACCTTTGACCCGGACTTGTAATTTTCTGTCTAGAAGGAAATTGTTTATAATTTTTATCAAATAAATGGGACACTTTAGATGGAAAATTTTGGAGATAAGACCGGCGTGCCAGACACTGTCGAAAGCTTTCTGAATGTCCATAAATATAGCAGCTGTTTTATTTCCCATTTTTCTATTGCATTGAACATTTGAAGTGAGTATAGTTAAAGGGTGCACAGTCGATGTCTTCTTTTTGAACCCGAATTGACATGGTGGTATATATTTTCCTATCTCATTGCATATTCTCTCTGCCAATATTTTTTCAAAATTTTTTCCCAATGTAGGTAGAAGTGTAATAGGCCTGTAGTTCTCCATGTTAGAATTATCTGTATTTGCCTTGGGGATGGTAATCAAAATGCCTTTTTTCCATTCACTTGGAAAAAGGGAATGAGAGAGACAATAATTATAAATTTTGATTATAATATCGTGAACTAAAGGGTCTAGGTTCCTCAGTATTTTTCTTGGAATGTTGTCATAGCCAGGTGTTGTGTTCTTACCATGGTTGAGTGCCGTATAGTATTCTTCTTCTAGGATAGGTTCAAATGTTATCTCTGATGGAATCTGGGGTAGTTCATTTTTGTACCAATTCTCTATTTGCTTCCTATGCTCCTCATTGAATTCTTTGTTTGCGGATTTTTTAAACAGCTTTTCAAAATGTTTTGCGAAAGCATCAGCAATATCTTTATCCTTAATGAGAGATTCACCATTGACTTGTATTGGATTTGAAAGTTGATGGGTTGTGTACTTTGCAAGTTTTTTAATTGTTCTCCAGTATGTCCTGCCTTTTTGATCCTCGATTTCTTTGCAAGCCTCTAGATATTTATTGGATCTGTATTGCAAGATCATGTCATGAATATCCCTATTCAATTTGTTGAATTTTCGTTTTAAACTTGGATCTTGGTTAGTCTGGTATTCACGAAACAATTGTTTTTTTGTTCTTATCAACTTTATGATGTAGGGAGGAAGGGTTTGGCTGAAGTACCGTTTTTTGAGAGTCGGTGTTTCCTCTGTTATTATTCTTGATAGAGTGTTGTGGAAAAAAGTTATGTACTCAGGGGTCATTTCAATTTGTGGTTCAATCACTTCAAGCATTCTTTTATTCACTTCTTTAATATTGCATTTTTCATAAAGTAATTTGGTCTCTTGAGTGAACAGCAGCTGGAAAATCTGAAAGGGACATGATACCAAATGATACAATAAGACATAGAATGGAAATAAGACATGATATTATTGATCTTAAGAACACAACAGTTGGTTTGGTACAGACAAGTCCATAAATACTTATGATACTAGGTGTGATTTAAATGATAATAATGTAAGTTCAATTCAAGAAAAACCAAATATGAAGATCAAATAGTTTGAAATTTTCAGTTTTTTAGATTGCCATACTAAATGAGGAACATATTCTGTGCCGTGGCTTAAAAATTCATCTTTAGGGAAGCTCATTCACTGAAAGGCTGAAAATGGGTATCTTAAATTGTTATTTAGTTGAAAATTACTTTTAACATATGTGAACAACAACTTATAAAATTATAATATGTATTTTTCAGGAAAAATGAATGTATCATAACTGATCCTTGGAGAGATAAGGAGAAGAAGATTCATAAATTTCAAGATTTGGAGGAGTTCATATTCAGCCTGACGCGAACTCTTCGTGAAAGTCTCGTTAGGGCCTGTCCATGTGATATAAGGTCTATGCTTATCAGTCATTTGTGAATATCATTTAAAAACCTGAAGAAATCTCGCTCGACAACGTTACATGGTGTCAGGTGTAAAACACGATAAATTCATAAAACGTATTCAAGAAATTATTCATTTGAAAATGGAGGGTTTGAGAACTCCAACTACAATGGATTTTTCTGGAAACATTTCAAAGAATTGGTCCACGTGGATACAAAAATTTAACCTGTACATGAAAGCATCAGGAAAAGACAAAGAAGAGGATGAAAGTGTAAAAGTTGCGATATTTTTGCATTTAATTGGCGACGAGGGTATTGAAATCTATAATACATTCAAGCTAAGAAGTTCAGCGAAATTAGCAGATGTTATAGACAAATTCAAGAAATATTGTGAACCTAAAAAGAATTTGATTTACGAGAGATACAAATTCTTAAGCTGGAATCAAAAAGAGGGACAATCGTTGACGCAATATATATTAGAATTGAAAACCAAGGTAGCAACGTGCGAATATGAAAAGGACATGGAAATGGTGAGAGACAAGCTGATAATGGGGATTTGTGACAACCACCTTCGGGAAAAATTACTACAAATTGAAGATTTGACCATGGCAAAAGCAGAAGAAATTTGCCAAATTTTCGAGACAAGTCGCAAGCAGACAACGGAAATGGGCAATAAAGGAATGGAAACGGCAATGGATGCAATCCAGGAATATTCACGGAAAAATCGAGGAAACTTTGAGCGGAATAAGATAAGTAACTCAAATTTTAATAAAAAGAATCAGGTCCATTTCATTTGTAAAAGATGCAATTTGAATCATGAAAAAAATAAATGTCCAGCATATGGTAAAATATGTTGGTTTTGCATGAAAATGAATCACTTTGAAATTGGTTGTATAAAAAAGAAGTTCCTTAAATCCAAGAAAAGAGAGGTTAATGAAATAAATGAAGAATTCATAGATTCCGATTCTAGTGATAATTTTTCGCTTGAAACTGTAAATATAGGTGCATGGCCGTTCTTAGTTGGTGGAGCGATTTGTCTGGTTAATTCCGATAACGAACGAGACTCTAGCCTGCTAACTAGGCGTATTAGACATCCTCAAAGGCCCCCGGCTTCGGTCGGTGGGTTTTTACTGTCTGCGTACATTATATTCTTCTTAGAGGGACAGGCGGCTTCTAGCCGCACGAGATTGAGCAATAACAGGTCTGTGATGCCCTTAGATGTTCTGGGCCGCACGCGCGCTACACTGAAGGAATCAGCGTGTCTTCCCTGTCCGAGAGGACCGGGTAACCCGTTGAACCTCCTTCGTGCTAGGGATTGGGGCTTGCAATTGTTCCCCATGAACGAGGAATTCCCAGTAAGCGCGAGTCATAAGCTCGCGTTGATTACGTCAGCTAATTCAAAATGGCGACAAATGAAAGTGATACGGATACTAGCTCCCAAAAGGACGGTGAAAATAGTGATAATAAATGTCATTATTGTGTTAGAAAAGTTAAAGAAAGTGTAAAATGTGGCAAATGCGACAACAATTTCCACAAATCTTGCATGCTACGTGCCGCAAACCAAGAAAATGCAACATGTAAACATGAGATGGTCGAACCGAATACGGCGATAAAAATGCTTGAAATGGAAAATACACTTCTCAAAAGGCTTCTACAGGAGATGACAGAGAAAAATCAGGTATTGATGGAAAACAACTCCCTTCTAAGAGGAAAAATAACACAAATGGAGAACCAAAACATTCATAAAAAATCATATGCACAGATAACAGATAACCAAAATAACCCAGTTAATATCATAAACAAAACAAATCCCATAACCAAACCTATGATGAGACCACAGAAGGAAAATAAAACGGACAATCAGAATACAGATCCTTCAAAAGTATTTCAATCAACCTCTGTGAATAAACAACTTAACCTTAAAACGAAGAATGTAAACACTCAGAATCAAGAAACGATAAATAAACAAATGGAACATGAGCTCACAAATATAAATGATGTGAACGGATTTAAAGAAGTCAAATATAAAGTTAATAAAAGACATAAAGTTAAAACAGGGACTGGAATAAATAATAATACAACATTCAAATCATCCAAATTGAATGAAGACAAAAAAGCCTGGCTGTTTATATCAAGAATACATAAAGATGTTACAGAGACAGATATAATCAAATTTATCGCCAATAAAGGAAAAGTACAAGAGAATAAAATATCAGTGAAAATATTGAACTTGAGGAATAATGAAAACATACATTATAACAGCATCATGTTAGGTGTCCCTTTTGAAATGAAAGATATTGCATATGAAAACGATTTCTGGCCAACTGGAATAAAATACACAAGATTTGATTTCAAAAGGGGACAACATTTTTTAGACAAAAGACCCCCCATAAACAATCAACTGTAAATGATCAGAAAAAACAAAACAATCAATATAAAATCACAATCTTTCATCAAAATATAAGATCAATTGGAAATGCAACAGAAAAACTAGAAAAACTAACAGACGAAAATCCAGATATAAAAATAGTATGCATCTCGGAACATTGGAAAACGGAAAAACAAATCATGCATCACACCATAAAAAACTTCACTTTAACAGCTAAATATTGTAGACCACTAGGAGAACATGGAGGAACTGCAATATTTGTCAGAAATGACATAGATTCATGGGAAAGACAAGATATAGGGAAAATATCAAAAATAAAACAATTTGAGTGTGCTGCCATAGAGTACCACTTAGACCACAAAAAATGGATATGTCTTGCTGTATATAATGATGGAAATACAGAACAAATTACAACACAGTTAACACCTATTTTAGAAAAACTCACAAAGGAAAACTATGAAATAATAATAACAGGAGATTTCAACATCAATATGCTACAAGAAAACAAAACAAAAAGAGATTGGACGAACTTCCTAAAAACCTTCGGAATCGAGCAAACAATATTTGAACCTACAAGAATAACCCACTCAACATCAACATGCTTAGATGGTATTTATGTCAAAGTAAACTCTCCTTATAGCACAGAGATATTACAAACTCATATATCAGATCACCTCGCACAAAAAATATCTTTTTCACTCAATAAAACTATCAATTATACTCACATAAGAGCGTTATCTAAAAAAAACCTCAACGATTTAAAAAAATCATTATCCCAACAGAACTGGTCATCAGTTTATGAGTGTGATCAAAAAAACATTAATGAACAGTTTAATATATTCCATAATATTTATCTTGAACACTTCAATAACAGCTGTCCTCTCATAAAAATTCCAATAAAATCTAAAAAGCACAAACCAAAACACAACAATATTGAAATTCAACAAACAAAACATGAGTTAGATATATTATTTATACTGAGCACTAAAAATAAAAAATTCTGGAATAAATACATAATAACAAAACAAAAATATGATAAACTGCTCACCAAAAACAAAACTGACAACTTCGGAAAACTCATAGAAAATTCAGACAATAAAAATAAAACAATCTGGTCCATTGTAAATTCTCTACATAAAAACAATTATGATACCCAAATTCCTAGGAAACGAAACATGGAAAATTTAGCAAATGAATTTAATGAATACATCTTACATGCTGCTACTAACCTTACTAAAAACATAAACCAGAAAAAAAGGCCAATGACATACACCAAAGCACAACATATATTTACAACACAAAAAATTAATGAACAAAATATAATGGATATTATCAAAAAGTTGAAAAATAAAACCTCAAGTGGAATAGATGAAATCTCAAACAAAACAATTAAACATACCAAAGAGGAAATAATTCAGGTAATAACATATATCATTAATAACTCTATCACAGAAGGATATTTCCCATCAAAACTTAAAACAGCAGAAATACGACCGAAATTCAAAACTGGTGACCCTGAAGATTATGGAAATTACAGGCCCATTAGCATAATCTCATCATTTGCAAAATTATTCGAACAGGCATTCTGCCAGCAAATAATGGAATTCTTCATATCAAAAAGACTACTTGGCTCAAACCAACATGGATGCTTGAAAGGAAAATCAACACAAACAGCAATATTCCAATTTATAAAAAGAATTATGGAAGCCTTCGAAGATTGTGAACTGGCACTAGGAATATTTCTGGACCTGTCCAAAGCATATGATTGTCTTGACCCAGAAATCCTCTACCAAAAACTTGAACACTATGGAATACAGGGAAACGCATTAAGATGGATTAAATCCTATTTCTATGGACGTACGCAGCAGGTTAAAATTCGGATAAATGGATCAGACATAAAATCAGAAGAACGGCAAATCAAGATGGGGATACCACAAGGCAGCGTAGCAGGGACAGTAATGTTTCTCATTTATATTAACGACTTTGGTCATATTTCTCTGATCGAGGACCGAACAGAAATAACAAATGTTCACTATGTAGATGATACAAACCTTCTAACAGTACAACCATTATGGCCTGATCTCAGGAGTATAACTGAAAAAATAATGCACTACACTGAAGAATGGTTAGAGAATAACAACTTAATACTCAACAAAACGAAAACCAAGATGATATTATTCCATCCAATACACTCTAATATAGAAAATCCTAGAAAAATCAACATAAACAAACAAGAATTCAAGATATCAGAACACACAAAATTTCTTGGTATATACATTGATGGTGATATGAAATGGAAAACACATATAGCAAACTTAGAAGACAAAATTGCATCATCATTGTATGCTTTCAGAGTAACAGCTAAATATCTAAATCCTGAAGTAACGAAAACTGTATACTATGCAATGATAGAATCAAAATTGAGATATGGACTGATATTTTACGGATCTGGAAACATACAATCCCTTTTCAGACTCCAAAAAAAAGCTGTGAGGTTAATATGCAGCTTGAATTACAACCAATCATGCAGAGGATTTTTCCGGCAGAAAAGGATATTGACATTATATGGCTTATACATACAAGAATGCATTCTGTTTATACATAAGAATAATGAATTATTTGAACAATACAAGAATCTGAAGGAAAGATATGAAACTAGAACACAGAATTATAACTATCCCAAATATAGACTAACAACAACCCAACAACAAGCAGAATACAGATGTCTACTATTATACAATCATCTACCAAATGAAACAAAGAACATCACAAACTACAAAATATTTAAGAAGAAAATATTCTCGATGTTGATGGATATGGAACCCTATTGCCTACAAGATTATTTAGGAAATAACTAGAAAATATACTACTTTTTTTGACAATATTTCATTTCATTTCATGTTGTGAACTTGAGACGATTCTGAAATAAAGAGTATTTATTATTATTATTATTATTATTATTATAGTAGAGACATATAGAGAGATAGAGAGAAGAGAGAGAAATTAAATTTATTGATAAATCAAATGGCTATCGACCACAGTCTTCCAGCCAGTTGCATACATTTTTATATTACATATTATTAATAAGTATTAAAAAAAAAAATAAAAATAAACATCATCCTAGTGATTCCAAGTGTTCGAAAAGTGGCAAAGCTGGTAACTTTGCCTTTGGTGTAGTTGCTCTACTGTAATGTTGTATCAATGGCTCCATCATGTTGATATTATTTTGGTTATTGATGAATTTTTTACTTAGTTTTTGCATTCTTTCCAGTATTGGTTCTATTCCCGTTGTCTGATATAAAAGCTGATTGGATGGATTGTGCAGGGGGTTGTTGGGATGTCTCATTTTTGTAATCTTACGTAAGCAAGTTCTTTCAGCTACCTCAATTGCATTCAGAGCTGTTTTTGTCGAATTTGAGAAGATTATATGTCCATAGTCCAATAAAGGTCTGCATATCATTTTATATATGGTACTAGCTGTTTTAATACTGATTCCTTTGTTTTTATATGTAAGAGATCTAAAATGCCCAGCTCGTGTTATGGCTTTTTTCTTTTGAAGTTTCAAGTGTGCTTTGAAGTTCAACTTGTTATCAATCTTTATGCCTAGGTATTTGCATGAATCTGTTGGAGTTATTGTGTCACTTCCGAGTTTTATATTAGGAGAGTTGGCATTGATTTTATGGTTAAAAATGACGAGTTTTGATTTCCTTGGGTTAGGTTGTATTCTCCAACGTCTCATCCATGCCACTGTTATATCCGCCAACTTCTGTAGACCTTTCATACACTCTTTCAGTGTTTTATGGTGGGATATTAGAGTTGTGTCATCAGCAAATTGGAGAACATACTGTAGACTGTTGATGTCCTGGTTTCTGAAATCAGATTGTCTGTACAAGTCACTGCAGAACAAATTGTAAAGTAGAGGAGAGAGTGGTGAGCCTTGTGGTAGTCCTTGTGCTGTTGTAAATTTTTCTGAGGTTTCACCTTTGACCCGGACTTGTAATTTTCTGTCTAGAAGGAAATTGTTTATAATTTTTATCAAATAAATGGGACACTTTAGATGGAAAATTTTGGAGATAAGACCGGCGTGCCAGACACTGTCGAAAGCTTTCTGAATGTCCATAAATATAGCAGCTGTTTTATTTCCCATTTTTCTATTGCATTGAACATTTGAAGTGAGTATAGTTAAAGGGTGCACAGTCGATGTCTTCTTTTTGAACCCGAATTGACATGGTGGTATATATTTTCCTATCTCATTGCATATTCTCTCTGCCAATATTTTTTCAAAATTTTTTCCCAATGTAGGTAGAAGTGTAATAGGCCTGTAGTTCTCCATGTTAGAATTATCTGTATTTGCCTTGGGGATGGTAATCAAAATGCCTTTTTTCCATTCACTTGGAAAAAGGGAATGAGAGAGACAATAATTATAAATTTTGATTATAATATCGTGAACTAAAGGGTCTAGGTTCCTCAGTATTTTTCTTGGAATGTTGTCATAGCCAGGTGTTGTGTTCTTACCATGGTTGAGTGCCGTATAGTATTCTTCTTCTAGGATAGGTTCAAATGTTATCTCTGATGGAATCTGGGGTAGTTCATTTTTGTACCAATTCTCTATTTGCTTCCTATGCTCCTCATTGAATTCTTTGTTTGCGGATTTTTTAAACAGCTTTTCAAAATGTTTTGCGAAAGCATCAGCAATATCTTTATCCTTAATGAGAGATTCACCATTGACTTGTATTGGATTTGAAAGTTGATGGGTTGTGTACTTTGCAAGTTTTTTAATTGTTCTCCAGTATGTCCTGCCTTTTTGATCCTCGATTTCTTTGCAAGCCTCTAGATATTTATTGGATCTGTATTGCAAGATCATGTCATGAATATCCCTATTCAATTTGTTGAATTTTCGTTTTAAACTTGGATCTTGGTTAGTCTGGTATTCACGAAACAATTGTTTTTTTGTTCTTATCAACTTTATGATGTAGGGAGGAAGGGTTTGGCTGAAGTACCGTTTTTTGAGAGTCGGTGTTTCCTCTGTTATTATTCTTGATAGAGTGTTGTGGAAAAAAGTTATGTACTCAGGGGTCATTTCAATTTGTGGTTCAATCACTTCAAGCATTCTTTTATTCACTTCTTTAATATTGCATTTTTCATAAAGTAATTTGGTCTCTTGAGTGTATTCTTCAGGCTGTTTTTTTGTATCAATTGAGAATTCAATTCCAAGGTGATCGGATCCTAAGTCTGGGGTAAGAGTTATGTTCTGAATATTATCTTTTATATTTCTTGTACACATTAGCAAGTCTGGTGTGGAGTCTGGGTTGTTTTCCATTAGGAATGTTGGTGGTGTATCCAATTTGATGAAATCTGAGTTTCTGAGGAAGTTGTTGATTTGAGTTTTTTTTCGGTTGTTCACGTTGAAGTCTCCTAGAATAATGGAATATTTATATTGTGATGCTTTCACCAGTAAATTTTCCTCAACAAGTCGGCTGGAGTGGTGTATGTAGACCAGAAACATATGGATTTTTTCATTATTGAAAGGAACAGTAAAATGCAGAACATCGTTCCATGGGTTATTGAAGTGGGGCGGATTGTTTCTACCAATTTTCACTCTGTTAGAAGCCTGCACTAGTGCACCTCCTCTGGTGTTTTGGTTCAATATACTTCCATGTTTGAACAAGGTCCTCCAATCCCTGTATTGAATGTTGGTGGTTGCTTTAGTTTTAGTTTCCACAAACATTGTACAGTCCACATTGTTATGCTCAAGATAATATCGGATCAACTCTTTTTTGTTGATATAGTTGTTAATGTTTGCATACAAAAATTTAAGCATGAATGTCCCCATATAGCTGCACCCCCTCCGCTGGCTCTGTATCCACTGTTTTGTTTTCATTCTCGAGGTCAATCATGAGTACATAAAGTCTGTTACCAACAAAAGTGGGTACCGTGCTAATATTGTAGCTGTCGATGAAGCGTCTCTGGAGTTTTTGAATCAGTTGTTGTCTTTCAATATTTTTGGGTTTGTTGATTTTATGTATGTATGTTTCTATGATGTGATCATGTATTGTGATAGCTTTGTGTATTCTGCTTTTTTCCACTTTTTTAATATCCATATCAGCTGATTTTTTGTTTATTGATCTTATTTTGATGTTTGGAATACCTTCTATGGGCTTAACTGGTCTTTTTGGGCATTTTATGGACCATGCTACATGCTCTGTGGATTGACATGCAGTACACTTTGGTGGTAAACTTGTTGTACATTCTGATTCCTTGTGTTGTTGTCCACATTTGCTGCAAATTATTGGTGAATTGCATTTGTCCGTTGTGTGGGTAAATTGAGAACATCTTGCACAAGGGACTGGTATTGGATCAGGTGGGTAGCTTGGCTTGGCAATGTAGTGTCTGCATTTGAAGAAGATGCCTTCATTAATTAGTTTTTCATATGATTTTACTTCGCTGGTTATTATGCGTATAAATAAGGATGGTTTGTTTGTCTTCTTTGAGATAATTCTCTTACAATATCGGTGTGTAATTTGGTTATTCTTAAGAAAATTACTAATCTCTTCTTCTTTTATTTCTATTTCCACCTGTGAGATTACGGCTGAATATGATTCCAAGTGAGTTCTGGGCTTGTTGTGAACTGAGGTGTTGGTTGAAGTTTCACAAAAGGTGTTGATTAGTTTCATTTCCTTCATGTGTTTTAGCGCTTTTGTGAGATTATCCTTGGAATTATTCGATTTGACAATAAATCCCTGTGTGGTTTGGGTAATTATATCGCGTCCATCTGGGAACAATTTTATCCATTGATCGGCGACTTGAAGTCTTGTTGTGTTAGGAATAGGTGTTATGTGAAATAAATTCGCATATGTTTTGAAGGAATGTTTTGTTGTTGTTTTTGTTTGTGTTGTGGCAGGGTTATTGATTTCAGATGTATCTGTTTCCATCAGGGTATTTGATGACTCATGTGTTATTTGCGAAATTGTTGGCAGCTGTGGTTCTTCAAATCTTATCTCTGGCGATTTCTTATCGTCGACTTTTTTTGCCGGATCATCTCGGTTTTTTGTTCGTTTCTTCCGCTTGTTTCGCGTCACGATCGTATAATTGGGATCCTTATTTCCTGGTTCTTCCAGACCAGTATCTGTTGAGGATTCACTTTGTTGAGACATTCTTGGGAGACAGAATGCCTCAAATTCATCTGCGTCGTAAGATCTTGCGGGTTCAATATTTACACTCGATTTACGCTCTTCTAATCACTACACGTGCGTTTCAATCAGATGTTGCACAGCAACTGCCTCTTACTATAGAGAGATATTTCTGAATTAAACATTATAAATGAAATAACTGAAAATGTTAAGATTAATGATAAAATTGTGTGTTTTAAGGTCGACACTGGAGCTCAATGTAATATTCTGCCTGCCAATGTTTTTCAAAGTCTGATAAAGAGCAAGAAAAGTGGTTCAGGGCTACAAATAAACAAAAATCAGAAAGTGAATTTGGTTGCTTACGGTGGAAGCAAGCTGGATGTAAGAGGATCCATACATATTAACTGTAATATAAGGAATAAGGTATACAATTTGAAATTTTTAATTGTAGAAGAGCAGGGTAAACCAATTTTAGGGTTAGAAACTAGTATGAAATGCAATTTAATTACAGTCGTCGATTCTGTGGGGGTCGGGTTTTCTGGGCAATTAAGAGAAATTTTCACAGAATATAAGTCTGTTTTTGAGGGCATGGGCACATTTCCAGGAAAACCACATAGATTAGTCTTGAATCACAATAGCATACCTATTGCACATGCCGCTCGCAGAATCCCTAGGAGTCTCTTTCCAGAATTTGTAAAATCTCTAGATAATCTGGAAAAACATGGCGTAATAGCTAAGCTATCAGAGCCCACTGATTGGGTTAATAACTCAGATCTTTTCTTTCCTCTGAGGTTAATATAATATCGTCGTTACAAAAAAAAAAATAAAAAGATACGAATTTGTGTGGATCCATCAGACCTAAATAAATGCTTGAAACGTGAACAATTTCAAATCCCATCTCCTGAAGAAATACTTGGTGACCTAGCCGGTCTAAAATATTTCACTATAGCAGATCTCAAGGATTCTTTTTATCAAGTTAAACTTGATCCGGAGTCATCGAAACTATGTACATTTGCCACACCATTGGGTCGATATAAATTTTTGCGATTACCTTTCGGAATTAATACATCAGCGGAGATATTTCAACGAAAAAATTCAGAAATTTTCGGTGATATTTTAGGCAACAAAATATATATTGATGATTTGATAATAGCAGGTTCAACTGAAGAAGAGCATGACAGAATTTTAAAAAAAGTCTTGAATAGAGCAAAAGAGTGCGGAATTACGTTCAACAAAAATAAATTTCAATATAAAAAAATGCAAGTCAAACTATTGGGTTATATTGTTTCGGAAAATGGTATAGAAGTTGATCCTAATAGAGTTGACGCGATAGTTAAATTAGAAGATCCTAAAAATAAGAAGGAACTCTTGAGATTCCTAGGTATGGTGAAATATCTGTCAAAATTTATTCCTAATTTATCTCAAATCACCAGTCCACTCAGAGAATTAACTCGCGATAATGTCATATGGCACTGGGATAGGCGGATGCTCGGATGCTCTAAAATACTTGAGAAAGCTATTGACTTCAGCACCAATTTTACGTCATTATGATATAAAGAAACATATCGTGATTCAAAGTGATGCCTCAATTGAAGGGTTTGCTGCAAGAAAATGGGGTGGTCGCATTTGCTTCGAGAACTTTGAACTTTGAAAAAAGATATGCAACAATTGAAAGAGAATTATCTGCTCTAGTATTTGCAGTCGAAAGATTCAATTATTATTGCTACGGAAGAACAGTGGAAATACAAACCGACCATAAACCACTAGTGAATATATTCAAAAAATGTATCAATAAAATATCTAGCAGGTTACAAAGATTACTTTTCAGATTGTTCAAGTATGACCTCAATGTTACATATTTACCAGGCAAGCAAATGCTGGTAGCAGACATGCTATCTAGGACTGCTGTGAAAATGGAAAATTCTGATAAAATTGAAGATATTCTTATTCATAGTAATGTGATAAATAATTTACCTACCTATGTCGAACAAAAACAAAGAAGAAATTGAGAAATATATCTCACAGGACGAAAATTTGATTAAACTGAAAGCATTCAGTGAAAAAGGGTGGCCTAAGCGTGTAAATAAATTGTCTGAAGAGCTACAGAAATTTTCTCAAATTAAAGAGGAAATCTTTGTAGCTGACAAGTTTATATTTTTTGGTGATCGGTTAATAATACCAGCGCAATTAAGACTGAAATTTTTGAAAATTTTACATAAGGGTCATATGGGAATCAATAAATGTAGAACTAGAGCTCAGGAATGCATCTACTGGCCTGGGATTTCCAGGGATATTGCAACCTTTGTTTCAAAATGCAGTGTGTGCAATAGGTTCAGAAAAAATAATTCAAAATTGCCAATTTTACAACATTCTGTAACTAATCGCCCATGGGAGAAATTAGCAAGTGACATTCTAACGTTTAAAAATAATGATTATCTAGTAATTGTAGATTATTATAGTCGTTGGCTTGAATTGGAAAAATTAAAATCTAAAAATATAAGTCAAATAATAAAAATTTTCAACAAGGTGTTCTCTGTGCACGGATATCCTGACATAATTGTTACTGACAACGTTCTCTTCAATTCATGCGAGTTAAAGAGCTATTTGAATGAAAGGAATATCAAACTTATTAACTCAATTCCGAATTATCCGAGAAGCAATGGTTTGGTAGAGAAAGCTGTGAATATTGCTAAAAATATGCTCAGAAAGTGTGACTTGGAAAATGGCGATATCAACTCATATTTGCTCAACTATAGAAATACACCTAGTCCTGATTTTGGTCTATCTCCTGCTCAATTATTACTCAGTTGTCGTCTGAAAGATGACATACCTGTCATGGATCACTTGCTTCAGCCTATAGCGATAAATAAGAAATTTATTCGTGAGAAATTTGAAAATAGAAGGTTGAAACAGAAAAATTATTTTAATAGACATGTAAAAAACTTGGCAGAAGGAAAAATAGGTGATAGGGTGTTATTTAAATATAAAAATGTTTGGAAAGAAGGAAAGATTGTTAATTTATGTGAGGAACCACGATCTTATCATGTCATAGATATTGAGAATAGAATTTTCAGAAGAACTAGACAACATATCATTTTGCTTAATAATAGTTATTTCAAATTTCATAATGATAAAACAAATGAAGGTACATGGATAATCACAGATCCTGAAAATCTTGTAGATATCAATAGAGCTAGATTCAGTCTGAATATGTGTAAGAATAAGCATGATTATAACTTGAGAGAGAGAAAAAAAATCAACTATAAAGAGTAGTATTTCTTTATCAATATGTACTCACATAATAGATGAACTTAGTAAGCTTAGGTAGACTAGAATTAGATAGTTAGGTATAATGTTAGTTATAGCATAGTATAAGGATTTTTATTTTAATAATTATTTGTATTTTAGTTAGAGTAGCTTTTTTAACTTTATTAGAACGAAAGTTATTAGGGTATATTCAAATTCGAAAAGGTCCTAATAAAGTAGGTTATTTAGGAATTTTACAGCCTTTTAGTGATGCAATTAAATTATTTAGAAAAGAAATAATTTTTCCTTATATGGCGAATATTTTAATTTATATTATATCACTAGTTTTAAATTTAATTTTGGCATTAATATTATGAATTAGAATACCTTTTTATTGTTATTTATTTAAGTTAAATTTTTCTGTATTATTTTTTTTTGTAATTTCTAGTTTTAGTGTGTATACAATTATATTATCAGGTTGATCTTCAAATTCAATTTATTCTTTATTAGGAAGGCTTCGTTCAGTTGCTCAAGTAATTTCTTATGAAGTAAGAATATTTTTAATTTTATTATCATTTTTAGTTTTAATTATATCTTTAAATTTAATAGATTTTATGTTTTATCAAGAATATAATATGTTTGATTCGTTATATTTAATTTTCCTCTTAGAATAATATGATTTATCTCAAGATTAGCTGAAACTAATCGAACTCCTTTTGATTTTTCTGAGGGTGAATCAGAGTTAGTTTCAGGGTTTAATGTAGAATATAGAAGTTTTGGATTTGCTTTCATTTTATGGCTGAATATTCTAATATTATTTTTATAAGAATAATAAGAAGATTAATTTTTATAGGAGGAGATTTTTATTCTATTATATTTTTTTTAAAATTATTATTTTTTTTTTTTATGAATTTGGGTTCGAGGGACTTTACCTCCAGGGCCGTATCTAGGTACTATTGCGCCTGTGGCAATATCTTAGACAGCGCCCCCCATTTTCGAAGATTTTTTTTCATCGATTATATTTACTTATAGTATTTTTTTGTTCATAGCTTAAGTCATATATTTTGTGATTATTTTATGCTTATACACAAATTCTAGGGAAGGCTAGCAATATTTTCAATGTTTCCAGCAAGGGCGTAGAAATGGGTGGTAATTACTCCCCCCCCAATATTTCCAAAATATAAAATTTCTGAATTCTCGCAAAAACGAAAATTTTTCTATAAAAAGAACCAATAATCATTTCACTTTCCTCTGAAATCGACACGGAGTACAAAATCGGACCCTTTTACGGTTAATGAGTTTGTTATCGCTTTCAAGATGAGTACTTTTACTGCTCTACGATCACATCTATGTCCGAGGTTTATTATTTTCCTTTATCTATCCGCTTTGTCGGTGTCGCTCGTTTTTTGCATTCGTAATCGGTATGCACGTACTCGTTATTTTCGGTTTTTTGTTTCATTCTCGTCACGAAATTTCAATACAGTAGTTATCAAAGTACTGAACTGAGTAATTCGCATCGAAAAATTGTCTGGCCGTGTTATACAATTTATTGTGATTCATTCAAATTGCAATTTAATTGTGCAGATATCAGTTCTGAATTGATTATATCTAAACGGTGTTCCTAATGTGTACAAATGAAAATGACAGATTTCTCGGATCATTTTGAGAAAAAAGTCCTATAACATGAAACTGCAAACGCTTTGGTTTTGAGATACCGGTGTTGAAGTTTTTTTTTCTCATAGCACCTTCCCTTCACAAAATATTTAACTTGAATTGTCATAGATCTTCCGATTTAAAGTTTTCATCTTGTGATGTGCTCATTTTGTATGCAAATCTATAGGATGATATTTTTTCTGGAAGGGTACCTGCTTCTTTCCACCAGAACTATTTTTTGGTGAAGCACTGGTTCTATAGAAAAATGTGAAAAGAAACTCTGGTCTAGTACAACACTTTTTGGTTTGTTGTAGTTTTGTCGTATCTGCTATCGATTTCGAAAAAAAATTCAAACAGCTCTCTGGTAATCCTCAGGAAAATCCAAATTATTATAAAAATCCAGTTAGTAATCTGTGATGAATAAATTAATTATAACTTATGGCAGATACTCATCAACAAATTCTGTAGCGAAGATTAATAAAGATTCGATAAACTAATGAATATAAGCATCACTAAAAAGTATGACTATACATGAAACACCCTGTATCTCGAAAACTAAGCGTTTGCGGGCTCATGTTTATGGGACTTTTTTTTTTTAAATTATCCAAGGAATATTTTCCTTCGTAACTCCGTTTTAAGAAAACCCAGTATAAGGTGAGAACAATCGAATTGGTAATAAAAAAAATATTTTGAGTAATTAAGTTCCAACTTCGTTATCAAACCTCACATTACAGATATGAGTAAACGTTGTTGCAAAAAAAAATTTTTTTTCGAGAACCCTCCCAAGAAAAAAGAAAGATCTCCGTCCTTGTTTTCCAGATTCCTCGGCATTTCTCGTTGCGAGGCGTACACATGAAAACCGAGTTGTGATCTTTCGAATTTTTATGTCGAGTGCTCCAATATTTTTTTCTTTTGATATGTTTGGGCGCCCCTGCAGACCTTGCGCCCGTGGCAAGTGCCACCTTTGCCACGCCCTAGATACGGTACTGTTTACCTCGTTATCGATATGATAAATTAATATATTTATCTTGAAAGGTTTTTTTGCCCGTTTCTTTAAATATACTTATATTAAATTTTAGATTAAGATTATTATTTATGGTATTAATTATATAGTTAATTAAATTTTGTATAAATCAATAGAAATTTTAATTCTTTCTTATATTTTCAAAATATATGCTTTTCAAGCTCATTGATTAATTAAATATTCATAAGTCTCAGATTTTATAAATAATTGAGTTTAATATAAAGTATATGAAATAGATTAAGGTAAAAATTTGTCCTATAAAAATAAAAGGATCTTCAACTGGTTTAGCTCCAATTCATGTCAAAATTATTACTGTGACGATAAAATTTCAAAATATAATTTTATTAATATAATAAAAGCTGTTTCTTTTTATTATTTTGAAATTAATAAAAGGTATAAAATAAAGAATTGCGATTGATATTACTAAAGCAATTACACCCCCAAGTTTATTGGGAAAAGAACGAAGAATTGCATAAGCAAATAAAAAGTATCATTCTGGTTGAATATGAGGAGGGGTGGAAAGAGGATTAGCTGGAATGAAATTATCAGGATCTCTTAATATATAAGGATATAATATAATAATATTTAAAATAAAAAATATTATAATAAGAAAACCTAAAATATCTTTAAAGGAAAAATATGGATGAAAACTAATTTTATCTAAATTAGAATTAGATCCTAAAGGATTACTAGAGCCAGAGTTATGCAAAAATAGTAAGTGAATTATAATTAAAGCTGAAATAATAAAAGGTAAGATAAAATGAAATGAATAAAATCGGTTTAATGTAGCATTATCAACAGCAAAACCTCCTCATAGTCAAATAACGATAGAATTTCCTAGGTAAGGAATTGCAGAAACTAAATTAGTAATTACAGTTGCTCCTCAAAAAGATATTTGTCCTCAGGGAAGAACATAACCTAAAAAGGCAGTAGCTATAGATAGGAATAAAATAGTAGTTCCTGTTATTCAAGTTTCTGTAAGTTTGTAAGAAGCAAAATATAAGCCTCGTCTAATATGTAAGTATAAACATATAAAAAATAAAGAGGCTCCATTTGCATGAATTGTTCGTATTAATCATCCTATATTTACGTCTCGACAGATATGAGTTACTCTATTGAAAGCTAAATCTACGTTAGCACAATAATGTATAGATAAAAATAATCCTGTAATAATTTGTATTATTAAACATAAGCCTAATAAAGATCCAAAATTTCATAAATATTTCTAGCAGTTGATGATAAGTTATTAACCAACTATCCAGAGAAAAATAGAATTCAAGAAATAATTCCAGGTAGAGAAAACTGTGGTCTATTATCATATTATTCACTTCGTTTCTTTGGAATGTTTTTTTTGCTCTGAAAAATCAAAAATTGAATGAAAAAATATTAAAACATCTATATTAGTACTGCTTTAATTGTAATAAACTCACTTTCAGGAGTTCATTAGAAAAGCAGCTTTCAACTGACCAAAGATATGAAATAATTCTTTCCTCCATAACCCAGCAAACACTGGGAGGTAACTGTGAAGTACCATGGAAGTAACTTTGCAACTGGTGTAGGTAGGTCGATTAAAGAATTGTTAATAATTTTCGTTAAAGAATTAATTTTTCGTATTGGTATTTTCATATTTAAATTGACGTAACGGTCCAAATTTTACTTTAGTAATTTTTACAACAGCAATTATTGTAATTAATAAATAAAAAATCAAAATTAAGTTATTACACTAATATTTTGATTAAAATTATAATTATTTTAAGTTTAATTAGTACATAGTTGAAAAAATTATGTATAAAAATTTAGGATTTTCATAATATTCGAGTAATTTTCGAAAATTTCATATGAATGCTTAAGAGGAAAACGCTCATAAAAAAAAATCTATTTTTTTTTGTTAGAAATTTTAATTAAAAGAATTTTAAAAAAATGTGATATGGGAATTATCTAATAATTTTTTTTGAAAAATTTTTTGTTAGTAATTTGCCTTATTTCGTTCAAAAATTTTCTGAAAAATTGATAAAAATTTTTCAAAATTTATCAATTTTTAAAAATTTTGATGATTAGGGGAGGAAACATTTTTTTAATTTTTCATAAATTTGATTTTTATATAATTTGAAAATTTTTAGAATAGATTAATTTAAACATTTTTAATTAAAATTGAAAATGTTTAGTTTCGGGGGGAACAAAATTAATAAATTTTAAATTAAATTTATTTTGAAATTTTTATTAATTTAATTTTTGATCATTTTATTTAATAATAAAATTTATAATTTAATTTATTTAAATTATTGTATTTATCAAGAATTTTTTAAATCCGATAATTTAAAATATTTTTGATATTTGGTAGGTTTCAGTTTATTATAAAATTTAGTTTATTAAAATTAAATTTGAATAAAGCTATAACAGTCGGAAATACAAATTGTTTCAATTTAAGTTGTTTAGTATTGGATTTAGTGAGTAGGGTAGCACTGAATTTAAGGGTATAACTTGTAAATCCTTGGGGGAAAATTTTTTAATTTAGAGTTAAAAAGTTTAAGGTTTGGTTATTATCTAAGGGGACTATACTATGGTTATAGATTAGGTTGAATAGAATGAGATAATTTTATTGAAAAAAAAAAAATAAAAAAAATGATAAAAAAGAAAAAAATAAATAATTAAGATAAGACTTCAGCTTAAGGGGAAAGATGTAACATAGTCAACATTGTAAATAGTTAGTTATTAAGAATTGCAAATGTAGAGACATAAATAAGATAGAAACAATAAATATAAAACTGCCTTATCAGTCATATGTGAATATCATTTAAAAACCTGAAGAAATCTCGCTCGACAACGTTACAATAATGACAGACCATAGAATATAAAATATTATTGTTCTATACTCAAAGTTCACGACAAGAGCGTAGAAATAGAGGGATACTGGGGGTAATTACACACGGTGTTCCTAAATTGGAGATACAAATGAAAATGACAGATTTCCGGATCAGTTTAAGAAAAAAAGTCCTATAACATGAGTCCCCAAACATTTTGTTTTGAGTTTAAGTTTTTTTCTCGTATTACCTTCCCTTCACAAGATATTTAATATGAATTGGCCATAGATATTCCAGTTTAAAGTTTTCACCATGTGATATGCTAATTTTGAATGCAAATCTACAGGGTGATATATTTTCTGGAAAGATGCCTGCTTCCTTCCTCCAAAACTATATTTTGGTGAATGGCTGTTAGTTTAGAAAAATGTAGAAAAGAAACTCTGGTCCAGTACTACACTTTTTGGTTTGTTATAGTTTTGTCGTATCTGCTATCGATTTCGAGAAAAAATCTCTAGTAATCCTCAGGAAAATCCAAATTATTATAAAGATCCAGCTAGTTAGCTCTAATGAATACATTAATTTTAAGTTTTGGTATTTATTTACCTAATCTGTAGCGAAGATTAATAAATATTTGATAAACTGTACGACACACTAGAAACAACCTGTATATTGAAAGCAAAGCGTTTGTGGGCTCATATTCATGAAACTTTTTTTTTCTCAAAATTATCCAAGTAATTTCTCATTTTCCTTCGTAACTCTTATTTGAGAACACCCAGTATAAGGTAAGAACAACCGAATTAGTAACAACAAAAATTATTTCGAGTAATTTGAATAAATTTCATTATCAAACTTCTTTTTCTAACATTACAGATATGAATAAAAGTTATCGTCAAAAATTTTTTTTTCGATTATCCCTCCCCAAGAAAAAAAAGATCTACGCCCTTGGTTCACAAGAGTCGAGAATTGAGAGAAATGTCAAATGTAAACGATGTATGCGCCATCTGAAACAGACCGCGATCTCTCGAAATCAACTAGGTATAAATCTGAAAAATCTCCCGTTTTGTCTGAAAGTTTTATAGGTATAAGTAGACACACCAGGTTTTCTATGCATCTTACTCTGAGGTAGTAAGAATACGTCATTACTATTTTTATTTTCATTGTGTTGAAAAATATACTGCTCCACAAGAGTTAGGAATATCGTATTCAATCGTTTAAAAAAGTATGTAATCTTCGAGAAAATAGCTCTTAAATCATTTAAAACTCAATAACAACTTGAAATCGATCCAATAAAATCAGTATGAGACATTTCGTCAATCTGATCGCCTTTTTTCTGAAGTTGGGTTCTTTGCATATGCTTCATGAATGTTCTTATTTTGAAATGGAGTCAGTTTATCATACCTTATGTTTCTCTTCAAAAATAGAGAATACTTTAGGGATAATGTTCCAGGCCACTCCTATAATAATAGAAACAGCTATTATATCTATCCTACCCACAGATTACCTGTAACAGAAAAAAGTGCCAAATATGTTTGCATGAAACTCTTCAATAAACTTCCATAGAATTTCAGACAAATCACCAGCCAATATGTATTTGAAAGGGAGATACAAAATTGCTAATGAACCTTGAGCCTTACACAATGCAGGATTTCCTAAATGCTTCTATTTAAATGTAAAATTGAAAAATGCTTCTGTTTTTCTATTTTTGACTGTATTTTCGTTCTGATTGTGGGATTTGCGAAAATAAATAATATTATTATTATTATCCCCGACTTTTGCCTATACACGTAGGATTTCTCCTCGCTGTCGGCTTTGTGAATATTTTATACTATTGTATTTCTTGGAAGGGTGAGATAAATAACGAACACTAGTTCACCTGTGGAGAAGCACAACACAAAGAAGAGAGAGCTTTATTGGTAGACACAGAACAGTGGTTGAGAGAGATCATAGAAAAGTAAGCGTGTATTGAACACGGTATAAACCTAAATTTTTAGATACATGATTCAATTTCAACAGGCTTCTCACTCCTCGCTAAGAGGAACATTCACTCAGTCCCAGATATTTAAAATATCAGAAGGGTAGAGCTCGATCGTGTCCGGTCCTTGTGGTCCCCCTGGTTTTCGTCGAACTTCTGGTCCTCTTACACGTGATCCTTGGACCTGTCCTTCGCTTCCTAGGAATTTTCTCACCGTCCTTGCAATACCTAAAAGAACAGCTTTTTGCATTATATTGCAAATATATTCACTAAGTCCTAATTGCTTGATATTTTTCTAGAGTTTTTTGGGCACTATTCCAGTTGTTGAGATGATAATTGGAATAGTTTTCGTTGATATAATTCCTCACTGACGCTTTATCTGAAATTCGAGGTCCCTATATTTTGAAATTTTTTCGACCTTCTTTTGGCGCAGGTTATTGTTATTTGGTATTGCTACGTCAACGAGTAATGCTGTATTTTGATGTTTATCGACTAGTAATATGTCTGGTCAATTGTGAGGGACTGTTTTAATTAGTCGAAACTGTACGATTCCAGTACAGCTTATAGCGTTCGTTTTCCAGGATGGTTTCCGGTCGGTAATTGTAGTATGGCACTTTTTCAGAATGAATTAGTGTAAATTTAGTTGCCATTTCTTGATCGTAGTAGATCGTATCGTATCTTTCCTACTGCATCGTGTCTCTCTTTATATTCATTTCCTGCAAACATTTGACATCTTCCCGTGATATGTTGTATTGTCTCATTTGTTGGACACCCATCTCGGCATCGATCGTCAGTAATAGTTCGATCCTTTATGATATGTCTGCAGTAATTTCTAGTTGAGATCACTTGATCTTTGATGGCTTAAAGAAAACCTTCCATTTCTGGGTACATTGCACCTGATGTGAGCCAATAGTTCGACGCTTCAATGTCGACATGATCCTGGTTCACCTCGTTGAAATGTCTTCCATGCAGGGGATTCTCTCTCCATCTTTGCAGTTTTTCTTGGTTTGTCTGGTGGTTGTATTAAAATTGCTTCTTGTGAAGTTGTAAAGGTGTTGATTCGTCTGCTTCACACAGTATTTTGTAGAACTCTGATGTACTTGCTTGATCTCTGAAGTATTCCCGTAGGCTTTCTATCTGCCCACTAGCAAGTTTCATGATGTCAGTTAGACCCCTGCCTCCCTTATTTCTCGGCAGTGTAGTCCTCTCAATGCTGCTTTTCGGATGGTGCTTGTTTGCTTTTGTCATCAACGTTCTCATTTTACGTTGCAAGTTTTCGATGTCTGTTTTGCTCTATGGAACTATACCTAATGAGTATGTTAGAATTGAACATGCATATGTGTTGATGGCTCTCGTCATGTTCCTGCTGTTGAGGTTTGTTTTTAAGATTTTTTCGGTTCTCCTGAAGAACTAAGTCTATAAGAGTCTATGAGTCTTGCTTCATTCTTTGGCGGTTGATTCGTCGGTTCTTTCTCATTCCAAGATATTTATAAAGATCATTCTACTTCATTGCTCCTATTTGTTGTCCATTTGCGAGAGTGATCGGTTCATCTTGTATTCTTCCTCTCACTATGCTAAGAGTAGTGACCAGTTGCACCATTTGCCTAAACATTGATTAAAATTTAAACATTCACAGAGAAATCAGAAAGTAATCAACGTTTAGGCAAATGGTGCAACTGGCCATAAGAATATTAAGCAGCATGAGTTTTTGTGCTCTCGTCGCCGAGCAGAGCCCTATATAATTTCTTCTTATGTAGGTACGTATTTGCCTTATTTTCAGTCGGGATTTTTTTTTACGCCTACTGATGAAGAATCTGTGATTGAATTTAATTTCATCCGGCCATATACACACGATGCTGTGATTATAGCTAACCTCCGATAGGAGATGCACTGATTTTCTGCCGTATAATCCCTTGAATCTCTCGGTATTTAGTCTGGTCACTATTCTTTACCTGTCTTCGTTGTTCCATAAGATCAAGAATGTCATCTGTCATCCATTCTCTCCTTTTCTCCCTTCTTCTTACCGAATGTCTTTCCGCCGTTTCAGCAATGACTTGTTGTGCCAACCTCCATTTTTCCATTGGATCGGCCACAACTTCAATGTGTGTGTAGCTCTCATTGTAGAGATTGTTGTACATCCTGCTTTACGTTAGGGTCTTGCAGTCTTTTCATGTCTATTCTTTTACTGCTCTTTGCACTGCTCACCCTCTTCAGTCTCACTTTCAGTTGACATATTACCGGATTGTGATCAGAAGCAATATCAGCTCCAGGATAAGTTTTGGCTGACATGATTGAATTGCGGAATCTTTTATCAATTGTAGCATAATCTATTTGATTTCGAACTATTCTATCTTTTGTGTCTTCAGGTGATCTTCATGTATAAATTCGTCGAGTGGGCAATCGAAAAAGTGTGTTGCAAACAACCAGTTTATTCTCTCTACAAAACTCCACAAGACGATCACCTCTCTTATTCCTCTCTCCCAACCCGTAATCTCCGATTATGTCCTCTTCTCTTACTCTGCCAACCTTGCCATTGAAATCCCCGTTTATCAAAAACTTCGTTGCTTTTGGTATATTTCATTAGCTGGCTTAATTGTTCGTAGAAGTCTTCGATCACATCGTCATTCCTATCTGCAGTTGGCGCGTATATTTGTATAATGTTTATATTGCGTGGGGTTGAGTTCAGTTGTATCAGTGCCATGCGATCAGAAGATGGCACAAAGCTTCTAACGTATGGTTTCAATATCTTGTTGATTATTATCCCTACGCCATTCCAGTGTAGTGGCTCGTTATTTCCGGAGTAAAAGACAATGTGATCTCGAATGGCAATTTCGCCACTATTTGGCCAACGTGTCTCGCTCATCCCCCATGATGTAAATGTTCTTTGATGGTGTTATGCACTCTCCCACTCTCATACCAACTTCTGACGTTCCAAGTGCCTATCCTCAAGGTAGACGTTTTAAATTGCTCCACTTTGTAGGGATTTCGCAGGATAACGACCGGGCAAGCCCTACAAGATATCTCTTGCCCTGCCGGATCTTGGGTTCCGAAACCATGATCAGTATGTTCCTCATTGTCACCATCGCTTGTCATGTTGCTTATACTAGGGAATTATAATCAAGTGGTTTCCCGTTGCCTTCTTGATTCCACTGATGCCGTTGACTATCGTTTTACGTAGTTCCTCCGCCTTCGGGGTCGATTTCTCAACCCTAGGACAATAGAGTGCTCTTCTTCTATTCTTGAATATGTCAGTTTTGGTAGCGACAGCGAAGCGCTAATTACCAAAATTAAAGTTATAACTCGAATAAATATATAAACATAAGATTATCCAATTGTTGTTTCATTAATTACTCGGTGTAATAAGAATTTTAGAGTCTCTGCACAATGTCGAGGCAATTTTTCATTTAATCTTATTCAATTTTGAATTTGAGTAAAAACAAGAAGGAGTGCAATTATAAAATTCGCCTAGGGGGGCCAGGGGCGCATGTTGGGATAGGTGCGGCTCTGGTCTGGAGCTTTTGATAGCTCGTTGTATCATACGCTAGTTGAGCCCTTGGATACCACATATATAACTATAGTCAGTTATGGGTTAAGCGTGCAATTGGCGAATGAATGAACGAGCCCCAAAAGCTTCTGACTTCACATCAGTGTTTTATCCATTTTATTTTATTATTCCAGGCAAATTTAAGACAACGATTTTTAAAATTTGCCATTTTTTACAAAAATCACCTTACTTTAATCGATTCGTACGATGATAGTACAAATTTGATTAGGAAATCAGAGCGCTAAACAAGCAATGCTTAATGATTCATAGAAGTAGATAAACTTCCAAATTACAAGTTTTCAAGGAGTTTTTATTCGGTAATTTATTCATTCGGGAGATAGGACACAGGAAATTTCTGAATATCAATAATATCGATTGTGTTTTACTAGAGAACAATAATGAATATTTATAATGAATGTGTAAATTTTTTGTGAAATTGAATATGGATGAATCAATAGTTTATGATTTTATTGTTTTGAAATTCTTATTGAAACTTGAATTCGGACAAAAATTAAGAAACATCTATTCCATCACGACTCTGTCGACATCTCCATGTTCATCAGATTATGTTATATTAGGATGTCAGCAGGAATATTATTATTTTAACCTATTACAGAATACCTACTATTATTGATTTTGTGTGATTACAAGTAGCGCTAATCTTGTACCATATGTAGTTAGTTTTCAGATTCGAAGTATGTAAACAAATGTAAGTTATATGGTATATATAATTTAAATTAACGCTCGTTAGTATGTCTATACCAGCCTTCTTGGATTTTAATGGTTGGTCCCTTCTCACTTGATTTTTTTGCGGAGCTCACGTCGTCTTTCCGTCAGTTCGTTTGGAGTTAATCGACAACGAAAAAAATTTTCCCAGAACAAATAAAAATTTTGAAATGATGGTGTTTATTGGTGTGGCACCAGCTTAAAGATGAAAAAGGACTCATGCCAAGCTGTCGCCAGAATTATCTTGAACAAAATCTAATCAGTGAATTTCGAAAGCACTGGCGTGAAGTAAGTAGTTTTTGCGTTCTTTTTGATTCATAAGTCCTTCGAGACCACATATACATACATAATGTGGCCCATAAAGGTGCAATTGGTGCATGACTTTCGAACCCTCAAAAGCTACAGATTTTACGTAAATGTTCTTTTCATTTTTCACCAACGAATTCTGCCTACTAAGGCTTCAGGTCTCGAACCTGGTCCGACCATTTCGAGTTTCAGATATTGTTTCTCGAAAATAATTGAATTTACGATTAGTAAGCTCTTCGGACAAACACAATTCACATTGTTTACGCATTCTTCATACCGCCTGAGACCATTGACTCAAAATTCGGAAATTACAATTAGGACAAATGATGGCACTGTATTCCCTTGAGAGATCGTAGAAATCATTATTTGATTCATTATTCAAAACCACAAAACAACAAATTGTACACCCACAAGAGCTTAGTGGATTCGGAGATAAAGTCACAGTTCATTATCTTTATTTGATGAGATAAACGTTACTTTCATTGATGAATGAACGAGTGTGAAACTGCAGTTTCCTAAAACAGCTGTTCGGAGTACTTTCAACTCGAGCATTTTGAATAGGCAGCAAGGCAGCTATGTATTTTCATATCAATTTTCTATCTGTTCAAATAATCTATTTCTTCAACTCATTATAGGATCGTAAATCATTCAATTTACGATCGTGGTAAATCTCATTCTCATTCGGAGTGATGTAACATTTCCGTAGGTGAACAAAACTAACATTTTGAACAGATGCCTAACTTATGTTTGAATCTATCCAGCAGGATCAAACGAAAAGACAAGATTGAATAATTTAAAAATCTTTCTCGAACATGGATTCTATTTCAATTTTTTTACTGACCTGATATACAATGTGTGGATAAAGTAAGAAACAAAATTCATAACTTCGTTATTGAATGTTTTCAAGTAAAACGCTCGGACATGTCAAATTTAATTTTTAATTGACAACCTCATACTATAAAAATTTTACTCATGACGTAATTAATTTCAACAGAGTGACGATATACAGGGTGGCTACTTTTTCAATGGGATTGTATTGGTAACCTTTAAACCATAAGAGTTAGAAGGTCGGTCAAATGGAGAAAAAGTTGCATGCATAGAAGCATGATCAAGCAGTTTAAACAAATCGAGATAATCAGGGCCGGTTATTGAGATATCATAAGAAAAATAAATTCTGTCATTTTGATTTTTTTTTTTCCCACTTTATTTCAAATATTATCAAAAAATGTTACAGGAATTTTTTATTCGACAGTAAATTGTTCTCAATTTGACGTAATCAGATTTCGTATCCAACGTTTCGTGCTCTCTGGGCCACCCTCAACCTCATTTTTTTCAATACGGAGCTGTATATTTTATGACACTTTTCGAAATAACTTTCAACGCTGAATTCAACGATATATCATACAATGTCATTCAAAGTTGATTTTCAGGTGATTTTGACCCTTATCCAATTTTCTTTGAGTCGGATCTGTAGTGAATGCAATTTATCAAAAACTGCTGTTAATAAAATAGTCAAGAGACGCGAATACAATGATTTTAAATTTGAATACCAAGCCTTGCAAAAATTATATCGTGATGATATCAAAATAAAATTCGATTCTGTAATTTGTTTCAATGGAACAAATGACAAATTCAACAATAGTGATTTCTCGAGAAGATCGAGAATGTATTGGAAGGTATTCAAGAAGATGAAATAAGCAAATGTATAAGAAGTATGGGTTCCAGAACCGTTAAGTGCATTTTACAAAATGGTGGAAATTTCGAACACTTACTTCATTCATTTTCATTTACTTTCGAATAATCATTCGATTTTTCTTTCATTAAATGATAATTCGTTTAATTATTATAAATTGAAATATGTAAATAATTATTACTTGTTTCTTGATTTGATTCTGATATATTCCATTTAGTTCAAGATGAGTAAGTTGATTTTCTCATCGAAATGTATTGCATGTTGTTAATTAAACTAAAGGTAGATACCTAAATGTTATACAGATCCGACCCAAAGAAATTTGGATAAGGGTCAAAATCACCTGAATATCAAGTTTGAATAACATTGTTTGATATATCGTTGAATTTAGCGTTAAAAGTTATTTCGAAAAGTGTCATAAAATAAGCAGGTCCGTATTGAAAAAATGAGGTTGAGGGTGGTCTAGAGAGTAGTAAACGTTGAATACGAAATCCGATTACGTAAAATTGAGGATATTTTACTGTCGAATAAAAAATTCCTGTAACATTATTTGATAATATTTGAAATAAAGTGAGAAAAAAAGAAAAATCAAAATGACAGAATTTACTTTTCTTATGATATCTCAATAACCGGCCCTGATAATCTCCATTTGTTTGAACTGCTTGACAATGCTTCTATGAATGCAACTTTTTCTCCATTTGACCGACCTTCTAATTCTTATGGTTTAAAAGTTACCAATAGAATCCCATTGAAAAAGTGGCCACCCTGTATATTTTTTCAAATGACTACCCCATTTTTTTTTGCTGATTTATTTATTAGACGATGCAACTTAGGTATCTAAGTGATGGTTTAAAAAAATTGTTATCTGGGGTTCCAATTTTTGAGAATATAACACCATCACTGTGAGAGTTAAAAATAAATTTTATGGAAGAAAATCTTCATTCAACTCAAACAACAAACGGAATATAGCGCGAATGTTCTTCAAATTGTGCTCCCTACCCATTTGATCATGGCACTGACCGAACACTTCGCTGAAGAACCTCAGTGATCAGCTCCACTTCAGTGCTAATTCTTTACTGTAACTCTTCTAAATTATTCAGCGTCTTATTCGGGAAAGTACAAAAAATGCTTGAAAAAAGAAAATGATTGCAAGATTTGAACGTGAAATATATTGAAATGCATAATGATCATGCAGGAATGTGATAAATACTCACATAAATAATACACTATTTCTCACTGAGCAGAGTAAAACCTGTCAAGGGTACCTCCTACTTTGTTTGAGGTTCTTGATATCGTGTGTGGAGATGAATTGGTTAATTCTTTTGATATAACATAGCATGTTCTTTGTATTTTCAGGGTGGACATAACTTTGTTTAGCTCGCCTACGTTCTGCAAGCCAGCAGAAACTGTACTTGTTGGGGAATAATCATCCTTCACTTTAGAGTAATTTTCTTCTCTCTGTTACCCCCACAGGGTCGGTGGTGGCAAAAAAAGAGCGTCTTACCGAGTACCATTTTACTCTATTAGCATAGGAAAATTCAAGAAACCGCCAAAAAAAGAGCGTATTATGCGAGAAAACGTCTTAAACGGGAGCATCTTAACGAAATTTTACTTCATTATATCCAACGTTTCAGAGGCTCATCACTTTAGACTGGATTCCCTTCGGACCATTCGCTAGACATCGTCGATCTGTCAAACACGTTTCCTTCTCGCTAGATACTGTTGATACAATTACAGACCATTCTTCGAGAAGGTCTTCGATCGGAAAATAAAACGTGCAACAAGATCCTCTATCCCTAAATTTAACTGATTCTGCTACTTTGTCACCTTCAGCATCATCTGAACCCGCGAGGCCTAGAAATGAATTGGGTTAGAATCCACAAAAAGAAAATTATTTTCTAGTCTAACATTCAACTTTTTCCCCAAATTTGATAATATATTTTATCCACATAGCTTTAAGCTTACAGACCCTGTTTGTCGATTCTTGGAACTGGAGATGGTTTCTGATATTATTTCTTTTAGGTACATCAACCGAGTGCGATATTTTTGACGTTGACGTAACACCCACTGGCTGATACATGGTGGTTGTATCTCTAATGTCCCAAAATCTTGGAGTATCAATCCAAGGGGCACTTCGTCATTTCATTCGTCTTGGAAATATTCTTAATGACCAGCCACAATCACTTGATGCTCATCATAAATTCATGTGATATAACCTCGATCGTGGTAATATGGATCTAGTTAACGAAACATATGATTGTTATTTCTTTGAATCATATTACATTTCCAGTCATCATGTTGACCGCCCTGATGATGATTCACTTTACGAGCTGTCATCATCTAATGACAAGTCCTTCAACGATCTTCTCTGAACAGATTCAAAGTAAGCATATCTATTTTTATTTTACAATTTCGGTTACATCGTTTCTTCTTCACTTCTGATATCAAGCAAATGTATCGATAAAATTTCATACGTCCCAAACAACGAGACTTTCAACGAATTGTCCTTCTGCTTCTACGACTATGTTGTCCTTCAGTATTATTGTCTGAACACTATCACATGTGGAGTATTACCTGCTACTTATTTAGATCTTTGTCCTATACGCCAATTAGCTCCTGACAGAGGTAAAAAATACCCAGCAGCCAAAAGTCTTAATAGATGAAAATTACTCTAATGACATTCTCACGGGTAGTGATTTAGAGTATAAGGCCTTCAACTTGTGTTATCAGGTTTAGAATTTGCTCAAGGTGGGTGGGTTCGAGTTGCAAAAATGTGTTACCAACCCCAAATCTCTGTTAGAAGGCATTCCTTCCGGCCATTGCGCGAACACTTTTCTGTTTTTGGATCGGAAACCGGGTTAAAAATATGAGGCTTAGGTTGGAATACTAAATTAGATCACTTCTTCTAATGTGTCTGTATACTGCAGACGCTCTAACCAAGTAAGTGGTCTTAAGTCATATGGCTGAAATCTTTGATCTATTGGGCTGGTTAGCTCCTGTGTCCTGTTCAGCTATGTTTTTTCTATCGCAGACTTTACCAATGAATTCCGATCGGGGTCAGAGGCTTCCAAACAAGCTTAAGGTATCTTGGTTGGACTATCAGTTCCTTACTTAGCTGACGTTAAAATTTCTCGAATTTTCTTAATTTCTTCATCTTCTGGTCTGTTCGCGATTCTTCTTTATCTTCTGGTCGTTATCTGCGACGTTTCTGAGTCTGGTTATGCAGGAGTTATATCTTTGTTTACGTTAACACCTTTTAGCCATCCCCATCATGTGACTTTTTTGACTTCTCAATTCAACATTTCTATACGAGTTATTCAGCATCTAAAGTTGTTGCATTTTCTGACTCATCCGTCGAATGGATATGGGGCGAAAACCATAAATGAAAAGTATGTGATGGTTTCCGAAATTCAAGATAAAGTGCCTATCTCTCGCTAGAAACATGTTGTTTCCGAAGACAAAGGATATTCATCACCACCTCCTATGGTGGCGAGGGTTATCTGTGTTAAGCTCTTATTCAACGTTTTGGCCAGTATTCTTTTTTGACGAAGCAAACATCCAGAAGTAATCAGTCATAATTACCAAAATTTGGCCCCAAAAAGCAGTGGTGCCTCCACTATATAATAAAATATTTCAAAGGATCCCGCACACTTGAAGGAAAAAGTGCTTAAAGGCACCGTAATATACCTACTATTCTAATTCACAAAAACTGAGAACAATTTATTAGGCATGGTGATTATTACGACACGAAAAACATTGATAATCTTATACCAATGTTTGAATTCAAATTTCGAAGGAAAGCAGCGTTCTTTGATCTGGAACTATACAGGGTGGTCATGATTTTAGTTCAATAACTTTGGCGCCAGATAGAACAATTTTTTTCCGGAAAAAAATTCTTATTAACATATATGTATTCTAACAAGCTTCGTGTTCGAGATACAAGGTGTTAAAGTTTCAAAAAATCAGTTTTTTACCTATAACTCTAGCATTATTACATTCATTGTTTTAATTTTTAAGGATTGAAATCTAGATAATGTAGTGTTTCGAATTGATAATGATCTTCGCACCAAAATTATCCAGAGCATAGATACAGGTATGCGATGATCTTTTTCCTATTGAAAATCTAGGCCACTGTTTTTTTTTCGAGAAAATTATTCCATTTCTGAAATGCGGCTTTTACTTAAAAAAAGGTCTCTTGAATTTGTTACATAAAATGTACCATTTTCGAGATAATCGAGTACAAAACAAACACTATCCTGGAAAATTTACAAAAATAAATTATTCAAATTTTCCCATAAGGCTATTATAGTGATGAATGAAAGTACAAAAATTGACACAGTTTATTATAAGACATTAGAAGACATTTGATTGAACATTTCAGAAAGAACATTTATCAGACATTCAAACCATAAAAAAAATTTACAAAAATTGTTCAAAATGAGAGCCATTTCTTTCAACATTGAACGCTTTAAATTTGCTAAATGATAAACCACAATTTATTTTTGTAGATAGTTTTTGCTTTGTCCTCGATTTTCTCTATTCTATTCTATAAAAAAAATTCAGGAAATCTTCAATGCAGTAAAACTTTGTTGATTTCAGAAATGTAATAATTTTCTCGAAAAAAAAACAGTAGCGTAGATTTTCAATAGGAAAAGGATCATCGCACACTTTTCTAATTTGAAACATTACATTATCTAGGAAAACACATTAAAACAAGGAATGTATGAAAAATTAGCGTTATAAATAAAAAACCTTGTGTAATCCATGTTCCATCATGTTTCATTGTGAAAAATTGTCTTCATCTTTTACAGAGTGACCAAATTCGAAATATGAGAGTATCTCAAGAACTATAAGATTTAGAGGGAAAATCTTTATGGATTTTTCTGATTTATTTTTTTTTAACAAAAAAAGGAAATCAGAAATCAGATCGTAAATATCTCGCTTCATTCCCGAGTTTTTGAAAAATATATGGTTTCTGTTTGTAATATGCGTAAAATTCTGAACCTTTGTTTTTCAGTAATTTTATGGTTTATATGATACTCGTAATAGACCATAGAAATTAATTACGGTTTTAGAGATATAGAAAAGAGTTGACGTTTTTCAAATGAAACACCCTATATTTTTCAGCGCAGTTCTTTTAGCCACAGATTTGTTTGTATAAAGATTTTTCATTCATTTCAAGATTTAATTAATTTTATCAAGTCATATATAGGGTGTTTAATTCAAAAAACAACAACTCTCCTCTATATTTATGAAAAGGGTAATTACTTTTTTTCGATATTTCAAGGGTATCATATAAACCATTAAAATTACTGAAAAAAACCTTTTAGAATTTTTCGCATATCACGAACAGAAACCAAGATATAGCGTAACATTTTAAACAGTCATTTTTCAGAAACACACTGTAACCCGAGAACGAAGCAAGATTATTTTTTTTTAAAGAAGCTCCTTGAAGATTTTTTTTGAACTCGAGATGCTCTCAGTCTTAAAATGAAGGTTTCTTGAAAACGGTGCAATCTACGGATATAAGGCTAGTATACATTTTTCATGTAGAAACATACCTTCTCCAAGATTTTATATTCAAAATGCCGAAAATTTTCGAAGAATAGAAAATTGAGCATTTTGCCTACACCTTTCCCCGGTACTACCTGACCTGGTTGTATTTCATTCCATAGATGCTAGAAAATTTCAGGATTGCAGAAATTTTCTCACACATTTTTCTATTCGTCTCGGAAAATATCAGAACTAACTGTGTTCCGATAATTACCTTCAACAGCCTTTATCTGGAAAACGAAGCCTTTTCGGATATAGGTTTCCATCATACTTTTGAACGTAAAATATTCCATTGAATTTTTCAACCTAATTTTGGGACATTTTATATGAGTTCTGTTATCAAACTGTTTAATGTTGATAGTGCTTTCATTGATCCCACAATATTTCTTGATTTAGGAACCCTAGCCAAACACCACGACTTTTCTATTCATCTTCTTATACAGGGTGGCCACTTTTTCAATGGGATTGTATTGGTAACTTTTGAACCATAAGAGTTGGAAGGTCGCTCAAATGGAGAAAAAGTTGCATGCATAAAAGCATTATCAAGCAGTTCAAACAAATCGAGATTATCAGGGCCGGTTATTGAGATATCATAAGAAAAGTAAATTCTGTCATTTTGATTTTTCTTTTTTCCCCACTTTATTTCAAATATTAACAAAAAATGTTACAGGAATTTTTTTTTCGACAGTAAATTTTTCTCAATTTGACGTAATCAGATTTCGTATCCAACGTTTCGTGCTCTCTGGGTCACCCTCAACCACATTTTTTTCAATACGGACCTGTATATTTTATGACACTTTTCGAAATAACTTTTAACGCTGAATTCAACGATATATCATACAATGACATTCAAAGTTGATTTTCAGGGGATTTTGACCCTTATCCAAATTTCTTTGGGTCGGATCTGTATTACATTTAGGTACCTTTAGTTTACTTAACAACCTGCAATACATTTCGATGAGAAAATCAACTTACTCATCTTGAACTAAATGGAACATATCAGAATCAAATCAAGAAACAAGTAATAATTATTTACATATTTCAATTCATAATAATTAAACGAATTATCATTTAATGAAAGAAAAATCGAATGATTATTCGAAAGTAAATGAATATGAATGAAGTAAGTGTTCGAAATGTCCACCATTTTGTAGAATGCACTTAACGGTTCTGGAACCCATACTTCTTATACATTTGCTTATCAACTTATTTCGTCTTCTTGAATACCTTCCAATACATTCTCAATCTCGCGAGAAATCACTATTGTTGGATTTGTCATTTGTTCCGTTGATACAAATTAGAAAATCGAACTTTATTTTGATATCATTACGATATAAGTTTTGCAAGGCTTGGTATTCAAATTTGAAATCATTGTATTCGCGTCTCTTGAAAGCAGTTTTTGATAAATTGCATTCACTACAGATCCGACCCAAAGAAAATTGGATAAGAGTCAAAATCACCTGAAAATCAACTTTGAATGACATTGTATGATATATCGTTGAATTCAGCGTGAAAAGTTATTTCGAAAAGTGTCATAAAATATACAGGTCCGTATTGAAAAAAATGAGGTTGAGGGTGGCCCAGAGAGCACGAAACGTTGGATACGAAATCTGATTACGTCAAATTGAGAACAATTTACTGTCGAATAAAAAATTCCTGTAACATTTTTTGATAATATTTGAAAGAAAGTGGGAAAAAAAGAAAAATCAAAATGACAGAATTTACTTTTCTCATGATATCTCAATAACCGGCCCTGATAATTTCGATTTGTTTGAACTGCTTGATAATGCTTCTATGCATGCAACTTTTTCTCCATTTGAGCGACCTTCTAACTTTTATGGTTTAAAAGTTACCAATACAATCCCATTGAAAAAGTGGCCACCCTGTATAGTAGGATCTCCTTGAAAAGACAGCTATAAATTTAATGATACGGTTCGAAATATATGAATTGAGATTGAGGAGGCTTCAAAATCATCTATTACAAATACCCAGACGTATCAAATCTTCGGACAAAAGTCCGTGCAATTTGAAAGAGACAAATAAGGATTTGCGTATGACGAAACTGATTCGAGTCGAACGACTTGAAACCCACTATCACACAGGCCAGACCTGGTGCTCCGAGATTCTTGTCTACACAGTGTTCGTAGAAGAAGACGGCTGCGTGCACCAGCTTCCGTCCGTCGTTCTATATGCCGTCTTGAAGTGGTGTGTTGTGCGTCTTTCGTCAACATGAAGGGGGTTTTCCCGACTCTGCTGATCTCTTTGGGGTGCTTGGTGGTCCTGAATGCCGTATCCTTGGACACAGGTAGGGCGTGCGGAAGATCTAAGCGATTATTTTGAAGGGTAATGGAAATGAGTAGCTGACATTTTTTCTATAGTCTTTTTTTTCTTTTTACTCGTATAAAAACTGGAACATGGTTGGACAATTATAATAGCTATCGACATGACATTTCACGAAAATTGTTTCATTGAACATAAAACAATTTTTGTGAAATACTTGGAAAAATACTCCAACATTCAGTTGAATACAAAAAATTCTATTCGATAGAAAAGTTTAAGTTTGAAATTTTCTGCAATCGTACTAAAAAGAGTTCATAAATATTTATAAGAGTTTAAAGTACGCGTCATTCAGAATGTTTTGCCGCATATACAGGATGATTTTTAACTATGATACGATACTTTAGAGATTGATTCGTTAGGTCGTTTTAAGAAGAAAAGGTCCTATAAACATATGTCCGCAGTTGCTTCGTTTTCGGATACAGAGAGCGTTGAAGTTTAAAAAAACGGTGGTTTTTTTGTAGTTTATTATTTTTTCAGATATAACAACTGAAAATATTACAATTTTTGTAATACACAAATACTTGGAAAAATACTCCAATTATTATCATTCATTTTTTAAGTGAACAACTTTTAGTAGATACGCATTGATTGTAGAATAGAAAAAATTCTATTCGATAGAAAAATTCGAGTTTGAACATTTCTGCAATCGTATTAAAAAGAGTTTATAAGACGAAGTACGTGTCATTCAAAAAGTTTTGCCGCATGTACAGTGTGATTCCTAACTATTGTACAAAAATTTAAAGATGGATTCGTTAGGTAGTTTAAAGAAAATAAGGTCCTATAAACATGTGTCCGGAGGTCGTTTCCCAGTATAGGACGTCGAAGTTTAAAAGAAAACGGTTGGTTTTTTGTAGTTTTTTATTTTTTGAGATTAAACAACTGAAAATACAACTTTTCGATCTCCTGTGCTTGATTCATATCGAACTTCGTTCTCGTGAGTCACCTTAACTCATTCTATCCATGGAGAACATGATATACAATAGAGTGTCTTCAATTTTTTTTCTCGAAAACGAAGCTAGACATGAAGAAAATACAGGAGACCAAAAAGTTGTAATTTTAGTTAGTCTTGAAAAATTTGAAAAACCTCAAAAAAGTCAGTGACATCCTTTTTTCCTCAATATTGTTGGCTGTTGCGTTCACTGATACGCCACCGCTTTTGATAATTTCAATCTAGTAAGGGGTAAATAAGCTAAATATTACTTCGAATAACTAAATTTCAATCAACTCGTTTTAAGAATATTCACGTTAATTTATAGCGGGTGGTTTGAAAGTCTGGGAGCGGAGAATTTATTTCGCGCACAGGTGGAAAATCGGAATTCTGATACTGGGGTCTTTAGTAATTTTGCCTGAGGAATCGATGGGCCCATCAGATTTTGGACCCAAAAAGGCCTTATACGAGATATGACTTTGAAATTTCAAACGCAAACCCATCATTTGTAGATATTGCAGATTCTGATTCGGCGGGAAATTTCACATCCGAATTGGTTGAAACCAACGTTCTTTTTTGGGCCCCATGCAGCGTTTTTTGTTCAAGAAGAAAAGATGGGTTTTCATTTGAAATTTCAAAGTTGGGCCTCTTATCTTGTATAAGGCCCTTTTGCACCCCGAATCTGATTGGCTCAATCGATTTGACGAGAAAAATTACGAAGGACCTCGGTATCAGAAAATGAAAATTTGCATCCTCATCTGAATGAACCTCCCCGGATTTTTGATACAAAAACGCTGCGTAGGGCCCAAAAATGTACGAAAAAATTTTGGTTTCAACCAATTCGGATGAAAAATCTCCCGCTGAATCCGAATTTGCAATAACAAAGATGGGTAAGCATTTAAAATTTCAAAGTTGGCCTCTTATCTTGTATAAGGCCCTTTTGCATCCCGAATCTGATGGGCTCAATCGATTTAACGAGAAAAATTACGAAGGACCTCGGTATCAGAAAATGAAAATTTGCATCCTGATCTGAATGAACGTCCCCGGATTTTTGATACAAAAACGCTGCGTAGGGCCCAAAAATGTACGAAAAAATTTTGGTTTCAACCAATTCGGATGAAAAATCTCCCGCTGAATCCGAATTTGCAATAAAAAAGATGGGTTTGCATTTGAAATTTCAAAGTTGGGCCTTATATCTCGTATAAGGCCCTTTTGGGCCCAAAATCTGATGGGCCCATCGATTCCTCGGGAGAAATTACGAAGGACCTCGGTATCAAAAAATGAAAATTTGCATTTTGATCTGAATGAACGTCCCCGGATTTTTGATACAAAAACGCTGCGTAGGGCCCAAAAATGTACGAAAAAATGTTGGTTTCAACCAATTCGGATAAAAAATCTCCCGTTGAATACGAATTTGCAATAAAAAAGATGAGTTTGCATTTGAAATTTCAAAGTTGGCCTCTTATCTTGTATAAGGCCCTTTTGCATCCCGAATCTGATGGGCTCAATCGATTTAACGAGAAAAATTACGAAGGACCTCGGTATCAAAAAATGAAAATTTGCATCCTGATCTGAATGAACGTCCCCGGATTTTTGAATAAAAAAAGCTGCGTAGGGCCCAAAAATGTACGAAAAAGTTTTGGTTTCAACCAATTCGGTTGAAAAATCTCCCGCTGAATCCGAATTTGCAATAAAAAAGATGGGTTTGCATTTGAAATTTCAAAGTTGGGCCTTATATCTCGTATAAGGCCCTTTTGGGCCCAAAATCTATTGGGCCCATCGATTCCTCGGGAGAAATTACCCCAGTATCAGAATTCCGATTTTTCACCTATGCGTGAAATAAATTCACCATTTCCAGACTTTTGACCACCCACCTACCTATCAAATAATAACAAAACTAAAATCCTCCATTGAAGTTTTAACAATTTATATTTTGCTTTTTGTCCAGATTTTTCAAGGCTTCTAATGAAGTGAAAGAAGAATTAAAATGTCACACTATAGTTAGGAATCATTTATAATTTCCTCTCGGTCTCGAATCAGTTGAACATCTGTACAATTGACTCACAAATAATTAGATCGCTTCAGAGAAAATATTTGGGCAAAAAATAGTCTTATTAATTCAGAGAAGTGATGGAGAATCTTAGGACAATATATTCTCTTAATATAGCCTTCATCTGCAGCCTATACTAAGAGAAGAGCACTCGTTAATTCATTTGGCGTATGAATGAAGGAACGCTCAAAGCTCTTGACTTTGCTTTCGCAGGAAAATTGAATATAGAATTGTTATTCTTTATGTGAATACAAGCTAAATTTTAACTCAGTCGGAACTGTTGAAACTAATGTTATATGTTTTCGTTATGAGGAGATAAAGAAAAAAATAACGAATTCAATAATGTATCACACTCTACAAAAATATCGAGTCTAGGTATACAAATTTGAAGAGTTGTTATGTGAAATCATCACTTGACAATCGCGTCTCTGAAACACTGGAAAACAGTAAAAATCTGAAAACCCCATCAGTATCTCTATATTGGATAATGGCATTAAACCAAATTTCGTCAAATTATCTCCAAAAAAAATGAGTTATACAGAAAAAAAATAAAATCTCGATTTTCAGTTTTTTCGAGATATCTCGGAAACCAATAGAGATATTTCGGATCTGTTCAAACCAACACACGTCTTTCTAACGGTTTTCGATATCCCTGTAGTGTCCCTCAAAGCATTAGGTTTTTTTACGATATTCTACTTGAATTCTCAATAGTTCTGATTACTCTATCCACACGAAATTTTGAACAAAGCTAGAAATTCTATATATTCAAACACAATATCAACCCGTTAGAATCTGTGATCAGTTTGAAATTGCGCATGGAGCTTGAAATTGTTATTTTACATCAAAGCCTATAATCTAAGAAACATATTCGGTAGTTTGTTCGACAATCTTCTTGAATTTTCTATGTTTCTGGTCATTCAATCAACATTAAATTCAACTTGAGGGTTAATATTGTCATTTAATATTTTCATTCAAATTCATATTCCGATAGAATTTGCAGTTTCGATAAAATAGTAGCAAAAATTCTGAAGGGCCATATTTACGGAACCCCTAGTCGTATTTTACCCATTATTGCACCGTATCATTCGATATACGAACCTACTATGAAACTTTCAAGTTCCTAGCTCTTTTCGTTTGGGAGTTATCGTGCATTGGATGGACGAACAGAATTGAGGACGGATACGTCATCAGTAAGTTGAACCCTTTGAACCTTATCACTACAGATATTATGACGAGATGATCGCGATTGGTTCGGATAGTGAGCTCTTAAAAACATTGAATATACATAGCGTTCATTTAAATTTGTGGTCAAGAGTGCTATGGAGAAATTAGAGTGGTTTTTTTGTGATTACAAGTAGCGCTCAGCTTGTAACATATCACTAACATTTGTTTACATACTTCGAAAATGCAAACTATATATGGTGGTGGCTAAGCGCTACTTGAAATCACAGAAAATCAACTCTAATTTCTCCACAGCACTCTTGACCACGAATTTAAATGTACGCACGTTATTTTGAAAGAAGTTGAATCTGATTATGATAGAATTGAAGTAAGGAGTTGGATAAGAAAATATAAACAGGCGAAAAGCATAATATTGAAAGAGTTCGGAATTGGAATTTGGAAAAGGAATTTGAGTTGGAAGGGAGGAGTCAGGATTAGAATTTGAAATAGTTTGGAATTGGAATTCAAAGTAGTATAGAATAGGAGTTTGAGTTTGAAAGAAGACATTATAGAACAGGACTAAGTGGAAAGAAACATTCTTTAAGATAAGCGATTTCAATTTCTGTATGAATTGATTTAGATATTTTTTCTGAAACTGTCAAAGCTATTTGGATTAAATATTTCAGAAAAGTTGTTTGGTATTCAGTTTGATCCCCTTAGTACGAAAACACGATTTGGAAGGGAAAAAATCAAGGAAATATTTGAAGAACTCAATTCTCGGAAACATGAAAAATCATGAATTTGAGAAAATGAATCTACGAGGATGCAATACTTTTTATCACAAAGTTCTAGCTCTCATAGTTTCGAAGTTATGCATTTTAGTAAATTTTTCATTGATTGAGGATTGAGGAACGAATAAACCTTAGTCCGCTGCGGCTTGATATTCTTTTTTTATATATATCTATATTTTCGAATTTTTTTTCTCAGTTCGAAGAAGGAATCAAAAAACATGGTGAGAACTTTGACTAATTTTTGTTAGGTTGATTTTATCAACATTCAAATCACGATGGTTGTTCGCTTTAGTATTAACCTGTCGTTAATCCATGATTCTTTTATTATCTATTATAGTGATACTTTTTCTCAATTGAGAATAATCAACAACGCAGGAGGTATCACATTTTCTAGATATCAATGGTTTGAAACAATGAGATGAATACTGTATTAGAATAATAGCAAATTGCCCATGAAGAACTACACCGTCAAAACAATATACTTTTCCTTGTGGATGTTATTGTGTCACGTGCAAATGTTAGAATACTATTTCCGTTTGGTTATTTTTGAAACACGCGTGTCACCAAAGTAGTCATCTAACTCAAAAGCTTTGAATGAATGGGATAAACTAGACATTTATTACAAGCAAATGTTTAAACTCGAGTTAATCCTAATTAATACCTGATGGTTGTTCTGGGCAGAAATATTTTTCCGATGGTTAGCATCATCTTATTAGATATTGCTTCACCTAAAACCTCTTCTTACCCTTGCACCCTATGTTCACGAAATTTTTGATATCATCCAACCTTTATCTTACATTTGTCCACAGGTGTTAATATGATTTTGCTTAGTGATGAAGTGGCGATATTTGTAGTTCAGAAAACCTTCACTACTTTACAGAATTCCCGAATTTCCCGAATTTTCATAGGTAATATAAATTTCAGTGGAGACATTTTTTTCTTTTTGTCTTCTGGCAACTGCGTTCGGAATCTTCAGATATTTCTACGTAGCAGCGTGCCATAGAATTTGTAAACAAACAGATATATTGAGTATTTTTTTTAAATTATTTTTACATTTTCTTTACTTGTGAATATCTACGAACAAAACTTAAAATAGTTATTTACTCAAATATTGAGTATTTAGTCTTTTTTCCAATAATCATCTAGAATTTTCTACGGTTCTGATGATGTGATCTGGTTGAGATTTTGCACGGAGCTTGAAACCAATACTTCATAATATTATGTTTGAAGTAATCATATTTCATTTAAGATAATTGATAAGAGTAGTTTCTCCTCCACGATTTCATGCCAACTAATATGAACACTCAAAATCCGTCTGTTCTGTGGTTACAGAAATAATGGATAATTTTCCTTCGATATTCTTCTTTGAATTATCTGAGGTTCTGACTGAACGATCAACATGAAATTTCGCAAAAGGATTTCAATTAACAGAAACACAAAATTTTGAATGGCCATATTGACGGAACCCCTAGTCAGATTTGGACCATTAACGAACTTGACTGCGACATTCTAGATCCTAGCCACCCCGAAAATTTAGTTTTTAGTTTCTAGAATTTTTGTTCTGGACTTACCGTGTTGACGTCCTAACTGACGTATAGATAAGAATCGAATTTGAAATGGGATTCACCATCAGTGACTCAAATCTCGATTGAAACCTTTCCTGGGTCAGAATTCGAAAGATACAAACATTTTGAGGAAATGATAGAGCAATCGGTTCCGGAGGACTAGAGTCTTGTGTCAAATTTTCTGAACAGTTTTGAAAAATAAGTCAAAAAACCAGATAAGACGAAAAACTTGCAGGTTCCTATACTTTGTATTCGATTCACTTTTGTAAAGAGCTTGAGGACTGTACAAAATAATACTAGACAGAAATATTGTTGGAATGAATTTTTTATCATTATAATTCAGAATAATAGTAGATATGGCATTTACTTAAATATGATTTCCGGCATATTTCCGCCGCGGCTACGACTTATATAGTCCATTCGTTCAGTCCAATTTTTTACTATTTTTCGAATAAATCTGGCCGTATGGCGTCAATGTTGGCTCAAAGAGTTGCTGGTTTGTCGACATAAGCCAATGAGTCAAACATAGCCCCATAAAAAGTAATCGAGAGGCCTCAAGTCGCACGAACGAGGGGGCCAGTTAAAATGACCACTTCTGGAAATTTAGTTGTCAACAAATTGATTTTGCAATATGTTGATGGTTAAGCCCGCTATATGGCAAGTTGTACCGTCTTATTGACACCAAATGTCTTCGATATTTACCTAGTTCAATTTTTGAAAAAAATTCATGACTGCCTGACATGACGGCCAGTTTCAAATTAGCTTAAGCAGCAAAATTTCGACGTAAACGATGTTCGCTGGTTTTGATTCTTGCACGAGCTGTAATTATAGGCACGCGAGCCGAGATCCTTATGTGAAATTATCCACGTAGTCGAAGAACAAAAAGGCCACCAAGTTGAGAACGGCGACTTATCGATATTTCCGCATCTTCAACACTAGCAGCAATATTATCTGCGGTACGCACATTTCTTTGTCTTGTTGGTGGTTTTGAATCGTTAAAAGTAAAAATCAGTATGAAAACGATTATAAACTACATAATATTTGCTCACTAGGCTGATTATGTTGAACGTGAAATGGAGAAGGTGCTCTATGAACTTCGCGAACACATTTATTTTTCTCAAAGTTAATTTCCACAAACGTTGTTCTGAAGTTAAACGAATTATGATGAATTACCAAACCTTACTGGAAACTTTTTATGCAGCTAAAAATATTTCAATGGGATGGGGATTAGGTTAAATTGAGTAAAATATGTAAAACTCGAATTAATTATGTAATGATAATAATAATGCAAGAACGAGACCAACGCGACACTGGAAATGACATCTCACTGTTCAACTGAATTCATTCGATTTTGCCTTTACATGCTCTAGTTACGCTCAACTTGAATTTTCGAATTCAAATTCGAATTTATTCAGAAATAATAAACATATATACTCATACAAGAGCTCTGAGCTCCTTCGAGGTCTCAAAGAATCCAAGAAAACTCCTGATAAAAACTTTTAGAATTTTGTGTAAAATTAAAAAAATATCTGATTCCACGTCTTCAACTCCTAATTGAATTATATTTTGTATTTTCTTTCTGAAAAGATTAAAAAGAATGAGTGAATATTGGACACCCATCATATTTTTCTGTAGAGAACATTTTCGAAACCACTGCTTTACTGAAATTGGGTCAGTAATCGTGATTTTCGTAATGTGTGAAAGACTATCCCTGTCAACCGGAAATAATTCTGCGTAAAGAGCATCCAAAAATAAAATCAGAGGTTCGTGAGACACTTCAGAGTTACTCTTATTCTTAGAAAACCTGAAAGTTTACCTGCTATAATTAAAAACTATGACTAAACATCAGAAGTGTATTAAATATATGCAGTGACGTACCCAAGGGGGGGATATATCCCCCAGGAGGAATATCCATTAAACTCACAATCTTATATATCACAATCTTATTATGAGTACCTAAGCAAACTTCTTAGGAAAACTTCTTCGAAAGAAGGACATCGGAAACGAATAAAGAAATTTTTTTGGTCAGCCGGACTCGTCATCAGTAGACCATTCTCGACTCAAAATTCGAAAATTATAGACATTGTGATGAAATGATATAGTGGTCTATAGGTCTATTCGGATATCTAACGAATGCTCAAAAATATGACCAATAAATTAAAGAGAAAGAGCAGTGCCTCCCGACATATAAGTAAGGAAATAATAAAGTATGCTCTTTCAATAAAAAGAAAGCGTTCATTAAAGGGATTAACGCAAATGTCTTGTAAATCATTGAAAAAATCAATTCGATTTTTTTTTCTAAATCTCTCATCGTATTTCTTCCTTCATATCAAAACAGTCTAGTTTTTTTTGCGAATATGGTCTTCTTGCTCAGATACAGATACAACTATCTTATTTTAAGCCATTTCCTTAGTGGAGCAACACATTTGCTCGAAAATATTAGGCTCTATAGTTTATTATTATTATTTTTATTGAACTTCAATGAAAGTGTAGGTGAATACCTATACACTCAAAACAATAACATAAAAAGAATTCATCCAACCATCTCTATATGAGAAAATGAAAAAAAAATTAGAAAAAGAATTAAATACTCTCTCTCCACCGATTGTACTGGCTCTTGAACCCATTCATAGTCGCCTCGTCCACCACCCCAGCCGGAAGAGGATTCCAATCATCAAAAACTCTGTTGGAGAGGAAATAGTTTGTTGAATGATTTGAGAATTTTCTTTGCTCTCTGATCTCTCACACAAACATTAACAACCATTCTGGAACTCTGTAACTCCTTACGCATATTTAGTAACTGCAGAACTTGAAACAAGGATTTTTTTAAAGCAAGACTTTAGACTCCTAGAATTTTCTAGAAAACTAGAATTTTCACAAAAAACACCATACCTATATTTACCCTCATTCATACCTTAGTGAAGTAATGACATTTATTAGACTGTGTCATATCCTATCTAGTAGAAAAAGAAGAGTTCTTTGACGTACTACAGCTCACCTTAGACGGAATTCCCAGTAGAGACAAAGTGTTCGTTATGGCCGATTTCAATTCGAGAATTGAAGAATGACAACGGGGATATGCTGATACAAATATTTGCCCTCAATGAACTAAGTATGAATAACACATATTTTGACCACAAAGAACAACACAAGTACACTTTCGTTAATACAAGGGGCCAGAAATCAGTTATAGATTATGTGATTTCGAATAAAAGTGTACATTCCTCTCGGATACTTGATGTAATCGTATTAACGTCAGCAAATGTAGGAACATAACATGGATTAGTTCTATGTAAGTACCGCACATCACACGTGGCAAAGAAAAAGAAAGCGATCAATTATATCACCAAATTTAATGTAGAATCACTCAAAGACGATAGTACCAGATATCTCTATCAAAGAAGACTGAGCGAGAAAATTGTTGAAAATCCAATAACAGAAAGGGATAATGTAGAAGCCGCTTGGAAAAAAATTGGAAAACAACATAAAGGACAGTGCCATGGAAGCCATAGGACAAAGAACAGTAGACACAAATAGGAAGAATAATAATTCATGGTTCACCCCCGAAATTAAAGAATTGGCAAGAGAAAAGAAGAACACTTACATAAAATACATCAACAACAGATCAGAACAGAGTGAGAAACAGATCAACTAATGCAATCAAAGAACTGAAAAAATAATACTGGTAAAACTCCTCTCTTGAAACGGAGCATAATCTATATGGAGGTCAAAAGAAGATTTGGAACATGTTGCGAAAGATGAAAAACCAGTCAACGAGGAAGTGGTGATAAATGCTATAGACCAGGAAACATGGGTAATATACTTTGAAAACCTGTATGAAGCCTCGTATGAAGCTGACAACGAAGAGTTGAAAACTGAAAATTCACCTTCTATATGCGAACAACAGTACAGACGATATCCCAAATAAATAATAATAATAATAATAATAATAACAAGCTTTATTTCAAGTAAAGTAGAGATGTGATACATAACTTCTTGAAATGAAATAGCGTCAAAAAAAATATTTCAAACATCTACTGATTAGAGGTCCTGTTCCAGCTCCCCACATCAACATCAAAAACTCTTCTACCGTGTATGGTTCGATTTGTATTAAAAGCTTGAAAATTTGCTTTTTAAATCTTTTGAGGGTGGTTGTTTCTTCTGTGTAATCTATAATTTTATTGTAATATCTAATACAACTATATTCTGGTCCCTTTTCCGTTAATGTAAGTCTATGTTGTGGATATTTCAACTTTGTTGTCCTTGTGTTATAGCTTGTTGTAGTTTTACTCTGAAAGTAGTTTTTATTTTTGAATACAAATATAAGGCACTCTTGTATGTGAACTGCAATTGCAGTTAGCAGGCAATTTTTCCGAAATATTCCTCTGCATGATTCCCTACTTTTCATTCGCATAATTGTTCTAACAGCTCTCTTCTGCATCTTCAGAACACGATCCATAGTGTTTCCACTTCCATAAAAAACAATTCCATACCTTAGTTTAGATTCAAATGTAGCCTGATAGATTATCTTAATGGATGATAAGTCTAAATATCTTCTTAAAACACCCAGTGAGTAGCAGATGGAAGCTAGCTTGGTGCATAGCGATGATATATGTTCGCTCCAGTTTAAATTTTCATCTATTGTGAGACCCAGGAAGCGTCCAGAATTTTGCAGTACGACTTTATTGTTATTGAGTTTGATCTGTGATGGTGTTACAAAACCAGAATGAGCAGTCTTCAGAAGAATGGCACATGTTTTTTCTGCGTTCATACATAGTCTGTTGGATTGGAACCATTGCATCGTTTGTTCTAAAGTGCTTTGAACAATATTTGAAATTTCGGGGAAACTGGATGCACTCAGCGTTAAGTTGAAATCATCGGCATAGTTTATCATATGATGTTCAACTTTGTTGTATAAGTCATTGATGAAGATGATAAAGAGTACAGGACCAAGGATACTCCCTTGTGGAACACCAAGTTGTATGCATGCTTCTTCAGATATAGTTCTTGTGCCATTTACATCGATAGCGACCCTTTGCTTACGATTAGATAGGTAAGATCTAAACCATTCTTTTTCTGTATCTCTTATTCCATAGTATTCCATTTTTGTCAATAAATAATCGTGGGTTAAAGTGTCGAAGGCCTTAGATAGATCCAGCAATAGGGCAATCACTACTTTGGAGTCTTCCAAGACATTAAGTACATTTTGAATGAATTCGAATGCGGCTGTAGTTGTTGATTTCCCCTTCACATATCCGTGTTGTGATGATTTCAGGATTTTCTCCTGCATGAGAAAAGTCACTAGTTGTTCACAGATGGCCAACTCTAAAATTTTTGAGAAGGTAGGAAGTATGCTGATAGGTCTATAGCTTTCGGGTTTATTCTCTTCACCTTTTTTATATATTGGCTTTATGAGGGCTTGCTTCAAAAGTTCCGGAAAAACACCATATTTCATTGAATTATTAATGAGATAGGTTAGTGGAGTTGCTATCTCTTCCATACAGAATTTTACAGTTTTCATTGGAATATCATCTATTCCTGAACTGTTTTTATTCTTGAGCCTTCCTATTAATTTCAATGTTTCTTCCTTTGTTATTGGGTGGAAATTAAATTTATTATCATTTCTTTCGAGGTCATGTTGAAATGGTATATTTTTTTGGTGACTTATTTTCTCTTCAGCTGCTGTTGCAAAATGCAGATTGAATTTTTGTGCCATTTCAGTGGGATTTGCAGGAATCTCTTTACTAGAATTATTCTTAATTGTTGCAACTGTTCTCCAAAGGGTTTTCATTTTGTTGTCAGAGTTTAGAATATGCTGTTTAAATTTATTGCTTTTCTCTTTTCTCAACAATTCGTCATATTCTTTTTTAACTTCCTTGTAAGATTTCATGAAAGCATGATTAAAAGTCTTACAAACATGTAATAAGTCGAGTCTGGTCTTACAGTTTATTATTTCCTCACTTCTTGGTTTTGGAGTTTTTTTCGTAGCAACTTTCATCTTTCTCATTGGACATGCCTGGTCTAGTTTGTTTTTGAATAAATTTGTGAAGGTATTCCATTGTTCCTCTACCAACTCATCTGGAATGTTGTATAAAACATTCCAATCCAAGAGCTTCAGACTTTCTGCTAAATTTTGCAAGTGGTTTGATGTTACAATTCTTTTATATTGGTATTTCTGACTTTGGTGTATCTGCTCCTTTATTGTTATCATCTGGGCTGTATCATGATCTGAAATATTTGTTTTTTTTAATTCTGCTGTAAAGTTTTGTTGGTTGATGAGAATATTGTCTATGCAAGATTTACTGTATAAGGTTGATCTTGTTGGCTCGTTGATGCTAGCTTTTATTCCGTATGAATCAAGTAAATCAAGGAACTGGATTGTACTTTCATTGGATTTATCAAGGAGGTTAATATTGAAATCGCCTGCAATAATTACTGTTTTGTTTTCCCAGCATATCATCTGAAGAAGCTCTTCAAATTTTTTCAGGAATTTTTTTGTTTCCCCTGGGGTAGTATACAGTGATATTAAAGTGATAATTTTTGTACCTATCTTCATGTCAACTGAGGCAATTTCCATTATCTTCTCAATTGAAAGTTTAAATATGTCTTTTCTTTCTTGATATTTGATACCTTTTTTTAAATAAATGGCACTTCCTCCATGTTTGAATTCGCTGCGACAGAAGGCACTGGCTATGTGGAAACCTTTGATGTTATGGTTCTGAAGTTGTTCAAAACTTTTCCAATGTTCAGTTACACATATTGCTTTCAAGTTATCCAAAGTTTGAATCATATCTTCTATGTTATCGATTACATTGGTTATAGACTGAACATTTTGGTGAAGAACAGAAATTGGATCAGTGTATTCAGTTGAATTGGGAAGCAACAGCCCCTCTCCTTCTTGTTCCAGGTTTTTGAAATAAATTCCGAAAGGAAAATTCTCTCACTATGACCCCCTCAGGCCAGATCTCCGGACTACAGATTGATTTGAACAACTCATCTGTTTGTACCCCAACACTGAAAGCTGAATTGCTGCCTTGCGTATTCAGCTTTTTCACTTCTATTTCCTCATTTTGATTCATTTCTCCAAGATAATCTTTTATTTGTTTTTCAGTGATGTCCTTGCCTTGAATCCTGCCAACATAGATCCATTTCCGTTTGGCTGCTCCCTTTATTATAGAGTTTGTCGTTTTTTTTGAGCCTGTGCATATTACTTCACTCCTAGGTTTATTTTTATTGCGTATAATCGTTGTCCATTCCCCATCCAGTGCTGACGTTTGTTTGTTGTTTATGCTGATTTGACGTTCTACGTTGACATAAGCTTTTTGACTTTTAGACGTATCAACTGCATCAGTTCTATGAGAGGGTAGTTCCAATATTCTGTGTACCGTCTTTTTGGCATATGACATTTCATTATTTTTCTCATTCCTTGTGTCTTGACTTTGACTTTTGTTATCATCTTTATATTGTCCACTTTTTTCTTTGTTTACATTTTTAACCTTTATTATATTATCAGTTTTTTCGACATCTTCAGTATGATTTTTCAGAAGTGCATTATTTTCCATGAGTATTCTATTTTTTTCTCGAGATTCCTTGAGTAACTCTTTGATGTATGTTAACTCAATGCTCAGAATATCTTTTTCATTTCGAAGTTCGTTGATTTCTCTTGCGAGTTTTCTGATGTTTCCTTCTTCGTGCTTGCAAATTGTGGATTTTTGACCTGCGGCCTGATCCATGCATTTTGGGTGGAAAATTTCAGAGCACTTATAACACTCCACCGGTTCCACTACTTTTTTCCTGCATTGAACGCATTTAAATTCACTTTCTCTGCCAGATTTAACAGAGTCACTTTCAAACTGTTCGTCTTCGCCCGCCATCTTGAATTAATTAAATTAAATTACTCAAATATGGAGGCTCAACAATCGAGAAAGAGCTGATGAAGATGTACCAGAGAACAGAGTATACTGGATTGTTACCTGAGTAGTGGAGAATACCTGATCAATGGAGAATAGCATAATGATACCTGTATACAAAAAAAGGCCAAAATTGAATCCGAAGTACTACAGAGGAAGTTACTTAGCAGTGTACTAAAATTGTTAACTAAAATACTTGCGAACAAAATTACTACTAAGGTAGAGGCAGCAAGGTTTTCGTTCGAATAGGTCTACAATAGATGTAATATTCATCCTGAGCCAGCTATAATAGAGAAATCCATAGAGTTTAATAAGCAAATCTTTAACAGGTTTCTAGGTCAGGGATTTATTCACAAAACCAACTTTCTGTAAAAAAGGCCAACTAGTTTCGACTTTATTTCAAAGTCTTCATCAGGGCTCTGAAATGGAACAACAAGAACTACAATCAAATACAGATGCACGAAATTACAACATTAAAAGTTAAAATCTTATTTTTTAAATCTTTACAAACATATAAATTCAGAAAGTGAGGAAACATGTTAGAAAAATATCGTGTTTTGACTGAGTTGTCGACTTACATTTTCACTTTGTGTGGTAAGTGGTTCCGTTGTCAATAATTAAAATGTTGTAAATGATAACAACTGCTTGCATAAAGGACTTTTTAAAAACTGAGGTTAGCATATCAGTTGTTTATGGAGTATGCGCGTGGAATCTTGGTTGGACAACAACTTCTATCAATCTTTCATTTTTCCTATTAAATAATAGTACGCGGTATTCAAATTGTCTATGTCATTTCTCTTATTGATGGAATTTTTGTCCTGTTTTATGGATATCATCTCATTTAATAACCGTTCCTTTAAATTTGTCTGCCTACCTAATATTCCTACTGAGCCTGGATCGAAATTAAATGAATGAAGGAGATTTCTTACGTGCTCCGCTAATGCAGTATTATTTTCTTTTTTGTTCTTCAATGGATTGAGGATGTTAAGGGAGTCTCTTTTGTGTTCAGAAATTCGGTCCTTAAGGTACCGACCAGTTTGTCCTACATATGTGGCTGGACAGTCTTTACAAGATATTTTATAGATGATGTTACTGCTTTATAGACCTGCTTCAGCAGGCATTTGATAGAGTCAGACTGAAGGATGCTATCGAACGATTGGAACGAAAAGGTGTAAATCAGACTCATATAAACCTAGTACGGCAACTTACCACTAAAAACAAAACGAGGATAAGAAGAGAATGTGGCCTTTCAAGAGAACTTAAAGTCGCATCCGGCATCAGGTAAGGAGATAGTCTACTTAGCATACTTCGATTGGCTCCAAATAAATGGAAAGAATCAGTCATACAACAAACTAAAACCGAATAAAAATGCCCATTTCATTAATCCCCGAAGGATCCGCACTGGTCTATCCTAACCATAAGAAGGATGATCAAGAGGTGATAAATGAGCATAGCTTCAGCCAATGAAAGTAACCACATCGGCACCCGGACGGAACTATATTAGCCAATGAAACTTAGACAATCCTTGTATAATCGAAATATTCTAGCTTCCTCTAAGTGACTACTAGGGAAACTATATTTACTAAAATCATTCATCAGTTTCAAGTATTATACTCGATCTGTGCGGAAACATAGCGCCACTCTTGAGCTTGTTAGATATCGGTGAATATTATACAGTGAATATTACATTCAGATCAGGAATAGTAATCGTAACCGCTGTACCCAAGTGTTGTTGTATAGAAGTCTAGACTAGAAACAGAAGTGTAAATTGTTGTTAAATTCACGAATAAGGTGATTAGGGAATTCTATGGAATTGGCAAGATAAGTTACGAAGAGTGGAAACTGAATATATTAATAAATATATTGAAAATTCAATTATACCTAATTATTTAACATCAGCTGAATGTTAATGGATCAGCTAACTAGCTCCCAAATCGAAAAACTTATTGACTTGAAGCTGTTGTTTCTTGTTTTCACATATAAGTGTGATTACTGGATATTATGTGTTCTTGGATATTTAAAAATGACGGATGATGCTCATTTCTATTAAAAAGAAGATTATCCGTGAAAATCGTAAAATTAGGCATTGTTCCATAAAATCATGTACCTTTTAACAATACTCGTCCAATGCAATTCTTATAAGTAGGTTCAAGTCTGTAGAACAAATTGCTTAACTAGCGTCAACCCACTCGGAAATCTTAGAGCACTTTACAAGGTCTCTCAGATGAAGAAAGGTATATTTTTCTAGCCCGATTAGGCTAAACAGTTATGCGTGCGATGTTGTAAACCTAATGAAACAAATAGGTTCATTGTAATTACTGCAGTTATATACGAATAGTGTCGTGTGGTCAATCGTTGAAGAAATAATATACTCTTCGGACTGACTCGAATATAAAATTCATTCAAGTATTTGAATAAGACCTTGTATCTTTACACATAAAATATTCTAATGAAATCATATTGCGTTGAATTGAAATCGAATAAATATATTCAACAGTAGTAAGAATGGGGAACAACTTATGACGTATAATTTGGATGCTGCCTAATTTGTACACATCATAGCCGAAATTTTAAGTGTGGGTTTGAATGTTCCAATCCACGAATGATATGAATCCTGCATATGAATAAAGCAGCTTATAAGTACGGGTAGAGCGAACTCGTCAATTGTATGCTGAGAATACTTCTTGATGAGGCTCTGATTTCATTTCAGAAACCGATATTTTATTATTCCTTCATAAGTGAAAATCAGGGCATAATACGCTAATTAATTTAATGATTTTATGTTGTCTTCGACTGATTGAAATCCAGGTGCTCTTTAGCCAGTTCAAAAATGCTATTCCGACTGATATATTCGATGCTTTTGATTTTGGTGAGACTTAAATTATTCAATCATCGTTTAAAGGTGTAATCGTATTGCACAGGATTCCACTGCTAATTCCAGGCTGTAATGACTTGTCTTCTTCTTTTCCTAAAATTCTTCTCACAGTATTGAGTATTGGGAGAATTCTGAAATTTTAAGTAGGTATACTGCATACACCTAGAATAAGTGAATATCAGTTTACCTGAAAAACTAGGGAAACACGATATATGCTAGTGAAAATATCTGCTGAATCTATCAAAAACTCGGTGTAACACCCTGATTAATTCCTAATTAATTTTTAATAGCCTAAGTCTGAAAAAACATTTAAATTCATGTATCTAATGTTTTCTTTGTTCGAGTGAATTCCAGATGCTTTTTGGTCAAATGCTTTCCAGACATATTAGGCCAATTGAAAAGTTCCCGGTCTGATGCACAGATGGCGGTGCTTGTCTTAAATCCATATGATTTTTAGTTTCGTGTGCTGATAAAATATTGCTTTTTGAAGAGAAAAAATACAGTTGAAGCAAAATCTTGGCTAGATGAAGAGTTTCCGGGGTCTGCACCAAGAAAATCAACCATCACGTATACTAAGTTTAAAAGTGGTGAAATGAGCACCGAAGACGGTGGACGTCCAAAAGAGGCTGTACCGACGAAAAAATCAAAAAAGTTCACAAAATAATTTTGAATGACCGTAAAGTGAAGTTGATCGAGATAGCAGACATTGTGAAGATATCACCTGAACGTGTAACTCATATCATTCACGAATATTTGTACATGAGAAAGCTGTGTGCAAAATGGTTACCGCGCGAGCTCACAATCGATCTAAAGCAAAAACGTGCATGATTCTGAGCAGTGTTTGAAGGTGAATTTTTGCGTCAATATGTGACAATGGATGAAACATCGCTTCATCATTTCACTCCGGAGTCCAATCGACGGACTGCACACGAAGAACCGAATCCAAAGCGAGGAAAAACACAACAGTCAGCTGGCAAAGTTATGGCATCAGTATTCTGGGATGCGCAAGGTAATATTCATGGTTACCTCCAAAAGGACCAGACCATCAACAGCGATTATTATATAACGTTATTGGATCGTTTAAAGGACGAAATCGATAAAAAACGGCCCCATTTGAAGAAAAAAAGGTGCTATTTCATCACAATCAAGACAATGCGCCGTGTCACGAATCAATGAAAACAATGGCAAAATAGCATGAATTGGACTTCGAATTGCTTCTGCATCCACCGTTTTCGCCAGATCTGGCCCTCAGCAACTGTTTCCTGTTCTCAGACCTCAAAAGAATGCTCGTTGGAATGAAATTTAGCGCCAATGGAGAAGTAATCACCGAAACTGAGGCATATTTTGAAGCGAAAGACAAATCGTACTACAAAAATGGTATCGAAAAGTTGAAAGATCGCTATAATCGCTGTATCGCCCTCGAAGGCAACTATGTTGAATAATGAAATCGAATTTTGCAAAAAAATGTGTTTTACTATGGTAGACCGGGGACCTTTCAATTGGCCTGTTATCCAGGTGTATTTGTGATGAACAATAAACTGATTTATTAGTATTATTTACCGCGATGGCCTCTTAGTTTATGGAAAACTAATCATAATTTTGCGCTGAAAATTTGCCCTAAAATATTCTCAGATCTCTACAACTTCGGTTATACCGGAAACAGACTAGTACTTCCTTATTTCAAATGGCACACCAGGTATATTATTGCATCTTTGTATAGCTTCTTTGATGACATTTTCAGCAATATGCCATACCTTGGGTGTATCCTCAACGGTTCATGAGTTGATGGGATTCTTATGAAAAAAATATTGGCGACGAAGACTCACTTTTTCATTTCCCATTCTGCAAAATACGTAGTATTATAGGAGTGTTTCCAGTTTGGACCAAAAATGTACAGGGTGTTTATCAGAAAATCATGAACTTGGACAGATCAAATTCATGAAAATTCAAGATTTTTAAATTAGAACCTATATTTTTTATTATTTCAGTCAACTCTACGTATAAAAAGAGGGGGACTACTTAAGCAAACCACATTCCTAATGAATACGTTAATGACCAGTTACACCATTTGCTTAAACATTGATTAAAATTTGAACATTGATTACTTTCTGATTTCTCTTAAGAAATCAGTAGGTAATCAAATTAAAAAATCCCATGAACATGAACCCGCAAACGCTTTGCTCTCGAGATACAGAATGTTTCTTGTTTAGTCGTACTTTTTAGTGATGCTTATATCAGTTTATCGAATCTTTATTAATCTTCTCTACAGTATGGGTAAATAAGTACCAAAACTTATAACTAATTTATTCATCACAGCTTTCAAACTGGATGTTTATAATAATTTGGATTTTCTTGAGGATTACTACAGGGCTATTTGATTTTTTTTTCGAAATTGATAGCAGATACGACAAAACTACAACAAATCAAAAATTGTAGTACTAGACCAGAGTTTGCACAGCCACCAGAGATATCAATAACTCCTGAATGAACTACATATACATATTCTGTACCGGAATTTGGGCAATGGCCCAAATTCCGGTACTCTTTGGTCATAGTCAAGATGCATAGAATTCTTTGCATCTTGGACATTGCAGTTCATAGAAAAATTTTCTTTCACGACATATAGGTTGTTGATTGCAACCATTCGTAGAATCTAGCCCAATTGACAGATGAGAAAGTCTCGTTGGGGTCACAGTTGAAAAATCGATGAGGAGACCATCGTCCGAGAACGCGTGAAATGCGGTTATGCGGGTATTTCACAGCATAGCCGCGTTTTTTTGCAGTACTTACAAATATGGGATGATTATTTGAGAGCCGGATCGTCGTGCTTATTTGTGAGGCTGGCGTTTCGTATTTCCGCGTAACTCCGCAGAATGAAAGCAGAGATTTAATCACACTCATTTTTTCTGAGGAGTGGCGATTCATCAGGATCTATGTACTAGAATTTGGGTGAATTGAGTGAGAAATTATTGAAGAAATGCTTTATAGACAGTCAATTTTTCGAACTAATTTTTTCCTCTTCTCGCTCAGTTTTGCACATTCGTTCCAGTGCGGAATAATTTTGTGATCAAAGTCAATTTTGTTCGTCCATATGCAAACACCATTCAACTTTCGAAAGGAAAGACATGAATGAACGAGCGCTGAACATTTTCTGACTTTTCTCATTTTTTTTTTTATACTCAATTCGAATTTTATATGGTTCTGAAAAAGCAATCAACATGAAATTTCGTATGAAGATTGAAACTGATATTCTTTTTTCAATTTCCCAAATCTCAACTCAATGGTCTATTGTCACTCAAATATCAGATTTTTTTTCAATATGGTGCTTGATTTTCAAACTACTTGGCTTGAGCTTAACTTGATTTCAAGTAAAGTTCAAGTCAAGTAGTAGTTTTTCAATCTCAAGTCGATTATTTATTTATCAAGTACTTGAATCATATCAAGATACTTGATTTTTAGCAGCTTTATTGTGTAGTGTCACATAAATGATAAAATGATGAAATGAGAAGGAACTTTGCAAAAAACACTTTTATTCATTAAACTTATTGCATAAAAGAATCGACAATATCAACTTTTTTGAAATAGAAACATAAATCAAATCACTTTAAATCATAACAAAATAAAAAGTAATAAAATAATTTAGTTTCTTGATATTGAGAAACCTCCAAGCTTTGTTTGATTTAATTATTTTCCATCCAGGATCTAATACACATGAGGCATCTTGTAGATTTGCCGCCTAACCTATTGCCGGTTTTTGTAACTGTAAGAGCAGCTCTGGAAATTCAAAAGGAGCTGAAGATGCTGGCGTTGATAAAAAATCCTTATCCATTTTGGCCAATTTTGGAAAGATAATTTTGAAACTAACAAAATCTACCAAAAGATTTCTTAGAAATGTGAGAAAACTACTAATAAAGTCACACTGGCGAATGCTTCAGTCTCTCGACGCTCGAGGAATCCCCTCATTTAGTCTAAGATTGCAGAAATATATGCCGTGCGACGCATGCATATCAAGCTCAAGTAATATCAAGTAGCTTGATATCAAATCAAGCAATAAATATCTAAAATGATGTCAAGTAAAGCTCAAGTATGCAATTTTTCACGAGCTTGATTTTCAAGTCAAGTAGTTGGTTAAAATGTCAAGCTACTTAACTCCGACGTTTTCGTGGCCACGGTAATATTAGGCGATTTTTCTTCCATATTCTTATTCAATTTTATTTACAATGGTTCTTCTGATGCGATTAGTTCAAAATTCTGAATGAAGTTCGAAATATTTTTTTATATCAACACTCCGAGAGTTTTGAGGAAACGTAATTATTAGGTATTTTTCTTCAATTTTCTACGATTCTGGTGATTGTAGATATCAACATAAAATGTTGCAAGAAGCTTCAAACTTTTATTCTACTTCTAAATGCAAAATTTCATTTCCATCCAATTAGTTGTTTCGAAATTACAAAGAAACCAAAATTCGGATCGCCAATTTTAATGGAATGTCAGATTTCGAGCATTAAGGAACTCATTCGAGGTCTAAACCTATCTTGTAAATTACTAGTTTTTTGTTCTTCGTTCATAAATTCTGATCAACCTAAATTCAGATCGCCAATTTTCTTGGTAGAGACACTTATTGAGTAGACTGATAAAACAATGTGGATAATTAAAAATGAGGAAAGCACTGACGTGAAGTATGGAGATTTTCATTTAATAAATATTTTTACCATGTCTCCTTCAATACGCACGCTTTTGCAAGTAGCTAACGATCACACTCAAGTAGCATTTTAGACTTCAGCAACCACTACTTTGTTAAAGTCGAAAATCAGAACACGTTGAAGTTATCGTAGAGTGGCTAGAGAAAAGGAAGATCGTAATTTGGTCCAATATAAGAGCAGACATCAAACTTTTGCAATTGTCTGACCCAATGATTCTTCCAGAACACACTTCATACCGAACAGTGAAACGTTCTGAATATACTGTTCTGTCTGAATTCTTATTGTGGCAAAATTTAGGCCCGTTAAGGAAGCCATTGAGGTGAAAATGAGTTTCATCACATTTTTGTGCGTTGACGCATACGCTTCTTGTAGTCAAGGATCCTAGTGAGAAACTTGTTCTATCGTGAAGTACTTCAATATACTCTTTTCCTTATATGCTACTTCTGAATCTGTCATGATGACAAGCAGAAGAAAATGCTAAATTAAAGTCTTGCACCTAAGATGGTGTACTCTCCTACTCTTGAAAAACCTAAAGATTGAAGTGATGACTTTTGAAGGGAGCGGCCTTCTTGGATTTCAATGGTATTGTTCCTTTTTCACTCGATTTCCGCATCGTTTCTCATGGCGGCGATCACGTCGTCTTTCTGTCAACGCCGTTTTGAGTTTAAATCGGTAATTAAAGACTTTTAACGAAACAAATAATAATTTTGAAATGATTTTGATTGGTTAATTCTTTGTATAGCGCCACCTTAAGGAAAAAAGGGATCCATGCCAAGCCGAATTGCCAGAATTATCTCAAACAAAATCGAATCAGTGAAAATACCAGTATTTAAGATATCTTACTTGCACCCTTAAACTCAAACAGTATATCCAGTACTATATTATTCAAATTCGTTAAGACTTTTTTCTGATTTTTTTTTACATTTGCAGTTATCACCAAAGAACTCCAGAAAGTTATCAATAACGATGAACTGATCTTATCATTGAGGCATATCAAACCAAAGAAGCGATCAAGAGGTTTCGCTGAAACGTTATTTTCGATAACTTTCCCAGAGAATGATGATAAATTTGCCCTTTTGCTTGATAGGAAAATGAAAAGGGGTAGGTAATATTTTTCGTTGAATTTGAAGAGGTTACTATTTTTAAATTTTTCTGTAGTGATAGTAGAAACCCTGGAGGAAGGTAAGAAGAGGATTCAACATTTCACTGTAGATATTTTGGAAGAAGATAGTATTGTAAAGTCCCTTATATTGGCAATAAATCAAAAGCAACCAGGTGCTCATGCAACCCTCTACATAAACTGCAATTCTTATGGAATGGTGGCCACTCCAAAGGCCGTCAGAGAAATGTACAAAAATGAAGATGAAAGTAAAGTCGAAGTGGTGAGTAAAATTGAAAAAAGTATTGACGCGAAAACAGGAGCTTTTGTGCATTTGTCCAAATTCGTATTCAAGTAATTTTTCACGAAATTTTGCAGGTACCTATATTTGTACCTGTACCTTCATATATATCATTATATTATATCAGCACCAAATCATAGAACAATATTCTGCAATTAAAAAAAATAAATGCCATGAACATCCTGAAAATTTCACCCTTCTAGTCTCATTTTGCATCTTGGCGTTTCTCCAATTTCCCCAACAAATAACTGAAGACATTCTAAACAAATTAGTCCGTTGTTCGAAAGACATTCTCTGATACAGGATACAGGGGGATAATGGATTTCTTTATCATTTTTTCCATGTGGAAGCTACATAGGTGATTTTTTGGATAACTCACTTCATCGATGATATATTTATATATTCACAAAATTTCAGGTGGATGCCATTGATAGATTTTGAGATATCGAAATTTAACAAACTAATTTTTTTTATATCCCGACTATATAGGGTGTCCCGTCAAGAATACGACAAACCCTGAATATCCCAAACGAAGGCATTCGCCATTCAGACGATTGAAACCTCTTCATACGAGTGCTCCATGATGACCTTCATTCATGGTATCTATTTGTTGCAATCTTCTGGGACGCCCTATATAATTTTGCTATTTTGCAACTGATTTTTTTATTTTTGATTTTGTCATACGGGTCGTTTTTCGAATATTTGAAAAATTTAATTTTAATTTTAATTTCTAACTCTATCAGACTTAAAAAAAAATGGAAAGCATATTTTTTTGCCGTCTACCATATCCGAAAAGAAAAACAAGCATTCTTAATTTTTTTTCGATAGGTATTCTGAATTTTTTATGATCCTCAAGACGCGATTAACACCAAATTCTGCGTAAAGCTTGAAATTGTAATTTTATATTTATTTTAAAAAACTCAACTCAATTGGTTCAGGTGTTACTGAAATATCAACTTTTGTTTCGGTATTAACATGAAATTCTTAACGAAGCTTGCAATTATTATTCTATTCTATTCTATTATTTTCCCTGAGGAAAACATGTTGTCATCAGCAAAAAGCAGTGTAATTAAAAAAATAGATATTATCCTCAGTTATTTCTAGGTAATTCATAAAAATTATAAACAATATGGGTCCCAAAATTGACCCCTGAGGAATCCCAAAGTTTACTTTTTTCATGTGAGATTTCTTATTCTGCCATTGAACTCGCTGTTGTCTGTCGTTAAGAAATGACATTATCATGAACATTGGTGGTCCATCCAGGCCATGCAGACGGAGTTTTTCAATAAGTAATTCATGACTCATACTGTCGAATGCTTTTGTTAGATCGCAAGACACAATCTCAGATACCCATTGTCTACTATCATTTGATCACGATGATAGTAAGTATTCTGTGATGATGATTTAACCGTAAACTATTACTATAACTATTACCCTGGAATATATCAACCTAGAAAATTTTTATGGTAGATTCGTAACACGAATTCTCGGTTATATTCGTTAATGGTAAAAATCTGACTAGAAATTCTGTATATATGGCCGTTAAATTTTTTTTTTCTTTTCAAGATATTTTTTTTCTGGTAGTTTCAAAAATACCAATTTCATTGAAATAAAATATTGCATTTGAATGTTAAATAATAATTATGCAGAAAAGGACGTGGAGCTATTAAAAGTTAAAATCGTAAATGAATATTGATTATCCTTTTTGGAAGGCGTCAAAGGATATCTGAATAAATTTCCGAGAGCAATTCGGTTTTCACGAATTTATCCTCTATTTTGTTCAACACTCAACGTACATTCCAGAAAATAATCCTGCTATGTCCAGACCGTGGAGATCAATCGTATCTGACACTGTCCACTCGGGTCTAACATCGTTTGGTTCTCGGAGTGTCGATCGAACGAAGGATGTGAAGCGTTTTTCGTATTGGGGAGTGAAATTGTGGATGAATGCTGATTTTTACATTGGATTATCGTTTCTGGAAGAGATCAAAAGATATCTAAGTAATTTGCAAATTAATTTCGAATATAAAAATCATTTGCGAAAAAAACTATTCGGTCTTCACGAATTATTTCCTGTATTTCATTCAACAATTAACGTACATTTCAGAAAAAATAATCTGCTGTTTTGGTTCGAATTTTGTATCGGGAAAATCCAGCTATGTCCAGAAAGGGAAATCGTGTATCTGAATAAATCTGAATATCTGAATAGATTTCCGAGACCAACTCGGTCTTCATGAATTATTTCCTCTATTTTGTTCAATAAAATCAACGTAGATTCCAGAAAATATTCCCACATGTCCGGACCGTGGAGATCAGTCATATCTGACACCGTCCACTCGGGTCTAAGATTATTTGGTTCCCGGAATGTCAATCGACCGAAGAAGGACGTGAAGCTTTTTTATATATTGAAAATTGAAAGCGTGGATGAATGCTGATTTTTATAATGGATTATCGTTTCTGGAAGAGATCAAAATATATCTAAATAATATGCAAATGAAATCTGAATGTAAATTTAAAAAAAAAAAGCTATATCGTCTTAACGAATTATTTCCTGTATTTTATTCAACAATTAACGTGCATTCCAGAAAAAATAATCTCCTGTTTTGGTTCGAATTTTGTATCGGGAACATCCAGCTATGTCCAGAAAGGGAAATCGTGTATCTGAATAAACGTAAATTCCAGAAAATAATCCCACTATGTCCAGACTATGTGGAGATCAGTCCTATCTGATACCGTCCGCTCGAGTCTAAGATTATTTGGTTATCGGAGTGTCGATCTATCGAAGAAGGACGTGAAGCTTTTTCGTATTGAAAATTGAAATCGTGGATGAATGCTTATTTTTTATGATGGATTATCGTTTCTGGAAGAGGTTAAAACATATCTAAATAATTTGTAAATGAATACTGAAAATAATTTTTTTTTTCTTCTTCTTCCACTTCTTCTTAAGACTATTGTCTTGTTATTTTCTGTTTATCCAGCCTCCTGTGACGTAGATGTCCAGCTCTCATGCCATCTTTTTGGTGGTCGGCCAGGAGGGCGTCGTGTTTTGGGTCTTTCGTTCTTTGCCCACTTTGCCAATCGATCAATTCCCATTCTGTCGAACAACATCCTGAACCTTCAACTCATCCCGTATGATGCTGCTCCTTATTTGGTCTCGTAATGTTACTCCCTTAATTGTGCGCAGTATTCTCATTTCTGTAGATGGATTTTTTTTCGAAAAAAATATTCCGTTTTCACGAATTATTTCCTGTATTTCATTCAACAATTAACGTACATTCCAGAAAAAATAATCTCCTGTTTTGGTTCGAATTTTGTAACGGGAACACCCCGCTATGTCCAGACCAGGGACATCAGTCATATCTGATACTGTCCACTTGGGTCTAACATCGTTTGATTCCTGGAATGTCGATCTAGCGAAAAAGGAAGTGAAGCTTTTTTTATATTGAAAATTGAAATCGTGGATAAATGCTGATTTTTACATTGGATTATCGTTTCTGGAAGAGATCGAAAGATATCTAAATAATTTGGAAATGACTTCTAAATATATCATTTTTTTCGAAAAAAACTATTCCGTCTTCACGAACTGTTTCCTTTATTTCATTCAACAATCAACTTACATTCCAGAAAAAAATAATCTCCTGTTTTGGTTCGAATTTTAAATCGGAAACATCCCGCATGTCTATACCGGGGACATCAGTCGTATCTGACACCGTCCAATCGAGTCTAAGATTGTTTGGTTGTTACCGGCGGGGTGTTAATCTAGCGAAGAAGGACGTGAAGCTTTTACCATATTGAAACTGAAATGGTGGATGAATGTTGATTCTAATTATTGATTATCGTTTTTTGGTAGACATTGAGGGGAAGATTCAAGTGAATATAAAAATTGAAATTTAAAAATTTTCGAGAGATCCTCGGATATTACTTATCTAACAAAATTAAGATTTTTACAAAAATTTAATTGATGGTTTCACATAACAACTGAATGAAGTAACAAGTTATTTGACAATTCTGGCACCAGCCTACTATTTAAACAAAATAATTAAAAGGAAGTCCAAATTTGCATAGCTAGACTTGATATTTTTGTAGAGTGGGATATATTGTTGGCAAATCGCGCGACAAGCTTCTATATCATATAAATTTCGTAATGCAAATACATTGATGCGAATTTTCTTCGATTTGAACTTTATTTTCAAATATGATTTTTCACTTTTCATTTTAATTAATTTTCGGAATCGACTGCTGAACTCATTAGCCATCCTTTAGAATTCTAATTAAATATGACTAGCATAATAGCTAATCCCGGAATACGTTCTTGTCTACATTAAAAGACCGGCAATCGGTGTTTGATCCTAATATAATATAATCATTCTATAAGTATATTTCTAATGCATTTTTAGTGATTTCGACCTGAATCTTCATAATTCCACACAATATGATATCAAATAATTTTCTACCATCAATTCACAAAAATAAGAGAAATCATATCGGATAAAGGAGACACCTAGGTGATATCATTTTCCTTGAATGGAAGAAAACACCGCTTCAATCGACGAATCTGTATAGAAATAAATAAATCATCAGTAACGGAATTTTACTTTATGGATTTCCAGAAAACTAGTACACTTGTGTCAACCGGTTCAACTCCGGTTGTCAATACTCAATAGTAGAAGAGAAAAAAAATTACCGCGCTGGTAACATATGGAAGCTTGATATACTTGACATTGCAATCTTGTTGTAGGTAATGAAATACTCAATAGTTTTACTACGTATACAGAGTGACCTTTTGCGTCATGGTACTAATTCTAGTAATGTGTAAATTCTTCACGTAGTACAAGGTATGGGAAGAAACGTAAAATAGTTTAGTTATAGAGATTCCCTTTTTGTTTGATTAATAATCATAAATTGATCGAATCGAATAAAGTAAACTCATACAATGAACTAGTTTCTGGGCAGCCAATCTTTCAAAGATGAAATATTGAATATGAAATATTATGTATTATTCACCTAATATGTAGGTTTCTGGAAGTTCTGTGATTTTCATAGGATAGAACTATCTCATGAAGAACAAACAGATTGCTCCAGTGTTCGGTCACAATGTCTGTAAATTTCAAATTTCAAGCCGGGAATGAATTCAGTGATGGTCAAATTTTAATACATATATCCGCAAACAGATTACTTCAGAATGAAAAGACCTAGAAACTTGAAAATTCTCAGGGTAGGTTCAGATGCTGATGCTATTCTAACTACAGTTTCTGTAAATATGGTCATTCGAAATCTTATTTTCCTGGAAATTAAAAAAAATCAATTTATATATAAATTTTCATTTGGATGCAATAATTAAAACAATTTTTTAAGCTTTGTGCATACTTCAATAGGATGACATAAACAAAACCATAAAAATTTAAGGTGTTAAAAAAAATAACTAATCGTTCCGTGACCACAATCTGGATGAGATTTTGCGTGTATATTAAAAACAATAATATCAAGCTCCTTAAGAAATATTTTTTGATAGTGTCATTAGATTATCAGAATCATGGAAAATTCAAGAAGAACTTACTAAAAATAATGAAGCACTGGCGTGAAGTTAGGAGCTTTTGATAGCTTGTTAATTTATGCGCCAATTGCACCCTTGGATAGACCTTCAATTGGTCCTGCGTCCTCCATGAGTGTGATTAGAGTATTAATCAGAGGGCCTGCAAACCGGCATTTTGCCGCGGCGGCAAATATTGGAGGTAGGCATGTTTATTCTTTTCGAGAAATCCTAGAAGAATTACTTGAATATTTTTTTTACCTTTAATGAATTTCACACATTTTCTTTATATCAAATAACATCTTGTTGGGCATGGGCGCATTCGAATTCAAAATAATAGTTCATCCACATCATCCGATTTTTTTCATCTTGAAGAAAAAAAAACCAAAAAGTTCAAACTTTACATAAATTCTAAACTGAGCAGAAAAACATGAAAATGCAGGACCCGCTCTAGAGGGCGGCAAATAATGAAGGGCGGCATTATCTACTTCTTCCAATGAATCTGGGTTCCTGAAATGAATATTTTTTTTCAATTTCAACGAATTTCACAACTTATTTTTTTTTAATCTATCTGAAACATCTTCGCATTGAGAATGTCTGCAACATCTATATCCTAATTGAAAATTATGGTTTATCCCCATCATCCAGTTGTTTTACTCAATATATTAACGAAAAAACGAAATGTTCGAGCACTTTATTATGTCGAAACTCAGCAGAAGCATCTGAATTAAATTCATGAAATTCATCATTTATTCATTACAACTCAGTTCAGCACGTTTATTATTCATTACATTCCACGTTTCCTGAATCATCTATTTGATTTAAATTTGAATCCATATAAAATAATAAGACTTCCCCATTCCATTTTTTCTGAAATAAAATAGTTTTAATAGAAAAATGTGGAGTCTTCTAAACTTAATCTTAAAGAACCACCGTTACCCCCCGTTCTTTTGCCTTAGTACAAAATTCCAAACCAGCAAGAGTGCCGACTTGTATTTTTGCTGGGGCGGCAGAAACACTAGAGCCCTGGTATTATTAAATGAGCACCCAAAAGCTCATGACTTCACTTCCTCATTTTTTCTCCATTGGCTCTTGAATCCAACTCGCGAAAATAACAATTTGTCTGTATGCTTGTATTCTAAGTATTTTCTCTCAAAATAATTGCCATTCTTAATAATTCTACCAGTAGTATGTATATCACATAAGTTTTCCCAGAAAAATACCTAATTATTGTTGACCTGATCCTAACTTATTCTATAAATCGAAAAGTTCAATCTACCATAAGAAGAAAACCTTGGCCTGGCAATTTAATTGCGGTTATAATAGAAATAAAAACCTTACCATAAATAAGGTATTCCTGGAAAGAAAATAATCACCATTAGTTCAATTTTAGTTATGCTACTTTTCATCAAGATGCTCATTCGCCATAATTATTTCTATTGATTCCTTTCATTCCTATTGTTCCGATATCATGACCATAATATAATCTGATGAAGAAACAATCATTATATTAATGTCAACAGATATGCCCATAGGTACTCACTCAATGAGCAATATATGTACATATGTACAAATATTGATTCAGTTCAGTTGCTGTGCTAATTATATTGTTTTTAATAGCTCAGAGCTTAATACAGCTTTATTCATTTTTTTCAGTATCATGAAAAACGATATCCAATGTCTGTAGATGGGCACAGGGATTTGAGAACAGTTTTAAGTATGCATGACTGTCCACTAGAATTAGACTCGAAATCATTGAATTCATTCGACGATACGAGTTTTTTGAATAACTACCTGAGAGATGATCCAAACGCTGGAGATCCTTATTCAGCTGACAGAGGTGACATCCCATCTGTGTCCAATCTAGATGAAGGTATTATAGATCATTAATATATTTGACATTTGACATAATGACAAAAGTACTCATAATTTTTACATCATTTTTACGTCGAATTATATCTCATTCCAACAACATGAAAGCTAGCATGCTATACAGGGTGTCTACTTAAAAAAGTCCAAAACTTCAAGGCGAGATTCTACATGTGGTTTTCAACAAAAAATGTCATATAACACATGGTCGAAATATTGACGGTAATTCTTCAATTCAACATTTTGTGTTTTTACGAAATATCTCAACTTTTTTTAGAAAATCAATCACACTCCAGTTATCCTTATCAAATTTGATCATATATCTCAAAAGAGCATGAAATTGGCTATAACACAAGATTTTTTTGTGCCAAAAAATTCCAAAATTCCTTACTGCGTGTGTGGTAAGCAGATAAGCATAACTATTCTTAGGTGAACAATATCAATCATAGAGATCTTTTAGCATTTTGCCCTCTCTTAACTTCTTTCTTATACTTATAAAATTTAGTTCATTCGTTCGATAGATAAATTAGTGACAATAACTCCAATATTCAATCAGAGGAAACAACTGATGCAATCAATAAGAGCTTCAAAATGGAAAACTCTTAACTTCTTTCTTATACTTATAAAATTTAGTTCATTCGTTCGATAGATAAATTAGTGACAATAACTCCAATATTCAATCAGAGGAAACAACTGATGCAATCAATAAGAGCTTCAAAATGGAAAAAAATCAGGTTTGAATAATTTCTTATTTTTCGTTGTCATCATGTCAGCCGCGATATTGAGGCAGAAAACAAGCAGCTAGAATAAAAGTTTATATCCCATTTGAAAAATCACTAAATGGGGCAGTTTTTGCTAAAAAGAAAACATGTTTCATTTTTCATCCATAAACCTATCGATGATATTGTTCACCTAAGAATAGTTATGTTCATCTACTTACCACGCCCACAGTAAGGAATTTTTTGGCACAAAAAATTCTTGTATTATAACCAATTCCATGCTCTTTTGAGATATGTGATGAAATTTGATGAGGCTATAAAGATAACTGCGTGTGATTGATTTTATAAAAAAAAAGAAATATTTCGTAAAAACACAAAATGTTGAATTGAAGAATTACCGACCATGTGTTATATGACATTTCTGTTGAAATTCACATATAGAATCTTGCCTTGGACTTTTTGAAGTAGACACCCCCTATATTTAACACTACCGATTTCATGAAAAGGAGAATCAATTAATTTGACTTTATGCATTAGGTTCTCTGCTCAAAGCACTTAATGAGCTCATCCGTTCAGTGAATGTGCTATACAAGAAATGCGGTGAAAGAGACAATAACATTGAATGGATTCGGAGGTATATGGAAGAATGCGATGTTTGCCGAAGGAGGCCAGAACCTTCAATTAGACCACCTACACCTCCACCTCCACAAAGGCCAACATGTGCAACTCATCCACCAAATTGTTTCAGAGGTGTTAGATGTTACAATACAGAGCAAGGACCTCGATGTGGTCCTTGTCCTTATGGTTACACCGGTACTGGGTGAGTATAAGATATGATTACACTGAATCTATGTTACTGTAACATTTATAATGAGTGTTTTTTAAGGGCTGAAAACTAATAATACAAGACAGAAATACTGTCGAAAGTAATTTTTCTTTATTATGATCTGGTAGATAATTTCATGGCATCACATCAATTAATTATAACATAGCCTCATAAAGGATAATCAAGTTGTCACTAAATTGATTTTGCAATAAATTGATGGTTAAGCGCGCTGTATGGCAAGTTGCGACGTCTTGTTGAAACCAAATGTCGTCGATATTTGGTTAATTAATTATTTAAAACAAAGATCGGTCAGCATAGCTTGACAGCGCTCGCCATTGACCTAGCTCCTCATTTCGAATAAAATAAGCATCGATGATTGCGTAAGTGTGTAACAAAAAGTAAATTTTAATGGATGTAGGTAAAGGTGATTCGTTTATAGTTTGAAGAATTATTCTTTGTCCCATATACGACAATTTCGCTTATTGACGAATGTATTTAACCAGAGATGAGCTTCATCACTCAACATTTTTATTCTTTGATAGAAATGCTCATCTTCAGCCAGTTTCAAATTAGCCAAATCAGCAGAAATGCGATGTAAACGATGGTCATTTGTCTTTAATGCTTGCACGAATTGTTTTTTATAGGTACGTGAGTCTTGAATAAAAAAGAGCAAAGGCCAACATGTTGAGACCGGCGACGTATCGATAGCAGCAATATTCTCTTCGATACGCACATTTCTTTGTCTTGTTGATGGTTTTGAATCGATAAGAGTGAAATTAGTGCGAAAACGATTATTAACTACACGAATTATTCGCTCACTAAACCGATTATGTTGACCGTAGAAAGGAGGACGTGCTGTATGGACTTCACGAACACATTTATTTTGTTCAAACTTAATTTACACAACTTGAAAACGTTGTTCTGAAGTTATAAGACCAATGATTAATTGCCAAACCTTACTGGAAACTTTTCGTGCATTAACACCCGTTTTAAACTATTTTACTGTTCAACTTAATTTATCCCTCAGAGTAATGAATATAGATAGAGGGACTGAGGGAGCAAATGTATTTTCAGAAAGCAAATTTTGTCCCCAACAACAAATTTGACATGAAGCGCGCGGAAATGAATGCATATCAGTTATACGATATTCCACTCAATTCGCGAATTTCTCCACAAAGCACACACTTCTTATGTCCCATAGTGAATCAACGTTTCATATTAACTCAAAATATTATATTGAAATAAATACCTAAATATATCAGCAATTCAGTAAACAATTTTCAAGCGCGCCAAACTACATGAAACAACCGATGACACTAGGAGAGCAAAAGTTGCCAAACCTTGGATTTCAGCAGGTAGATACAGAAAATAATAAATATTCTGCTTATTATAAATTCGACAATTAGGAATAATATCGGATTTCAAATATTCAAATTGGCATATTTAATCGGACATCACTCCAATAAATATATTTCATTCAATATATAGTATATAACATTACTAGCAAGGTAAGAGAGTTTTTACTGGCGAATGGAGGATATAATTGACGAGCCGCAGGCGAGTCATTTACCTCCTTGAGCCTGTAAAACCCGGTACCTTGCGTGTATTGTTTTATATTTTATTTGTTTCTCATTTGTAAAAAGGTTAGATAAATTCCAAAAAAATCTCAATAATTTGTCTCAAATGTCGTAAGCTATCATAGACATAAGTCTATGTAAGCTAAGGAAGCGTTGCCATGAACATGTCTGTTTATTTTTCTTTACATTTGTTTTGGCGAAAACGAGAATGAATGTACCAAAAGAAATTATTGAGGCAGCCAGTAGTGTAGCTTCAAGTTTATTACCTGCAAAATCAGCTTCAAGGTACGAGCGAGAATACGACGACTTCAAAAAGTGGCAAAACAAAAATAGTGTGATTGGGGTAACTGAAGATGTTTTGTTGGTCTTTGAATCAACTATCAGCTAGATTCAGCCCTAATACTTTATGGGCGAAATGGTCTATGCTGAAAAGCTGCTTGGAAATGAAAGAAAATGCCCCTGTTCGCAGGTTTGTTTTCCTTAAAAAAATTTTTGAAAAATATGACGTTTAGTCGTCATTTGCAGATTTCAAAAGGTAATAGCGTTTCTGAAACGAAAAAATGAGCGTTATACGCCAAAAAAGGCCAAGGTATTAGGTAAAGAAGAGGCTGAACAATTTCTTTTACATGCTCCTGATGACCAGTGGTTGCTGGCGAAAATTGTAACAATATTTGGGATTTTTGGATGTTGTCGATGTGACGAAATTCTCTCCTTAAACATGAATGATGTAAAAGATATGGGAAAATACATTATTGTGACATTGTGGCAAACAAAAAATTTAACAACAAGAAGATTCACCATAACCGATGATGGCTGCAGCTTCAAGCCTTGCATGTTATACAGAAAATATGTAAATCTTCGGCCTCCTGGAACAGAAAGCCTAAGATTTTTTTTGACATACCGACATGGAAAGTGCATTTCCCTTAATGCTGGCCAGCACACTATTGGTGGTATCCCAAAGCAAATAGCGAAATATTTAGGTTTAAAAGACCCAGAGTTATACACCGGCCACTCTTTTCGCAGAACTGGAGCCACTATGGTTGCGGATTCGGGTGGAGATATTTTAGCACTAAAGCGTGCAGGAGGGTGGAAGAGCACCGAAATTGCGATGAGTTATGTAGATGATTCGGTCAACAAAAAATCGAAATGTCTAGCAAATTATTTGGTAGTAAGGAGAGTACAAATGTTCTGCAGTCCTCGAGTTCAGCAGTTTCTGAGTCAACAGATGGTTCATCATCTTCAGTATCAACTTTTTCATCATCAAAAATCTGTGTTACTGGAAATAACAATTGTACCATGATTTTCAACATATATGACGATAAAACAAAATTTTCTAATGTAAATAATACTACTAACTTGTAAAAATTTTGCAAGTCAACTGTCAGTTTTACAAGTTAGTGACTTGAGAAAATAAACTTTCTTGATTAATATTGTGTTTTTGGAAACTGACGTTCACAAATGAGAAACAAATAAATATATATTCATAACGATATAGTAAAATTGTGTATTTGAAAATATATCACAATTGGAAAACGTAATCTAACCATGTTGGGGTATGCAAAAAATACGTATACTTCCTCTATCTATACGTATATTACTCTTTGAATTATCCCAATTTAGAATTTGTCTTTTATATGCCCTAGTTACACTCATTCAAGGTAGACACACATTTTCAAAATCAAGTTTATTCAGAAATAATGAACATGTTGGGCGAAAATTTAACATTGTTGTTCATAACTATGGAGCTTACATAAAACATAACGGATTCTTCTAATTCATACAAGCTTTAAGCTTCTGATTGACTTAGCAGAGGCCTACCAATCACTGAAACAATACAACATAAAAGATTAATAAGAGAGGGCTTATTTTAGAAAATAACGATGGAAGAAATCATCAAATGCTATTATATTCTGCAGATATGACTGTCGACCCACCAGAACCTGCAGAGACCGCCCTTGTTACCCTGGAGTGACCTGTACAGATACTCCCGAGGGATACCAATGCGGATCTTGTCCTCCAAATTACGACGGTAACGGTGAACAATGCAGGAGGACCTGCAGAGATAGACCATGTTTCCCAGGTGTCCCCTGCACTGACACTGCCGAAGGCTACCAGTGTGGTTCGTGTCCAGCAAACTATGATGGAAATGGGGAACAATGTAGAAGGACATGCAGAGATCGTCCGTGTTATCCAGGAGTACCATGTACCGAAACGCCGGAAGGTTTTAGGTGTGGTTCTTGTCCTGATAACTATGATGGTAATGGTGAGCAGTGTTGGAGGACTTGCAGAGATAGACCTTGTTTCCAAGGCGTAACATGTGAAGATACAGAAAGAGGTTTCAAGTGCGGAGCCTGTCCGCCAGGATTCGAGGGTAATGGCGAAGAGTGTAGAAGGAGACCTACGGGATGCGAATACAATCCTTGTGCACCAGGTGAGCAATTTGACCTTTAATGCTGAAAAAATCCAATAAATTTAATGAGAAGTACTTTTTCCAGTTTGATACATTGTGTTTTAAATAATAATTCAATAATTCGGATTGGTATATTTTCGTTATCTGAAAATTCATTGAAAAAATTGTTTATACGTAGGTAATACAGTACGATAAAGTTTTTCAAATTCGGTTGGAAAGTTCATCAGCACCTTCCGGGAAGAAGTTGCGCTGTTATCCAGATATTCATCCATATAAATTATTATCTATCGAAATTTGATGAAATACAAGGGATATGAAATAGAAGGACGGGAACGGATTGAATTTGTGCGGTACCTATTGCTATTTACTAGTAGGTACAAGGTAATGATAAATAATTATTATTAGATTGGAAATAATTTGTCTCTAGAATTAGTTTTCTGGCTCAACTGGAGAATAATTAGAGATCGGAATAATAATGAATTCACATGAAATCACATGAATGGAGCACAGTTATGCATAACTTTATTTCCTTCTTCTTTTTTTTTGCTGTCGGACCTAGTCCTGTTTGATCTGTCATCCTAGCTCCTGTGATGTCTGCTTTCCTGATGTATTTGTTCTTTCATATTATATCCCTTAAATATCCCGATATTCTGGCGACCTTGTTGGCTTGTCTCCTTAATTCCTGCAGTTAATGTCTGCTGTACAAAATAATCACTGTTTATTATTTTCATCAATAATTTAGGTGAAAATGGTTCACTACTTGGGAAAAAGAATTGTTGATTTCTTCATTTTTCGAAAATAACGAATACAAGAATTATTTGATGAAGTGCACGCAGAAGAGCATTCAACAGAAAGTACGTTTTAGACCTTGTACAAAAATTTCACCATTCAATTTTGTTCTCTGGATTCATCTTAAGAGCTAAATATACCCTACGCAACTAGTATTATTGGAGTAGTTGAGGCGAAAAATTATAGAATAGAAGAATGTAGGAAAGTAACGCCAATAATGCTACAAAACGTGAAGGAGGGCCGTTTGAACATTTAATATAATAATAATTATATATCACGGCATAGCAGACTGTTGAGATTGTTATTTTATCTTATCCTTGATCATTAATAATGCGAAGAAGTAATTAAAAATTTATTTCCCAAAAACACATGTAGCACACTTTCATCTTACATGGACTCGTTCTAGTTAACCTATATTCAGTATATTCTTCTATGTTCACATGACAATTGACAACTTAACCTAAGTTCACAAATAATTGTTTTCTTTATCTTTTATACTTTTAACACAGACAAATTCTAATTCCGAAAAAAGAACCTCCTCAAGCGGGTTTCGAACCCGCAACCTCTGATTAACCAGTCCAGTGCTCTACCAACTGAGCTATCGAGAAAGCGGAACGTTCACCGGAATTAAATATTGTCTGCTATGGCGTGATAAATAATTATTATTCCATTATTACAGACGTTTACAACCATTTTTTCTAATTTAATATAATATTTATTGAATTCCCCGATACCCTACTATTTTACAGTCTTTCAGCAATTATCTATATTGTTTTCTCATCGTAGGTTCCCAAAACATGTCTTTAGAAGTTGTTTTCTTTTAGTGTTTCTGAAATAGAAATAAAAATTCATAAACTTTCTACCTCAGTTGAGGCAGAACTAACAGTGTTTTGATGTCTGGTGTATGACAGTTATGGAGTATCATTAAAACTAAAACATGAATAATAATTTCGATTGATTACATAGTATGCTCGACGGGAACCAATGTTAGTTGTTCAAAATTTAAATATGAATATTTCGATAACCAATAGATCAAATGAAAAAAAATTCGATCTGAAAAGTTTTCACTCTCGAATAAAAAATCGATCTGTGCCCGTGCATTTTTGGAAATGAGTTCATTCCGCCTATTATCTCGTCTGTTTAGTTTTCAGAAGCCCACCCTGTATATTAATCTCAGTGAAACTTCATTGAAGTTCATGATTCTTTTGAATTTATTTCAGGTTCCATAGTATTCATTTCAAAAATTCATTTTGTTACATCACAAAAAATATAACAATTATAAACATGATAACACAGGCCAACAAAATGAAAAAAAAAATTTGGTGCCAGAAATCTAACATCTGATTTTAGATGTTTTTAATGTGCTGATTCCAAAAATGCCACCAGATTTTTTCTATCAGCTCTAGTTTTTGAGATACACGTTACAGGTTAAATGATATATTTTTTTCTGATAAAGGACAACAAATAAAGAGATAAATATGTACTCAATCGTCAAAATAGAAATTTCCCAGAATCTAATTAGCCAAATGGATACCTGGAATTGTCCCTGACTCAATGTTCCTATACTAGGAACTACTACCATGAAGGAAGAATATGAAACAATAGCATTAGTTTTGAGAAAAATTAAATACGAAGAACATCAGTGGTCATTTTGTGTTGATTTAAAAATGGTTAACTTCCTCCTTGGACAGCAGAGTGGTTATACAAAATATCCTTGTTTTTTGTGCCTTTGGGAGAGCAGAGCTAAAAATGAGCACTGGGTTAACAAAAATTGGCCTTCAAGAGATGTCATGATTCAAGGAATACAAAAAGTGATCAACGAACATTTGGTTTCAAGAGAAAAAATTTTACTTCCGCCCTTGCATATCAAGCTGGGCCTAATGAAGCAATTTGTGAAGGCCTTAAATCGAGATGGAAATTGTTTTGGGTATTTGTCACGTAAATTTCCTGGCATTAGCACGGAAAAACTAAAAGCTGGTATATTTGATGGTCCTCAAATAAGGCAACTTGTTAAAGATCCACAATTCACCACATCAATGAACGAGACTGAATCTAACGCTTGGAGTTCATTTTTCAAGTAGTACAAAATTTTCTTGGCAATCATAAAGCAGAGAATTACGTAGAATTGTGGAAACTATGCTTTCAAATTGTAATATTCTCGGCTGTACCATGAGTATAAAAGTTCACTACCTCCACAGCCACCTAGATCGTTTTCCAGAAAACTTAGGTGATTGTAGTGAAGAACAGGGGGAAAGATTCCACCAGGATATTAAAACTATGGAGGATCGTTATCAAGGACGATGGGATAGCCACATGATGGCGGACTACTGCTGGAGCCTTCAGCGAGACTGCCCTAGTAAACTCCATTCTAGAAAATCGTATAAAAGAAAATTTTGATGTGATTAGTGACTAATTTAATTATGTAAATTAAGTTTTTGCAATAAATACTTAAATCCATGTGTCTTTGTTTTTTTTAACTGTCAATAGTAATATTATATATTATAACAGTTATAACGTAAATTATATACACAATTTTTTTAAAAATCTCAAAAACTAGATCTGATAGACAAAATCTGAGAACTTTTTTACATTCTGCATCCAAAAATTACTCAGGAACAGTTAAAAAATCGCAGGCACCAAAATGTGTGTTGGCCTGTGTAATTAACTAGAGCGGACTCTCTTCGTTTACATTTTAATTTGTGAATAATGATTTCTATAGATCTTATTTTTCTCCAGGATGTGCTCCATCGTGGAGATCTGATCCAAGAAACTAAAATGAAGACTGCTGCCTTACTGCATCCTCAGGCCCCTGGTCTCAGCTATCTGCATGCACCATCTAATTTTGAATGAAGAATTAAGCTTACTAATTCAAGTCCAGTAACTGAAAAGAAGAATGAACTTATTCATTATTTCATGTTCAAGAACTTGTTGACTTAAAGGTTATTTCTTCGTTTTTATTTTAACCAGATAATTTTATTGATGCCTTTTGTGTCATCGATTTTAACATGAAATAATATTTGTACTTACTTAATGAATGTTTTTTTGCATGTGGATCTATACCCGCTATATTTTGAATTGTAAATTGATTCAACTCAATATTTATTATGAGAATCCATTTCCAAAATAATCATAATTAAGGATAAATTCACTGACATAATATTTTTCTGAGGTTTCTTTCTATTTTGTAAGCTTGAACTAAAATCTTACCACAAAATATTTTTGGGATTCACTAACAATGTGTACAATTGCTCTCATCTGATTAATCTTGCTATCTATCACAAAGATGTGTCTTAGGGATTTAGTTAAGAAGGTATAGAAGTTACCATTCAATTTTAATAAATTGTTATTTTTCAATTCAACGAATTTTTTGAAATAAAATATTAACGAAAGGTTGTTTTTTATCTTTACACTAATATTATTTATTGTACTAAGCTTTTAGAGTTTTAGACCGAAGGACATGGTTGTATATTATTATGAATTGATCTAATCATTCGATTGATGTATGAGATCAATCCAGATTGGTTTAATACGATTCCTTTAGTGACAGTAACGATCGAATCTGTTTTAAAATTTTCAGGAAAACAATATTTTGAACGGTTTTTAGGTTTTTCCGTTTCTAGAATCACTGTAATTATACAATTTAAGGAAGAATTAGTTATTCATGAGCCAATCCTTATCGTTTGAGAGTATTCCCTGCTCAAAATTGAAAAAATTACATTACAGATATTGTGACGAATTTATAGAAATAACTGGAGACAAGTATGTTCGGAGAATGAGCGCTCGAAACTAAGATTGAAGAATAACAATATGCGTGATATAACTTTCCGAACAAACATTTCATTCAATCAATTTTCACAAAAAAATATTATACGAAAAGTGTTGTCAAAGAATTATTATCGGTTTTTATAAAATAAAAATTAAGACCTAAAAACGTATTTAAATTCTTGTATGTGGTAGAAAAGGACGGTGAATGAGAGTACGTTTGCAATTGCTGTCTATGAATATTAGTCTTCCCGGTATTTATTTGACTGTGAAGAATAACAACATTATATAAAATTGATAAACAAAATTCTTCGTCTATCCACTCCACGTTAAATTTATATTCTTCCTCCCAAGTTTATTGATGATAAACTCATAAATAACAAGAAACTTCAGGGCAGGTCTATCTACATTGATCAAGATATTTATGCTCCAGATAGAAAATCTGAAAAAGTATTGGGATTGGGATATTATGTTGAGAACTGAGAAGGCTAGAAAGAAGGAATATACGGCGCACTAACATATGTCATACTGAATGTCAGAAGTAAATGAGCCGAAGATCTCTGGATTTATCTGCGTATCATCTTTCAGCAGTATGTTTTCCTCAGTTAATTGAGGAACCAAAACGTGCTACACAACTAGCACTCTTAATAGTCTCATTATCATTCCTTTTACCCCTCTCATCTTATGACAAAAAACACTGCAAATTTTACACTATAGTTTATCATTTCCTCTTTCAGTACAAAATATCTTGCCATGTGACGAGAAAAATATAAAATTATCAAAGTGAAAAATTTTTAATGGATAGACAGTGACAGGTTCGAACTAGGGGTCATCAATTCCGAAATCCGAATAATGAAAATAAAATAAATAAAAATGTTTATCTCCGGAACTATTATACTTTGCGGTAAAAGATATTTTATACGGTATCGATTAAGTAAAATAATAACCTGAAAATAACTATAAACTTTACACTATGGTTGACTGTTATTTTATAGAATATTTAAATTCATGAAACTAAAGGATTTATGAAAATTCATAAATCTTTTACTTGAGCTTGGAGAATCAATGCATTGTAACAACTTATATTTTTTACGAATTACAATTCAATATCTCATATAATTTCCGAGGGGGATGGGGGACGATTATACACTTTCCAAAACATAATTTGCAAAAATTAACGGGGGTTCAAACATTTTTTTCTCAATCAATTCCAAATAAGAATAAATGAAATAAGATTTAAAGAAAAAAGATATAACTGAATAAAATAATGAAAATAATTTTCCCCGAATTTGATGAATAATAGTTTTTCAGCTCCCTTATCTCTAGGCAGTGAAATACATTTCTAATAGAATCGAATTTAAATGGAAAGTTGCTCTATTTTTTGACTTGCGATCGTTAACATTCATCAAACTTGAAATTGTTATTAACCTAAATGCAAAATGACCAGCCGCAATTATCAAAATTTACATAATGTTTATAAATATGTATACAAATCGAATAAAAGAAAAACATCGTTCGTCATAATTTTCTTGAAAAATGTGTTACTTACAAAACTTATCTGCTATATTGGTCCAACTAGCTCGACAATACCAATAAAAATTTTGAAGATTCCTCGAGATACTCGTTCTTCTTACCCGCCGAGCAAATTTTTTCAATGATTCGTGATCCTGGACCCTCTTTTGTGATTTTTGAAATTTAAATCCTTTTATTTTAGTATTTGGAGTATTTTCTGCGCATATGTTCATACTAGATTTTAATTTCTTGAGATAGTTTATCAAATGTACATGAAATAAATTTTCATTTCAATTCATTTTCCTGCTTACGATAATAGAAAACCAGTTTTATTTTCACTTGGGCGTCCTAGTTTCACCTGAAATTCAACTCGACACCTAGTCTAGATTGTATATCCGAGTTTTAGTTGAAACAGTGTTCAAAATCTCTTGCACTACTTCTGTCGTAAATATTACGCTAATCTTTCCTTTTTTCTTAACATCAGCTTAGTTATCTGCCTAAATCACCTAGTTTTCAGATAGGAGACAAATTGTTTGCAAAGTGATGGAGAGATTTATATGTGAAGCTATATTTAACCTATGCTTCTACCGAAAGAATTCTTTCCTATCAGATTCAGCAGTAAGATTTTCTGTCATACTCCATTTTGACCAATCTACTTCTTTGCATGAAAGATTGAATTAAATCTTGCGACTTGGATATACCAGTAACTAGTAGATATAATAACAACACTTTGAGAAGGAAATAGACCGGGTTTGTCATCGTCGCCTTATGATTAAACTTGATCATCTATGTATTAAAGGCGATTGTTCATCTTGGATTGACGCATTTCTGTGGAGTATATCATGTTGTTCAGATTTTGAGATAGTTAATCCTGGGACCGTATTCTCGACAAGTGATCTTACAAAACGTATACGTACTTACAGTGCTCTGAACACTGAATGAAAGTATACGTTTTGAAAGATCACTTGTCGAGAATACGGTCCCTGGTCCGATGCTCAAGCTTTTTGTGGAGTACCAACAGCACAGTAGGTACTTTGCTCGGTCTAAGATGTCTTAAATACGGTTGTGTTCACTGATTCGATTTTGTTTGAGATAATTCTGTTGATTTGTTCGGCATGGGTCCCTTATTCCTTTTCTTCCTTAAGGTGACGCTATACAAAGAATTGACCAATCAACGGCATCGTTTTAAAATTTTAATTTTTTCTGTCAAAATTTGATTGACTTTTGGTTCAACCTCAAAACGATATTGACAGAAAAACTTCGTGAGTGCCATAAAAAACGATGCGAAAATAAAGTGAGAAGGGACCAATACACTTAAAATCCAAGAAGTTTGATCCCCTCAAGAGTCACCACTTTAATATTGAAGTTTTTCAAGGGTAAGTGAGCACACTAGTCACAAGTGTTTAAGACGTCTCAGCTCGGTCCTGCAATTGAACTGTGCATCATATTCCGACGATACGAAATTATACCACTATCCTCTCACTCAAACTGCTGGTCACATAATTATACATTATACTTGATGTGAGAGGTGGATTCTGCCTCTAATTAATAAAAATGCTGCGTGCTTCACATGGCCAAAAAAATCTAAAAACCCTTATTTTATCGACAAATCTCTATTGAAAAGTGTTGATGAGAACTGCCACTTGGTACTTGAAATTACGAATATCTTCTATTGTTCCTCCAATAGTTGTCCAGTTACATTTGTTTCCAACACACCTTTCTGTGGTAGGTATAGGTAAATGTACCTACCAGAAAGAGATCCAGGAGAAGGAAAAAACTGAAAAAGAAAATCTCTGGCGGAATAATTCAAAAAAGTTTCTTCGAAGTTTTGATACTGCAATATCTAAGAAGTATCTGGATCTTAGCAAGAATATGCTACACCTTCTCATTGGGTTCCTTACATGGCATTGCCATCCCATTGCCAGCAGAAAACGACGAGTGCATATTCTGTGAGGAGGAGGAAGAAACTTCGGATCACCTAGTGACAGAATGCCTCGCCATCGCTGGCCAACGCAAAAAATTCTTTAGACAAGACTTGTAGAAGTGGGAAAGTAACCACCTTGAAGCCATCCCAAATACTGGATTACATTTGAACTCTGGAACTGGAGGGCGATCTACGATGACTAATGGCGAGAAGCTCTGATGAGAGACACAATAGACCATAAGATCGAGGTGCAATGAAACATCCTTAAATCTAAATCTACATTCATTGCTTACAAACTTTTGAAATCCGAGGTCTTTCTTTCAAGAATGCTTAGGCCCAGTTTCACCAAACAGCACTTGATCCCAGATTGATTAAACTCCGCTTGTTACTAAAGCAGGCTTAACAGTGTTTTCTGTTTCACCATGCATCAACCCGTCCGAAGATGATCGCGATTAACCAAATCGCGATTAAATAGTCAAACCATTTGGCAACGTTGTGAACAAAAAGTTATATAGTGTTCTGTATCGTATAAGCAGTGATGACCACCATTGGCGCTAGGTGTCAGGTGTCATTCATTCATAACTCATAACATTTCAAATCATTTGTCATCTTGTAAACAAAAAACAAAGTTAATTTTTGCCGAAAATGTCGAGTGATGTGCTTCGAAATGTCGGAAACTTACAGAAGTTAAAAAGAAATTATCCCATTTCACAAAACCACACAGTCTGGAATAAAAACTATATAAGTAATTTTATTAACTTATTTATTTTTATTAACAAGTTTAACTGCTTCTTAAATAATATTTCAATCAAACATATCAATAAATTATTCTTTGCAATAAATTTCATAAAACACAAAAACAAAGTTTACGTGTATTTTAAATGGGAAATATTGAGCCAATACATATAGTCATATTTTGATAAAATTGACCCAAAAATTTGAAATTTCCGGAAAAATAATTACATAGACAAGAGTTCCATACTGATAAATAATTATTAATCTCAACTTGAAAGGTTATAATCCTCCAAAAATGGCCGATTAGTGCTAAATCACGATTGGTCGATTAAATGGCGCTTTGGAGTGTGGTGAAACGCTACATTACATTAATCGTGATCTAAGGCCTCACTTAAGAGCTAAGTCAAGATTAAAGCATTTGGTGAAACTGGGCCTTAGAGGTTCTTCAACGCACTCGGATTTAACCCTCATATGATCGTAGCCACCAGGACTTGACTCTTGTCTCAACATTCCCAGTTTTGCTCAACATCATGAAACAAGTAATATTATTATAACCCATCGACATCTCCATGGATGAAGACCGACTTGACCACTGTTCAAGAACTGTTAACAAGAAAACGAAACCTAAGAGGCAGCGGATATAAGCTCGTTAAGGAGAAGTTCAGAATATCAGGTGATCATAATTATCTCCCGAATACAATACTGGAGAGGCTTGAGAGGTAGTGACTGGCCAATAGTTTAAAGAGCAATTGGATTGGATAACGGCATATCATTTTTTGAGGACTCGTCTCCAAACTGGGTTTGACTCACTGATGATGAACTGCCCTCATCGTTTCTATCCGCCCAGCCGCACACCCGTAAACTCTCGAACGGAAAAACCTAGAAACTCTGAATTTTCAGGGTGGGTTTGGATGTCGACCCCAGTATTAATGCACAAAGTTCAACTGGGTATTCAGTAAATATGGTCGTTCGAAATTTCGTATTCCTATTAATTTCAAAACTGCATATTCGATCGAGAATTTGAATGAAGAATTAAGCATCCTCACGAATTTCATGATAATCGCTCAATGAGAACTATAGAAATTTCAAGAAGAATAATTTCCACAATAAAATAACAATCTCAAGCGTCGGCAGAGCCATAGAAAATTTGACAAAAGATCCAAAAAAGAAAATGAGGGAAGCAATAGCATGAAACCTTTGAGTGCTTGTTGATTCGTGCTCCATTTGCTCACTTGAAAGACAACAAAATTACATAAAGATATATTTGTGATGTTCAAGGGTACAGTTAGCGCATGAATAAATGAGCGCTCAAAGTCTCCTGACTTTAAATCAGTGCCTCCCTAATTTTTTTGGGTGATCTCTGAGTATTTATTCCTTCATTTTCTGAATTTATAGGTTCATGTATGAACTGATTGAATTGACAACAAATAGTATTTTGAGGTCGAAGAAAATAATAAACCATTATTTAAATTGGCTTTGATTTGATTGAGGGCTCGATATACATACTCGGGACATATTTCCGTCAATATTTATTGATTTATTCAGTCTATATCAAATTCAAGTTTAAAGTGATTTCCCAATGAAAAATTTTTTGCAGGTCGTTGCATTCCTAGAGACGAACATCCATATTTTGAATGCGCAGAGTGTCCAAGTGGTTTTCAAGGAAACGGAACTAACTGTATTGATATTGATGAGGTGATTATTCAATTATCATAATTATTAGTATTATACAATTTATTGATAGGAATTTTTCAGAGTAAATGCTAATATAGACACCAACAAAATTAGTGTAACGGACAAAATCTTGAGGAAGTTTGTAGTCCATTTTCCTTTAAACCTTTTTACCGATTTTAGCAAATTTTTTCGAATTGTAGCTTGTTTCCTCGGTTACATAAGTTTTCAAATGTCGTCCTCGTTTACTTTGTTCTCTGTTATATAGAGGGGCGAACAAAAAAAATGTGATAAATAAGCTTCTATTCAGGACACCTGTGAGTGAACCGTTGACGGACGATAATGTCCTTTCAGATGTAACCTCATCTTTTCTGATCATTTATTTTTTCCATTGATTACGATATTTTATTTTTGACAGAAATCAAAGCACATCCTAGGGTACCTTTGTTGAACGAGAAATTAATGTTACGAATAGCAAAGTTCTTAAAGTTTATTTCAATTAATTCACTTCAGTGCATTATTGAAGTGAATTAGCTTTGACCACATTTTTTTCACATTAATGGTCTTTATAACGCTCTTAGTGTTTGAAGGTTGATGATCCAAATAGCATATGTGGTTAAAAATGATGAAAAAAAGTGGTTAGAGTTAATTTCAAAAGTGTTCACAACATTAATTCAATTTTTGATGATGTAAACTCTTGAATAATCTTCGATATATGAAGTATTTCGTTTATTCTGGGATAAAAATTTCAACATGATCTAATTAACCCTGTAATTCAATCCTCTCTTATAAATTTTCTGTCATCAGTGCGATCTGGCTAGACCATGTGACCAAAGAGTGAGATGTAGGAATGAACAACCTGGTTATAGATGCGAACAATGCCCGCCAGGATATAAGCAAAATGGTAGAAGTGAAGGAATTGGTCTTGAGGATGCAGCAAGATATAGGCAATCTTGTGAAGACATAGACGAATGCCGGGAATACGAAAACGTCTGTGTTCCTCATTCCCAATGTATAAATTCGCCGGTAAAGTTTTCTTTTCTAGATGGTTATATTACATTTTATTTTTCAAGGCTTTGTTTTATATATCAAAGCAAAAATCAATGAAAAATACTTTATGATCTAATCAAATATCATTCTAACATCTATTTTCATTAGGGTTCATATCAGTGCAGTAGCTGTGATACAGGCTTTGCTGGCAACCAATCTATTGGCTGTCTACCCGTGGAGGGTTACTGTTCCGATGGCACACAATGTGATAGACATGCACACTGCGTTTATGTGGGATATGATAGGTATGACTGTGAGTGTCAAAATGGATGGGCTGGCGATGGCAAATATTGTGGTAAAGATTTCGATTTAGACTTTTGGCCTGACGAACCTTTACCATGTTCTCATCCCAGGTGCAAGCAGGTAAAACTCAACTTTTTTTATTCGAAGGATATGAGATAGTGAAATCCTAACAAATAGATAGAGTCTTACTAGATTGAAAAAAATTCCGTATTACCTACTGCTATCTCTTCAAATATAATTTCAGGAAAAATAATAATTTGTTAAATATGGAAGAGCTGCTAGTAAACTCTAACGAAGATCAAATAGCCGTATATTCTTCAGTTCAGCAGAGTATTCGACGTGATTTTATTTCCTTTCATTTAATTTTTTCCTACTCAGTTTGACGACAACCATCTCAATAATAAATATATCTTTGCGCGTCATTTCAAAATGGTCGCATACCGAAAATGTTTCATAGCCTTTATTAGCTCCATTACTAGTTTTGAAAGTTCTTGCAGTCTTCGGGTTAAAATTTTTGAGTACCTAAATTTCTAATTAGACACAAAATATCACGAGAAAACCTAACCAATCAAATATTCCTCAGGATAACTGTGTTTTTACGCCGAATTCTGGACAAGAAGATGACGATAATGATGGAATAGGAAATGTTTGTGACGATGATGCAGATAATGATGGAATCATAAATGAAAAGGTAAGACAATTTCAATTATTCACTTTAAAATGTGATCATCTAACTAAATTTTCATACATGCGATTTTTGATTTTGATTTACCATATTTTAAAATAATAATCTAATATACAGGGTGAATTACTTTCGAGTAATGACGGCACCGGCATTTTTTTTAAATGGAACATTTTGTCTCAATTTTCCGATTACTTTAGCTGAGCTGATTCCAAAAATGTATCACATGTTTATTCCAATTGGTACAGGGTGGACAAAAATAATAAATCAAATCCAAGGAATAATTAAAACATTCACGAATACCAAAAATATTGTAGTACTAAAATGTCATTGAACAACAATAAATCACTAAACAAATAATGACATTTCACAAAAAACTAGACGACTATGTCTTTTTTTAAATTGATAAGAAATAATTTCTTTCATATTCTGTTTGCTAGACCACAAGTACCAATCATGTTTGGAAACAGCTCATTTTATTAATCTAAAAATGTAACAAACTACAGAGTGGAACATTCAAACGAATTGATAATATTGTTAATTTAACTAATAAAGAATTTTACGCGTTACTTTATGAGCACACACAAAACTATTGTATTTTTGTCCACTCTGTACCAATTGGAATCAACATGTGATACATTTTTGGAATCAGCTCAGCTAAAGTAATCGGATAATTGAGACAAAATGGGGGTGTTCCATTTAAAAAACTGACGGTGACGTTATTACTCGAAAGTTATTCACCCTGTATATTAAATTATTATTTCAAAATACGGTAATTTGAAGTAATAAATCGTCGTGTTTCAGGATTATTTCTTAAAATGGTCTGTATGTGTATATTGTATTTTAGATAGGGATATTTGTGGTATATTTTCATTTTTAATTCGAAAATTCGAATTTTTTAATTGATTCCATATATTTCAGGATAATTGCTGGTTGAAATATAACCCAGATCAGACTGACTCAGATGATGGAGGTGGAGACCGTGTTGGAGATGCTTGTGATAACTGCCCTTACATCAAAAATTCAGATCAGTTAGATACCGATAGAGACGGTAAAGGTGATGTTTGTGATGACGATATCGATAATGATGAGATTCTCAACAAAGAAGACAACTGTATTGATAAATACAACCCGAATCAGAGAGATATAGATGGAGACGGTGTTGGGGATGTTTGCGATAATTGTCCAGATATACATAATCCAGATCAATTGGATGAAGATCAGAACAACGTTGGAGATGTGTGCGATTTTGGAAAGGACACTGATCGGTAAGTGGAAATATTTTAAGGCGGGAATATACTATTTTGTCCAGACGATCAGAAGCATATCGGATATGTATCGGGTGTCCTAAATTCGTTTTATGGGGTTCTCAGAACCCCTTTGATGTAGAAAAAAATTAATGACACATTTTCGAGCTCCATTTCCAAGAGAATTGTTTTGGTTAAAACCGCGACCTCATAATAATGTGGGCATTGTTTAAACGATTATTATGATTCACGTTGCTGCTCAACTACTACAGCAAAACTATAAATTTCTGCCAAGTTGAGGCTGATAGGTTTTTTCGACCACAGTGGTTGGATTCTGCACTCGGAGTTCTTTCCAAAGGGTCCTACCTGATTTTTTGAGGCGTTTGAAATTGTAAAATCGCCTAAGAAGACCACATTCATACAAAAATTTCTGTTTTGCTTAGTATAGTACCAGTCGACTGTTTTCTTTTTGAAAATATCAAATTATTAAATACTTTCAATCAGTGGCGTACCCAAACATAAGCCTTGGGGGGGAAAAAGAAAAAAAATTTCGAATTTACCTTTCCCAAAGAAATTTGCTTACTCATAATAAAATTGTGATATTTAAGGTTGTAACATATAATGAATATTCTTCCTGGGGGGATATATCCCCTTATCCCCCCTGGGTATGTCACTGTTTTCAATGGATAATAGGGATCAGTTTCTGAGAAAACTTTTAAAAATGTCTTTAAGTTGGAATAAAATTGTTTGTTGAGTTGAGTGTTTCATTTTAGAAGGGTCCTACTTCGGTAATCTCTTATTTCAAGGCAGTATTATATTAGTGCGAAGCCCTTCATGAAAAATTCCACATTTTTATTTTTTGTTGTTGTTTGGTAAAGGAAAAAAACCTTACACGATATGAATTCATTATAGGGATGGAATAACTGACAACAGAGATAACTGTGTGAATGTTCCGAATCCAAATCAACTGGACACCGACCACGATAACATAGGAGATGCTTGTGATGATGATATTGATGGTGATGGCATAATAAACATTGATGATAACTGCTACTTGGTTTGGAATCCAGATCAGCTAGATCTTAATAGTAAGTTTGATTTATTAGTGATTCAAAGTTTATTAGTGATGGAAAGTTGCATTAATCGAATAAATTTTCGTGATACCTCCTACTCACTTTGGTTTCCTAAACTCAAATCTGAATTTAAGTGCAACTGTATACGTATTCAGGGTGTTTCATCAACTGGACCAATACATATAGTCGTCTAGATGACTTAACTTAAGGAGAAGCATTTTAATTTTTTTACTTTAGGACATAGGTATACCCCGTTTTCAAAGCTTAAAGGAGATACAGGGTGTTCAATTTCATTTCTGAGCAATATTTTCTTGAGTATAATCTTTGAAGTCACAATTTCTGGACACATTTTTGGGTGCTCAATTCAGAAAGGTGAAGAAACTTGAAAAAAAATTGCAAAATGGCTCAAAACCTGCAATGTTCGTGATTTTTTTCACGGTTGCCAAATTAAATGTCATTTTCTGTATGAACTCAATTCTCATCTCGTAAGAATTCCATAGGAGATACATTATTTTTCACATATAGTAAAATTCTATAAATATATAATTATGCTACTTTTTCCGCCAGTATCGTACATGGTACAGCATGGTACATTTATTTGAGTACATCCCTCTTTGATGTCCATTTCATTGTATTAATGCTAAAGAAGCCAGAATTGATTTTTATGCACACGTCGTTGACGTGGTACTTCTAGTTCAGGAACTCCTTGGTCTTGATTCCCAAGAATTGCGCATGGATGTTCACAAATTCAACTTCCCTTGTACAGCTCGTTTTAAAATTGAGGCAAACGGTTTTACTTAAGTATTACCGCGCTGTATCATGCATCAAAGTCACCCATTACATCTCTAGCTCCCCAGGCGACGCCGCCGAGATCAGAACTGCTATATGATCAGTAAACATGGAGACATGTCGTTTTTTATTATTTCTGATACTCAATTTATGAAGATTTAGATGAGAAGTGGCCCCAGCACCTGCCCCTGGGGGACACCCGTTTTGATGTCAAAGTCCTCTGAAACATACTCTAAAATTCTTACAAAAAATTTTCTTTCATTCAAATATGATCTGAATAGCTTCAGTATATTGGCTCTGAAACAGCAGGCTTACAGTTCATCGATCAAAAGTTTTTGTTTAAATTTATCAAAAGCTTTTGACAGGACGGAAAAGAGCACAGCTACGTGATGAATGACATCCAGTTTTATAAAACTCTCTTAAACAGCATGCTGCTATGGAAAAATGACAGAATTCTTATCAATAAAGGACATCATTTTATCAAAAAACAGTCGTTCAATGATCTCACCTTCAACATTGAATTATTGGCCTATAATTGTCAAGATAGATAAGATTATCTGAGTATGGGGATAAGCAGCTTTTAAGCCATGCAGGAAACATGCCAGTTGCAAACATCTGAATCGCTAGAAACTGAATGGGAGAAGCCAATTCCGTCGATAATGACTTAAAGTTATAGTTCTCCGTCCGTACCAGAGCTATTCTTCAATTTCATTTTCTTCATATATCGACTATTCCACCAGAATCTATACAGGCTGGCCACTTTTTCAATGGGATTGTATTGGTAACTTTCAAACCATAAGAGTTAGAAGGTCGGTCAAATGGAGAAAAAATTGAATGCATAGAAGCATTATCAAGCAGTTCAAACAAATCCAGATTATCAGGGCCGGTTATTGAGATATCATAAGAAAAGTAAATTCTGTCATTTTGATTTTTCTTCTTTTCCCACTTTATTTCAAATATTATCAAAAAATGTAACAGGAATTTTTTATTCGACAGTTAATTTTTCTCAATTTGACGTAATCAGATTTCGTATCCAACGTTTCGTGCTCTCTGGGCCACCCTCAACCTCATTTTTTTCAATACGAACCTGTTATATTTTATGACACTTTTTGAAATAACTTTTAACGCTGAATTCAACGATATATCATATAATGTCATTCAAAGTTGATTTTCAGGTGATTTTGACCCTTATCCAATTTTCTTTGGGTCGGATCTGTAGTGAATGCAATTTATCAAAAACTGCTGTTAATAAAATAGTCAAGAGACGCGAATACAATGATTTTTAATTTAAATACCAAGCCTTGTAAAACTTATATCGCAATGATATCAAAATAAAGTTCGATTCTGTAATTTGTTTCAACGGAACAAATGACAAATCCAACAATAGTGATTTCTTGCGAGATTGAGAATGTATTGGAAGGTACTCAAGAAGACGAAATAAGCAAATGTATAAGAAGTATGGGTTCCAGAACCGTTAAGTGCATTTTACAAAATGGTGGACATTTCGAACACTTACTTCATTCATATTCATCTAGTTTCGAATAATCATTCGATTTTTCTTTCATTAAATGATAATTCGTTTAATTATTATGAATTGAAATATGTAAATAATTATTATTTGTTTCTTGATTTGATTTTGATATGTTCCATTTAGTTCAAGATGAGTAAGATGATTTTCTCATCGAAATATATTACATGTTGTTAATTAAACTAAAGGTACCTAAATGTAATACAGATCCGACCCAAAGAAATTTGGATAAGGGTCAAAATCACCTGAAAATCAACTTTGAATGACATTGTATGATATATCGTTGAATTCAGAGTTAAAAGTTATTTCAAAAAGTGTCATAAAATATACAGGTCCGTATTGAAAAAAATGAGGTTGAGGGTTGCCCAGAGAGCACGAAACGTTGGATACGAAATCTGATTACGTCAAATTGAGAACAATTTACTGTCGAATAAAAAATTCCTGTTACATTTTTTGATAATATTTGAAATAAAGTGGGAAAAAAAGAAAAATCAAAATGACAGAATTTACTTTTCTTATGATATCTCAATAACCGGCCCTGATAATCTGGATTTGTTTGAACTGCTTGATAATGCTTCTATGCATGCAACTTTTTCTCCATTTGACCGACCTTCTAACTGTTATGGTTTAAAAGTTACCAATACAATCCCATTAAAAAAGTGGCCACCCTGTATATGTAACAAAGAAACTATCGGAGATACTTCTCAATGACACCGTTCAATACCGTATGTGTCACATTAGAAAAATGGGCACCAAAAGTTCCTGCTACCTGAACACTTTGATTGGCGAATCGTTAATTGTTGAGGATATTTCACCCTTACGTTTTGTTTATCCCAACTCAGAATTGACTATGACTTTATATCGGATGTTCTAAAAAAAAAGCGAGCTCGCGGTAGGACAATGATATCCTAGCTCACATTATTTGCTATTCATGGTTTATATCATGATGGTTTAATCATGGTTTATATCGAGTTTATGGTTTATATCGGTTTATATCATGAAAATTAATAATTTCAGGAAACCATATTGGAGATGCTTGCGAAAAAGATTGGGATAACGATACGGTCACCAATGATTTGGATAACTGTCCAAACAATTCCTTGATCCATCAGACTGATTTCAGCAAATATTCAGAAGTGATACTAGACCCTCAAGGCAAAGCCCAAGTTGATCCAAATTGGGTCATCGTTAATCACGGTGCAGAAATTCTACAAACCATGAACAGTGATCCTGGATTAGCCATAGGTTATGATACATTCTATGGAGTTGATTTCGAAGGAACTTTCCATGTAGCCTCTGACATTGATGACGATTATGCAGGATTCATATTCAGGTAAGTTGTCATCGTTTTCAATTTTGTTCTTAGCGCCAATGGAAATAAATATTTAGAAATTCCAAGAGTAATCAAGAGAAACATTCAGGATCCAATCCAATTTTTGTGAATAATGCGCCGGTCGGCCAGTCGACCAGCAGAAAATATAACATCATTATACGCGATGAATATTAAGAATTCAATCTGCAAGTATGTTTTCCTTCTCATTCCTTCTTAGCTTCGACATGCTTTTATATAACTAAAGATTTGCAATCTATTCGATTGTCACATCTCTAAACATTAAAGTTACAACATCAAAATGAAAATAATTATTTTTAAACCGTACTGATGGGACGTTGTTTTCTCTGAATAGGAAAGACAATCCATCCGTGTTTGGATATGTATTTGAGGAGACTATGATAGTTATTTTTTGTCGATAGCAACCTGGACGCTGTCAAATATCTGGGGCTGTTACAATATCGAATTCTTTCAACAGTACCAACTTCAATTTTGGGGGCATTTGGTTTCAACCGAAGCATGTTCCAACCTACGTTTTTTGAACATGTAAATAATATATTTTCATAGTTAATCTCCTAGCCCCATATTGATCACCAGATTTTTCTCCAATTGGTTTCGGCTCTAGAATTGGTTTCTCCCATCCCCTCGGAAAAGCTCTCACCTACGGCCCTGATCTCAACGTTAGATTAATTATCTTAGTTCTGATGTCTGCGAATTAAATTCAAGCTTGTATCATTGTATTTTTCCAGTTACCTCAACAACAAACAATTTTATGCGGTCATGTGGAAAAAAGATGGTCAAGCCTACTGGGAAACTGGACCTTTTAGAGCATTTGCAGAACCAGGAATTCAGCTGAAGCTCATTAATTCAGCAACAGGACCTGGGGAAATGCTGAGGAACGCTCTTTGGCAAACTGGAAACACCGAAGATGAAGTCACTTTACTGTGGAAAGATCCAAAGAATGTTGGATGGAAATCTAAGACATCTTATCGGTGGTTATTACTTCATAGGCCTAAAATTGGTCTTATAAGACTTAGAATATATGAGGGGGACAAACTCATCACAGATTCTGGTAATATTTTTGATAGTACGTTACAAGGAGGAAGACTTGGTGTGTTCTGTTTTTCGCAAGAAATGATAATATGGTCTGATCTAGTTTATAGATGTAATGGTAAGTGGTACCACAGTCAAACCTGATAAATTGAGAATTATATCCATTAATTTCAATGACTCAAATTTCAATTGAAAGGAATTAATACTATTATTAAATAAAATATAACATATTAAATTGAGAACGAATGAAGATGAATAATCTGTATTTGAGAGTTTATCTATAAACTATCTATTGATATTGAAATGTTTCTCTTCGTTATAGAACAAGTTCCAGAGGCAATATGGAGAACTCTTCCAGCGAATTTGAAGAAAAAAGTCCAAATAGATACTTCAGCTAAAACTCTTCGAATATCAAGACCCAGCAAATCTCATTATGAGAAAACTGTATAAGAAAAAGTTGTCATTAATTTCGTTAAAAATTCATTGAATCAAAATTTTCAACCAAATATGTATTTACTAATATGAAAAGAATTTGAGACTCAGGATCTCTAAATAATGATTGTACAGAAATAAAAACAATAAATTTTATATAATCAACAAAATTTCGCTAATTAAATTTGTCTAGATAATATCCCATAAGTCAAGGACGTGGAAGCATAGTTCCACACCTATTGGTAGGAACTTAGAATACAGGGTGTATCAGTTTTAATCGTTAAAATTTTAATGGGATATTCTCCTCGTTGTCCTGATTCGGAAAAATGTTTATTATATAGCTCTATTTCGATCCCTAAGAGAGTTTACAAGAAAAAAATCATTTTTATGCAATAGCTTCCATAAAAAGGCTTGAATTCAAAAGGAATTTTGCATGCCTACCCTACTTCCTAAGGGCTATTTTAGTATTTTATGAAGATATTTTCGATTTTCGGGTAACACCTGCTTGTTCAATTTGGAGTATCGTACTAACTCGAAATTGGCTACAAATGAATAATTTAGTCAATCACGAATTGAATTCGGTAATATCTCGGATATCGGGATAACTTTTGCATTAAGTGAACGTATCTGTCAAACAAACAATCAAATCTATTGTTTCGAGATATCTCTCCGAGATATTACGTACCGAATTCAATTCGTGGCTGACTAAATTATAAATTTGTAGCCAATTTCAAGTTAGCACGTCTTTCGAAAGAACTAATCATCTCTGGATTTGGAATTTCAAATTTTGTTCTGTGAAAGCAAATTATACTCCAAATTGAACAAGCAGTTCGATATTGCTTCATTCATTTCTTCAAAAAAACAGCGCGGTATACTTTTTTCTCCGGAATACTTGAGATGTGACCCAATTGCACGCCACTGGTGTTCCCTGAAAATCGAAAATATATTCATAAAATAGCCCTTAGGAAGTAGGGTAGGCATGCAAAATTTCGTTTGAATTCAAGCCTTTTTATGGAAGCTATTGCATTAAAAAGAATTTTTTCTTGTGAACTTCAATACCCTGTATCTCTCTTAAGGATCGAGATAGAGGTATATAATAGGTATACATTTTTCCGAACCAGGAGAATATCCTATTAAATTTTTAACGATTAAAACTGAACACCCTGTATATAAGTACCAGAAATTGACAATACTAATGCTACAATGTCTGCCAAAACACAAAAAACCGAATTATCATAAAGATATATAATATTGTAAAAGAAAAAGGACACAATGTTGTTAATTTTTTATATTAATATTACATTACCTTCTTCAAGTAGACTCAATCAACTTTTACAACTTAGCATAACGTCAACTTTGAGTTCATATTGCTAACAATTTTAACTGAAATAAGGGACCTCTTCTTCTCGCTCGTTCTTCTTGAACGAGCACCCGAAATATCATGTTCTCACCTCAGTGCTCTCCTATTTTTTTGTTGTGCCTAATTGAAAAACATTTTTTGAGAAGGGTAGGTAAATCTGTGAAAAAAATATAGTCGACATTATTAACAAATGAAATTATGATTGAATGTTTGCCAATCGCTTATCATTTATAATTCTTATTATGTTACACGTACCTACACATTCAGTTCATTTTGTTGCCACATCATCGCTGATCTCTGTATTATTTAGGGCCAATTGTACATTCCAAGTTCACCAACAGTTCAACGTTGACTGTGGTTCAATGACAAAATTACGTTGTACCTTAGAATCTTATTAATGTTCTAAGCGTTGTACCAACCTCGTTCACTATTAATCTACAGTTCAGAACCAAGATCAGTTGAACGCTGATACCTTGTCGGTTCAAAGCCAGTTCAGTTGACTGTCTACTCATCGATGTTGACTGTTTAAAGCTTGATGCTTCATTTTATTGACATTTATATATTTTTTTGACATTATTGGTATATTAATCATAAGTTATTCATATTTATATATTATATAAAATGGATTTTTTGGGAGAATTAACTGATGATGAAGATTTTTTGGAGCTGATTGATAACATACAAAATCCGAGATTGAGACAGACGTATAGAGAACGCTCAAATCATTTCACAAACACAAAGTGGAATCATCTTTTATTTTTTTAGTGTTTTTATCTGTTTTCTTAGTTTCGATTAATTCCTTATAATATTTCCTCACCAAACTTAACAACACATTTTCTTCTCTTGCAGTGAAATTTGTGGTTCTTGCAAATTTTTTAGAATCCTCCATATGTTCATGACAACGTTTATATTATCCTAACCTAACCAAGTTTTATATGACAAGCAAAGAAGTTATTTTTTCTATTTCAGTATCGTAATGAGTTCATAACAGTTCTGAAAACAGTGCTGCTATGAACTCATTACAGCATTGTTTTCAGTTATATTTTTCGTTTTGTGGTTGTCACAGACTTTCAATCCTATCAAAATTCAACACATCAATTATCAATATAATATGATTTGGATTGAGTGAAATGTTTTGCGGCATTATTCGCAACTTCTGTTAATTATGTTGTTAAATCAATTTCGGCAGACATAATTCACGAATTTAATGCGTAATTATAAATTATTTCAAAATTCGAAACGTATGATTCAAATTCATATTTCGTAATCTGTCAATTTTCGTAACAGTCACACCAACTGCCAAGATACTGCTAAGAAATGTCACTAGAAATCGCCGTTCAGTTGAACCACAGTCAATATGAGTTGGAACAACGCCCGTTCTTCTGAACTGAGATCACCAATAACTAACAGTTCTGTTGATCTACAGATGAACGTTGTGTCGTACAACTCGACCTTAGAGTACAATTCTCAAGGAATAAAAATTACAAAATAATGCAAGTTTTCATCTTTTGATATTTCTTTAATGATGAAGATACAGTGTTGATATGGAGATCAAGTTAATAAGAAAATGTATCGTCACATAAATAGTGGTCTAATCAAATAGCAGCATTGCTGTACGTCAATCCTAAAAGGATTTCAAATATTCTTGAACTCTTGAACACCGAAATTTTGAATACAAAAAAAGCAGGTTCTGAAATAATTGAAGGTTAATCAAACAAGAAAGTTTTTCAATACATATTTTTATTAATCAACTCTTGAAGAACGTAGTTATACGTCACTTCCTCGAGATAAAAAGGACATTTAAAACGAGAAATAAATCAGCTCAGAAGTTCCCTTCTCGGGTCTTCCCTTTAAAGGATCAATGAATGATCAATTCAGGAAAAAAGCTTCATATTGAAATATTATCGTTAAATCATACTTCCTCATTAATATCAATATGATAAATATTAAAGTGATCCCAAATCCAAATTTTTTAGGGAGAAAGTATTTCTGGATTAACGACATGATTAATTAAGAAAAGAGGAAGAAAATAATTTTGTGCTACTATATTATCATATTGATATAAATAATGAAAATAAAAATGATATTAGAATGAATGAATACCAAACATAATAGCTTATCCAGAAGGGAAGGAATTATGTAGTTTTGGGCTGTATATTTATAGAATTCCTTATAAATAGTTTAGGACAATATTTTCAGTGTGTTGCAGAAAATAGAACATTATGTTGGTCTATTTTCTTCGACACCATATGTCAATTTAACTTCCATGAAAAGAAAATATAAATAGTAGCAAAAAGATATTTGAATGAACTGAAATATAATAAATTAGCACCACAATTCATAAAAATATGAATCTGAAAATGAAGTGTTTGGAATCTTCGAAAATATAAAAAGATGCAACCACAACTTACAATGTAGATATATTGAAAATTAAAAACACTAATTATTAATATTGATCTAAAAAAAAATTGAATATCACTCCTCAGTTTTTGACTAAGTATATCTAAAAGTCATAATATTCTGAAAGGAATAACAAATTTAAAATTTCAATTCATATCATCATGAATGTATAACAAACAATTATTTTATCATCAATAACTCACGAAACATCGTTACAATTCTCCGATTGGCAATTCTTCCAATTTCAATATGCAATAGAAATAGTATTTAAAGATATCAGTCATAGTTTCAAGGAATCATTTACATTAGTCCAAACTACAGTACACTAGTTTTTACAGTTTTAACCATAGAACAATAAGCAACAGTAACAAAACCTACTCTCCTTTGATTTCATTACACCAAATACACACTTAATTTTACAACACTTCAACCTCACGAAAACATTTTAAATAATTCAGAGCGAAAACAATTTGATATATTTATATAAGCTTAGAGAAACAAAGGGGAAAGTGACAATAAAATCCTGCATATCCATTTTTCGATAAATGGTGTAGATGGTAGCACATACATTCCATATTCAAAGTACGGGAAATGATTTACTTCAGAAATAGTATTTTCATTATTAATGGTGAATTCATTAAAGATGTGTCCACAAAGCCTTGCCTCAGTTAGATTATCAGCGAACAATTCGACGAATAATTTGTGCGCGAATATGTACACTGGTACACGTAGTCCCTTACCGGTTGCAAGTTTTCGTTTCCTATACGGTTAGCGCAACCAGGTTCCCTGACTGGTTTACGCACCTCACATATGTGCATATGCGTTTATACTGTTAAATTTCAAATTAATGTTTGAGTTGATAATTTGAAATTTGTTCCAATTTAGCTATATCAATTAATTGATTGTCCATTTAGAATTATCGAGATTTTTTATTGTTGGATTGTATATTTCCCCTCACAATGCATAGACAATACAATTTAATTCTTTATTATTTTATGCACAAGAAATAAATAGAACACATATGGTTAGCTTCAATAATAACATTTGATTTCAACAAACTATAACTGTGATCGTAAATGTAAATGAAAATCGGCTGTCAACTGTTCTTGGTACCTGTGCAAAGTTTTTCGAATATTTGATTTTTTAGAATAAGGGATCTCACCATTATACTTTGTACATATCACTTATCATATTTAAATATGTAATTCAAAATCTCAAATTGATTCGTACTTTTCCATAAAAAATTGTTATTTAGACCACAGCTAATTTTTGTCATTTACTGTTCGGAATAGGCTAATAGTTGCATAAGGTGCGTTTACCACTTAGGGAAATCTTTCGCGCGCATCCGTTTACTTTTACGTACTAGTGCACCTAGTTTTGCGAGCACTATAGGAAATGGAAAAATGCTAACCGGTTTTTAATTCATTGAATACAAGCGAATGAATAGTTTTCACGATCGTACTCATGACTATTTGTCTGCAGTCGGCGAGTATCTAAATGAGGCAATTATAGATTATAGGCGAATAATTCGCCGAATAACTTTTCGAGTCCATTGAACAATTTTGAATATCTGAACTCCCTGCACTAAAGCCCAAGAGTCCACGACGGCTAAATCTTCGTCCTTTTATAAAAGCTGAAAGTTTTTCCAAGTATAGGAACTACACTGTGTTCCTATACTGTGGTTTTTCTGTGCATTTCTCCTACACAGGTGAAGACGACCAGCGACTATAGAGTTTGGGTTGTGGTTAGTTTGGCAGGTAACTGGTAGTAAAGGTTTATAAAATAGTGCCTTGAATTCGTGAAAGTATGAAGCTCATTATTTTATATTTTGTTCAGGATAATACAACTTGTCATCCATTGGCAGACACTTATGATAGTTGCTACCTCGTGTCAGACACACCCAAAATTTATAATCACAATTAAAAAATGGAATTTTAAAATTATTACACAAAGAAAAATATTTTTAAATGTGGAAAAAATTTATTCGTGTTCAATTTATTATAATTAAAAGGTGTCTGACAGGGGGTAGCAACTGTCATAAGTATATAAGTTTTTTTAAGTTATTCCGAAGAAAAAATAAAAAATTGAGCTTTATACTTTAACGAGTTTAAGGTACTATTTTATGTATAAAATATTACCTTGAATTTCCTAAAGTATAAAACACAAATTTTTATTTTTTTAAAGGTGTACTTTTACTACCTGTTACCTGCCAAAGTAACCATAATGCAAACTCTTTAGTCGCTGGCCGTCTTTAACTTGTAGGAGAGTTTTTCCATGTCCAATCATCTATTCACGGCGCCAATGTTAAAGAATTTAGTTTTTCTTATTCCGGCAAAACATGATTCGCATCAAAAAATGTTTCGCCAAATTATAATTATCTTAACTGCAATAATAATAATGAATTGAAAGTCGACTGATCATTGAAACTTTTTTGAGATATTCTGGCTTGAAAGTTTTTTATTAATCGTTCTTGAAATTATTTTAGGAATCTTGAAACGGGAAAAAATATTTCAGTTTGTTGAAAATTTATTATACGTTGTTGAAATGGCAAATATTTCTTTGGAAATTTATTGTTTTCGTTCATTTTTTATATTTCTCTCTTCGCGGTGGTTCTTTCTAGCTATGAATTTCTTTAAAGGCGTCCACCTTTTTTAAATGCAATGCTGCTGGTTTGTCTGGATTAGGATGTATTGATAAATTAGAGATGGTTGTATCTGTTGTTATAGGTTTTCTAAAAATATCAAAGGAAATTTTATTACTATTCTGAATTGAAGTTATGTCAGGAAAATTGATTATATTATTTAATTTTATTCGAATCCAGCTCCTTCTCGGGCCCACAGAAGGGGGCTCTGAGGCCCAGGGCCCAGGATAGGACCCAAAGAAAGAAGAAGAATATAATAGACCTTAGGTACATTTCTCGGACCTATGTTAATACCTATACCACTCTCTAGTGAGAAATAGATCTATGTTCTCAATTTGAACAAAATAACTGACATAATTTTGAATGAAATGAATAGTTCGTGAAATTTACAAATGATGAATATTTCAATGAAAAGGAAACATGTTTCACTGTCACTTTTCAAATCATATTATATTCTAAGAGATATTTTTTATATTAGTCTAAAAAGAAATGTTCACCCAAACCTGAAAGTTTGGAATCACGATGCACAATTCTTGATGATTTATTTTTATTCAATTCGAATGAGAAAACAGTACTTGGATAGCAATTATTTCTGCAATTAACATCATTTCAATTTTAACTTCAACAAAGTAATTGAAATGTTCGTGGGGTATTGTCTGAAACAAATGGTAGTGATGTGATGTCGATAACACTATAATGCTCACTTAGGAATATAAATCAACAACTAGATAACTTGGGCTGCTTTTTTACCACATGAAACTAATAATGCTGTAAAAAAAAAACATCATTCGATTTCCACACTAATATAATAAATATTTTCTCAGAATATATTTATGGAAAATAATATTGCATTTATATACAATAGAGAATGTGGCAATTTATATTCATTAGTATTTACATACTGAAAAATATAAATTGCCACATTTTCATGTCATTACAATTTATATTATAAAAGTTGAGAAATTGAAAATGAACTTCACATTATATAGGTAGCATGATGGCATAGTTCATAAAAAACAAATTATCAGAATAGAATGTTTACTCCCAACCACTATCAACGACTTTGTCATCTAAAAATAGTACGTGGGCTAAAAAATATTCTGTGATGAGTACTTGAAAGCAAAATGTTCCTCTCGCGTTATTCAAAAAAAGGAGATTGAAAAATGATTATTCTTCACCGGGATATTTAATCTATGCTTAATTTCTAATAGAATAATAAATACTTCAAACCATTCTAATGATATGCGGTGAATGGAAAATAATTACTTAGTAATTAAATATTCATATTAGTTAAGTTTTGAACATCCACTGATAGTACCTATTGAGTTTCCATAGTTTGATTAATATCTTATCTATTAACCCATTGCTTTAATGCTTCCTCGAACTGTATCTTGTCCTGATTTTGTTCTTTCATAATTGGAAAATTTTGTCCATTTTCATGTTCTTGTGGAAATTGTTTGGACTTCATAGGCTGAAATAAGATATTATCAGCATAATACAAACATATATAATTATTCCATTCAAGTTTTTAATAAAATTGATACAACGAGGTATTTTGTTCCGAGAATGGTCGTAAATGATTGAGCTGAACTCACTAAAAAAAATCGAGGTTATAATAATTCCTGTCACGATGGTGACTGAAAGGGAGTAGTTTCTGTTTAGAATCATAAAGTTAGCATAGGATTACAAATCCTAATTTACTACTCTGCTGAACTTGAGCATACTAGGGTAGAATTTTTAA